>NC_141534.1:236057500-236792500 GCF_021556685.1 Rattus norvegicus | reverse complement strand
TTGTGGTGACCACCAACAATAAAATTATTATGTTGGTATTACATAGCTGATGTGCAGGATAGCTGACCCATGATCCCCAAAGGGGTTGTGACCCTCAGGTTGAGAATCACTGAGACAGTGTCTCGTGTACACAGGTTGGCCTCAAATTCAAATTGAGGAAGACTTTGAAATTTGGAGCTTTTTACCTCCACTCCTGAGTGCTAGGATTACAGGAACATGCTGCACTGGGAGTATAATTCAAGGCTTCCTACAAGCACGAACACTCTAACAAGGAAGCCACACCCAGCCCCTGTACACCATTCTTCACATAAAATTCTTACAAATTTGTGACTTTCCCATGGCCATTCTTCAGAGTTCATTTGATCTGGTCTTCCATAGCCGTGAAGACACTCTGTTAACAATAAAACAATATGTTTTTATATAGATGGTAAGGATTATGTTAGAATCTCTGCAGTACTATTAGGATTATATGAAGAAACCATATTATATTTTTTATAAAAATTAGAAAAAGAAAACAGAACTTTTATGGTTTGGGGCAAATTAAGAACATGTACCATAGCAACACAACTCTATCCTATGTACGTGATGATGCAGAGAACACATTGGTGCGTATCCACAGTAATCCATCTAAAACACCAAACGAAAAGTTGACAGTCACACTACTGATAGAAATAAAGGACATAGAGATCATCCAAATCATGGGTGAAAAATACATCCTTTCAAATGTAGATTGGTGCCAGCAAATTAGAGACAAAAATGTATGGACAGTTTTAGAAAATAAATTTGACAATATAGATGAAATTTAAAACTACTTAATTTTACACAAACACTTAAAAGCTTATGTATGTGTGTCCAACATGAAAGCCGAACAGCAGAAGTGAGACCATCTGGGGCAAGGAGGAACAAGGACAGAGGAGAGGTAAGGCGAGATGGGATGTTGTAGATGTGGTCAAAGCACATGCTATGCTCAATGAGAGTGCATTTATGAAACCAGTCACTGTGTAAGACAAATGCATCCCAACAAAAGTTACGAGAGAAATCAAATGATCAAAATAAACCTAAGAAGACACTGACAACATGACTGTCTTTAATAAGAAAATTGATTTCATGGGGAAAAAAATCTTTTCACACAAACTCAAGCCTAGATGATTTAAATAGTAAATTATATTAAATATTTCATAACACAATAATACCAGCTGCATACAGTCCTCCAGAGTATAATGCTTCCCAACTTATTTTTACGGCGCCAGAATTACTTCAAATAAAAATTAGAAAAAAGAAAACAGAAGACCAACATGAACGCAGATGCAAAGGACTTAGGAAGAGTTTAGCGAGTCAAATCAAATGAAATATAAAAAGGGTAATTCAATTTTGCTGTAATAATGAAAAAGCAATCAACACAATCCATCATATCACTACAATATCTGACTATGGAGAACACTAAGTAGGTAAAGTGCTTACTACACAAGTTGGAACTGGAGCCCAGGTTCCCAGCATGCATGTAAAAGGACAGGCATGCGTAGCAGCCTACCTGTAATTCCAGCCCTGGAAGTGGAGACAGAGGTCTCCCCAGGAGCAAGCCAGCTAGATGTGTCAATATATAAGGCAGAAAGGAATTGAAAAGATACTAATATTAACTTCCAGACTCCACATACATTTTCACATACATGTTTATGCATATCCATACCAGTCCCCACATAAGTAAATGCGCATATGCATATGCACAGAAATCATACACACACACTCACACACACACTCACACACACACACACATACACACACAGAAAAGAAATGAAAAGCTGAAAAATCTGAGGCTAAAACCAACAAGCAACTATTCACCTATAAGCCCTTCTGATTATCTCACTGCCCAAATAGATATATGTGATCATTTAAATGAGAATGGCCCCCATAGACTCTTAGGATCGAATGCTTGGCTCCCATTTGTGGACCTGTTTGGAAAGTATTTAGTAGGTGTGGCCTTGTTGGAAGAGGTGCGTAAGTCAGTGGGCTTTGAAGTTTTAAAAGCCCTGTCTAGCACTGTAAACTTTCAGCTACTTCACAAGTAGTATGCTATGATGGCCACAGACACAAACTGTGGAACTAACCAAGCCCCCAGTTAAATGCTTTCTTTTATAAATTGTCTTGGTCATTGTGTTTTGTCATGGCAATAGAAAATAAAGATAACTTAATCAACTGACATAGGGAAACTGTAAACACAGCTAAAATTATACTTAACGGTAAAGATCTGAAATGCCTTATCCCTAGTGGAGAACCAGGCAAAAATTGTCCTTCTCAATACTTCTATTCAATATTGCATATGCAGACTCTCCTGCCAGTTAAATGTTGCAAGAAAAAGGAAGAAGAGGAATATATTCATAAAAAATAAAACATATGTCAATGCAAATATAAAATAATTGTCTATTTGAAAAATATTAAAGGATTTTATCTAAAAGCCATTAAAACTAAATAAGTTTTAGAATGAATATAATTAATATATAAGTATATAGTTGACAGAAAATTCAGTTGTTCAACTGTATATAAAAACTAAAAATCTAGAAAGGATTTTATAAAATGCACAGCAATATATAGAACATGATATAATTCAAAATGGGAATAAAATTAACAAAGTAAGTATAAGACATGTACATCAAAAATGGTAAGACACTGCTGATATAATTATACAAAGATCATCTTGACCCATAGAGAGATATACCATCTTCATTAACTAGAAACTAGCATTGTCAAGATTTAATTCTCTTCACAATGATTGAAGTCTAAGTTCCAGCAGGTGTGTGTGTGTGTGTGTGTGTGTGTGTGTGTGTGTGTGTGTGTGTGTAACAGAGAGAGAGAGACAGAGAGACAGAGAGGCAGAGACAGAAAGACAGAGACAGACAGAGACCAAGAAGACAGATATAGAGGGAGACAGAGAAAGAGAACTGATTCTACACTTTATATAAACGTCAAGGATTTGGATTAGAGTAGAAGAATCAAGGTAGAGGATTTCAACTGATTCCATAATCTATCACAAAGTCATCATAACAAAGGCAATGATTACTATTGTCATTGCCAAGGGCAGAGGGTGTTTTTATCAGCTAACAGTATTAGAATTGAATGGTCATATACTTATTAACATGAACACCAACATTACCTCACAATACATATAAAAATTTACTTAAGGTAGATAATAAATGTATATGTAAGAAATAAATTGATCAGTTAAAAATATAGAGCAAAAACTTGGAGCTTTTAATGAACAAAGAATTTCTAAGTGGGGCATAAACTTTGTAACTTTTCAAATTTGATAAATTTGGTTTTATCCTCAAATTTAAAAACTATTTTTTATTTGGGACATACTATTAAGAAAGCTAAGAGATAGGATGGAGGGATGGCTCTGTGCTCAAGAGCACATATTGCTAGTAGAGGAATTGGGTTCAGTTTCCAGTAACCTAATGGCAGTCCATAGCTATCTGTAACTCCAGTCCAAGTAACCCTGTACTCCTTGTGATTCAGCTCACATGTGATGCACAGAAACTCACACAATTGCACACACCCATACACATGAAACTAAATTCTAAAGGAAAGTTAAAAGACAAACCACTGACATCAATAAAAATATACGCAAAGCATTTATCTATTGTGCATTCAGACTCAATACACATCTGGTATTCAATATCAAGAAGAGCCACAGTCCATTCAAAATGGCCATGACATGAAAACCTTACTAATGAAAATACTCAGAGTAGAGATGAGCGCGGGAAATGTCCTCACACTTACTTATTAGGTAAGTGCAAATGAACACCACAGTGAGTTAGTTCCACTTGCTTGATTTTAAAAGCAATTAAAAAAGATGACAGACTGGATGCTGGCAAGTGTTTAGAATGTCATGAAATCTCACTGTGGGTAGAAATGCAAAAGATTAGAGCCACTTTAGAAAACAAATGAAGCATTCTTTATAAAGCAAGCACATTACACTCACAGCACAGTAACTGCACTCCCAGATCTCTATCAAGCAGAAGTAACAGTAAGTGTCCACACAGACTGTCACTGAACATTTCCAACAGCTCTTTAAACAACAGGCTCAAGTTGTGGTCAATGTGATGTTAATGTACTTAAACCGAAGTGATGCTTAAACATATTTGTGTAGTTGGCTCATTCCTACATATATGTCATTGCCTTCAGAAGACATTCTCTGTAGTTTCTGTTCTGTCACTTTGGACTACACAACAAAACTCACATGTCAGTCCAGACAACCTAAGCATGGTGATGAATCCTTATTATATGCTGCTGACTTTTGAGATACCTTGTTATGTAACACTATTGTGACATCTTTCTGTCCCTTCTCATTCTTTCCTTTTCCATTCCTAAGGGTTGAAGGAAAAGAAATCTTCCACTTCCATTATTATAATTGTTACCTCTTGGGAAAAGGCTACTCCATCTGCCTCTAGGACCGGCTCCTCTAAGCTCTTGGCTCTTACAAGGTCTTTTCTCAATGAGAATCCACTTTAACAGAGAGAAGGAAAACACATGAAATCACTTCGATAATAACATTAATAATGTGTTCACCTTTACATAATTAGTGTTCACTGATTGTTTTTTATTAAATGATAGGAAATTTGGAGTTATAGTTTTATTGTGTTCCTTAGGAAAACTTGCCCACTGAAATGATAGTAGGTTCTTATTTTCCTATTGTACTTCATCATTCAGAAAAGAATAGTTCCAAGATTCCAATCAATGGCCTCTTAATAAATAGTTGCCCAAGTCTTAATAATGCCTTTAGAAATTTAAGCACTTATGTTGCTTTGATTTAGATTTGGTATTTTATAAAATATTTATTTTCCTTCTTTCTTGTAATTTTATTTTAATTTTTAGTAGAAAGACGTATAGATGAATTGGCAATGCTTTATTAAAATAGACTTTAAAACATTTTTGTTGCTTGATTGTGGAGTATGTTAAGGCAATCTGCCAGTATACTCTATTATTGTAATGGGTTGAATGAGCTAGAAAGGGACTGATTGCTGCAGTGTCAGATGTGGGAAAATAACATACATGAACAAACTAATTGGGAGGTGAAGAAGACAAAGTGCTTTCTGGAATATTTTGGGATTAGTGGAGACAAACTTCTCAACCAAAAATCTGTTGTGGTCTCCCTTTCCTCTATGACCCCATCTCAAATGGATCATTTCCACCAATTTCCCTTACCCCAACTCATCCTAATATCCCAGCTTCCAACACCAACAGGCAATCTATGAGAACACACCAGCTGACCAGTCAAGGGAAACAGGTCCACAGAAAGTTTCCTTCCAGGCAATAAACAGCCATAACACTCTCCTAAAATCCAGAAAGGAAACAGAAACCAAGGAACAAGACACCTACCAACAAAAGCAAACCAAGATATCAATGCCTAGACCTATAATCATTGCCAGGCCCAGATGCCTAGATGTCCAGACACCTGTATAAAAACTCAATAACAATGAAAGCAATATATCTCCACAAGAGCCCAGCAACACTCCAACAGGGCCATGAACATTCCAACATATGTGAAGCTCAAGAAAAGACCTTGGGTATGTATGAAGATGTTAGAGGTTATTAATGAGGAAACAGATAGACCATGCAAAGAAATCCTCAAAAACACAAACAAAAGAAAAGGAGGGTATGAATAAAACTGTTTAAGACCTAAAAATGGAAATAGAGTCAATAAAGAAAACCTAATCTTAGGGAATTCTGGGAATAAAAATATTTATGAATTCAAACAGGAACTACAGAAGCAAGCATCACCAAAATAATACAAGAGATGGAAGAAAGAATCTCAGGCATTGAAAGTATGATACAAGAAATGATACGTTTGTTAAAGAAAATGTTTAATCTTAAAAACACCTCTGATACAAAACATCAAGAAAATATGGTACATGATGAAAAGACAAAATAAGAATATAGGGCTATATGAAGGAGAAGAAACCCAGCCAAGAATATATTTTCAACAAAATTACAAAAGAAAAAATTCCTAACTAAGAAGGAGATACCTGTAAAGGTACAAGAAGCATAGAGCACCAAATAGATTGGAGAGAAAAGAAAGTCCCCTCAACACATAATAATCAAAACACTAAATATACAAAACAAATAAAGAATATTAAAAGCTTCAAGGGTAAAAGACCAAGTAACATAAAGAATTGTAAATATCAAATAGTAAAATGAGGAGGAAGTAACAGAATTATATTTGATTTCTTGATGGAGATTCTAGAAGCCAGAAGAACCTGGACAGGTTTGCTACAGACTGTAAGAGACCATAGATGCCAGATGAGACTACTAAACACAGCAAAAATTTCAGTCACCATCAATGGAGAAAAAAGGTATTCCATGATAAAGCTAAATTTAATCAATGTTTATCTACAAATCTAGCACTATAAAACATGCTAAAAGAAAAACTCCAACCTTAGGAAGTTAACTACAATCATAAAAACACAGGGAATAAATAATTTCAGATGAGAAAAGTGAAAAGGGAAATACTTACACACACATGTACACATACATAAGCACACATATATACCTACTTACATACACACCACCAACAAAATAACAGGAATCAACAATTGTTGGTCTTTGGTTTCTCTCAATATCAATGGTATCAATTCTTCAATAAAAAGACATGGACTAATAGAATAGGTATGAAAACAGGGTCTATCCTTCTGTGGTATCCATGAAACACATCTCAATATCAAGGATAGCCATTAACGCAGGTTGGAAAAACTATTCCAGGCAAATGGACCTAAGAAATAAGCTGATGTAGCCACTTCAGCATTTAACATAATAGACCTTAAACTAAAATTAATCAAAAGAGATAGGGAAGATCACTATATACTCATCAAGGAAAAAAAGATAACATTTCAGTTTTTAACACTTATGTACCAAACACAAGATACCAGAGTTTGTAAAATAAATATTCCTATGGCTGAAATCACATATCGACTCTCATACATGGATAGTGGGAGACTTCAATAAACCAATCTAGCCAATAGACAGGTTATCCAGACAAAAACTTAAATGATATTACAGAACATTTCACCCAAGCACAAAAGAATATATCATCTTCTCTGTTCCTCATGGAACTTTCTACAAAATTGATCACACATCACATACAAAGCAAGTATCAACAGATAAAAAAAATTGAAATAACACCCTGCATCCCAGCGGACCAACATGGATTAAAACTAGATAATAGCAACAGTAATAACAGAAAGTTTACAAACTCATGGAAATCGAACAAATCTTCACTGAATAAAAATGGGTCAAGACAGAAATAAAATAAAAAAAACACTTTCTAGAACTAAAAAGATTCATAACATGCTTAAAGTCATGGAACACAATAAAAGAGGTTCTAAAATATGCATTTATAACACTAAGTATCTACATAAAAAATCTAGAGGGATCTCATGGTAGCAACTTAGCATATTTGAAGCCTCAAGAGGTGAAAAACATACTGGAAAGGATTATAGGGCAAGAAATAATTAAGCTTGGGGCTAAAATCAATAAAATAGAAAGAAAGAGAACAATGTAAAGAATCAATGAAATAGAGTTCTTTGGGAAAATCAGTAAAATTGAAAAAACTTTATTGAAATTAACTTTAAAGTAGAGAGAGAATATACAAATTAACAAAATCAGAAATGAAAAGGAGGCATAGCAACAGACACCAAAGAAATCCAGATAACATTAAGCAGATACTTTAAAAATCTTTATTTCATTAAATTAAAAAAATCTAAAAGAAATGAAGAATTTGCTAAATAGGTCCCATTTATCAAATTTAAATCAAGATCATATAAGTAATTTAAAATAGACATACAACTCCTAGTGAAACAGAAATGGTCATTAGCAGTCACCTAAGCAAAAAATCAATCAATCAGTCAAACAAACAGAGAAAATTCAACCAACCAACAAAACAAACAAATGAACTAACAAAATAAAAATCCCAGGACCAGTTTAGAGCAGAATTCTACCAGACCATCAAAGAAGAGTTAATGCCAATACTTTCAAATTATTCCACAAAATAGAAACAGATGAAACAATGTTGAATTTGTTTTATGAGGTTACAGTTACCTTGATATTGAAACCACATAAAAGTCTAACAAAGGAAATGAATTACAGACCAATTTCTCTTATAAACATAGAAACAAAAAGGCCCAATAAATTACTTGCAAATCAAATCCAAGAACACATCAAAAATATCATCCAACATGACCAAGAATCTTTCATCCTAGATGAAGAAATGATCCAAAATATGAAATTCAATAAATATAATTTATCATATAAACAAACTTAAAAAAATCCCATGGTCATCTCATTAGATACAGAATTAGGCATACAATGGACATATAGCAACATAATAAAGGTAATTTACAGCAAGCTCATAGTCAATATCAACTTAAATTTAGAGAAACTGAAAACCATTCTTCTAAAATCAGGCATAAGATAGGATGCCCATTCTCTCCATAGCTATTCAATATAGTACTTGAAGTCTTAGGTAGAGTAGTAAGACAACTGAAGGTCAAAGGAATAAAAATTGAAAAGGGAAAAAATCAAAGTATCTTTATTTGTAGAAGATATAATAGTATACACAAGTGATCCTAAAAATTCTACTGGGTGACTCCTATATCTGAACCCTTTCAGCAAAGAAGCTGAATACAAAATTAACTCATGAAAATCAGTTGCCCTCCCATATGCAAATGACACACTGAGAAGGAACTCAGGCAAACAACATCTTTCACAATAGCCTCAAAAAATATAAAATATCACGGGCCAACTCTAACCAAGGAAGTGAAAGATTTCTACAATAAAACCTTCAGGTCTTTGAAGAGAGAAATTGAAGGAGATACCAGAAGATGAAAAGATCTCCTATGCTTATTGATTGGTAGGGTTAACATAGCAAAAATGACCATCCTATCAAAAGCAATCTACACAATCTACACATTCCCAACATAATTTCAACACAATTCTTTATAGCTCTTTAAAGGACAATTCTCAGCTTCACATGAATAAACAGAAAAATCCCAGGAGAGCTTAGCCAATTCTGAACAATAAAAGAACTGCTGGAGGTCTCAACATTTCTGATTTCAAGTTGTACTACAAAGCAATAGCAGTAAAAACAGCATGGTACTGGCATAAAAACAGACATGTTGATCAATGGAATCGAATTGAAGGCCCAGATATAAATCAACACATTTATCAACACCCAATTTTTGATAAAGAAGCCAGAAATATACACTGAAAAAAAGGCAGTGTCTTAAAAAGATGATGCTAGTCAAACTAGATATCTGCATGTAGAAGCTTAGAAATAGGTTCATACTTATCATCTGGCACAAAATTACAAAAAGATCAGAGTTCAACATAAAAACAGATACACTGAACCTAATAGCAGAGAAAGTGGAAATAACCTTGAACTCATTGGTACATGAGACAATTTTCTGGAAAAAGACCATTATTGCAGGCACTAAGATCAAAAATTAGTAAATAGGACCTTATGAAACTTAAAACCTTCTTAATCAGTCAAGGTGGTAGCCTATACAATAGAAAAGATTTTCACCAACTCTACATGTGAGAGATGAACAGTATTCAAAACATATAAAGAACTCCAGAAACTAGACATCAACAAACCAAACACTCCAATTAAAAAATGGGGTACAGATCTAAACAGAGGATTCTCAACAGAGGAAACTCAAATTGTTGAGAAACACTTAAAGAAATGTTCAGCATCCTTTGCCATAAGGGAAATGCAAATCAAAATGACTTTAGGATTCCATCTTAAACCTGTCAGAATGACTAGGATCAATAACACAAATGACAGCTCACGCTGATGAGGATGTGGAACAAGGGGACCAATCCTCCATTGCTGGTGGGAGTGTAAACTTGTACAATCACTATGAAAATCCATATGCTGGTTCTTCAGAAAGATGGGAATCAATCTACCTCAAAATCTAGCTAAACCACTACTGAACATATACCCAAAGGACATTCCATTCTACCACAAGGGTACATTGTTAACCAAGCTCATTGCAGCTTTGCTCATGATAGCTAGAAACTGGAAATATCCTAGAAGTCCTTCAACTGAAGAATCAATGGAAACATGTACATTTATACAATGGAGTATTAACCAGCTGTTTATAAAAAATAAATGGAGGGTTGGGGATTTAGCTCAGTGGTAGAGCGCTTGCCTAGCGAGCGCAAGGCCCTGGGTTCGGTCTCCAGCTCCCAAAAAATAAAAAATAAAATAAATAAAAAATAAATAAATAAATAAATGACATCATAAAATTTCCAGGTAAATGGATAGAACTAGAAAAAGTATACTGAGTGAGGTAACCCAGACTCAGAAAGATAAGTATGGTATGCATTTGCTTATATGTCGATATTAAATAAATAAATAAATTCATAGACCATGGGAGGTTATATAGAGAGAAAGGGACTTGGGCAGTATGCTTATATATCCCCAGTAAGGCAAAATAGAATAGAGTTATGGGTAGATTGGAGGCAGGAAGGAGACCTAGGATGGAAAGAGAGAGTGTAGGGAGAAAAGACTGGAATTGGGAGCATTTGGAGAGGGGCATAGATACCTAGTGCAGTAGAAACTTCCTAGAATCTAAGAAGGTGATCCTAATGACTCCTAGTAATGGGGCAGTGGGGATGGGCATCAATTTCCAACTGGTTATCTCTTACGGGCAGGTAAGGCTTTAAATGGTGGGGCTGCGTTGCATTCAGTTGAATTGTTGCCCAGGGGGGTCCCATGGGAAGCCCCAAACAACCCAAGTTGATGCTAATACAAAGGTTTGCTCTCCATAGACAGTGAGCTTCCATTGATAATGACAACATCCACACAACTAATTGAACATGGAAAAGAATTTGTGCCTACATGGAGCCTTCACTTCTAAATTTTAGTCTCTGGTGTGGGAAGGTACTCTGTAGGCTACTGAAAAAGGAACATGGACACCAATAGAACCACAAAATCTTTGACAATCTGTCCTGCTTTCAAAATATGCAACAGCAATGGTGACACAGAAATTGTAGGAGTAGCTAACCAATGTAGCTAACCAATTTGACTTAAGGCTTACTCCATGAGATGGAGCCTATACCTGACACTGCTTGAGTAACCAAGAACTAGATATTAGATAGCCCAGAGACCTGGGGTAAAACCAAATACTACTGCTATAAAAAATAAAACAAGCAAACAAACAAAGCAGTAACTCTAATGATATTCTGCTCTACTAATAGATGAGAACCCTATTTAGCTATCCTCCTGCAGCAGATGGGAACAAATTCAGAGACCCATATGTAGACATTATGCAGAGGAGAGAGAGAGAGAGAGAGAGAGAGAGAGAGAGAGAGAGGGAGAGAGAGAGAGAGAGAGAGAGAGAGAGAGAGAGAGGAGAGAGAGAGGAGGAGGAGGAGGAGGAGGAGGAGAGAGAGAGAGAGAGAGAGAGAGAGAGAGAGAGAGAGAGGAGAAGAGAGAGAGATCTTAGAATACACAGCTCTAAATGGGATGTTTCCCAAAAATCCCTCCCCTCAGGGGTTCAGGGAACCTCGAGGAAGGAGTATAAGAGCCAGGGGAATGGAGAACACCAGGAAGACCAGGCTTTGTAAATCACCTGGGCACAACTCAATTCCTAGTTAGGTTATTGCTGCTGTGAACAGATACCATGACCAAGGCAACTCTTATAAGGACAACATTTAATAGGAACTGGCTTCCAGGTTCAGGTGTTCAGGCCAATGTTATCAAAGCAGGAATATGGCAACATCTAGGCAGGCATGGTACGGGAGGAGCTGAGGGTTCTAGATCTTCATCTAAAGGCTGCTAGCAGAACACTGACTGCCAGGCAGCTAGGATGAGGGTCTTAAAGCCCATACCCATAATGACACACCTACTCCAATAGGACCATACCCTCTAATAGTACCGTTTCCTGGACTGAACATATACAAACCATCACAATTCATATAAACTCACAGATGCTAAAGCAGCAAGCACAGGGCCAAGATGGGTCTGCACCAGGTCCTCTGCACCTACATTATGGCTTTCCATTTACTGTTTTTATGGGACTCCTGAGTTTGTGAACAAATGTGTCTCTAATTCTTGTGTCTTATCTTGGGCTCTTTTCTTTCTGTTGAATTGTTTTGTCCAACTTCAACATGATGGTTTTTGTATCATCTTATATTTTATTTTGTTATGTTTTGCTGTTAGCTCTTAGAGGCTGTTCTTTTCTAATGAAAGACAGAAAGAGAATGGATCCAAATGGGAGAAGAGGTGAGGAAAAACTGAGAGGAGTAAAGGGAAAGGAAACTGTAAGCAAGGTATATTTCATGAGAAAAGAATCTATTTTTAATAAAAGCAGGAAAATAAAAAGAGAAAAAATTAAGAATAGGGCTGGGAATATGGCTCTTCGGGTAAAGGAGGTTGCTGTGTGTAGGCTTAATGACTTGAAATTGAACCTAGAATCCACATAGAAGCTGGATGTGGTACACACTTGTTATCCAGAACTCCTATAGTAATATAAGAGGCAGATAGAGTTGAATCCCTTGGAAACTAGAGTATGTGCACACACCAGCAAACAACAGGAGAGACTCTGCCTCAAAACAAAGTGGTAAGTGAGAACTGTCGAAAGTTGTCCTCTGTCCTCCACATGTATGCTGTGACACATACATGCCATCACAAATAAGTACATACATAAATACTTACATATATGCATGCATACACACACGCATTTATATATATATATATATATATATATATATATATATATATACAGAAAAGAAATACTAATCTTATTAAAGAAGTTAATTTTTTTAGAATAGTAATTGTGGCTTGAATACAATGGCCCCCATAGGACCATAGGGAGTGTCACTACTAGGAGGTGTGGCTTTGTGGTGTAGGTATGGACCTTGTTGGAGGGAGTGCGTCATTGTCAAGGCAGGCTTTGTGTTCTCATATGCTCAGGGTTGATCAGTATGATACATAGTCTTCTGCTGCCTGAAGATCAAGAAGGAGAACTCTCAGTTCCTTCTCCAGCGTCATGTCTGCCTGCGTGCCACCATGTTTCCTGTCATGATGACAATGGACTAAACCTCTGAAACAGTAAACAGGTGCCAAGTAAATGTTTTCTTTTATAAAAGTTGCTGTGATCATAGTGTCTCTCCACAGTATGAGAAGTCCTAAGACAGTAGTAATTGATCTAGTTCAAGCTTGCAAAGGTAGTTCAGAATTCCCAAGAACTCAGCTGTTGTTCTCTGTTATTAATATCTGGTGTGACTATGGTATATTTGTTACAAGTAGTGAACCAACACTGGAACACCAGTGCTGATTGCCACAATTTACTCAAGCTTTATAATTTTTGACCTAAGGTTATCTTTAGATTATATCTTGCCATTGAGTTTTCTGAGTTCTACTTATTTGCCATGTCTTCGTGGGCTCCTTTTGGCTGTGACACTTTCCTTATGCTTTGCATGCTGTGTGCTCTATGCTTTTACAGGTTCTCAAAGACCCACAGAGAAGGGAGTTTTTATGTGCCTTTACAGTGTACTGTACAGTCTAGGTCTGATGGCCTGGTCTTATAAGCTCAGCAGATGTGTGTGTGTAATGCTAAGATATAAGACTAATGATGTCATATGGCATTACTTGTAGCATATAAATGGGGTTATTGCTCTATAGTTAGATTTATATTTTTCATTTTTGAGGACTGAGGAAGGTAGACTTTGGGAATGGGAGTAGGTTTGCATCTTTCACACTTATAGACCTATACCAAGAAGTGAGCTCGTTTTGGTGGGACAACCCTCTACCTCCTTCAAGTACCCAAAATGACTTCAAAAGTCATATGCAATGCCTTTTCTTTCCTTATCTTTTTGGTACTCACCACAAACCATGAGTTATGAATAGAATAAAAACTGGAAGTGAATTACATTGGCAAGAAAATAATTGGCATTCTCTGAGGAACGTTGACTTTTCTCGCTGAGAATTTTTGGTTGCCAAAGCATACAACATCAGAGCTACAGCAGATTGAATGAAGGGTGGGCTAGAAGCAAGACATTAGGCAGTTTCTGCAACTTTCACGCTCATCTGTGTTGTTCTATAACCTGGAATGTGTCTTTAGAACTAAAGGTAGACTAGTATGACCCCTTTCTACCATAGGAGATCTTGAAGTGGCAAATCACTTGAGCAAACCAATATAAGTACTTTACTGAATGGTCATTTCTAATAGGAATTTCTTGCAACTATATTGAAAATTGTTTTAAAACAACATTTATTATTTCTCTTTATTTTATCCTCTTCTTCCTCCTCTGTGTTCAAGCACATGGACAGTTGGTTCTGTGCGCCACAGTGTACGTGTATGAGTGATAGGTCTGGCATCGACTAGAAATGACCTGAAGGAGTTGTTAGATTTTTGTCTTTTGATAGCTGAGTCTTAGAAGGAAAGCTTCACCGAGTTGATTAATGCCGACCCCTATCCCCAACCAATGTTAATCCAGAAGCTCATAATGTAGATTCATTGGGAAATAAGGATTTTTCAGATGTAGCTTGCTAAGAAGAGCTCATACTTAACTATGTTCAAAGACTGGTAGGTATCCTTAGAAGAGAAACCAGAGACACAAAGACACAAGGAAAGGAAAGATAACCATATGAAGGTGAAGGCAGAAACTGGAGGAAAGAGGCTGAGAGACAGAAAATCAAGGCGTTTAGAGTTTGCGAAAGGCTGAAAGAAGCAAGAATAAATCTTTCCCTAAAGCTGTTAGAAAGGGTTTGGTGTTGCTAAAACCTATTTGAACTCCATACTGGGGGAGAAAAAAGTTCTATTGCATTTATTCCCAGTTTGTGGACTGTGTCGTGGTTCTTTGAAATGAACACAAAGGTCATCAATGCTCAATTGCCTTCACCAAAAATCTGATGATAGAAGATTTTTTTTGTGAGAAGGAGAGAACAAGAGAGGGCAACAACAGAGAAGACAAATAGCCTTATATTACCTAGGTGTTTGGTGAAGAATAGAATCATTAAGGTGGAGACAGGGATAGGTAGATTATAGGTAGATGACAGATAGATAGATAGATAGATAGATAGATAGATAGATAGATAGATAGATAGATAGATAGATATGATATATAGATAATGACTTTATAATGAATTGGCTCATTCAATTATGAAGAATGACAATTTTCAAGGTAGTTGGCAAATGCGAACACCAGTAGGCCCCAAAGATGAGTCTCTGATCTTCACTGATAACCATGCTGTTGATTCTAGCAGCACTCTTGCAGGGTGGATGGTGGGCACAGGTTGGTGTTGTGGGTCAGCTGTAATGGGGATCAGATGAAGTGGGGACTGGAATTCCATCCTCAGAGTTAGGGGCATATTCCTCGTCCCATTTGAATCAGTTTCTATAATCTTTCATGAAGGCAGTTTAAGCTATTTTTAGAAGGTGAGATTTGCTTTAAGGCTTCTGAGGGTTATACTAATATATACTGATGTATCCCTCTTTCCTGAAAATCTCTAGGTAGTATTGGAAATTTTGGATCAGCTTGTAGCATGCTTGTAAGGAACACGTAGCATAACCCCATAAGACAGTTTAGTAGGCCTATGATTAACATAGTTCTCACAGCCTTCTCAAGTATCATGACACTATCCAGTCAGAATTCAAAGATCCAAAATGACCAGAAATACAATTTTCAAGATAGTTGGCAAGTGGGAACACCAACAAACCCAAAAGATGAGTCTTTGATCTTCACTGATAACCATGCTCTTGATTCTAGCAGCTCTCTTGCAGGGTGGACGGTGGACACAGGTCAGTGCTGTGGGTGAGCTGAAAGGAGGATCAGAACAGTGAAGTTCTAGGCTGAAGGCCAGCAAGCTTGAGATCCAAGAACAGCTGATGTCACAAAGTCTGAAATGAGAGAAGATGTCCAGCTCAAGGGCAGTCAGGAAGGATCAGCTGTATTTTAACACTGTGGGTGGACAGTCTACATTTTTATTATAATTGGACATTCAACTCAAAGGATGAGGCATTCCCCTCACCCCCTTACAGAGAACAATCTGTTTTACTCAGTATACCAATTCAATATTAATTTATTCAGAATAGTATCATAGGTACACTCAGAATAATATAATCAAGTGTCTAGGTTGCCTGTGGTCCTCTTAAACTAATACTCCAAAATAACCATCTCATCTCTTCTGCCTGGAAGGACTCCATGGAGAGAACAGGGCCCCAGAACTAATATCCAAGGGTAAAGGAATGTAGGTGGATCAGTTACCTAAGGGGCCTTTGTGTAAATATGACCAGAAAGCCACATGTCATCATGGTGGATGGTGTCTTATAGATCTTGTTTGTATGGTGTGGCCATAAAAGAACAAATAGAGGATATGAAAAATGAGGACACTTCATTCCTACAAAACTATGACCTACATGAACCTCTGAAATATGGGTACCACCCCAATTGAAGTCAGTTTTCCACAAAGCATATTTGATAGCTCAAATATATGTCAGTTCATAGGTTATGAGAGATGGTACATTTATCACTAATGTTAGCTGCCTGGAATGTACGCCTATATATAGCAATTCTGGCAAAATGATAAGGAACAGGACAATGCCCTATGTGCCTGGGGCCAATTAAACCCCTATCACAAAGAGGCTGCTTCAGTGAACAGAAGCAAATGAATGAATAGGTGGCCATTCAATTCTTCAGAAATGGAAGTTTCTTTGGACAACCCACAGCTCTGATGCATAGGGCTCTGTTGCACCGGGCTGCTCCCAGGCTTGTGCAGCTACAGAAAGGTTTTCCTGTTCTGTGAAGGCTTTTGCAGTCATTGCCAAAGCTATACAAGAACTCAGTCCTGACTACAGAGAAGGGAGCATTGGAGAATGTATCCAAGGATACTCCCCAAAGCAGTGAGCACACAAAACCCACAGTATTGTGACAAGACTACTTAATCATAATTACCTAAGAAACAAAGTTAATCTGGATATAAAATTTAGGAAACAAAACAAAAACCAAAACACGAAATCAGGACTGTGTCATAGTATTACTGTAGTACTCCGGAACACAAAGATGCTGAGGACAGGAGACTAAAATACAGGATTCAGTAGGGCCAGATGGACCACGGTCATAGAGAACACCACTGGCTTGAAATCCATAGGATATGGTGTCTTTAGGGGAGCCTGGATCCAGGAGAGAAGCTTTTTAGTAAACATCTGCTCATCTTTTCTGGGTCATTTTCCTCCCAATGGTATAAGGGACATGTAAAAATAGAAACTTTGCTGTCCAGAAGGCTGGAATTTGGATCCCAACTGGGTCACCTACTGGGACCTTGAACAAATTACTTAATGTCTTGGTTCTTAAAAGTCTAAGTTTTCTTACCCATATTTTCCCTTCCGGCTCAGTTCAGATGTTATATTTCTGACTATGACTTTACATACTTTCAAGAATTAGATGTTTTGAGGGACATTTCCCCCAAATGACACAGACAACAAGCAATTATTATCCTGGACACCATTTGGACAGCAAACCACTGAATGAGCATCGAAGAAACAACTTCTTAACAAATTAATAAACAGACAGAGGCAAGAAGGATATGGACTACTGAGAGAAGGCACAGGGATAGGGAAGCTTAAGAAACATTCATCGCCTCCCTTCAAGTAGGAGTCTTAAATGAAAAGGTTCAATTGCCCGTGGCTTCTGAGGCTATAAATTGTGGCCCCTTGTGATATCAAACTTTCTTGAAAGGTCATTGAAAACAGGATCCTCTGTCACACGGTGGCTGGGATTACCTGGGGGAAATCATACCTCTGCAGTGCATATGAAGGGAACTAGAGGGATGGGAAGTAGATGAATGAATGGCAGTTTCTTAACCAATCAGCTAGAGGAACAGGTCTGGCTCGGGGTGGGTGTGGGGCACATTCCTTTGGGCTTCAGTGATCAGCTGATGAGGCCACCCTAGATTATATCACAGCCTTCGTGTGTTGGGACACTCTTCTGATGCTTTGTGAATCATGCCTCCATTCCTGCCATCACTCATGTCCTGACATATGAGTGGGTGAGAACTCATTTATTCTCTGACTTAGGGATCAGTGTAGGAAAAGAGTTAAGAAGAGTATCTGACCTGACTCATTCATGTTATAGATGGGGACCTAGAGACTTGAAGAGCAGGGAGGTGATTTTTCATTAAGAAACTCGGAAGGCTGCCTAGTAAAAGGAAGTAAATCCTTGTCTGTGGTTGCCAGGCTAATTGTGCCCAATGTTCACCTCCCAGGAGGCTATGGGGAGATGACCCAGTGTCTAACTGGTATGTAACTGTCAAAGGGAAGGAAGGTCAGATGTGTCTCTTGGTGTATTAATTTATTATTACCTCTTTGAGGAAAGATATACTGAGGTTCTTCACAAAAATCTCTCTCATCCCCTCAACTCAGATAAAGGAGAAACTGATGAAGACTGGGCCATTTCAAAGTGCTTTCTCATGGACCATGGATTTGGGTCTTCACCGAGAGGTAGTGTTGGACATGGAGGTGTCTTCTTTGTAGACAGATAGTCCTGCAGGAGTGGCCCACAGTGCTATGTAATATTTAAATGAATCATCTGCTCATATTTCCCAACCATCTAAGAAATTCACTGAATCAACAAGGAGTAATCTAAAGGTCTCTTATTTTCCAGCTCTCGCACCTTCATACAGCTCCCTGGTCCTTATTTTATTATTTTATTTTATTTCTGTTTTAGTTTTTTCCTTTCATTAACTTATCCACTTTACATCCCAATCTCAGCCCTGCTTCCCTCCTCTCCTTCAAGTCTCGCCCTCACAAGCCCCTTCTCCCATTACTTCCTCCCCCTTCTCAATCCCCCATGGGTACCAACTTGCCCTGGCATATCAAGTTGAAGGAGGACTAAGCGCATCCTCTCTCACTGAGGTCTGATGAGGCAGTCCAGCTAGGGAGAAGGGATTCAAAGGCAGATAGCAGATTAAAGGACAGCCCCTGCTCCAACTCTTCAGGGACCCACATGAATATCTAGCTGCACATCTGCTACAAAATTTGGGTGGGGGGGCTAAGTCCAGCCTTTGCCCGCTCTTTGGTTGGCGGTTCAGTCTCTGGGAACTCCCAAGGGCCCAGGTTAGTTGACTCTGTAGGTTTGCTTGTTGTGTGCTTCACCCCTTTGGCTCCCTTAATCCTATCCCCCACTCTTCCACAAGATTCCCTGAGCTCTGCTCAATGCTTCACTGTATTTCTCTGCATCTGTTTCCAACTGCCTTTCAGAAGACAGTTATGCTAGGCTCCTGTCTGCAAGCATAGCAGAGTGCCATTAATAGTGTCAGATGTTGGTTCTCTCCTATGGAATCTCAAGACGAGCCAGTCATTGGTTGGCCATTCTCTCAATCTCTCTGGTTGATGTCCTCCTCCCTCTACTGGAAGTCCTGACTTACTAAAGGAGGTGGCCACTTCAGTTTCCATATCCCCTGCTGCTAGGCATCTCAGCTAGAGCCAACTCTAGACTCCAGCCATCTCAGGTCTCCAGCCTGTCCCAGAGATGACCCCTCCACTAATTTCCATTCTCTCTCCCAACCTTCTTCCTTGATTCTCTGTACACAATCTCTATCCCTGTTCCCTTCCTCACCCCTCCCCTCTCCAATACATAGTCAAAGAAAATATTTTAGTTTTTTTCTTATAAGAGAGTAGATAACATCTCCTTATAAGAGTCACCCTATAGACTATACATGGACTGACCCTGGACTCCAACTGCATAGGTAGCAATGAATAGCCTAGTAAGAGCACCAGTGGAAGGGGAAGCCTTTGGTCCTGCCAAGACTGAACCCCCAGTGAACATGATTGTTGGGGGAAGGCGGTAATGGGGTGAGGATGGAGAGGGGAACAACTATATAGAAGGGGAGGGAGAGGAGTTGGGGGATGTTGGCCCGGAAACCGGGAAAGGGAATAACAATCGAAATGTAAATAAGAAATACCCAAGTTAATAAAGATGGGAAAAAAAAGAGTCACTCTATAAAAGACATGTCTCAAGGACTTATTGTTTGGCCATTGGCCATCACACACAATTTTGAATAACACTATCATATTTCTTCAGTAACAGAGGTGCAGTACTCGTAAAATGAAAATGTTCTAGAACTTGAAACTTTGCTGGCATGATGGCATATGTGGAAAATTTTAGAGAAAATAAAGGTGCACTAAAACATTCCATGAAAGTATTACTGCTTGGTTATATGTAAAAACGATATATGAAATATGAATGAATTTCCTTGGTTCTCCTCCCCAAGATATCTCAGACATACAATAGTCTAGCATCTGGAAAGGCTGACTTCTAAAACTTGTGAACTGAAGCATCTTGGTTAGAAATTGGTAAAAGGAAACTTAAAATGAGTCAATTTCAGTAAAATACAGTGGTCTTTTGTTTTTGTTTCAGTAACATTTGCAAAATCTTTCATTAAAAATATCTGAAATTAAATGATGCTAGTAATAACAGTATGGTATTGGAATTTACTCCCACGACTAATACTGCTCATATTTATAGAGCACTTTAAATGAGTAGTCTTTTTTCTCTATTATTCCCATTTTACAGATGAGAAAATTGAGAATCAAAAAGTTTAGGAGAAATGGTTTTCAGGTACTTGAGCAATTTGCATATGTCCTCCATAGCATATTTCCAGTTGAAACACATGCACTCCTGGGTCTCTTTTGTACTTACTATTAGAACTAATGGCTGAACCAGTTCTTTTTTTCCCCCTCAGAGAAGTACACACCATGAATATGTGCCTCTGGGAATGCAAATTGCCCACTCAATGAATTAGGCAACCACAAACAAATGGAGATTCACACAGATGTAATTAAGAATAGAAAATACAAACCTATGTGCAGAACCATGATTTACAGTCAAATTCACCTCCCTTGAAAGTTCATATTAGATTGCTCTCATTTGATTACCAAGCTGCTGTTTCAATGCAAAGCATATGCTTGCAGATCCTCAGGTTTGCCCGCCTTAAGAATTAGCTAATAACTTTGAAACAGACCTTTAAGGGAGGAGCGCTTCATGCCTTGGCAGAGCAACCATGTGCAAGTGAAAATATATGCATCTCAACTGGTTATTTCTGTAGGGAAGACAAATGTGCAAAAATATGTTTACCAGGAGAAAGATTCTGGTTTTGAGTATTTGCCAAATGTTACACAAATAATTAGTGATGTCGCGAAGTGCTTGGCAGCTCCTCTTGGGCTTCTGTCGTTGGGAGGAAATCTGTTCATACTCCAGTGTATGGAGAACTATGACACTTTACAGTATTCACGGGGCACAGTTGCCAGTTTCTCTTATACAACAGCCTGCTACTCCTTTATTCTTCTTCTCAGAGAACCTGAAAAATGATGGCCCAATCCCTCAGAGAGGCGCCTGTTCTACTTTTCCATGCCATAAACTCAATATTAGGAAGCAAGCCATCATTTTGCATGCACCCTCATGGTCACTGTCACCTTGCCTCTAGTGTCTTTGCATCTTGGGGTGGAGTGACAGTTGTAATATGAAACATGAAAGGAAAGTTAAAGCGATTGGAAACCCTCTCATAGCCCAACTTCTAGAAAAGCAGAGAAAAATCTAGAAAGTTATTCTTCAGCTCCATGTTCTAGACTGAATGGCATTTACTGATTCAAAGGGGAGCCTGCCTCACCATCAATGGCATTTGGAATGAGAGTTAATGTTGTTATCCCTTTGGCCCCATAGCTGTAGCAGCTAAGACCTTAGGAAAGTAACGTTCATTTACAAAGAGTGCAGGTTCTAGGAGGGCAGTGTTCCAGGCCTTTTCCAGCAGAGGGGAGGTTGCTTCCAAAGGCTGGGAGAAGTGTCCTGATGGTTACCAGGAGGGATGCCTTGAATGGGAGCCAAATTGCAGACTTCAGTTTGAAAGTTATTCTAGTCAGAGATAGTGTGTTGAAGGAAGAAGGCAAAAGGCCAGTGCTGAACTAGAGTGATGAGTCAAAGACAGCCGCTGTTGTGGTGGAGTGAAAATCCAAACAGAAGAGAAGACGAGGTCAGGAGCGGGAGGCATGGATAAGACATTTTCAAAAGACCTGTTCGCTTTTATGGCTGAGAGGTAGCATGGCGGCAAAGCAAGGCTTCAGAAAGAGGCAGAGCATCAGGCTCCGTGGAGAATCTGACTTGGCAGAGGAGGTCAACGTCACTGCACAAAACCAAGCAGACTGACCGAAGGTCCTAGGAGGAGTGAATTCGGTACCACTCTCTAGTCAGAGCTCTAAGTCATGAGTCTAGATTAACAGCCATTTCACAGATTCTCACCAACACTGCATAACTCTCAGAAGTCACAAAACAATATAGCATAACACCACGAGGGGGAAAGGGACGGGAGATAAGCCAAGGAAACAGGGTAGCATGTGAGATGTGACATCTCCCCGTAGAAAACAAATATATTGATTACATCCAGGGAGATGAAGAAGTGGGTACTGGTGCAAGAGGAAAAAAAAACTCACATCAGAACCAAAAAAAAAATCGTCATGCAAATAAGGGCCCATTATTTCCCCTCTGCATGAAATGACTGACTTTGAGTTTTAACATGGGAGAAGCCAGATGGCGGCAGACGGGCTTATTATAGAAAGTCCACTTGTACTGAAGTTTTTCTCAGCACTCTCTGCCTTGCTGAGTGAGGTTTTGTTTTGTTTCATTCCTAAGCGTAGGGCAGGCAAGTACGGAAATTTGTATACAATCTGAGACCTTTTCATGGAAATGTTCTATTCAATACCTCCGATAACGTGATACACGATGCCACCACAGGGAAACCAGTGTCGCTGCAGACGTTAATCATAATTATGAAAATTTTTAATTTAAATGTAGGTCTGAACACACAAAATACAGTGCACGGCCATCTGTTGGTTTTCCATCTGGGCTCATTTGCAAAATACATTCTGTTTCGCTCCCCCCTCCCCCCTCTATTTATAATCTTCCCTGGAAAACAAATATGCCTAATCTATGGCGTGCCAGAGCTGAAGTTAGCTATTTACAAGGGTCTTTTAATAGACACGGTTACATGGCTGAAGGCAGTAACAGAAACTTCCAACTTCTTCTCCCTCTTTCTCTTTCTTGCTCTTCCTGGTAGGACACCAAGAAGACATAAAGAAGAACGTACCTTTTTCTGCAATGAATATGGTGTTTAAAAGAGTAACACCTGCAACTCATGAGCTGCCATATTCTTTATGATGAGAGGAAAGGAGGCCATGGCTCTCAGCTGAAGGGTAGACTACCCAATGAAGTACAACCGTGTGTGGCATGTTATCCAGACATCAAAACAGAAGTGTGGGTACAATTCACCCCATGGATACATGGTGAAAAACACTCACAACAAAAGAAGCCTCACATGAAAGCTCACGTATTGTGAGGTTCAACTCACTTGACACCTCCAAAGTGGGCGAATTGGTAGCGGTTATGGATTGTCTAGGGATGCAACGTGAGACCATGAGAAATGAGCAGCAATTGCTGTTAGATTTCTTTTGGGGGTGATAAAAAACACTCTAAAATTAGACTATGAGGATTACTGTAGAACGCATACAAAATATTGAAATGTATTCTTTAGACTGTTAAACTTCACGATGCCAATTATATCCCAAGAAAGGTGTTAGGAAGACAACTGGGAGGAGCTATGGAAACCACTGGCTCATTTTTTCCTATTTTCGAGATGATGTTTGGGTCCTGGGGGAATGATGGCTACTATTCAGTTGGTTAGTGTTAAGGTTTCCAGGACTCTTTCCAAGGCTTCCTCCTAAGACACAATGCTGTGTGGCACTCATTCATCCACCTCAGCTATGGTCTTCTAGGAACAGGTGTGAACTGAAGCAGAGACATGAACAAGGACATCCGTTATGAAAGACTATGGTGGACCCAAGACAAGGAAGGGTTTTAAAGCCTGCCGTTGCCAGAAGGCTTGAGTGGCAAAGATGGCGGCAGCAGAGCTTTGCCTCTGACTGTAGCTTGAGAAGAAGGGAAGGAGAGAGATGAGTTCAATACCTCACAGGAAGGCTGAGCTCTCCTTAAGTAGGCATTTCCAGAGAAGCCATGCCTGGCCTAAATCCTGAGGAGTAACAGGATACGTAACAGAGACAAATGGGAGGAATCTCTTCTGATGGGACACAAACTCCACCAGCAAGTTTAGTATCGAAGATGAAGGGGCCAGCTGCTGCTCATGCAGAGTAAAACCTTGAGCCGATGTAACTTCTGTGGAGACACAACAAAGGGCATGAAAGGTCAGGAGGGAACAGTGATGCTGCACCTCCTGTGTAAGAGTAGACAGAGGGAAGAGTGAAGGCAGATTCTAAAATAAAGGTGGGAAACACAGGAAAGTCAGATTTAACCAGAACAAGGAAGGAGGTCTAATTGAAGGCAGCCAGAGGTTCTGGGATGAATTTTGTCCACTGAGGCTTCCTCTTCTGTGGGAGATTTTTAGTTTAGGTACGCAGTGAGTGGATGGTTCAAGAACTCACATCTGATAAAATCAGATTTGGCAAGATGAGCAAGAAAGTCGACAAGAATTAAACTGATGAGAGGAAGGAGAGTGAATAGCATTGAAATATGGAGGGAAGCAGCTGGGATCCTGAATGAGACCGTCATGACAAAGTATGTAGGAGAAAGAGAATATAGTCCTCGGATAATTTTATGTTACACTGGGCATGACATCATGGCCTGCAATTTCCCCCTGCATTTGGGGGGAAGTGTGAACTTGGGTCTTGGCAGATAGATAGGTCTCAGTTTCTTTCACGCTAACCAGATTCTGTAGGGTATAGCCTTGGAAAGTTTCAGCGGAGAACAAGAACAAAGAGGAGTTCTGGAGTTGACGGCTGCCAGAGTCCATCGCTATATGCCTCCCCTACGATACTGTTATTGTGGGGTCAGGGAACTAAGTTTGTTGGATTATTTACCAGGCAAATTCTTAGCAGTTCACAGAAAGGCAGGAGATGTGTGTTTACTTATCTTCAATGACTTGTTAAGTCTCAGAGATAGGAAGAACAACTCTTTCTAAACCACGTGATCAACAGTAGGGATAACGAGAAAGACAGGTCCAGTTGTTCCGTAGCTATGCAAAATAAGGTAGAGGTAGGTGGTGGGTATTTACAGAGGTACATATACACTGAAGTCCTGAGGAGCACCAGTTTTTCTGTAGGCAGACTGGAAGTGTAGTGTGTGGAAGGACTGTGCAGCCCTGTACACAGAGGCACAAGCAACAAACCTGAGGCAGGAGCTCCTATACACATTCAGAGGAAATACCAGCATTTGGCAGTCACTGAAGGTCTGCTGTGGTGTTGGGTGACACGGAAACCTTTTCTGGAGATATCTGCATGGAGAGATCATGGGATGCCACTCATTTCACACCTCATGCAACCTGTCTGTGCTCTAGTATTCTCTCAGGGACGCTGAGGTAAAGCCTTGTGTTTGGAAACTTAGGATGCACAGACGAGAAAGGGAAGATAAGCCAACTGAATGAAAGGAAAGTGTGCAGAGCATAGGAGAGAGAAACTTGTGGGAAGCTTGCCGTGTGGAAGAAACTATCCCCCATTGCTTCACATGAACTCTCATGAGCCCAGGACAGAGGAGGTTGAACGTTAGTGGTATCTAAGTTAGCCAAAGCAATTATTTTGCCTCCTGTCCAGCAATTTTGGTTCATAGTCTCCAGTACAGCTTTTTCTCATGATAGTCTGTCTGTCTGTTTCCCAATCTCTCTCTCTCTCTCTCTCTCTCTCTCTCTCTCTCTCTCTCTCTCTCTCTCTCTCTCTCTCTGCTAAACTTTTATGCTAAACATCTTTCAATCTCCCTTCAACCCCTAAACAGACCTCTTTGCCCATCTGTAATCCAGCTCTCTCCTGTACCCTGCCTGGGACACACACACATATACTGCTTCTCAGTGTTACTCTTGTCTTTGTTTTCTTGTAACCTCTCGCCCCATTCACAATGTCTCTCTAAGAAGGAACATTGTGTCTTGTGACACTTACATGACCCACAGTGCCCAGGACATATCGGTATTCATGAATTGCTTTATCAGAATGCAGCTGCTGTTTTGTGAGTCTTTCGGAAAACGGAATCCTTCCAGTCACCCATTCAAACCAAAGCTACCTCAAGAAACCACATTCCTAATGCTGGAACAATAAACCTACCCATTTAGCTGATAGAGAAATGTGTCGTGTTACAATGTAAAGCAAATTAGCTCAATAAAGAGTTTTGACTTTCTGATAACCTTCTGTCGAAAATACAGGAGTTGATCAGAGTCAGAAAGGAGCTGTTATATTCGAAGCTAAACTGAAGAATCAGAACAGATGCAAGGCATAAAAGAGAGACGGCACACTGGCTTTAAATGCATATAACATGATACTTTGATGTTTGCTTCCTAACGATTTATTTAAAATTGTTTGCCCTTTGAGCTGCTTTAATTTTGGATGCCACAGCTCTCTTTGGGAGCCGTGAAGGATTGTACACATACGTTTCTTTAAAAAAATGCAGCTTTTATTATTTATTTATTTATTTATTTTTGATACCTATTTTCTGTCAGGTCAACTTCCATGGAAATCCTGGGCCCTAGGAGGTCTGAGTCTCATTTTTATATTTACACAGGGAACATGCTGTTTCTTGCTGAAGTCGGTTGAACTATATGGGCCAGTTTCTCTTGTCGGCTTCTTACAAGCTTTGAAATGGAAGAAAAAATGCACAGCAGGGTAATCCAGCCCTTTGAAATTTTGGAAACTGGGCAAGATGCACTGTGGTATTGATTTGTAATAAGCTTTGTTCAGACGGCATCCATCTATAATGCGGGTGAGGGCTCTTTCTGGATTAAGACGCCTGGTGGTTATAAATGAATAGCTGTTACCTCTTTATTTGGGGTTGGGAGGTGGTGACAGCGGTGTGAGTACATGATTTTCAGTCATTTCCTTTGTGAGATTTTTTGGCATTTCTTTTCAAGGCATGTCCTTTCATTAGAGGCACAAATGACATTGTAAAAGACGTGACTCTTCAGAAGTTAATTCATAACACATGGCAGAGAGAGCTGACAGAGCTGTGCTCCTGGGTGCTTCTCACTGATTTTCACTGTTTGCTGAGATTTCCTGTGACTGCTGGCCACAGTGCTGGCCCTTTATAGTAGGACAGTCATCATCTTACTTATCCTTGCCAGGATCCTTGAGGCTGTGTACCCATAAACCCCCTTTCTAAGATGAGAAGTCAGGATCAAGGAGAGATAGTCTTGCCAGGGGTCACTGCTGGTAAACTTAGGACCAAGATAAGAATGATGTTTGCCTTTAAGGCCAAGCACTAGAAGCTCCCTCCCTCTGAACACCTACATGCAATGAGACTGGGGAGCTCCCGGCTGGATGCTGACAGACCACCACACTTCATTGGCCAGGAAAGGAACTGCTTCAGAAGGAATCATTTAAATCATCTTGTCTTTTAGATCTAATCACTTTAATGGCCTTAATTCTAAAAGTCCACTTCTTTGGTCTCCACATGTCATTGAGACTTTGTCTGTCTTCCCAGTTGCCCTCGAACTGTCTTAACTGGGATTATGGAGAGCTCGGTGTCAGGAAATTCCAAGTTACTTTTAGTAATAAGATATTGAAAATTACATGAGATTTTTTTGGTCTCTTATAAAAAGCTTAAAAATGAATTATTTAAACCTGGATACCTGCCTACATACACTATTAGCATTTCGACACAATGATGCTTTTCTTTAGAATGCTGTCAGACCATGTCAATCCCGTGTGTGAAGGCCTTTCAGCGGGCTTTGTTTCCGCTCCTATTTCCTAGATTCCCTATGAAGTCGAATAGATTCTATATATCAGCCTTCAGATTTCATACAGGTCAACTGGAGCCCTGTTTCGCTTTCAGAGCCCACCCAAAGGGTGTTTGAGTGGAATAAATCCCCATCCTCTATAATTTCATAGCCATTTAGATTAGTGGTTCTCAGTCTTCCTAATGCTAGGACCCTTTAGTACAGATCCTCATGTTGTGGTAACCCCCTCCCTGAATCATGAAATTATTTCATTGCTACTTCATAACTATAATTTTGCTATTGTTATGAATTGTAATGTAAGTATCAGATATGCAACTCCTGTGGGGGTTGCAACTCATAGATTGATAACCACTGACTTAGATGAAGAAGCTGAGGTAAGGGATTATGGCAAAGGTCAGAAGGGGGTTATAGGGAAGTGCAGTGGGATGAGGGAGGTGCCTAGTTCAATTTTCCACACCTTTCCAAGGATCCGGAACTCATTTATGATGTGATGTTGCTGTTCCTTGGGAATGGGACCTTGTTTGAAAATACCTTGCTTCGCTCATGACCAAGGGACTCATTGAGTTGGATCATAACCAAGTCTGATCATTCCCTCATAAGTGAGAAATTTGAACTTACAGGCAGAGAAAAATCGTGGATGGGAAGAGTTTTGTGTGCGTGTGCGTGCATGCATATGTGTGCATGCACACACATTTATATTTATAAGAACACCTCATTGCATGTAGGTGTTCTTGGTTGTAAAGTTGACTACATCTGGAATTAGCTAAAAACCATGGGGCTGATTACACTTGTGAAGATTTTTTTTTAAATTAAATCATTTGAAGTGGGAAGACTCATTTTTAACTTGGATTTTTTTGAGGTGAGGAGATTCATCTTTAATCCAGATCTTTTGAGGAAGGTCCCCTTGATCTGGGCCATACCTTCTCATGGCAGCCCATATAAAGGACGTGGAAGAAAGAGGTTTGCTTTCTCTTTTTATGCTTGCTCTAGCTCTCTTTAGCAAGTCCATTCCTTCACTAGCCTACTTCTTTGGGATTCCAGTGTATACAGAAAACCACCTAAGATATTTCACTTTGTGGACTGAAAAATTGCTGGGTTCTCGGACTTCCATTGGTAGATAGCCATTGTTGGACTAGCCAGAGCACATCCTGTGAGCCATTCTAATAAATCCTGTTTCTTTTTCATTCTACTATTTCTGTTCCTCTAGAGAGCCCAGTCTAACACAGATTTTCTTACTAGCAGTAGTTCTGGAGCAGAGCAACGAAAGTATATAGCTAATTTTTTTTAAGGTACCTGGAATAGGCTTTCCAATTTGCTGACACTTACAGTTACTGAAGCCTATCCTAGAAGTTCAGAGTGCGCTGATAGAAAACCCATGGCGTGAGCTATTCTACAAACTTACAAAGACAAATGCATTTGATTGTTCCAATTCACCAGTTGTGAGAGAACAGATCTGGGGACTCTGTATCTAAAATAACTGGCAATTTGTGGAACAATAAGGAAAATGATGGTGCTGGTTGGTTGCTTCTAGCATCTCTGGATAAAGTGACACAGGCAAAGAATGAACACTGATAAAATTAACCAAAATCTAGCATCCCAGAATACCTTGAAGAACGACAATGAACTCAGTGATAAACTTGGCTAGCTCCAGATATACACAGTGTAAATGTTTCTAAGTATGCCCTGGAAAAGAATCTTCTCTCTTCTTAAGTCACAGAGCTCAAGGTTCAGAAAAGGCAAACCAAAGCCTATGTCATGAGGTTGCTGAATTACACCAAAAATTCAAAGTTACAACCAGGGAGGGTGTCAGCAGTTAAAGTAAGGGTATTACTTGGTAAAGAATGGGATCTTGTAATTTGTGATGGAATCGTATGGGGACCCCATTGGGGCTGAGAACTTTGGACCGCCTGATTCTCAAGAATTTATTTCATCTGAGGAACTAGTCTTTTCAACCTCAGCACAAATACACTCCCTCTGAAATATTGCCTTTTCTGCAGTTGACCAAGAAAATTAGTCTTTCATTATCTGCTAAACCAGCAGTGACTTTCTCTGAAGCGAAGCCAGGCAAGACAATATTGATGTCACTCAGGGTCCACCAATAGACTTAAGGCTAAATAGGCTCCTGGAGGGGAGCCCACGAGGAGCTAAACTGCATCATGAAAGAGCTTAATGAGTTTGATAATTCATTCAAACAAGAGTCTGAGGAATAGATGTGGGAACAGATTTTAAGGATATGGGATAATGGTGGAAAGACCCTAAAACTGAATCAGGCTGAATTTATTGATATGGGCTTTCTGAGTGGAGAGTCTAAGTTTAATATAGAAGCTCACACAATTTTTAAAAACGCTGTCAAAAGTTTGTTCAAAAATGGTTGGCTGGGGTTGGGGATTTAGCTCAGTGGTAGAGTGCTTGCCTAGCAAGTGCAAGGCCCTGGGTTCAGTCCCCAGCTCTGAAAAAAAGAAAAGAAAAAAAAATGTTTGGCTGAAGTAATTTTCAAAAGATAGCCTTCTGAAAAGGAGTTGGAGTTGCCTGATAGCCCTTGCCTTAGTGTTGATGAAGGTATTTTAGGGCTGTTGGCAATTGCAATGCTACAGTGGGTAGGCTGTGTATAATCTAATCCTCTACAATGGGAAGGCCCAGAAGACATGCCCTTCACTAACCTTTTAAAAGACAAAATGGTGACAGGGGCACCAGCCTGATTAAAGAGGTTTGTTGTCACCCTTTGTGGCAGACCTTAGAGTTGGAGATGCTAAGGCTCAATTGGATGAATTAAATGTAATAGGTTCAATTGGGCCCCAAAGTAGCAGGGGACATGTAGAAACACTGAATTGTCAAAGGCAAGATGATTGTAACTACCATAATGGGTAGCACAGACAAATCAATGTCCATAATGGCCTAGCCCTTGATGGTTTGCAGAGGCAAAGTGAATTTTATGGTGGTATGCCTTATATGGACCTGTGGAACTGACTGATCAATCATATTTCCAGGCGTGAAATAAGAAACCTATTGTATTTTTGTTTGATCTGTATAAGCAGAAAAATTCTCAAACAAATGAAAGGAAAACTACATTGGATTGTGGCAGAAAAGAGTCTTTGAGTCTTGGCCCATGAGCCAGTTTACAGACCCATAACCATTTGAATGAAGGGATAGCCAGTTTTCCCTGAGGAAAGACCTTGATAAAATATCTATAAGTTTTACTGTTAGCCAGAGGGCCCTTCATCAGAAGAACCTAAGGCCTTTTACAAGGGCAACTGTATGTAGGGAAAAAGAAAACAATCAAACTTTCTGGGATCTGTTGGATACTGACTCAGAGGTGATACTAATTCTTGGAGAGCCCAAGAAGTATTGTGACCCACCACTTGGAGGAATGTCTCATGGAGGTGAGGTAATTAATGGAGTTTTAGCTGATGTCTGAATCACAGTAGGTCTATTGGGTCTCCGAACTCATCCTTTAGTTATTTCCCCAGTTCCAGGATGTATAATTGGAATAGATATACTTAGAAGTTGGCAGAATTCCCACAATATATTTTTGTTTAAGTCACATGACATCTAGAATTTTTTAATAGCAGTCTTACAAAAATTGATTCAGAGCTTGTCTGATTTCTAACAGTTCAACCTATGACTCTTTGGCTTAAGATGACATAAAGTAAGAAAGATTCAATAGAACCTAAACTTCCAACTTGGAAGTCTTACCTTTTCTCCTGAACGATTGATACACAGTGCAATAAGCTCTGGGGGTACTGGGTGGCTGTACCAGTACCAGTTAGTGCAGCTCCCTGCTAGTCACATGGCCGTGAGGACACTGTCCCTAAGTTAAGGTATCTGGGAGATTGATGTACTCGATAGACTTTTGACTTACAATAGACTTAGCAAGATGTAAGTTCATCATACATTTGTGAGCATTCTTTCCCCGAGAGCAGTGGTTCTCAACCTGTGTGTCATGACTCTTTGGGGGTGGTATATCAGATATTCTACACACCATATGTTCACATTAGATTTATAACAGTCTCAGAATTACAGTTATGAAGTAGCCATGGAATAATTTTATGGTTGGGCTCAGCATAACCCGAGGAACTGTATTACAGGAAACATCAGGAAGGTTGAGAGCCAATGCCTTACTTACCTTCTTTACCTCCTCTCTTTCCTGGAAGATATCTATTTTCTTAGCACAAACATCACTCTTTACTTGATATTTCTGCCATAGTCATTTTGTCCAGAGACTTGTGTCTGAAATATAGATAAATTAGGTAGTTATCAAGATCTCATTTCAGAAGGCTGGGACATGTAGAGCAAAGATGGCTGCCACATCTCCTTAGAAATGTAACCCTAGTGCCACACTCATGCAAACCAAATAGCAGAAGCATGACGGTGCCCTCAACTGCCACGAACAGTCCCAGGTTGCTCCATTATGACATTCTTAAAATGGAAGCACATAGTCTTGAAGAATATAATGATACCCCTAGAAAGGAAGGAGTTAATTTAGAGGGGATGGTGCATGTGGGAATATCGGTTTAATATTTAAACATACGGAGATATGAAGAGGTGTCACCTAGGCTGTGTGAATGCTTTTTGTATCTCTCTGGATTTGGGGAGCAGGAAGACAAGCCAACAGCTGGGAGCCTCGGGTTCTGTTTGGAACAGGGAGCTGGCTTGTACGGTAGGCTTCCTATCCCATGCTCTCCCTTTGACTATTGCAGATAACCTATTACTGACAATTTACATGCAAAGATTTGCTACCATTACTGTACCATGAGTTGTAGTTTATTATTTTTTCTATATAGTAATAGTAACTGTGCTCCTGCCTATTAGCCTTATTTTATCTGAAGCATTTAGGAATGTCTAAGTAGAACATTCTGGAGAAAGCTGTGACTAGCAGCACCAGACAGGGCTTTCAGTTTCCTGAAAAGAAAACTTCGCTCTTTTTCTGCCTTAATTCCGAGTAATTGGTTTTAGTGTCTTGGGACTTTTAAGAGAGGGAAAGATTAAAAATGGAGGAAATATGAGAGGGACAGAGGGCTGTTAGGACAAATCAGACCTGGAAGCAGTCAACTTTTTCCACAGAAGTATAATTGGTGTGTGTGTATGCGTGTGTGTGTGTGTGTGTGTGTGTGTGTGTGTGTGTGTGTGTGTATGAGGGTGTGTGTGTGTGTGTGTATGTGTGTATGAGAGAGAGTGTGTGTGTGTGTGTGTGTGTGTGTTATAGATTTTACTGGGTTTAAGACTGGGTTAGTCAGCCACCTACTTGGGGACAGGGTCTGCACATCAGGGCACATGGTCTTTCTGACAGAACCAGAAGCCCCTCACTAAGGATTGGGCTCATTGTCAGTGCTTGGGACTAACTGCAGAGGTTACCGTATCCCACCCTCATCTCCTACAAAGCCTACCAATTAGATGCCTGGAATCAGGATAGAGATAAAGAAGAGGAGGGGACTTCATTGAAGTGAATGGAGACTGAACTTGAGAGGTTGGGTAGAAAGGGGATCATTCAGAGAAAGGGATGGAAGGAAGAAATGAATGACAACACTGACCCAGGGATGCAGGGACCCAACTGTGCCCTACAAGGGCGAGCAAGCATAGTCAAGGATTTCTCCTCCTGCTTGGTATTACAGGGTCTCATGATTATCCCATAGGGTTGTCTTCAAATACAGAAAGACTGAAAAGAAGTGGCTGTATTTCATGTGTGTAAAGATCTTCTATAATCCTCCAAAGAGGGCCATTAAGTCCTTCAGGGGTTAGGAATATGTCTAGGAATTTCAGTTTAACCATGTTCCTGGTCAAGACAAAACAGTCATAGTTAAGTTAATCCACAAAGGTTGTCTCATCACAGCATCTGTGGCTGCTTCCTCAGGAATCTGAAACAGAACTTCATCCTTGCAGGGAGATCCAGTAAGTACTCTGGCTTCTTCTCACATTCAACTTTGTCACAGAACATAAGATTCATGTAGGTGTCCATAACTTGATTTTTCCATACTGCCCACATGAATCTCCTCCTCTGTCTTTCCACACAGGTTGTGTTTGTGGGCAATGGAGTTCAGGATGGCAGCCCTCTTGTGATCTTGTGTCATCTGCCAATGAAGAAGAGTAATTGGAAAGCCCAGGCCCAGCATGAATGTAGTCCCCAGCTCCTGTGGGAGCATTCCCCATAGTACACTTCTTCTCCTGTTAGCTTTAATCTGTGTACTCCAAGAAGAGGCAGATGGCATGGCATTCCCTGCACATATCCTGGTAACCCAGGTCTGGTTCTGGTTCTGGTTCTGGTTCTGGTTCTGGTTCTGGTTCTGGTTCTAGTTCTGGTACTGGTAATGGCACTGTTTGCTTTCAGCAGAGCTGGTACCCAGTGGAGGAAGCCTATTATAAATTTTTATTGTGATGTACTTATTGTACTTTGCGGTTGATGACATAAAGACATTTGCATATGAGTATTTAATGTACTCTGTCCATACACACACTGTCTGCTTTCTTTCTCTCCCCCATTTCCATCCATTTCTCCAGATAGTCTCACTTCTACTTAAATGTCTTACATGTATATGTGTATATGCCATACACATATGTGTCTATATGTCATACATCTGTATGTATATATATGAACAATTTTATGTTTCTTTAAAAAACCCAGGGCCGCCCAGGAGCGGCAGGACCCCTGCCTGAGTCACCGCCGGAACCTGAAGGAAACAGACCGGATAAACAGTTCTCTGCACCCAAATCCCGTGGGAGGGAGAGCTAAACCTTCAGAGAGGCAGACAATCCTGGGAAACCAGAAGAGACTGCTCTCTGCACACACATCTCGGACGCCAGAGGAAAAAGCCAAAGACCATCTGGATCCCTGGTGCACTGAAGATCCCAGAAGGGGCGGCACAGGTCTTCCTGGTTGCTGCCGCTGCAGAGAACCCGTGGGCAGCACCCCACGAGCGAACTTGAGCCTTGGGACCACAGGTAAGACCAACTTTTCTGCTGCAAGAAAGCTGCCTGGTGAGCTTGGGACACACGGAGGCAGAATTCCTCTAGGACCGGGCACGTTCTGTGTTTACCGGAAGTCCCACACCCGCGGATCCCGGCCCGCAGCAGCTCTCTGCTCCCAGACCCCGTGAGAGAGAGACCCAACCGCCTGGTCAGCTGGGCACTCCTGAGGCTGCAGAGCAGAAGAGACCACCAACACTGCTCACCCCTGCCCACATCCCTGGCCCAAGAGGAAACTGTATAAGGCCTCTGGGCTCCCGTGGGGGAGGGCCCAGGAGCGGCAGGACCCCTGCCTGAGACACCGCTGGAACCTGAAGGAAACAGACCAGATAAACAGTTCTCTGCACCCAAATCCCATGGGAGGGAGAGCTAAACCTTCAGAGAGGCAGACAAGCCTGGGAAACCAGAAGAGACTGCTCTCTGCACACACATCTCGGACGCCAGAGGAAAAAGCCAAAGACCATCTGGAACCCTGGTGCACTGAAGCTCCCAGAAGGGGTGGCACAGGTCTTCCTGGTTGCTGCCGCTGCAGAGAGCCCATGGGCAGCACTCCACGAGCGAGCTTGAGCCTCGGGACCACAGGTAAGACCAACTTTTCTGCTGCAAGAAAGCTGCCTGGTGAACTCAAGACACAGGCCCACAGGAACAGCTGAAGACCTGTAGAGAGGAAAACCTACACGCCCGAAAGCAGAACACTCTGTCCCCATAACTGACTGAAAGAGAGGAAAACAGGTCTACAGCACTCCTGACACACAGGCTTATAGGACAGTCTAGCCACTGTCAGAAATAGCAGAACAAAGTAACACTAGAGATAATCTGACGGAGAGAGGCAAGCGCAGGAACCCAAGCAACAGAAACCAAGACTACATGGCACCATCGGAGCCCAATTCTCCCATCAAAACAAACATGGAATATCCAAACACACCAGAAAAGCAAGATCTAGTTTCAAAATCATTTTTGATCATGATGCTGGAGGACTTCAAGAAAGACGTGAAGAACTCCCTTAGAGAACAAGTAGAAGCCTACAGAGAGGAATCGCAAAAATGCCTGAAAGAATTCCAGGAAAACATAAATAAACAAGTAGAAGCCCATAGAGAGGAGACACAAAAATCCCTGAAAGAATTCCAGGAAAACATAAATAAACAAGTAGAAGCCTATAGAGAGGAGACACAAAAATCCCTGAAAGAATTCCAGGAAAACACAATCAAACAGTTGAAGGAATTATAAATGGAAATAGAAGCAATCAAGAAAGAACACATGGAAACAACCCTGGATATAGAAAACCAAAAGAAGAGACAAGGAGCTGTAGATACAAGCGTCACCAACAGAATACAAGAGATGGAAGAGAGAATCTCAGGAGCAGAAGATTCCATAGAAATCATTGACTCAACTGTCAAAGATAATGTAAAGCAGAAAAAGCTACTGGTGCAAAACATACAGGAAATCCAGGACTCAATGAGAAGATCAAACCTAAGGATAATAGGTATAGAAGAGAGTGAAGACTCCCAGCTCAAAGGACCAGTAAATATCTTCAACAAAATCATAGAAGAAAACTTCCCTAACCTAAAAAAAGAGATACCCATAGACATACAAGAAGCCTACAGAACTCCAAATAGATTGGACCAGAAAAGAAACACCTCCCGTCACATAATTGTCAAAACACCAAACGCACAAAATAAAGAAAGAATATTAAAAGCAGTAAGGGAAAAAGGTCAAGTAACATATAAAGGCAGACCTATCAGAATCACACCAGACTTCTCGCCAGAAACTATGAAGGCCAGAAGATCCTGGACTGATGTCATACAGACCCTAAGAGAACACAAATGCCAGCCCAGGTTACTGTATCCAGCAAAATTCTCAATTAACATTGATGGAGAAACCAAGATATTTCATGACAAAACCAAATTTACACAATATCTTTCTACAAATCCAGCACTACAAAGGATAATAAATGGTAAAGCCCAACATAAGGAGGCAAGCTATACCCTAGAAGAAGCAAGAAACTAATCGTCTTGGCAACAAAACAAAGAGAATGAAAGCACACAAACATAACCTCACATCCAAATATGAATATAACGGGAAGCAATAATCACTATTCCTTAATATCTCTCAATATCAATGGCCTCAACTCCCCAATAAAAAGACATAGATTAACAAACTAGATACGCAACGAGGACCCTGCATTCTGCTGCCTACAGGAAACACACCTCAGAGACAAAGACAGACACTACCTCAGAGTGAAGGGCTGGAAAACAACTTTCCAAGCAAATGGTCAGAAGAAGCAAGCTGGAGTAGCCATTCTAATATCAAATAAAATCAATTTCCAACTAAAAGTAATCAAAAGAGATAAGGAAGGACACTTCATATTCATCAAAGGAAAAATCCACCAAGATGAACTCTCAATCCTAAATATCTATGCCCCAAATACAAGGGCACCTACATATGTAAAAGAAACCTTACTAAAGCTCAAAACACACATTGCACCTCACACAATAATAGTGGGAGATTTCAACACCCCACTCTCATCAATGGACAGATCATGGAAACAGAAATTAAACAGTGATGTCGACAGACTAAGAGAAGTCATGAGCCAAATGGACTTAACGGATATTTATAGAACATTCTATCCTAAAGCAAAAGGATATACCTTCTTCTCAGCTCCTCATGGTACTTTCTCCAAAATTGACCATATAATTGGTCAAAAAACGGGCCTCAACAGGTACAGAAAGATAGAAATAATCCCATGCGTGCTATCGGACCACCACGGCCTAAAACTGGTCTCAATAACAATAAGGGAAGAATGCCCACATATACGTGGAAATTGAACAATGCTCTACTCAATGATAACCTGGTCAAGGAAGAAATAAAGAAAGAAATTAAAAACTTTTTAGAATTTAATGAAAATGAAGGTACAACATACCCAAACTTATGGGACACAATGAAAGCTGTGCTAAGAGGAAAACTCATAGCGCTGAGTGCCTGCAGAAAGAAACAGGAAAGAGCATATGTCAGCAGCTTGACAGCACACCTAAAAGCTCTAGAACAAAAAGAAGCAAATACACCCAGGAGGAGTAGAAGGCAGGAAATAATCAAACTCAGAGCTGAAATCAACCAAGTAGAAACAAAAAGGACCATAGAAAGAATCAACAGAACCAAAAGTTGGTTCTTTGAGAAAATCAACAAGATAGATAAACCCTTAGCCAGACTAACGAGAGGACACAGAGAGTGTGTCCAAATTAACAAAATCAGAAATGAAAAGGGAGACATAACTACAGATTCAGAGGAAATTCAAAAAATCATCAGATCTTACTATAAAAACCTATATTCAACAAAACTTGAAAATCTTCAGGAAATGGACAATTTCCTAGACAGATACCAGGTATCGAAGTTAAATCAGGAACAGATAAACCAGTTAAACAACCCCATAACTCCTAAGGAAATAGAAGCAGTCATTAAAGGTCTCGCAACCAAAAAGAGCCCAGGTCCAGACGGGTTTAGTGCAGAATTCTATCAAACCTTCATAGAAGACCTCATACCAATATTATCCAAACTATTCCACAAAATTGAAACAGATGGAGCCCTACCGAATTCCTTCTACAAAGCCACAATTACTCTTATACCTAAACCACACAAAGACACAACAAAGAAAGAGAACTTCAGACCAATTTCCCTTATGAATATCGACGCAAAAATACTCAATAAAATTCTGGCAAACCGAATTCAAGAGCACATCAAAACAATCATCCACCATGATCAAGTAGGCTTCATCCCAGGCATGCAGGGATGGTTTAATATACAGAAAACCATCAACGTGATCCATTATATAAACAAACTGAAAGAACAGAACCACATGATCATTTCATTAGATGCTGAGAAAGCATTTGACAAAATTCAACACCCCTTCATGATAAAAGTCCTGGAAAGAATAGGAATTCAAGGCCCATACCTAAACATAGTAAAAGCCATATACAGCAAACCAGTTGCTAACATTAAACTAAATGGAGAGAAACTTGAAGCAATCCCACTAAAATCAGGGACTAGACAAGGCTGCCCACTCTCTCCCTACTTATTCAATATAGTTCTTGAAGTTCTAGCCAGAGCAATCAGACAACAAAAGGAGATCAAGGGGATACAGATCGGAAAAGAAGAGGTCAAAATATCACTATTTGCAGATGACATGATAGTATATTTAAGTGATCCCAAAAGTTCCACCAGAGAACTACTAAAGCTGATAAACAACTTCAGCAAAGTGGCTGGGTATAAAATTAACTCAAATAAATCAGTTGCCTTCCTCTATACAAAAGAGAAACAAGCCGAGAAAGAAATTAGGGAAACGACACCCTTCATAATAGACCCAAATAATATAAAGTACCTCGGTGTGACTTTAACCAAGCAAGTAAAAGATCTGTACAATAAGAACTTCAAGACACTGAGGAAAGAAATTGAAGAAGACCTCAGAAGATGGAAAGATCTCCCATGCTCATGGATTGGCAGGATTAATATAGTAAAAATGGCCATTTTACCAAAAGCGATCTACAGATTCAATGCAATCCCCATCAAAATACCAATCCAATTCTTCAAAGAGTTAGACAGAACAATTTGCAAATTCATCTGGAATAACAAAAAACCCAGGATAGCTAAAGCTATCCTCAACAATAAAAGGACTCAGGGGGAATCACTATCCCTGAACTCAAGCAGTATTACAGAGCAATAGTGATAAAAACTGCATGGTATTGGTACAGAGACAGACAGATAGACCAATGGAATAGAATTGAAGACCCAGAAATGAACCCACACACCTATGGTCACTTGATTTTTGACAAAGGAGCCAAAACCATCCAATGGAAAAAAGACAGCATTTTCAGCAAATGGTGCTGGTTCAACTGGAGGGCAACATGTAGAAGAATGCAGATCGATACATCCTTATCACCCTGTACAAAGCTTAAGTCCAAGTGGATCAAGGACCTCCACATCAAACCAGACACACTCAAACTAATAGAAGAAAAACTAGGGAAGCATCTGGAACACATGGGCACTGGAAAAAATTTCCTGAACAAAACACCAATGGCTTATGCTCTAAGATCAAGAATCGACAAATGGGATCTCATAAAACTGCAAAGCTTCTGTAAGGCAAAGGACACGGTGGTTAGGACAAAACGGCAACCAACAGATTGGGAAAAGATCTTTACCAATCCTACAACAGATAGAGGCCTTATATCCAAAATATACAAAGAACTCAAGAAGTTAGACCGCAGGGAAACAAATAACCCTATTAAAAAATGGGGTTCAGAGCTAAACAAAGAATTCACAGCTGAGGAATGCCGAATGGCTGAGAAACACCTAAAGAAATGTTCAACATCTTTAGTCATAAGGGAAATGCAAATCAAAACAACCCTGAGATTTCACCTCACACCAGTGAGAATGGCTAAGATCAAAAACTCAGGTGATAGCAGATGCTGGCGAGGATGTGGAGAAAGAGGAACACTCCTCCATTGTTGGTGGGATTGCAGACTGGTAAAACCATTCTGGAAATCAGTCTGGAGGTTCCTCAGAAAATTGGACATTGAACTGCCTGAGGATCCAGCTATACCTCTCTTGGGCATATACCCAAAAGATGCCTCAACATATAAAAGAGACACGTGCTCCACTATGTTCATCGCAGCCTTATTTATAATAGCCAGAAAATGGAAAGAACCCAGATGCCCTTCAACAGAGGAATGGATACAGAAAATGTGGTACATCTACACAATGGAATATTACTCAGCTATCAAAAAAAAACGAGTTTATGAAATTCGTAGGCAAATGGTTGGAACTGGAAAATATCATCCTGAGTGAGCTAACCCAATCACAGAAAGACATACATGGTATGCACTCATTGATAAGTGGCTATTAGCCCAAATGCTTGAATTACCCTAGATCCCTAGAACAAACGAAACTCAAGACGGATGATCAAAATGTGAATGCTTCACTCCTTCTTTAAATGAGGAAAAAGAATACCCTTGGCAGGGAAGGGAGAGGCAAAGATTAAAACAGAGACTGAAGGAACACCCATTCAGAGCCTGCCCCACATGTGGCCCATACATATACAGCCACCCAATTAGACAAGATGGATGAAGCAAAGAAGTGCAGACCGACAGGAGCCGGATGTAAATCGCTCCTGAGAGACACAGCCAGAATACAGCAAATACAGAGGCGAATGCCAGCAGCAAACCACTGAACTGAGAATAGGTCCCCTATTGAAGGAATCAGAGAAAGAACTGGAAGAGCTTGAAGGGGCTCGAGACCTCAAAAGTACAACAATGTCAAGCAACCAGAGCTTCCAGGGACTAAGCCACTACCTAAAGACTATATATGGACTGACACTGGACTCTGACCCCATAGGTAGCAATGAATATCCTAGTAAGAGCACCAGTGGAAGGGGAAGCCCTGGGTCCTGCTAAGACTGAACCCCCAGTGAACTAGACTATGGGGGGAGGGCGGCAATGGGGGGAGGGTTGGGAGGGGAACTCCCATAAGGAAGGGGAGGGGGTAGGGTGATGTTTGCCCGGAAACCGGGAAAGGGAATAACACTTGAAATGTATATAAGAAATACTCAAGTTAATTAAAAAAAAAAACCCAGCGCCTGCAAGTGATAGGAAATGTATGATACTTGTCTTTCTGAGTCTGAAATTTCACTTAACTTGATAGCTCCAATTTTATCCTTTTTTCCTACAAATGACATAAATTTGTTCTTCTTTATGACTGAATACAATTCTGCTGTTGATGTATGCACTGTTTACATAACTTTATGCAGTTATCTATTGACAGATACCTTGGCTGGCTCCATATTTTAAGTTTTGAAGTGACAGGATTTTTTTAGTTTAAAGGCACATATGACCCAAATGAATATCCGACTCCCAAATGCCAAGGGGCAAGGGAACTATTCACCAATCCATCGAGCAATCAGGTCTGCCAATACCCTATGCTTTGGTAACAGAAATGGAAACAGGAGAGATTCCAGGTATTCCTAAATACTGCTCTTACCCCGCTGTGTGGTGCCTTCATTCACCCCTGAATAGGGAAGGTCAACAGGATGTACCTGTGTCTTAAGTTAGGTAAAACATTAAAATGGAGAGAGTACAAGGAAAGCCAAAGAAGCCCCCACCTTCCTCATACATTAATTTAGAACAGTGACACAAAAGCAGTGAGTGAGCAGAGCATGGTAGTATATGGCAGAACTATCCAGAAAGAGGGAGAATGAAATAGTTAAGAAGCTGACTTACTTTGTTTAAGGAATACTGAGGAGACTGAACAAAAATAAACATCTGACATAAGAATACAGATGCTGGCTGCGTTATTTTCAGAAGACAAAGTCAATAATTTTATACTCTACATTTTGCAATATCTTCAGACAGTGCTAAGGGTGACACAGGGTCTGAGGCCACAGCCCGATTTGGTTTTTTGCACACCTAGCCTGTTTCCTTCTCCCTGCTGCCTTGGTGGTTTTTCCCTCACAAAGCTTCTTAATAAACCTCTTGATCAGAGGTCTTCCTTTAAAGGTTTGTTTCTAAGACAAGAGTAGTCTTAGCTGCTATATCAAAATGTCTAATGCTGCAGAATGTATAGATCAGTTTCCTTGGCTCATGCATTTGGAGGTCTGAGTGTGTGGTGTTGACAACTGTGTGGCACTAGTGAAATTGTTCTAGCTACATTGAAACCTAGCAGAGACCACTGGTGTGGGAATGAGAGTGAAATGGAAAGGTCATGTGGTAAGATGAGGGTGATTGAAGAGCCAGGGTCACTTCTTATCAGCACCTAATCTGAGAGGAACTGACCAGGATAGACCTAGTTTAATCCTTTAAGTAGTCTAACCAACCTTCACTGGTCCCTACCCCATTCTGTTCCACAACCCCAGTAACATTCCGGGGAACAAACTTTCCACTCAAGAATCTCTAGGAGACAAAATCACATCATATCCTGTCCATAGGAGTAATCACTGAGGAATTCTGTGCAAAAGAGTCTTTTATCTGACACACTGATTGCTTTATGGAGAACCAAGAGGAGAAGGTTGAACCAGGAGAACCATTAAGGCGTTTGAATAGCTCTGGATATTAGTGTTAAGTAGATGAGAAGTGATTGGAGTGAGAAGCTATTCTGAACATGGAGTTGACAGAATGTCCTGACAGATTGGAGCTGCAGTTGTGAGAAAAGAAACGGAATCATGGATTCTAAAGCCTTTGTCCTGTGAAACTTGGAGGATGGGGCTGAGACATGAGATGAGAGAGTGGCAGAACCGGCTTTGCTGATTTATTGTATTTACTGGTACGTAGGACTCCTGCTCATAAGCATGGATTCAGACACCTCAGTGGCCATCACGCATGCATTTTTACACTCTGTGTGATTTAGGCATCAATTCCTCCAGCCACTGAAACATAATTGATGTCTTCAAAGAGCTAGACCTGCACACAGGCTAATACCCTTCCCAAATCTCTGACTCTCAAGCTGGAGTTTATGCACAGAGGTTATTAATAAATCAAGCAGTTAATTAATCAACTCAATGTACATGCTTTTCCAAAAGAATAAATTTGCCCTGAAGGACTGATTATTTTTTCGACAAGCAACTGTTCACTCGCTGGATGTAGATTTTAGTGTAAAATTTCCATGTCTCTGCCTGCAAAGATTAAGAATGGTCAGACATTCACCTTCTCTGCCTGGTTTTCTGCTTTTGATACTCTGACCAACCCTTAGCATTATTTAAACATTCTTCTTTTTTATTATAAGCGTGTCAACCTGCAGATTAGTGGAAACTTGTCCTTTTTGTGTAATTTATCTTTCAAAGCTGAAGGAAACCTTCAGTGGAGATAGAAAAGCAATCAGGCATCCATTTAGAAAAAAAATGCTGTGATTATTTTTTTGTATGCAGTTTTATATCATTTCAATTTTTTTCAATATGTCTATTTCATACAATTTATTACTTGACACTTTATTTTTAATCATTTCTGGTTGCTTATAAATAAACATAGATTAATGTCAATAGAATTATTATTCCAATATAAACTCTCTACAAACCAAAGTTCCATAAAGTTGCCATCTTATGTCCAACATGCATCTAGATTGGGTGGTGCTTGTCTAGAGAATTAAATGCTGGCATGTTTTATCTTGGCTAAATAGAAGTACGTCTTAAATGCAGACAGTGATTTCCAAAGCAATATTATGTAGGTGAGGATTATGCATTTTAATGTCGTTCTGTTGGGAAGTTAATCTTAAAGCAATTTATATGAGGGGTTAAATGATGACTCTGCATCTCCTCAGAAATATCCTGGTCAAAGCGTGACTCCATGTGGTGACAGAGCCTCAAAGATGATGGCGTTATTTACTATTTCATTATAGATTGTGTAAAATGATTTGATAGCATGTTTAAGAAATACAGGGACTAGAAAGATGGTTTGTTGGGTAAAGCCTTGCTATACTGGCATGTGAAACCCTTAGGTTAGATCCCTAAAACCTATATAAAGTTGGACTCCGCAGAGCATATCTGTACTCTCAGAGTTCCTCTGGGAAAATAAGAAGGACAAGATAATTTCTTGAAGCTCAGAAACCAACTAGTCTGGTGTATGCTGCGTTGAACAATGAAAGATCCTGTCTCAAACTAAGCAGAAAGCCTAGATTGACACCCAGTGTTGCCCTCTGATTTCCACATGTACACTGTGGCAACTGTTGTAGGCATGTAACACATACACACACACACACACACACACACACACACACACACACACACACCGTGCCCATTATAGCTTTTCTTTACTAGTTGGTCAAGACACATCAAGTGTAGCTTTTTTTATGCATGTTAGAAGCAAACAAGGTCTGCTCCCTGCAATTGAGCCAAGACCTGGAATGAGAGTAAAAAAAAAAGTCATATCATTTTTAGAGTAATTCCTTTGAAAGCATAAGTATGATTTAAATACAAATCCCAAAAATACTACCATACAATGCTAGCTATTAGTGGAACATATTAAAGAGCAAAAGAAATCCAAATAAGTGATTAGCACTGATTTATTTTTGCTTTAAGATACACAGCTATTAGGTATTAATAATTAAAAATTATTAATGAATGCAATGACCAGTGATACTAACACGTAGAACTAAAAGAAGATACTGCATTTAAATAGTCTTTTTATAATATGTAAATTTTAGCTATATTGCAGCTAAACTCAATGTCATTTTTGTTTAAAATTAAGACTTGTGTGACTGAGGCCACAGGATGAATCACACTGGTTAATCCTCTCCCTTTTCCATGAATGCATTTGTGAATTTTGCCCTCGCTATGCAGAAGTCACAGAAACTGTTAGCCTCTTCTTGCTTAAAGAATAGTGAGCTTACAAGGTGATCCCAAACCTCCCCATGCCCTCAGGCTTTTGTTTTTTTGTTTTTTGATTCTAGATTCATTGCCTGACACAAATCCCTATAAATTTCAGAACAATAGTTTTAAAGTCTGACTTGGGCAATGTAGAGTATCTACTGAAAAAAGATTATTTTTTTGCCAATCTATAATGGCAAAGCCCATGAGATTCCCAAATTTGTAAGAGAGAAAGGAATGACAACTTTGTCAATACAGGTGCGGGCAGTCCTAGACATTTTGCATCCAATGGGCTATCTCCTAAGATTGTACTTAACAGTTTCCTTTGCTACTTGAATAGTTACCAGCTCGTTTCCTTTGAGGTTTGAATTGTCAGAATTTTATTGTAGAATATAGAGGGAGGAGCCCAAAGGCTTATGGAAGTGAGAATGATAAACCTGAGCTACCACAGCATCCCTGCTGTACACACAGCCCACCGTGAGTCTGCTCTCAGGAGGGCTAAGATGGTTCACTAAGGTTTTGAGGACGGAAAGGATGAGGTAACACAGCATCTCTCAAAGGGTGTGTGGTAGCTTTCTTCTGCAAGCTGCAAAAGAAGGGGTAGGATCCAGCCTCTGGAAAAGGCCTGTACATTGCCCCGGGTGGTGAATGTACCAAGGCGTGGCAGATGACTGGTAGTTGAGCTTTTATACCTATGAAAAAAAAAGTAAAGTCACCCTTGTGATAAGTATAAGGGTTACAGTCAAATTCAGATTGTCTATTGAAGCCCACAGAAATCACTCACAGTATCCATGTTCCTGTGTTCCTATGACTGAAGTAGATGGGAAGCCACATAAAGAAAGAGATCCTCTAGTCCAGGGAAGAAAAGATCTGTCTTCAGGCACCAAAGCAAAAGCTTTTGTCTATTCCCACAACTTGACCCCTGCATACACAGACCTTGAATGCATGATCATGGACTCCTTGAAGAAATTCTCCACATGCCTATCATTAGTATGACCCATACGTCTTCTTCTCAGCATCTCTCCATGGCAACTATTTATCGGAGTCATTTTGCATTGTATACACAGAAACACCCAGACTTCCCAGAGCTTATAGCGTACTACTTACAAACCAATGCAAGCAATATTTTGATCTGTTGCGGAGCTGTCAGTTGATAAAAAGTTTAATCCTGACGTTATATAGAGCATGATTAATGGCTATATAGCCAACAGTGAGGCTGTCTCCCAGTTTTGAGATGCTCAGCAGAGAGTGGCAGAGAATCCCTGGCAACTGGCACTCCACAGACATACTCATCTTGCCTTACAGTGGGGGGGTCACATTATGACAGGAAGGGCCAAGTACAACCCTCTGGGATGCATTGTATTTTAAAAAGACACATAGAAAGACAGGGAGAGGACTCGGTGGGTGAAGCACTTGCTGTGAGAGCATGAAAACTGCAGTTTGAACCCCCAGAACCCCCGGAAAAGCTGGGCACTATACTGATGGTGAATCTGTAATCCCAGTGTTCTTCATGCAAACAAATGAATACACACATGCACACACACATCATGAACACATCACCCATAGACACTTACATACAAGATAAATGATAAAATAACAGAAGAATGTTTTCTGTAGAGAAATAAAGAGCTTAGGTCGCCATCAGTGAGTCACAGAGAGACTATTTCTCCCAGATTCTCTTCTGTGTTCTTAGTGAACCCCTGTGGGAAAAGAATTCCTATTAGAGAATGAAAGAGTATTATCACAAGTGAATCAGGCAGTTAATTTGATTATATTTACCATTCCAAATATGGAGTCTGTATTGGCATACCAGACAGACCTCCCCAGCTGTTATGAAGGAGTTGTTTTGGCATGGTCTGTTTTATAGAGTCACCAAGAATAAATATCTCTTCTATTCTTAAGTTTTGAAATTATATCATAATTACAACACTCTCTCAATTATAACACTTCTCTTTTGCCTTTCCCCTTTCTAAACCATGCCATATAATACCCTACACAATTTTTCTTCAAAGCCACATCCACTTATTTCATTAATTGTTATTGCATGAATATATGTTTACATATATATTAAATATATTCCTCAATCTATAAACACCACTGCACTAAAACAACAAAATCCCTAACAACAATCTATAAACATATGTCCTTATATCCACAGATAAGTGTAGTAGTCTCCACCCTTTATCAAGGAGCTGCAGTATATCTACTCAGTTCCAATGCATAAATCTACAAAATACTCCCATACCCAAAGCACAGGGTTCATTGTGGAAAGGGGACAAAAGAACCAGAGAATGGAGGAGTCTGCTGTGAGATCGTGTACACTAATAATGTCAGAAGCTACACACCGAGTGTCTCACTAACATAATTTCCCAAATGTGGGCTGAATATGGTCAATGCCAATCAACATGGCAAAGTAGACAGGGAAAGCTCATGAGACCTCAACCTTACACAAAGAACAATAGGCAAGGGAGGAAAGCTAGGAGTTGGAGTGGTCATCTTCACACACCAGGGTTGATCATTCCTGAAATTATATATACAAGCAACATTGTACAGTAAGAACAAATAGTTTTTCCAATGTGGAAAAGACAGCATTGCAGAATCCCTTACTTTCTGAAGGGTTTATCAACTTTCTGCCTTTTCTGCAGGAGCTATTCTCTCTATTCAGAGCATGGTCTACAGAATTTCAGTGTTACCATTGGAGTGGTGTGTGTGTGTGTGTGTGTGTGTGTGTGTGTGTGTGTGTGTGTGTGTGTGTGTGTGAATGTAAAATCTGAGCTTTCTCTCTAGACCTACTGGAATCAAAACCTGCCACCGGACAGGATCTGCACGAGACCCTCAGGTGACTGGTATGCATATTGAGTTTGAAAGGAACTGATCTTGTCTAGAGCGACTTTAATCACATGGCCTGTCTCACAGAACATCACACTGCTTCACTGGATAGGCAACAAAACTGGTTGAACCTGGAAGTCAAAAATATCTAAAGCAAAGTTGTAAAATACATGATTTCAGGCAGTGGGAAATAAGTTTATGGATATCCAGGTACCTGCTATCTCAGTCATGTGCCCAGATGCTCGAAATGAAGGCTATTGAAAAAGACTTTCTGAAGATGGAGAAAGATGTGTGTATGAGCTCAGTGTTATAGCTTACATATGTGAAGTGCTATGTTTAATTCTGAGTACTGCTAAGTAAGAAAGAAGAAAATCAGTATACCTTATACCTCTACTACTACAATAGAATCTCAGAGTTTGCTGAAGACCTTTGCTTTGGCAGGGCACACAGACAACATAGGAAAGTGCTATTGTTCTCACTTACCGAGGACTATCAGGGCACTAGTTCTGATAGCTGTGACTAACCCAGGGCAAGAGGCAGTTTTACAGAATATCCAGCCTGCCACATGAAGCTTATTTTTCATTTCAGCCATAGATACAGTTGCAGTATAATCAGCCATGATTCACGTGGTCTTAACATATCACCTTTGGCAGTCATAATAATAGAATCTAGGAATGTGGCCACAGAGTTTGTGTATAAATGCAGGCTCCGTTGGGGATGAGAAATATTCTCAGTTTATAAACACAGTGCCTGGCTCAGTGCTTAGCTGTAGCACAAACTGTAACCAAACATAAAATACCAAGTGACCATGCCATTTGCATGACATCTATTAGATTAATTGTTATGTGCTACACCAAGACATGAATTCCAGAATGTGTGATGGAACTCCTTTACTAAATAGACACACTATGTGACTGACTGGACTTCAATAGTTCTTAAAGGCATGACTAAGCTTAGGTGCAAGTAACTACTCTCATGTTCCTACTGAATGAAAATTTGAAGAATAATTTCATCAACAACGAAGAAGTGTACAATTGATCTAACATAGAATGTACAAAAGCATATTTGTAATAAAAATGTTTCCATTCAAATGAGTCTCTCTCAAGGCTGGAGAGATGACTCCAAAGTTAAGAGCACTGTCTGCTCTCTCAGAGGAAATGGGTCTAATTCTTTGCACCCACATGGTAGGTTTCAGTCTACTCTAACTTCATTGTCAAAGGATCCAATGCCCTCTTTTGGTCTCTGTTGTCACCAGGTATACATGTCGTGTACAGATATACAATAAGTAAAACACCCATGCACATGAAATTAAAATAATTAATTAATTAAAAATAATCTCTCAATGGGTGTGGTGGTCCACACCTGTAATCCTATTACTCAGTGGGTAGAGTTCATGAGTACAAACAGGAAACTCATGAGTACAAACAGGAAGCTCCATGAGTACAAACAGGAAACTCATGAGTACAAACAGGAAGCTCCATGAGTACAAACAAGAAACTCATGAGTACAAACAGGAAACTCATGAATACAAACAGGAAACTTATGAACATAAGTAGTCAAGAGCTTGTCTAGCATGTACAAAACCCTGATTTTGGCACTACACACACATACACACACACACACACACACACACACACACACACAGGGGAGGAGCTTGTTTTTCAGGTAGGTGAAGTAATTGAGGAGACTTTAGTCAGTTTTTACTCCAGCCTTGGTTTATGAAATTAGTGGCTATGAAAGAAGCCATGGGAAAGAAAGCTAATGTGTATATTTAACAATGAAGGTGACAGTCACTGTTTAGAGCCCAGCATGCCAACAGCAGAGACAGCAAGAATGTGAAAAATGGAAGACTGTTTACTTTTTGTTGAAAACTCATCAACTTAGAATACTCTTTTGAAGATGTCTGCAATCTCCATCCTATTCGAAAACTACTTGCTGTATACAGTATTTGCTCCCCCCCACCTCCTGCTATTACTCTCTCAACTTCATCTACAGAATCTCTGAATACCTCCTGTGCTATCGAAACATTAAAGTCATCATTGCTTTAACCAAGACATTCACTTTCTATGTAAGTGGAAACACAACTGCAGTATTCAGTAGTGCCTCCTGCATGGTGCTGAATTAATTGGTCTAATAGAAACAGGCTGATGAAGATATGGTTGTGGATTTGGAAAAGTATAATTAGGCTCTGTTTGTTTCTGACTGACAATATTGACCCTTTATCTTATACTAATCATATTCAAGTCTAGGTGTAAATTCATAAAAGAAGGGTGTTCCTCTTGACCTCTAATAATCTACCCCAAATATTGTACTCTCTGTTCTTACAACCCAAGAGTTCCTGACCTAACAATATCAGTTCTCAAGAAAAAAATGCTTGCATTTGGGATATAACAGTGCTTGCAATTCACTAGACGTTAAACTACCTGGCCACTGGGTGTCTGAGCCACAAGTCAAGAATTCCAGAAGGCCTAAAGCTTCAGCATCTGTTACCTGCTGGGAATGACATTCTTGAAGACAGCATTGTCTTTTGTGAAAGCAAGTTAGGGGGTAGGTAACATTTGAAATATAAATAAAAAATCCAATAAAAAGATTAAAATATTATGTATTATAATTTTAACTTAAAGTTTAGGGCAGCTCTATTTAGCCTTTCCTGCTTATGTAATACTTGTCTGTGCATTGTACTATATGTTAACATAATTCAGAATGAAATCAGACTTTAGTAACTTAAAAGAAAAGAATCAAGGGGGTAGACAAATAACATTAAGTAGCCAGGCAAGAAGAGGTATGCACAAAACTAGAGTATTTTCTTATGAGATTGTTAGGAAATACATGTGTGTAATAAAAGTTACTTAAGATTTCAGTAATGCTAGATGGAAAGGCTCTCCAAGAGCTAGAGAAAGGCATCAACTTTTCCCACTTGTGACCCTTTCTTTGATACATTTTTACATGACCCCAAGTATATATGTATATAAAATAGAAATCAAATCAAACAGTTCCTGATAATAATACAGAAATGTATTTCAGAAAGTAGGAGAGATGGTGGTTAAGAGCCCTGGTTGCCCAGAGGTCTGAGTTCAATTCCCAGCAACCGCATAGTGATTCACAACCATCTGTAATAGGATCTTATGCCCTCAACTAGCATTCATGTATATATGCAGGCAGAGCATTAAAATAAATAAATAAATAAATAATTTTAAAAAGATATTTATTTCAAAATAATTCTGTACAATATATAATTTTATCATTTATTGGCTGAAACACAAATCCATAGTCATGAGATAGGGATGTTTGCTTATCTTTCTGTAAAGATTTCAATCTTAGCTGAATATTTGATACTGCAGGATTTCAGTGTTTTTCAAAGATGATTGATATTTCAATTTTATAATCATCAATGCTGAGAAGGCTGCTTTGCATAAATTTGTAGTACAAAATGGCAGAAGTGTGTTTTAGAAGCATTTCAGAAATTGTTACAAATTATGTACTAATCCCAAGCTAAAGTTCCCTTATTGATTTTAAACTTTATTTACTTATTGTGTATCTCTGTGCGTATAGGTCACAGGATGATTTGTGAGTTCTCTCCTTCTACATTATGAGGTCAGGGATGGTTCAGGGATGGAACTCAGGTGAACAGACCTTGTGGCAAGTACCATTACATGATGAGTCATTTCATTGGTCCTCATTTAACAATTCTCCCTTTGTTAGTTTTTCATTGTTAGAGCAGTTCATATACATATATGCACACATTCACAAACACACACACACACAGAAAGAGACACACACACACACACACACACACACACACACATTTTGGCCAAATCTACCTCCCGACCTCCTCCTCTCCAACTTCTCTCTTCCCCTCCCAAGTTTATGAGCTCTACTTTTAAAACTCGAGTCCTGTATATGCATAGGATAATGTGCTGAAGCCCAAACAACCAGCCTCCCAGGGACTGCATCCCTGATGAAAATTGTTTAATAGTAATTTGAGCATGTGTGTTCATACCTACATGTGGACGCCAGGGATTGATATTAGTTATCTTTCTCATTTTATTTTTCTGTGTGTGTGAGAGAGAGCGGAAGGATGGAGGGATGCCAAAAGCACCTCTGGCTCACCATGCATTTCATTATGTTCTTTTTTGAGTTCTCAAGAAAGAGTCTCCTATAGCTCAGGGTGACCTCAAACTATGAAGCTGAGGATGACCCCAACCACTGGAAGTTTTCTGGTTTCCACCTACAGAGTGCTATCTAGGATCGCAACCATGTGACACGTCAGTCAATGTTTGATTTTTATTTCAAATTAATTCTTGGCTATTGTGTGCTGAGAAACCTTGTACTGTTGCCAACTTTTTCGCAACTGCCACATTTGTTTTGCGTCATGTTGTGTCATGACCTGCAGGTTAAGAAGCTGGAATTTACATATGAAAGTCTGTGCTGATAGCTGAATGTTTGTCCTCAAATTTTATATAGGAACTGAATCCAAATGTTATTGAAACCTAAGGCAATTGTACGGAGAGGTAAGGCCTTGAAGAGGTAACAAATTCATGGGAACTACACATCATGAATGGTTTTACTGCCTTTCTTAAGAAAGTCTTGGGAGAATCTGGGTCCCTTTGTAATTGTTTGCCTCTCTGCTACTGACATGCCATGTCACATTGGATGTACTCTGTGGTCAGTGCCTTCACCAGATACTCAATAGAGTGCTCTGTGACCTTGGGCTTTCCAGCTTCTAGAACTCCCGTTCTAGATATAAACTTCCATGACTTTTTATTTGAAATTGTCCAGTACAGGATATTTTGTTATAGCAGTTTAGTAGGCTGAGATAAGTTGCTCAAGAATATCTTGACCTGAGCTGAAATAAACTCAATGTGGGATGATACATTGAAGAAAGAAAAAAAAATCACCAACAGGACTTCATGACCACTGACTATCTTAGATAGGTTTTAGTCCACACCTTCATCATGTAAGTTTTCATATACTAATAAATGTTTTATTCTTCTTCAGTTAAGTTACAGAACATCAAAAAAGTACTTACAGAGAAAAGAAATGAGAAGTACTCCAAGAAAACATAGAATAATTGGACGTGACTGAGGTAATGCCATCTTGACCCAATCTTACTCTGACTCCATTTGTGTCTGTCTGCTCAGAAGTTTTTCAGCCCCTAAGCCCTCAATCAAGTGTTCACTTTGGCAACACATTCCAATGTTCCATGAATCTAACCAAGGCCTAAACAAAATATTTGCTGAACATACAGCTCATCCCCCAAAATGTCAGGGTTCCCTTGACCATGATGTCATTAAAGTTTCTGTACTCGTGAGCTTTGGTGCCCAGTGTTCTTTGGGGTAAGAGCCTGATTCTGCTCACCAGTTAATAAAGAATTCTAATTTGGCTATCTATAACTTTCTTGTCTGAGCTTTAATAAATTAGCAAGACTTATTATTTTATTTTTCCATTTAGGAAATAGAGAAAACATGTAATTTGTTACACAAGTCACAAAGGTGAATGCTAGACATCAACATGACAGGTTATTTGAAAAGTTAAGTACAGTAAAAGAGGTGTGTATGGCCGCTATGTGGACAAAGGGGAGAACTGGCGAGTTTTTATTGATAACTATATGCTCAATCCTATTTCACTGTCCTTGGCACTGCAGAGAAAAAGTCTGATGCTGCGATTCACAGTACGCATTTCAGTATATGGTTCCGGGATATGATGAAGGATGGAAGCAAGAAGGATTTGAAAGTAGGAAAGGCAAATTCACTGCTTCCCATAGGTTCCTGAGTGTCTTCTGAGAGTCTTCCCTGGAGTGTGGCAGTCATCTGAAATCAACAGAAGTGACTTCTGCTGACAGGTGTTGATGTTACTAATGACATGTCCCCTGTGATCATTAAACTTCCTGATTTTCCCCAGAGGTGTTTTCTTTGTTTGTACTTCATAACCATTCTAATCACTATTCAAGCCTCCACCTCCTAGTAGCTAATCTCTTCCTATCACAAAGACAAGTAATGATGCAGTCCCTTAGCTGGATACAGAAACTACTCATGAGTAACACAAGACTCCCAAACAACCTGAGTAGACAGAGTGAAGTTCGAGTCCAATGCTCTTCATTCATAAGATGATTTCTTGAGTTCCCAGTCCCTTGGTCAATACAGATGAACAAATAGAAGAGGTGAATTTAAAAAAGAGAGACGTGATATGCAACAATAATTCAGACAGTACTGATGCCTGACAACTACCAGCCATCACCGTCCTAACACATTTATGTAATAGCAAATCCAAGAGGTATTGCATTTATAGGAGCCACCAATTTCAAATACCCAAATCTCACAGGCTAGCATAAAACTTGATGGTCATAATGACAGTCTACAAAATCAGAATATATAGATTGATGCAATTCATATAAGAACACTTTTTTTTCTACTCTTCCTCAAATATTCTGTCTTATAGTCTTCAGGTAGCCTAAGAGCATGTGTCTCTTGCCTGCTGCTCCCCTCCTCCAATAATACTGCAGCTGGGTTTGAGACCTATGGATACAGACCTTTTATCTCCAGAAAATGATGCCTAAAAATGAGAATGAGTCCCAAGTGCCTGTTCCCACTTGCAGTTGTCAACCATCACATAGACTCACCTGCAGTTGCTACCTTACCCTTTTTACACTTAGACCCAGCATCTCTGACTGGTTGGCAGTACTTCCTAGAGAAAACTAACATGGACAATCAGGGAACAATTTTTGATAATAGTGTGATGTCCTAGCTCTCCAGTTTCTATATGCTTGTATCCTCTCTGTATCTATTCACTGGGCTTCTCTATTTCCCTTTCAATGGTTTTATGCAGTACAATACTTCCTGTCTGATTCCTCAATCCTCAATACCACTATTGAGGTTGTTGATTTCTGATTTTGCTGTGGTGGCAAATTATTTCTAAAACATCAGGTCATAGAATCTGTTACCTAATCTATCGCTTATGTTTGCTGAACAGAATATTAGAAACTGAGTCACACTTACCTCCAGACTGCTAATTCTAATTTCAACTCTATCTCCCAGACCCCTGACATATGGTACTCAAATTACCAGCTGCATTCCAGAGTCAACACATAGACAGTTTGCTTACCAGGATCTAAGAGGCAGAAGTATAAGAACTTGCCAGTGAGTTCTCTGCCTGAAGAGAAAGGTAAGTTTCTTTCTGTGGGTTAGATATATAGTGACAGAGTCTGGAAAAGAACAAAAATTGCTAAGGAGCAGAGCCCTGGGCAAAATGGACCAGGATTTATGGCTCATCTTCCTGAATCACAATTGCACAGCCAAGATTTGGGTCATTTTATTGTTTCTAAAGCTGTAGTGGTCAGTCTTCAAGATGACTCCAAATGTCCCCTAGCCCACAGCACACACAGCTTTGTGGAGTCATTCAACTTCTACACTGTCTCAGGGATGGTTTGTATAGCCCTGCATAAAGAAGTGTTCATATGGGACCTGAGGCTAGGTCACAAAAGATGTTGGTTACTGCTTTGCTGTCTTTCTTGGCTCTTGTTTTGAAGGAAGCCATTGTCTTGTCACAAAGACATGCAGGTGGCCAGTGAGAGAGGCCAACCTAGGAAGACTGGAGGAACTCAGTTAACCATCAGCAAGGAGTGAAGACGGGCCAGAATCTCCAGGGACTTTAGAAGAGCTGAGAGATGGCTGTAAGTCCAATGGGTAATTTGTAACCTATGAGGAGCCCTGATTCACAGCTCTCTAGCTAAGCTGAAAGTATGAGACAAAGGTGTAGTTGAATTAAGCTATTAAATTTGGAGTTAACTTTTTTCACAGCCATAGATAAACACAACACCTGATACAGAGGGGAAACTGCTTCAGTTTTTGTTCCCTTTGGCTCAGACTCTGACCTACTAGGAAATACTTATATTCACCTGAATTACTTCCTTGTCACATCAGGACCAGTCCTTCTGTGTTTGGGAGTTTTGCTTCGCTATTTGCTATTTATTTTTATTTCTTACTCATGTTTATTGTTCAAAGCTACACGAGGAAGCTGTGCTGCCAAATTGTCCCCTTATCAGAAGCACCAGAAAAACTCAAATGTAGACATTTCCAATCACGAATATTTGCCAAAAGGGCTATTTTATGATACTACTAATTTAAAAACAAACAAACAAAAAAAACGAGCCTAATGCTTCATCCCTTTCTGCAGACAACACAAAGTTATGCAGGGCTCTATATGTTAGAGAGTGGTGGGAATCCAAGGAGAGCTGGGGTACCTCCTTGCAAGGTGAGTCTCAGGGGAAGATCTGTACCAGACTTCTGACAGTGTTCTGTCAGCAGGACATCAGGGTGGGGAGACTAAACAGTAACAGGGACTCGGGTGGGATAACAAAGATAAGCCTGGAGTCGGAGTCAGAGGACAAGAGGTCTGTGAGAGAAAGTTCTAGCACGATCCTATACAGACTCAAATGTTTTCTCAAGTCTTAATCCATGGGTGTGATAAAGGATAATGATGTGGCTTTTAGGAAATCTGCCAAGAACATGACTGCTGTGAAAAGTTGGGATAAAGATGATCCGCATGCTACGACAGCCTTCTAGCCAGCCAGCCTTTCTAGGTACAGAAAAACCCATTGGTTATTTCCAATTACTTTACTATCCTCTTTGAATGCTCTAATACTTCAGTGCATGGGGTGGTGGCAAGCTGACTGCTTTGACAGAAAAGGAAAAACATCAAGGGCCCCCAATCCGACTCATTTCTTTGGTCACTTAGCCTGGTAGACAGGAGTGAAAAAACGGTTCTTTAGAGTCGTGCACATTTAGTTGAAAGGAATTATGTGCACATGCAGATCATATACTTGGCTTATTTCATAAACACAGATTCCATGCCATGCATTCGAGAAATGTAACACTGAGCCAACTTTTCTGTGGCTCACATCATTCTACACATTTGAGAAGGTTAATAGCAAAAGATTCCAGGCAACTGATCTGGGTGCTTTTTTAAAATTTGGAAATTCTACAGCCAATTATACACTTAGAAGAAGTTGGATATCCTTACTGGTTTTTTTCCTCCCCCTTTCTCTAGTACCAGAGAAGGGATAGGAGGTGGGGGTGGGGATTGCTAAGTGAGAAAGAATGGTTTTCCTACCTTGCTCAATTTCTTTTCACCACCATCTTCCTTCAGGCAAAAATTAGTCTGTATTTCGGAGTCTGGATATAAACAAGCCTGTATTAAAACATTTCCCCTTGTTTATAATTTTATGATTTATCTATATATCTTTATTTTTGGCTACCATGGCTTTTTACAGCTTTCTAATTTATATAGCCATTTGTTTAGGCTGTCAAAACATTTTTAATTTTAATTACTGTGTATCATGCCTGAGGGTGTAAAACTGTCAGATAAATCTGAGACTCTGCATAAACATGTGGGGAACTGCATGTGTTATCGCTCAACAATTGCTAGTGGGCAGTTAGCAAATGTCTTTTCATGGAGTTGGTTCGCTGGCTTTCCTTCTTCATAAATGCACAAGATGACGGTATCATACTAGGTACTGAGCACCTCATTAAACACAGGTTCATGACCTTGGCATAAAAAGGACAAAAGGTTGTGATGGACAGCAATAGGCTGGATAGCTTTGTAAATGGCTAACGGGAAAGCATTTCATGTAAAGTCCTGTCAGACTGGAACCCAGAATCATCAGCCTGGCACTTCCTTTTTAAAATGAAAAGTAATAGGGGAGTCAGGCTTCTTAAACAAAGAAACAATATGTTTGAAGAAACATGCTCACAAATCATGTTTTATGGTTTCCTCTTTGATAATGTTCCAATAGTACAGATATAAATAAACAGGTATTCATCCATCCATCATCCATCTATACATCTGTATTTATAAATACCAATCTATCCACTCAACCACGCATCCTTCCATCAATCTACCAGTCTGGAAATTTTGCATTTAGGATCAAAAGACTCAAACTTGACCAGTGTTTGATGATGTATTTTGTAATTAGGCCTAAGTTTGGGCAAATTCTTTTAATTGTAGATTTTTTTTTTTACTCTAGTGATCTGAAAGGCTTTTAGGGGTAATTCAACAAGAAGCCTAGTTATAAAATGAAGTGTCAATATAGAATGTGTCTATTTTTACGGCAATATAATTACATTTCTGTTATGATTTTTTTTACGCCAATCTTGAAGAAGATTTGATGCCCAGAGGAGGTTGCTTTTACTCTCTGCCTGCTATCCACACCCCAGGCAATCAAGTGCAAGAATCAGAGAGAGAGGAATAAGCAGGGAGGAGGGGGGCAGAGATGCTTCTGCAATCTGTGCTTGCTGGTCTCTTATGTTATCCTTGACATGCCCAAGGCATCTGAATGCCCGGAATGCATTTAAGCTAATTGAGCTATTTCTATTTAGGAGCACTGGATTTTGAAAAGGAGTCACTATTTCTCATGTACCGTCTCGGTGATGTGGGGACATTTTTAATATGGTACAGAATTAACAATCAATGTAAACTTCAGACAAAAGCCACAGTAGAAAAGTCAAGGCCTGCGTGCTAAGAGCTTGGTCAGGGTTTCCTGCTGCAGGGAAGTGGTGGATCTTTACATGATGGGATGTAGAAGAGGGAGCCAGGGCCTTGGGATGTGCTCCTGAAGAGTATAGCTGGCCCCTGGGCCTTTCTCTCTCGCTCTCACTCTGCTTCCTATCTACTATAAGGTAAGCCAATAAACCACATCCTGTGTTCCCGAGATGCCCTGTGCTGCCATGGTTACAAGAGCAATAGGGCCAAATTACTGTGGAAACTACTAAGAACATGGACCCAAGTAAGATTTTAAGTTGAGCCGTCTCAGGTATATGGCATGAAGCCGGGAAGGGGGCTGGCAAGGCAATCACAGATAACATAATCAGAAATGCCCCAGATAGAGAGACTGATGGTAACATATTCATATCTGTCTATCGCTATGGCCACAAGCTCTGATGGGAAGTCTAACCTCACTTCACAGGTGAATGTTAAGTAACCTGGTAAAATTCACGTAGTCACTGAGCAGCAGTATCAAACCATGACCAACTGGCTCTGACACTCATGTTCTCTGGTCACAGGACTTCAGAGAAAGGATATTTTCCTAGAAGGTTTCTCACCACCTCAAACCCCTATTCTCATACGTTATCCAAGAATAAAAAAGAATCCGGTGGAGTTGGTAGCTTGCCTCACTCACCCTTGTATGTACTGTGTGAAAGACAATAGAACTTCCTAAGGGAAGTTAAGAATTTGATCCAGAGTCACTCAGTGTCCACTCACAGACAAGGTGTGAGCTGACATCTTGTGACTGACTTCTGTCTACATTCCATCCTCCCACATTGCCTCTGTGAAAATTTATCCTGGCAATTCCCTTTACTACCTCAGGGACAGGTGAAGAAGATATAAGTGTGTGGCAAAAATTCCTTGTTTTATGTCCCTTCCTCCAAATGCTGAGATTGGCATTAGCCGTAGATGAAACAATATTGGCAATCAGTATTCAGGGTGACAGGACTTAGCAGCCACAGATGAGTGAGTGGCCTTCTGTGACCCAGGCCCAGGGATAACCTGAAAAGGAGCCGCTTGACTGGCCCCTCTCTTAGCCTACCCAAGGAGGTTTGGACAAAAATTCTTCCTGCTCCTTCCAGACATGCCTGCAGTAAACAGGATCTTTATTGGACACTTGGTGACAGGTGTGGGATGTGAGCAGAAGGAACTCTGGTTTAATATCTCAGGAGATGGACAGTACACATTATATAGCTAGTCTCTCTCTCTCTCTCTCTCTCTCTCTCTCTCTCTCTCCTTATTTATTGCCCTGGAAGATTGTTGTTTTCTGAAATAGTTGGGGGCAGGGGCTGGAACAAAAACTGCTTGGTGTCCCAAGACTTCTTACTACAGATGTTTGCAGCTGGATCATGCTTTGCTGTTCTTCCTTAATGGATGTATGGGAATAACCCGCATAATCATGTTTCTGTCTTTATTGGCTCTCTATTATTTAATTGAAAAATCTGATGCTGATGCCAGAAAAGGCTGGCAGGTCTGTTAGAATGTGAATAGAGGGAGAAGTAGGCTATGGTAAAAGCAGTCAAGGCCTCTTACCCTTGAAATCTCCCAAATGGATGAAGCCATAAATCTTAGCCAACTTACCTTCCTTCTCTCAAAATCGTCTTGTTAGAAAATATCTGGCCTCTGGTAGTAAAGTTACTTGGGTTCTCTTTATATGTCTTATCTACTGATACATTTTTAAAAACCTCAAAATGGATACTCTGAACATCTGGACACAGTCGAGGCTGGTCCACAGATGTGGCCCAAGGGAGCCACAGCGCTGTCCCATGCGATCTCTCCTCTTCTCACCTTGTATCTGGGATTATTCTTTCTGTAGATCCAGAGTTCATGATTGGGAACTAAATGCTCCACTGTCAGGTTTCAAAAATCTACAAGCATTTTATGGCCCAGGTAACCCACATTGTTGAGACTAATATCAAGTAAAAGGTTAGGGAAAAAACTGATCTTACAGACAAGGACACAGAAAGGGCATGATTGGGCAATCAATTAGTCAATCAATCAATCAACCACTCAATCAATCTTCTACTCTCCCAAACACAAGGTCAATCTGAAACTTAGGGTCATGTCACTTCTTGAGGCTAGAAGCAAATTTTCTCTTCTTGTGTTTACTTAATGTGGTGCCTTGCTTGTGAGTGGTGTGAACTGCTCTGTGATAAATGTTGGGAAAGATGGAGGGAGAAACCGGCCCTAGTTCTTAATCGCAACACTTGCAGTTGCCAGTTCCAAACACTTGCTCCAACTAATTCCAACCAAAAGGAAAGATAGTAATTTGCTTCATCCAACTCAGTGGTATCTAGGGAAGAAAGGGTTTCTTCAAAGGCCTGGACATTACAAGCTGCTGAAATGGAGCTATGGGTCAGGGTTTGATTCCCACTTCAACATCTTACGTGAGGCAAAGGGGGCACCAGTATCCCACGAAGATATTACTGCCTGTGGCTGTGGCTGTGGAAAGAAAGCACCCATTTCAGGTGAAGGATTTAGGTTAGTTCTAGGGTATGGGAGATGGCTCCTGAAATCCTCATTGACTGGTTATTTCATTAAGTACTAATCTGACTACCACGGTACCTAGGGATTTTACAAATGAAATTGAAGACTCAGTTACTTAATCTTAAAACTCAGGAATCATATGACTAAGTCCGATTAGATCAGGCAAGGTTTTTAAAAACAGCCTTTCCTTTGGCTGTTAGCACAAAATTAATTCAGTGGTTTAAGGCATAAGCAAATTCAACATTCTCTCCCTGGCTTTGTGGAGCAGGAGGGCCACATGCAGCCTCTAGGAGTAAGAGTTCACAGTTTTAAATTCAAGAACTGAATTCTGTCAATGACAGGATGAGTTTGGAGTAGATCCCTTCCCAGACCTTCCAGACGAGAGCCCAGCTGGCCAGCACCTTGGCTTTGGCCTTCTGACACCCTCAGTTGAGAAACCAGCTGAGCCATGCTGGGGCACTGACCTACAGAAACCACGAGACAGAGAACAGGTGTTGCTGTAAGCTGCCGCATTTGTGGTAATTTATTAAGAGCCAATAGGAAAGCCAAAATATGAGATGATTAGTATTTTTATTTTATTCCCTTAAAGATGTTAATACCCTTGGAGAAATGGCATTAATTGAACTATCACTCATATTTTGGTCTAAATCTATTAACCTAAAAATGTCTTTTGTGGTTGGAGATAACAAGATTGGTGAGGGTAAGGCAACTGTCACAGTGTTAGTGTGAGTAGAGGGTGGGCAGGTGGTGCTTATGCATCATACTTCTGTCCTGCAACAAGACAATAGCCACCTAGTAAGAAGAGGGATGAAGGGATATTACATTTCCAAACAGCCCATTCATTTTTCAAACCTTATCTATGTTTCTTCACCAATTATTCTAATAAGATTAACTGTTTATTCATCCATTTTTTTCTGTGTCTAGTAGTCCATTCTGACTTCTTCCTAATGAGTCCTTCAGAACTAAACCCAGTTATCCACTCTTTTCACTTGGGCCCATTCTTTCCTCTTGGCTCCTATAATGTAACCCTATGACTCTTTGTGTTAATGGATACTTGACATCAGAATCCATTGCAAGAGTCAATTCCTGTAAAATATTTTCTGTGTCAGTCATCCTCAGAGCTCCACTGTGGACCTCTTCACACAATTGAACTCTTTGTTGACCTCCCTTGCTCCTATTGCTATAGATGACCTGTCTTTGCAGAGATGGTGTGAACACTGCTTGTTGGAATGGAAAGAGTACTTTGAGACAAATATTCAAATCGCAGCCTTCTAAAAAAGCATTATGATCTACTTGGTGTGTGTTACAGCCTGTTTCTTTATGATTAAGGTGCAGAAAATGGAGCTGGTCATGTTTGTCTTATGGGGTTGGCATTGGGATTGTGGGTGAATGCACATGGCAGATGAGTCTGATGTTATTAATGTTATTGCTATGATGCAACCAGCATATCATCAACTTGATTAGTATTGGTAAGATAACCAGGGCCAGAATGAGAAGAATGGGGAAGAGGAGAGACAGACTCTTGTAGAAGGAACACAAGTATGAAAATGAGTAACAGTGACAACAGTAGCTGGGAAGCTCATGAAGTGTGATGAGTTAGGATTTGATACCTGTGTATCTCTTTGTCTTAGTCAGTGTTCCATGGCTGTGAAGAGACACTATGAACTTGAACATAGGAACTCATATGAAAGAAAACATTTAATTGGGGTTTGCTTTTTGTTTCAGAGGTTAGTCCATCATCCTCAGAACAGAGCATGTTGGAGTGAAGGAAGATATGCTGACTGAGAGTTCTAACTTGGGATCTGAAGGCAGCAGGAAGAGAGAGACCCTGGGCTTGACTTGAGCTTCTGATGCCCCAAAGCCTACCACCATTGACACACTTCTCCCAGTAAGGCCACACCTCCTAATTCCTCTCAAGTAGCACCACTCCCTAATGATCAAGCTTTCAAATATATGAGCCTAAAAGTCTTATTCTTCTTCAAACCACCACATTTCATTCCCTGACCACCATAGACTAGTATCCATGTGATAATGAAAAATGTGTTTAGTTCAACTTTAAAAGTCTCCATAGTCTATGTGGTTTGCAACCTCTTTGTTGCAACCCCTTTGAGGGCAAATGATCCTTTCACAGGGGGTCACCTGAGACCATCGGAAAACACAGATATTTAATTACAATTCATAACAGTAGCAAAACTACAATTATGAAGTCTCAACTAAAATAATCTTATGATGGGAGGGGTCACCACAGCATGACAGTCTGTATTAAAGTGTTGTAGCATTAGGAAGACTGAGAATCACTGCCATAGTCTATAACAGTCTGGATGCTGTTTAAAAGTCCAAAGTTCAAAATCTCTTCTGAGGTTCATGCCAATCTCTTTTATTTTTTTTTCCAGAGCTGAGGACCAAACCCAGGACCTTGTGCTTGCTAGGCAAGCGGTCTACCACTGAGCTAAATCCCCAACCCTCATGCCAATCTCTTAATTGTAACCTACCCCCTATAAAATCAAAATTAAAAGCCAGACCACCTATTTCCAACATACAATGGCACAAAGTATACATTACTACTCCAAAAGGGAGAGAAGCCCCACACTGAGGAGTTGTTGAACCAAAGTAAAGATGAAAGCCAGCAGAGTGATCTTTAAATTCTGTGTCTCCATGTCTGGTATCACAGCGCTCTTGAGATCTACAACACCTTTCAACTTTGTTGACTGCAGCATACTTCTCTTTCTTGGGCTTGCTCCAGTTCATGTTGGCAGCTTCCCTTGGCAAGTATCCCATGACTCTGGCCAATCTAACATCTTAGGATCTCCAATACAATTCAAGTTTCATCTTCACAGATTCACTCAATGGCCTCTCTGGACTTCCATGAAGGGATACTCCTGCCCCATGCCTGGCCTCAGTGGTTTTCCTTAGTCATGGAGGGACATTCCATAACCCTTTCTTGTATCCGTGACTCTAAAGTCGGAAGCACATGGCCAAAGCTGCAAAGTTCTGCTGTATGTTGGGTCTGGAACATGGCCTTCTCTTTCAAGTACATCTGCATCTGCTTTCTGCTTTTGATGGTTTTCTTCAGTACTTCAGCTTTTCTTTAATTCCTTTTCACAAGGTGGAAGCTCATCTGCATGGAGTCTTGCCCAGAGCTTACCACTCCTGCTATTCTATTGAGGATCAGGTTTTTCTTTAAACTTTCTATCTCCTTGAGCACTGGAATTAGCTCTATTATACTTCCTGTTGGACCTTTTCTCTCCAAACTGTACATTTTGTTTTTTCCCTCGCTCAGCTTGCTCCCTTTCATTATAGATCTGTGTAAGAGTAACCACTAATAGCCACAAGGCAGAGCCAATACTAGATTGCTTTGAAACCTCCTCTGCCAATGCCTTTAATCCAAAACTCTTGAATTTAGCCTCAGGCCAATTTTTCTTTTTCATTTTCTTTTCTCTTCCTTCCTTTTACTTTTTTAACAAGAGAGAAAAAAAACTAGATTCTTCACTAAAATATTACAAGAACAGTCTCTAGGTCACTTCCTAACCTTCTTGTTCTCTGAAATCTCTTGAGCTGGATCTTTACAATCTACATTGCTCTTAGCATCACCGTCTTCCGTGTTTATGCTAGCACAGCCCATTAAACCCTGCTTAAAGTATTCAACCGCTTTCCTAATCCAAAGTCTCAAAGTCCACATTCTGCCAACAAGCAGCATGGTGCCTGTCACAGCAATACCCAGCTCCCTGATACCAGCTTCTGTCTTAGTAGTGTTCTGCTGTTGTGAAGAGATACCATGACCATGATAACTCCTATTTTACAAAAAGCACTTGCTTTATTGGTGCTTGCTTACAGCTTCAAAGGTAAGCTCTATCATTCTCATGGCATGGACATGGCAGCATTCAAGTGGAGATGATATCTAAGAGTTCTACATTCAGATCTGAAGGCAGAAGGAGGAGAGGGACTCTTGGCCCGGCTTGAGCTTCTGAATCCTCAAAGCCCACCTCCAGTGACACAGTTTTTCCATCAAGGCCACACTTTCTAATCACTGTCAAGTAACACCATTCCCAAATGACCAAGCCTTCTAATATATGAGCCTATGGGAACCATTCTTACTCAAGTCACAATACTCTGCATTCTTCAATAAACTAATAAGCCCAAGAAATGCTCAAGTTTTCTTTGGGAAATAATGAAGTCATGGGAGCTCTGATGAGAACCAAACCTTTAGTATATCTAGAGGACAGATAGAGGAACAAGAATGATTTAACCTTCATACATTTCTGAATCTCCAGTGACTATTCAGATTTCAGGGACATAACAAAGAACTCTTCTCATCTAACAAGCATACCTTGAATGTCTCTGACTCACAAGGTGTTACATGGTGCTATATAGGGAAGAGGGAGAAAGATCAATGTACTTCAGAGCTCACAATCTTCTCAACCCCAAGTGGTGGCACACTCCTTTCTCCCAGCACAGCTGAGGGCTGAGGCCAAAGCAGATGAATTGCCACAGCCTGGTTCTGCTTATGGCTCCAGGGATATTCAGGCACCAGTGCACTCCAGGACAGAACAAATCTTGTCTGGGCAGGATTTGCAGGAATTCAGTAGTCTTGAGAGCCTGGAGGGAGAAAGAAGCCTTCTCCAAAACAGCTTTTAGTGTCACAGTTCTTTTTATTTGGAGATGCATGGGGGCAGGGTGGGGGTAGAGTAACAAAGACTTTATAAACCTTGGGGAGTGGGTAGGAGTTTTTGAGGTGAAAGTACTTTATTGGCTAGCACAGAGAAGCTGGGAATGCTTCATTTACATGAAGAGGAAATCCAGGTACTTGCTGGATGTGCCCTTATGAAAAAAAGAGGAAGTTAAACCTATAATTTGGCCACCAGGCTACAAGACTACTTCAATGGTAGTGGAGGTAGGGGTCACAAAGCTATGTGCATTGGGTCATGCAGGCCCAGAACAGGGAGAAAACGATCCTTACTCCTGCCCATCTCAAGAAGAGATTTTGGGATTTGGATATATCTCTACCTCACTCTTGCCCTAGGCCTGTTTCCTCCTCCCATCCTTTTCTCCCTCCCCCTTTTCCCACTTACCCCTACAGATCACCATGAGTTCCAAATCTCTGCTGAGCATGTGACTTCTGAATCGTGAGGTGAGAGGACTGGAATTGTGTTTTCTCAAATAGCTAGTGTCTGGTTGTGCCTATCAGTTACAAGAAAGGCTCCAAGCTCCACCATAGTACATCATCAGCCTTGGGCTTTCTAAGCTGCGAAAGATTCTCCCTTCTCTTCTATCAACTGTGTCACCTAGTACAGGACACACCTCTGCTCTGCAGTGTCCTAATGTACAAACTTGAGATAATACTCTTCTCATAGGTCTGTTTTAAGGATCAAATGAACCAATTTTTAAAAAGTGTTTAAACAAGATCCTGGCATTATAAATAGTATAGAATTGTTTATTGTTGTTATTTATTACCTTAGAGCTTCAAACTAGGGTCTATTAAATACTTCAGAGGAGGGGACCATAAGTATCTTCATGGATAAGTAACATTACAAAGCCACATGACCTTAACTTACTTCAGGAACAGCCCCACCATCTCAAGAGAGGTCAAAATGGGTGTGGCCAAAAGAAGAAGACAGGACCAGAGAAAGGAGGGAGAAAGCACCATGAGGTGAACCTTCATATATCCTTAGAGAATAAATGGAATCTACTTGTTCAGTATCATGTATAAGTCTTCTTTACTCTGGGTCCTGCTCATAGGCAGGACAGGGCCATGGGCAAATTTGATTGGCTAATGACTACTGCCTTGGAAGGTCCTAGACCCACACTATTGAAATGTGAAGCACCATCCAGTCATGTGTCCATTGCACTATCTCTGATGACAGAGCCGGGGGAAGCTCCCAGAGGAATCTGCCTGTATGTTTGAGGACTGGACATAGTTTCAGGCTGTTTTCCTGCTTTGAGACAAGTAGCTATGTTCCATGCTGGGAGGTCTTGAATAGATCACGTGCTACCCAGTTAAACAGATCTAAACATAGTCACTCTCTTCACATACTATTAAACACAGCTACATTCGAACAATGTGTAGGTTGAGAGAAGCACCTCCCACCGTAAGATAATTGGGAGTGAAGTCACCGTGACAACTTGAATAACTAAATTAACCCTATTACAACCTGTTTTCACGGGGTCAAAGGCTTTTCAATGGGATAATTCAGGTGTAAAAGAAAGCACTCCACATTCTGAACACCTTGTAACACGTGCTGAAACAGCGGGCAGAAGCAGCAAATGATCTGACTTAGCTCAGAAAGGTGGAATGAATTCCGAATAGCATCCGGCTCCAATTCAAGTTTCGGTAGCTTGTGAAAGGACATTTTCATTTCTTTTTATCCAACTTTTTATTCAACTTTTTATTCAACTTGTTTGAATATTGATTAAATAACTAGAAATTAAGATCAGGTGAGGTGGCACACACCTTTAATCCTAGTACACTGAAGACAGAGGCAGGTGAATCGCTCTGAATTCGAGACCAGTCTGGTCTACAGAGTTTGGCTCCATAATGACACCCTGTTTCAAACAAAACAAAATCTAGGAAAAGAAAATCGAATCGAAGCAACAGTGTGACTGAAGAGTTGATTTACTGAACTCAGAAATCATAAAAAAAGTATTTAAAAGTTGATGATGCTAAGGGTTTGTGATCATGGAGTATGTACTCTGGGGGATTTTTTTTCCACAGAAATCCCAAGAACTGTGCAGAGAATAAGATCCACTCCCACACCCTATTCTTCTTCTCTTCTGGAGGAGTAAAAGGGCATTGAGAAGACCATATATTAAGCTACAGGGATATAAGTTCCTTCGGGGCAGGAATTACTACAGCCTGGTTTTGCCCTCTTTCCTTTCCTCAGCCTCTGGTAAACTGGTAGTCCACAGTGACAATCAGCAGATACTTACATGTAAACTAGGACATAGAAGTTATACTTTTATATTAAAGACTTATAAATGCTGAGTTAGGGAGGTGACTTAGTCAGTGGAGTGCTGTGTTACAAGTACAAGGACCCAAGTTTAATCCCCAGGACCCCCATTAGAAAAACCAGAGGCCCCACAAGGTGGCACTTGTATATGATTCAAGAGTAAGGAAGGTGACATAGGCTGATCCCTGGGGTTTTCTGGCCAGCAGGCTTAGACTACTTGAAAGTTCCAAGCAAGAGAGTGATTGTGTCTCAAAACAACAACAACAACAACAACAACAACAACAACAAAAATAGTATTTGACACTGAGGAATGACACCCAAGTTATTCTTTGGCTTCTACATGCTTGTGCACACATACTCTAATGTGCAAATGTGTTTGCACAAACACACAGGCATACAAACACAAAATAAAAATAAAACATATAAGTGCTCTACATCAGGGATAGAGTAAGCATTATATGGGCTAATAATACAAAAATGATATAAATTTAAAAATGATACTGAAGAAGAAAATCTAATAGTCTGTAAACACACATTTACTACTTATTATCTCAGAATAGCTAGTTTTAAACAATATGCATACCATTACCTTAATTCTCCTCAAATTTTTGTGTATAAAGATAGTAAACCAGAATTTATACACTAAACTGTGAATACCATGGTTATTATGTTTTACTCCTATTTTACATTTTTCTAAGATAAGAAAAATTTCTCTATATAATAGCACATTATTATAGTGCTATTACTATAGTACTATAGTATAATATTACGTTATAGGAATAGGGCTGTAGGGACACACAGGATGCCTACTATCAAGAAGAAACAGATTTTTTCCTCAGTACCCATAGGGAGGAAAGCCAAGACCAATGGGCAATTGGTATTGAGAAACTAAGTTTAGCTTACCGTAAACTATCTCAACTGTTCAGCACAACAGTGTGCTACACCTAGAAACGGCGAATCCCTTGTTCCTACACATGAGAATCCAAGAGGCTAAATGACAAGAGCTAACGTGTTAGAAATGAACTCCACGTCCTCTAAGCCTGGGGCTGGAAGACTCAGTGTGTATTGCCTCACAGTCCTCTTTGCCACTGTCTTTTCTAACAAGGAATGGGTTTCTTAAATATCCTCTGAAATACTTTGTGAGATCTCTACAGTGTCTACCTTAACCTGCTATGCTACTGCATGATGAGTTCCTAGGTTTTTCCAATCATTCATGGATTTTCAAGAATGGTGTCATGATCACCATGGGCACTTTTTAGGAAGGACCGGTTTTTTGTAAGCTGACAGCTTCCTTCATTTATGGACACAGAAGGTGCTCCCAAGGAAGGTAGAAGCTAGATGAAGGCAGAGAGCTGTGAATTAAAGGGAAGGAGTCATCTGTTTACTTTTGGTTTCTCTGGGGCTTGTTCTAATTGAAGTGTCCCTGAGTAGTCACTAGCTTCCCCACTCACGGTGTTAAACTTTGATTGACAGCAAATTACAGTATAGTTCTGACTATTAATTTGGAACCATTTGAAATAGTTCGAGCGAACATGAATTAGATTTACAATTTGAATAACACTCCACAAACCAGTTACATATTATCTTTTGAGTATATACTGATAATGACTTTTGAAATTGTTCATTTTTGAGCAGGGAATATGGGTGTGATCTACAAAGAGAACACCTTGTCTGGTCTGAAATGACATTGGGTAACCAACTCAGTTCTCTTCTGAGTTTGGTACATAGCAGGGTAGAGTGAGAAATATATTTGATGCATAACCAGGTGCATCAACACTGCCTTGGAGGAGATCCCAGCCGCTGTCATAGAATGAATCAAACTTTAATGCTGGTATAAAAACAAATTTGGTTAAGTTTGTAGAACAGTGAAAGTGTTGAGAATGTCTATTTATTTTGTGACAAAATTCTAAAACTATCTAAGATGTACACGGTCTCTCTAACAAAACAGCTCAGAGCACCAGTTTAAACCCACCCATTGTTCACTTGTATGATCAGTTTCTTGGAATACTTTGGAATGACCATCTGGACCCTCTTGTGAAGGGTGAAAAAGAAAAGGATTAAGACTATAAAACCACCCGAAGCTGTGTATGCCACAGAAACTGAAGCCACACTTTCAGGAAAGACTGCTTAAACATCACACTTCTCCCCCTGCCAAGAACTCCTGGAAAATCATGAGGTAAGCGGATTAGAGAGCAGGCATTTGGCATGCTCCATCAAGTCTGCTGAAGCTCCTTTGAGCAGTATCCCATCCATTAGCTATTCAATGGAATGGGAATAAGGGAGTGGGGTGGGATGCTGACCAACCAAACAGAAGGTCAATCTAGGGAGGTTTCTTCTCCTGGTACCCACTGCAAAGTGCTACTGTTAACACACTTCTAGTTTCTTTCTTCCTTCCTTCCTTCCTTCCTTCCTTCCTTCCTTCCTTTCTTTTCCTTTCTTCCTTTCTTTTCCTTTCTTCCCTTCTTCCTTTCTTTCTTTCTTTCTGTCTGTCTCTCTCTCTGTCTCTGTCTCTCTGTCTCTCTGTCTCTCTCTGTCTCTCTCTCTGTCTGTCTCTCTGTCTGTCTCTGTCTCTCTCTGTCTCTGTCTCTGTGTCTCTGTGTCTCTGTGTCTCTGTGTCTCTGTGTCTCTCTGTCTCTGTCTCTGTCTCTGTCTCTGTCTCTGTCTCTGTCTCTCTCTCTCTCTCTCTCTCTCTCTCTCTCTTTCATTCTAATGTTCTTTAGCAAGTACCTAGGACAGAGAACTTGAATATACTCTTTTCAGGTACCAGGCAAACTGTATGTTCTCAGAATGATGCAGAACTGGTTCGGAGATAGCACCCAACCACTAAGGTCCTGCTAGCTTCTGCTTCCTTCTCTCGCATTCTCCCACAAGTATGCTGGCTCCCTACCACATTTAAGATGCAGGCATTCTGAAAATGCAGACAATCAGGGACACAGAGAGGCATGATATGTATAGAATAGAGCAGGACCAGAAAGCAAGCAAGCCGTCGGCTTCTGGGAGGAAAATTAGCTCAAAGAGGTGGTCTAAGAACACCATCTCCAAAGATGCCCAGATGCAGGATCAGGAGGATGAAACAGAAATGAACATGCTAAAGGCCGAAAAGCCACAGGAATATCAGATTGATCTATTCTGTGGCCCAGATGTCTCTATAAAGACTTTTAGTTAAAAATTATCTGAATGCCAAGTTCTTTTCATTGCTTTGGCTGAAACCCAGGAGTGGCTAAAGCATCTATTTGGCATCTGGGCCATCTCTGGCACACTAATTTCCCTCTGCCTAGTCATATAGCCAACAGCAGAGCTGATCCCAACTAAGGGTGTCGCTACTAATTGTTAGTTTCCAATTACTAGTTGTTCGAGGTTTATCAAGTATTGTGACTTTAATTAGTGCCCTAAGATATAAACTGCAGTGTCTTTAACAGACACGTTCCAATGGGGATAATTTGATGAGACGGTTCCTGTTGTATAGTAATTGGGAACCAAAGAGAGACTCACATATGAATAGTAAATTAAGATGCACAGTAGTGGCCGGGATTTATACCTGGACTGTGAGAGGCCTTAATGACCCCATAAAAGGGAATAAGGTCATTTGTTATTTAAAGGATCATAAGATATTGCATTTCATAAGGATATTGAGCACACACAAGGTTAAAGTGCTCGTGGGTGATCCACATCCCCCCTTAATTCCATTTATAAGCAGAACCAGAAGAGTTAGCACTTCTTTGTAATAAAGCCCTAAATTCCAGAGCGACCTGCTGCTGTTCTACCTCTCAAATCCCAGTGGATGGCTGCTGCTGGGCTGGGCTTTGTAAAAATGTTAGTTTCATCCCTAAACTCAGCATAGGCATTGAATCCTCCATTTTTGAACCAATTAAAGTGAACAGTTTTCCAATTTTCTGGGACAGATTGTCACATGTAGCTGAATAAGGGGACCTAGAAGCCTGAAAAGGTGGCAGCAGAGAAGCCTGATTTTTGGTATTTCCTGGGTGTGGTGGGTCTCCTTTTAGGGTGAATACAAATATAAATATTTTAGCTCTGTAAAGATGAGAGAACTCATAGCCAGGACAGAAAATTCTCAATTATCCACAGTAACAAAGAGATAGTTCAAAATCTCAACTTGTTCAATGTGAATGTGTTGAGATTTGTAATGTGTCGCTCTAATTAGTCGGTGTCCTTTATCGGGCTTCTTGGGTCCTTAAGAATTTGTTTTTGTTCCCTTTTCATGAAACCTCATATCCATCAGTGAAAAATTATATATATATATATATATATATATATATATATATAAATTAGGATTCAGATTTAAAATTCAGTATGGATAGATCCCTCTGTGGATAATAGAGAGGTTGTGGTACATTTTACCTCATTCCTTTTGTAGCAGTAGGCAAACCTACAGACACAGGCACAAGCCATTGCAAGGAGCTATGCAGTCATCTCTGTTAACATTGTCATGCCATCCACAGATGCTTTCCTCAGCCAGGGTCTAGCTGAGCTCAGTAGATGGCTATGGTGGGACAGGTTAGGAGAAGAGGAAACAATTTCTCCAGGTAAGTAATTAGGACAACAGGAGCCAATCTGAATGTTATTATTTAAATGGGAAGTCATCCAAATCTTATATGCTTCAAATTTTATCCATATACTGTTAAAGTGATCCAAATAGGCGGCTCTTAGGTGAGTAAAGGTTATACTATTGGTGTTCTGGGATTTGGGAAACATAGTGTGGAAGATGCCTATGCACCTGAATTTTAAACATTATTAAAACAATAAATTTTGAATTATTATAAAAATGTATAAAAATAACAAGAGTCCACATATCTACCCTTCAGAACCTCCTATGATTAACAGAGACTCACAATTGATCAAGGTGCAGAGAACAATAGACTGTAGGATGCTCAATCCAAACTGGGACATCCATTTCTTCCCCTCTTTTCCCAATGCTTGGGGATCATTGAGGAAAAGAGGGTGGGATGATTGTATGAGAGCCAGAGTCAGTGGATGACTTTAAGGAAATGGTGTTTTCTAGACACGGCAGGACAGTTACATCTAAACTCACAGAAGTTGTGAGAGCATACACACATGTGAGGCCTGCCCCAACACTAGCCAGAAAGACAACTCCCAGTATTGATAGGGGAGAGGAATGTGAAGAAGCATCACCTTAGCTAGGAAGTTACTAGCAATTGAGAGATGCTAGGTGAAGAAGACTCAGTTTTGGTTATAAATGTGGGTGACCTCTGGTGAGTTGGCCATGCTCCAGGGCCAACTCATATATCTAAGAGCTTATAGGCAACAGGAACTGGGCTTGATGACATCAAGGGGCAAAAAGAAGGATGGAAAGTTGGGCTGGTAGGGACATAGAGGTGGATCTGAGAATATGATCCAAATCCATTATAGAAATTCTCAAAGGACTAAGAAAAAAAATAAAACTCTGACTTAAAACTATAGATGCCACCATGATGGATTTCAAAACCATGTAGTGATACAACTACCATCCCTACCTTCAGGTACACACTAGACCTTGAAATTTCTTCCCATCAAGGATGAACATATATTGTACTATACTTTGAATCTGGATGGCCTTGTGGACTGATCTATCAAGTAGAGTGTGACTTTGTGACTTGCTTTGGCAAACCAGTGTCAAGCCTGGCCCTTAAAAGAAGTCTTGTCAAAGATGATATTAAGCTAACAAAGATAGAGCATTCATTCAATAATTCGAGAAATGATGCTGGTATGTTAAAGAAGTTAAATTATATACCCCTTATCTTATATATTCAAACAGGTATGACTTGAATGAAAGTCTAAAATGTAACAATTAATGGTTTATAACATATGGAATTGTATGTTTATATTTATCTTAGTGACCATTTTCCTTCCCACTTCTGTCTATATGTGACTTAGTCTCCAAATGCTGTAGGGGAGAGAGATACTTTGGGATATTTACTTACTGATTGCCTTTATTGCTATTTGTCTGTTTACCTGTAGCCACAAGTTCCTTATCTTTAGGCCAACAAAATTTATATTGCTAAAAATAATGGAAACAAAGTAGATAGTCTTGTTGCTGCCATGAACAGGATTCCCTGTAACAGATGTTATTAGAACACTCAATTCTATCTTCCTTTTTAATTCCGCAAATAACCTTTTAAATGCTTGGCAATTTGTTAGGACAAAATAAAGAAATGACTGAAAACCCAGCAGCCACTTTCCAGCTTCTAAGTGGCTTTATTCCTTCCAACCCCCACCATTTTAATTTCAGAGCAACATAGATTTCCAGAAATGATGAAAACAAAAAACAAACAAAAGACAAAAACGATGCTCTGAAAATTCACTGTGGGCCACTATGCTGCACTTCCTATAAAGCCTCATTATCTTTCCTTCACAAGTGTTGATATTATTAATATGTTGTCCCATCTATTCTAAGTTCTTGCTGTGAAGATTGAATGCATTCTTGTTTGTGAATGTTAGGGGTTACATAAATAAAACTGCTATACTCCTATTTCCTAAGAGCAACCTTCCTTACAATTTAGATATTATTTCTTTTTCTGATGCCCCACCCAAAGAGAAAAGAAATAAGAATTGCTTCTGATCCCGAATCTCTTAATTCTCTCTAATATTCTTCGCTCATATGGAAGAAAATCAGAAAGAAGGCCGTAAGTTTCAGTCTTAATTTTTTTTTCCCCCCGGAGCTGGGGACCGAACCCAGAGCCTTGCGCTTCCTAGGCAAGCGCTCTACCACTGAGCTAAATCCCCAACCCGGAAGTTTCAGTCTTTATTCTTCAATCATTCCTTTATCAGTATAAAGAACCCAACCCAAGGCCACATGCATGACCTACATTTATTCTTAAGTGTCAGGCAGAAGGGTTGAATCTAACCTGAGGTGGGTCAGGGGAGGGCTTTATAAGACTCTAGCAAAAGTAGGGCTACTTTTTGGAGCTGTTGACTGAAGGAGAGTTTTGTTCTTGTGATAGTGCCTATCCTAATCATCATTACAGATTTGGCCAGGAGACAGTAAAAACTAGAGTGGTCACATGCCAGAGAAATGGAAATGGAAGGGCATGAAAAGACTGAAGAAGAACATACTCCATCGTTAGTGTCCCTCATATTCTCTTCTGATCTGGTCAAGAGCACTTAGGCTTTGAAGACGAGAGAGATAGTCAGTGGTTAAGACCACATGCTACTCTTTCAGTAGACCAAATACCTGTCTAGAATTTCAGCTCTAGGGTATCCAATGTCTTCTTTTGGCCTTCACAGGCACCTCTACACACACACACACACACACACACACACACACACACACACACACATGCACACACGCACACACACGTGCACACACACACATGAACATAAGTAAAAATAAATGCTTGAATCTGAAAAAAAATTGCTCGTTCATTTCTAATGTTCCAAATGCTCATCAATAATTGATGACATAAGAAAAATACATGTGTTTTCCACATGGTTAGTTCAGGATGTAGAGAAGGAAGCCTAAGCATGTTTAGCAGGAGACTTGGTTGGATATAAGTTCCTCACATGGAGGCAGTATGCCTACATCTTGTAAATGTTTTATACAAGCCTCGATTGAAGTCAACAAATTCATGGAGAGCAGGTTTCATACCATATCCTTCCCAAAATTCTTTGAAGAATTGGTCCTAGTCCATGGTTGAGAAGTTCAGAGTGTACAAGGAAATGGGTGCGTGTCCACCTCAGTTCCACGGGCTAGGAGCCTCATCAGAGTATGCACTGGGAGACCACTAGGGGTCTCAAGCAGCAAGGATGACCAGTGGGCCAGGTATGGATAGAGACTCTATCATAGCACCTTTCGTGATATCATAGCAGCTTTATTTACAGAGCTTAGAGCCACACTCAAGAGGCTTGTGATATAGGTAGCAAAAATCTGTGGTCACTGAAGGGCTGTGTGGCTCTGGGATCTGCTTTCTAGATACCTGACTCAATGAAGGATTTGTTGTCTCAGCTACTTGGAATGTTCTCTGCCCCTTCAGGGGGTCACCCATACTGTGGAGACATGCTTTATTTAAAGCTCCACTCTAACCAGGGGTAGCCCATGTTTAGTGGCTTTGAGAGAGTATAATGGCTGGCTATCTCAGTCAATCAGAAGGTCCAGAGAGCTAGATCTCAAGCGTCTATGGTGTCTCCTTTGAGAACCTGTATTGCTATCTAACTCTGCCAGCTTCTTATTCTTGTTTTATCTCGAGAAATACCACCCACCATGCACACTAAACTCTATTTGAGGATCTGCTTTCTAGAAATCTCACCAACAGCTCTAGGGAATTTTGACCAGCACAAATTTGTAGCATCAATATAAATCAAGATTGATTAATCAAGTAATTGAGAGCAATTGCTCCAGTAATAAGCCCTGATCCACTTTTCTATTTAAGTATTATCCTTCTCACTGGAATTCCCCAAATGAAGAAAATGCAAGGTCCCTGAAGTTTAGACTCTATAACTGCTAGTCGGCATGACTGGCAAAGGTTTACCAGTTTTTCTACAAGCAAAGTGATGGCTGTTAATTGGATAAATGTGAACCAAGGAAAATGGAATTTATAATCATTCTGAAGTCTGTTGGACACAGAATCCAAAGAGATTCTTGTACCTCAAAGTAAAACATCAGCATGATACTCTGCTTGGCTGGTCACATAGAAACCAGTTTAGATGCACAATGCTGGCCAAATTCCAGGAGTCCACTGGCTATGGAACTATCTTGGAGTCACTTCTTAGATCTGTGTTTATATATCCTAGAGTCAAAAGCCAGGTCCACGCTAAGTGTTTGCCTTATGGAGTATGAGCTATCATGGTGGAGAAGGCCAAGGAGAGCCCTCTTAAACAACAGAGGAAACAGAAAAGGTTAAACATCACTGCCAAGACTGCAGAAATCCTAATTGTAGCACAATATTCCAAGATGTCAAAAACTCCCTCCCCAATTCTCTGTTTTTGCTGCAAACCCCAGATAAATGGCTGAGCACGTTCATAAGGCTAAAGTGCTTCTAGCAATGACTCACGCAGTCTCCCATACATTGACCCACTACTTAAAAAAAAACTGGTTGCTTTAACAAAGCTACTTTTTTATTAGAGTAAAATATTCCAGTCAGCCTATGGGCGTCTTTCTTTTAATAGCTATTCTCAAGGTAATCAATGACTTTTAACAGCCAGGTTCTGTTATCAATGTAAAAGAGTAGGTTTATTGATCTGACACATACTTTTCTTCACTGGGCACCAATTATTGCCATCTAAATTGGGCCACATTAGGCTGGAAACACTGTGTAATCTTGCTAGTCACTTAATGCATTCTGCTGATTGGCTTGAAGAAGCTTTCTAATCACACCGTTGATTTGTGAGTTAACAATAGTCTAGATTCCACAGAGAGCTGAGGGCTTGTTAGAAAAGGTTAATAAAATAAGACATTCAGGCTATCTCATTTTTGTGAGGGCAGATGAATAGAAATTCTACAAGGGTATGTAAATCTTGCAAGCATTTATTATTCTATTGAAAACTAGTGTGTTTCTTAAACAGAAACACCACTGAAACAGATCCCGGAAACTCCATCTAAAATGCAGACTATTTGATTTCATAAACATTCCTAAATTTGGAAGTCATTAAAACTATTAAAGAGAGATGCTGCCACTTCTGATTAAAAATGGGGGGAAAAAATCAAGACTCAGAATGTCATTAATATTATTAACCTGGGAACTAACTTAGCCGCTTAATTAAAAACAACAATGTATTTTAAAATTCACGGAAGGCTCCAGGCAGCTGGAGCAGCCTCAGGCTGGACAGAGGTTGTACGAGGTCCATTGTAATGACATGTTCTTATGTCCCGAATTTAACCTCTGGAGACACTCAACACTCCATTACTGTTGTTTGTATGACAGAATTCAGTGTGATTGCTACAATGAAGACATGGACTTCTTTCTAACCTGTACCTCTCTCCTTGCTGTCACGATTCTTACTGACATTCACCAACTCAGCAAACAATTACTGCTTTTCTGTAACCCGCTAGAACAAAAACTAGACTCAGGAAACACAATTAACAGTGCACTGGCGGAAATTAAAGTATTTCCTCCTTCCTTAATTAAGTGCTATCATTCTAAGCTTCTACCAAATCAACATAACTTCACTACAGCCAGAGAGACATGGCCAAGAACGTTGAATTCACCTTGATTATTAATGTAAAAAAAAAGATATTTGGTGTCAAATTCTTATCTTGACTTACCCTGAAAGTCTACTGGGTCTTCTTTTACTTTTTCCAAAAAATTTTTAATGTGTGTATGTGGTACATGTGTGTGCATATGTATATTTGAGTGTACATGCACATGGCATGTACCTGTGTGCAGAGGCTGAATGTTGGTCAGGTCTCTTCCTCAGTCACATTCTCCTTTATGTTTTCCCAATTTTTAATTCTTTGATTGTTCTACATGCATATAATTAATTTTTGTCATTCCCCCATCCCATTCTAGCATCTCCCACTATCTACTACTCAAATCATATCCCTTTCCAACAAGTCTCCCTTACACTTCAATCTCTTGTTTTTCTGTGAGACCTGTTGAGTTCAGTTAGAGTTGCTTGCATGAGCATGGCTACCAGAAAACTCCAAGGATCTATTTGTCCCCACTCTCTAACCCTCCCAGTCCCAGTGCTGGGATTTACAGATGGCCTCTGAACCCAGTTCTTTATGTAGGTGCCGGGGATTTGAACTCTGGTCCTCATGCTTGTGTGATAAACATTGCAGACTCCTCTCCTCAGCCTTCTTCCAAAATATGAAGTGTTAAAAGTTCAATTTCAATGTAGAAATTGTGCAGCACTCTAAAACTTAAGACAGAGGGGAAAAAACAGATTCTGTTGATGCAATATTTTAGTTAGGAGAAAAGTATGCACACTTCTGCATAGCTGGGAGTTTTGATTCTTCACTAAAATGGTCGCGGGCATTCACTTAGAATCAAAAGTAACATGGAAAAAAAGTAACATGGAAGAGTGAGATCTGCGTAGGTTAATAAACTTGGAGGAGGTTCATAGGAATGCTAGAAATATCTGTACTAACTGACTTATCCTAAACTATGGAATTACTGTAATATATATATATATATACATATATATGTATATATATTCTAATTTAGCTCACAGTTTATTCTCATTAAGAATATGACACAAGGGGCTGGAGAGACGACTCAGTGGTTAAGAATACTGACTGCTCTTCCAGAGGTCCTGAATTCAATTCCCAGCAACCACATGGGGGCTCACAACCATCTGTAATGGATCTGATGCCCTTTTCTGGTGTGTCTGAAAAAGAGTTGACAGTGTATTCATATACACAAAATAAATAAATAAATTTTTAAAAAAGAATAGGACGAAAGCATTTTTTGCTTAAGCATTTTACTCAATAGTTGCACCCTTTTATAACCTGGATTCTATTGGCAGTGTATCAACCAATGAAATATAGCTTATATTCCATCCCTTACCATCTCTACCTGCATAGTTCCCCTCTTTGCCAAAATTCATATTTATTTATATTTTCAGCAACTTCATAGTCTTTTGTCAGATGCTCAGTGTAAGGGTAAGGCTTGTCTGTGTTCATGAGTTGCTAAGGAGATCTACACAGATCTCCCATTCTTAATGGGATCTGGAGAGAAGCCCATGATTTGAAACCTACTCTACTCCGAGTACTCGATTCTGATTCCAAGCTTTCTATTACATAGTCGGCATTGTGCATGTTACAGCTCTGGAGTTGACTTGGAATTACTTTTTATAAAAGTGGTGTGTGTGTGTGTGTGTGTGTGTGTGTGTGTGTGTGTGTGTGCATGTGCACATGCATGATTAGCTTTATGGCAAATAAATGAATTAGAAGACTCTCTATGTTTTCTCCTGGAAGTTTATACCATACAGAGAAGAGCTTGATCATGGAGTAGCTTTGCGTCAGTTAGGTAGGCTAAGCTGCTGTACAAGAGAACCCAAAGCACACACAAGGATGCATCTCAAACCCATTGGGACTCCACTGCTGCTAACGTACATACCCAAGGCCCGTGCTCCCGGTGTACAGTGGCGCTTTCAGACAGCTGAAGGCTGAGGTGAACAAACACCTTTTGAAGGAACACAGTGGCCTCCATAAGTAGCCATAGAGACAGTAACAAGCACTAATGTCCTGTGAGTTTCGGAACAGAAGAGACACCTGATGAAAGACAGACATTTCTGTCAAGATTGTGTGTGTGTGCAACGAGGACCAGAACCTGATTTAATTAGATTAATAAATAAAAAAAATATATCCTAAGAATCTCAGCTTTACCTGCTGCCTGGAGATGAAACATGGTTTACCCCACTGTTGCAATATAAATTCACCAAATCCAGCCTAAGATTCTGCTTGTTCTTCAATTGACCTGGCAATGGTTCCAGATATGCACAGTCTTGGAGGCTGTCAGCACAGTCTTCTAAAGCCCTTTCCCCAGGACACCCTCAGCCATGACATTGCTGTGGACGGCAACCGTGGCCCCGTACTGTGGTCTCACTTTGTACCAGCTCCTCTCTCTGCTTCTTCCCCAGGTTGTGCTTGTCTAAGTACTTGTCTCCCTGGGCTTTATCAACCTCAGAAAGCTGCTCCTCATCAAACACCATAGTCCTCAGAGCCCCCAGACCACATCTGTACCCCCAAGGCATGCAGTCACTGTGCTGTGCATGTTTCTTGTGGAGTGAAGAGTTGTGTCCTGATGAGACGTCAAGTCAGGAAAGAACTCCTTTTAGACAGACCCATTAAAAACTCTAAAGAGGAAATACTGTGGCTAGAAAGATTACTTATCTGGGACCAGCACCTTCTGCTCTTCCAGAGGATCTGGATACATTTCCCTACATTGGGTGGCTTACAACCTACTTTAACTCCATCTCTAGGAGTCCCTAGACCTCTTTGGGCCTCCAAGGACACCTGCACGCATATGATAGACACACAGACGAGCAGACATATATGCACATATATAATGTATTATATTATAATTATATTTTATTATATATGATATATTTTATCATGTATACTATTAAATATATAATATATTGCATTATAATTATAATTATAATTATTATAATTATATTATAATAATTATTATAATTATAATGCATATTAATTAGAAAAATAAATAGTTACATTGCTACTATTAAGCATCACCCCTTGCCTGAAGGTGGTACTTTTCTACTCAACCAACCATGGACAATAATGTGACAGCTTCTATACTATGACTGACCCTTAGATCTCATGGTGAAGGGTAGAGATGAAGCAGTTAGGTCATAGGTACCAACAGCTCAATAACTTGCTTCTTTCCTCTGTGGTATGGATTAGCAATATACATCTCTATGTCTATAAGAGTCATTAGATTTATTTTTAAAAAGTAAATTCCATTGAATTCCTGCCGTCACATATTTTCCAGAGATGACTTAGTTTTACTTTGTTAAGCAACAGACTAGATTGGAGGAAGGGCATATTAGTTGTTTTTGGTTTATGTTTCAATTTTCTCAGAATTTCTGATTTTTTTAAAAAAATGTCATTTAACATAATACAAAATAGGCAAACAAAATTGAATAGTTTACGGTGGGTGAGGCATATATAAATGCTTAACCCCCATTACCTAAAAATATGCTCTCAAAACAATCATCGGAGGCAAACGGTCACATTTAAATCAGAATATGTGTAACTTAGTAATAACATCTCATGCAAACTGAACTTCTCTATCTCACACAGACCTTTATATGTGCTGTTATTTTTATTCCTCACAAATCCTGGTTATTTTGGTTCACTCTGTCGATGAGAGCATCCGAATTGGCTTTCCTAGTGTCATTTCTACACGGGCAAAGATACGCTGGGATTTGGGCTTTAGCAATTATTTCTAAATGCCATATGCTTCATCCTCCACTTCAGTAAACTTTTTCTTTCTTAAGTAACGACTCTTCTGTTATGTTGGTTTGTTTGTTTGTTTGCTTTTGTTTTTGTGGGGATGGGGACAGGCTCTAGAGCTTCATATATATTCTGTCCCAGTGTTAGGCAACTTCGCCACACCCCAGGTAACTCTAACCTTTGTATATTTATTAGCAAGATGTTTGATGCTTGTTTGCATTCTTAATCGTCCATGAGTTCCAGGAGTGCAGTGGCATAGGCTTCCCGATTCAGTCTGGCTTGGAAAGCCGTACGTATACCTTTAATAATTTTTACTTATGAAAATTAAATGTAATTTTGAAAACTGTGTCATAAATCTGAGCTCATAAAATCACGTATGTTTTATGTGAAGAAACTTCTGTGGTATATGTGAAATTAGAAGGATAAGAAAAGTCACTGGCAGGGCAGACCAACTGAGGCAAGGTGGGAGTGAAGCATGGTTGAGATTTAGATGGCTAGAGTTTTAAGACTGAGCGTGATGAAGTGCTGTGTTTAGATTGCATGTGGGTTGAGCGTTAGATCATTGTTTGAACGTTAGATTAAGTGTGGTTCAGTGTTAGTGGAGTTTTAGTTGAAGTATTAGGTTGACAAGGGTTAAGTTTCAGATTCAGCATCGTTGAGGTTGATCAATTCAGGTGGCTCAAAAATAGGATGATTGTGCTCTCTGGGTTGGCCAGTATCAACCCTGCCTGCTCTCTCTCTCTCTCTCTCTCTCTCTCTCTCTCTCTCTCTCTCTCTCTCTCACACACACACACACACACACACACACACACACTATCAATCCTGACTGTGCTCCCCGCTACTGCTTATATATAGACACAGTACCTCTTTCTAGAAGTTGTGTGATATCATCTGAATGCTTGTGTCCACCCAAAATTAACACGCTGCCATTCCAACCTGAGGTCATAGACGATGGTAGGAGCTGAAGGTAGGAGATAAGGGCTTCGGAGCACGGTGAGCCTACATGAAGCCCCTTGAGACATGGCCAACTCCCTTGTCTGTCTGAGGTTACAGAAAGAAGACAGCTGTTCACAAGAGTAAGGGAGCTCCCAAGACACCAATCTGTCAGCACCTTATCCACATAGTCCCCAGCCTCCAAAAACTGTGAGGATAAAATTTTATGGAGTGTGTATATGCCAGAGAGTTTATAGTGTTCTGTTACAGCAACCTGAATAGATTAAGTTCTGTCTGCAGCCTTTCTCTGAACAAACCCCTTCATGAATTAAAAAAATGCAACACCCCCCCCCAAAAAAAAACCCCACATATCATTCTGCAGGGTCTGGCACCCAAGTGTGGCAATGTGGACTTGGGTTTGTATTGGAAATCAAAGCCTCGTGCAGGCTCTCAGAGGAATCTGCAGAGTTTTCAGCTGCTCGTGCCTCCAAGTGAGTTTGGAGAAACAGATCAGTTCAAAAATCACTAGCCTCTCAGCAGGCGCTGCGGGGCGATCAATTCCAAATGCCGAGCATCTTAGCGAGCAGACGCTGTCTACACATTTGTTTCTTTTCATCCTCTGTCTCCACATGTTCCCGTCAACTCACTCGAACAGCTATTAACAATAACTTCAGGAAGCAGTGGGAACTAATGACAAGTCTCATCCCCTCCGTTTAATAACGCGGTCCTAATTCTCATGTTTTCATTATCCCCTGGCACTAAACCATTTCCATTTGCACACCCAAGCAATCCCCATATCTTTAGTGTTAATGTCAGCTTGATCTGCACTGATCACTTTCATTAACAATATACATTTACAGGGTAATGTGATCCAAAAACGGATGCTTCCCAAATAAACCACTCATTGCAAAGGACACAAGCATGAAGGTCAAAGGCCCTTGAAGTTTACATTTACCACAGGGGAAAATAAAGAGTGACTCATTGAATTTGTTATTTACTCAACAAGCACACTGGCTATGACTCAGACTCAGGATAACTGATAGGATACAAAGATGGTAAGAAAATAGGACATAGACACTAAAGCAGGCAACTATCTGCTTTTTGACTAGGGTATGAATTCCATATTAGAAAAAATGGGGATATGAGGCCTTGTATCCTGAGTCTTAGAGCCTCTGGTCTGTGTCATAGAAGAGTTGGCATTGGTTCACTGGCTACAGACCAGAGAAGAAAGGCAGATCTATGTAACAAAGAAGACTAAGTACAATGTGTCCTTGTTATATGTTGGAGCATCTTTTGGGTATAATCCCAGGAGTGGTATAGCTGGGTCCTCAGGTAGTACTATGTCCAATTTTCTGAGGAACCTCCAGACTGATTTCCAGAGTGGTTGTACCAGCTTGCAATCCCACCATAAATGGAGGAGGTGTTCCTCTTTCTCCACATCCTGGCCAGCATGCTGTCATCTGAGTTTTTGATCTTAACCATTCTGACTGATGTGCTGTGGAACCTCAGGGTTGTTTTCATTTGCATTTTCCTGATGACTGAGGGTGTTGAACATTTTTAGGGTGCTTCTCGGCCATTCAGTATTACTCAGTTGAGAATCTTTGTTTAGCTCTGTACCTCATTTTTAATAGGGTTGTTTGGTTCTCTGGAGTCTAACTTCTTGAGTTCTTTGTGTATACTGGATATTAGCCCTCTATCGGATATAGAATTGGTAAAAAAAATTTTTCCCAATCTTTTGGTTGCAGTTTTGTCCTATGTTCATAGCAGCCTTATTTATAATAACCAGAAGCTGGAAAGAACCCAGATGTCCTTCAACAGAAGAATGGATACAGAAAATGTAGTACATTTATACAATGGAGTACTAGTTAGCTATTAAAAACAATGACTTCATGAAATTCTTAGGCAAATGGATGGAATTAGAAAATATCCTGAGTGAGGTAACCCAGTCACAAAAGGACGTACATGGCATGACCTCACTGATAAATGGATATTAGCTCAGAAGCTTGGAATACCCAAGATACAATTCACAGACTATATGAAGTTCAAGAAGAAGGAAGGGCAAAGTGGGGATGCTTTAGTCCTTCTTAGAAGTGGGGAAAATACTCAAGGGAGGAAATACAGAGACAAAGTTTGGAGTAGCGACTGAAAGAAAGGCCATCCAGAGACAGCCCCACCTGGGGATCCATCCCATATACAGTCACCAAACCCAGACACTATTGTCAATGCCAAGACGTCCATGCTGAAAGGAGCCTGATATAGCTGTCTCCTGAGAGGCCTTGCTAGAGCCTGACCAATACAGAGGCTGATGCTCATAGCCAACCATTGGATTGAGAATGGGGTCCACAACTGGAGGAGTTAGAAAAAGAACTGAAGTAGCTGAAGGGGTTTGCAACCCATAGGAAGAACAACAATATCAACCAACCAGAACCCCCAGAATTCCCAGGGACTAAACCACCAACCAAAGAGTACACATGGAGGGACCCATGGCTCCAGCTACTTATGTAGCAGAGGAGGCCTTGTCAGACATCAATGGGAGGAGAGGCCCTTGGTCCTGGGAATGCTCAATGCCCCAGTGTAGGGACATGCCTGGGCAGGAGGCAGGAGAGAGGGTGGGTTTGTGGGGAAGCACCCTCACAGAAGCAGGGAGAAGGAGGATGAAATAGGGGGGTTCCAGAAGGGAAACTGGAAAAGGATATAACATTTGAAATGTAAATATATAAAAGACACAATAAAAAAAGAAGGCTAAGTATAAAGCTAAGCCTACAATATAACCAGAGTGACCTCAAGAGGAGTTCTTAGGGGCTTGCCAGAGCTGTTATAACCAATTCCATGATGCTCTTGGCCTCTGGGCTTTGTGAGCAATCTTTAGCGTTCCTGGTCTTACAGAAACATTCTGATTTTTGTTTTCTTCCCCTGTTGTTCTTCCTGTGAGTATGCTTCTATGTTCAAATTTTCCTTCCAATAAGGTACTAGTTGCACTAGATATCATGATGACCCCATCTTTATCTATGTCTGCAGGGACATGCTGAGGTCTTTCATATGCAAACACACATACACAAGTGCACAACCACACACATGCATACAACTCACATATCAAAACAAGCAAACACACACATCCAAGCACACACATGCAAACTATCACACACAACTGCACACACAGGCACACAGGCACACAGGCACACACACACACACACACACACACACACACACACACACACACGCACCATGAGAGCTGAAGAGACCAGTGACTGGGAGGAGGGATACAAAAGAGTAATTGGGGTAGTGCAGAGGACAAATATAACCAATATAAACATGAAAATGTCATAATGAAACCCACTTTTCTGTGCAATAAAAGCCACTGGAAAAACATTTTTTAAAGATACATGCTAAAGAATTAGGAGTTGTGACTTAGAAATATGAATTTCTGAGAGCCAAAACCCAACTGAAGAGACAGAAAGTTGCTAAAAGGAAGACATACAGAACCAAGGAGACAGGCGAAGGCTGGGCAGAGTCCCCAGGCACTGAGAAATTGTGGAGAGAGCTGCTAGGGCAGGCAATCCGTTCTGTGAGTGAGACTAGAATATTTCAGGTGCTTTAAGATCCCTGACAGAGATGATGCTGGGTCATACCTCAGGCCTGTTTATCCAACCTCCCTTTTCACCTGAAACCCCAGGGCTTTCTCATATTCAACCACTTAGAGGCTCTCAAATTTCAGGTGTTGACTCTACAACCTAGGATCCCTCTTGGGTTAGAATGTAGAGCATGGCCGGGAGGTGGTGGCATGGCTTTAGAGCTTTCAGGAGGCAGAGGCAGGCAGATCTCCGTGAGTCTGAGCATCCCTGATCTACTTAACTAGTTCCAGAAGAGCCAGGAAAGCACGGTTCTTCCCTTCAGTGTCGGCAGACCAGTCCTGGATGGTCTCCACAGCGAAAGGTCTTCTTTTTGTGTTTTCCTTTTTAACATGATCTAGGTTTCATGGGCTGAAAATTGTCCTTTCTGAGAATGTCCTACTGTTTTAATCTCATTTGGGTATCACAGGTCTGGGTTTGTCCTAATACATGGGTACTGACACATCACCCCTCCAGCCTGCATCTCCAGTGGCTGTTCTCCGTGTGTGCTTTGACTTTCTTCAGACCCTCCAAGCGAAGTCAGTGTTGCTCAGAGTGTGGTCTAAAACTGGCAGCATCAGCACCGCCCAGGAACTCTTGAGATGTGTAAATTCCACCCACACATGCATATCACCCCCAGATCTATAGAATTAGAACTCCTAGAAGTGGAGTTCATAAATTTGTCTTCACAGCCGACAGTGGTTCTGACTGCCACTTATGACTTGACCTGGCACACGGGCTTCCAAGCTCATACCACCCTTCCATCACCACAGGAGAACCAGAGTGGCCTCTCAGTCAGGACATTGGATTACCTTCCTTAAAACTTACAAAGGCTTCCTACTGCATTTAGAAAACAGAATTCTCTTCTTCACCTGGAAGATTTTCTTCTATTCCACCTTTCCCCCTTGCTCAACACACTCCAGGGATGCTGGCATTTTATTGACAGGAGATATTAACGCAGCTTTGTTTGCCTTGTATCCATAGTACCTGACATATAAAAGAGACATTCGCTATTCATGCATAAATCATTTCATTAGTAAAGACATTCATATTTGTCTTATCCAAGGTTTAAGATTTTGCTGAATTTCAATTTGTTCTTTCTTAGGTTTGTCTATTTAAATTCTAAAGTGTTTCACAGTATCACACTTTTTCTTTTTCTTTACTTCTCTTTCCTCCTCCTCCTCCTTCTCTGTTTCTGTCTCTGTCTCTCTATCTCTCTCTCTGTCGCGTTCTCTCTGTGTCTCTGTCTCTGTCTCTGTCTCTGTCTCTCTGGTCCCAAAGTTCCATGTTTGGGATATTTTAGTTAACTATTAATAAATTACACAAAATATTTATAACACATATAATGGCACTACAAATATTCTCATCCCTAGAAGTTGAAAACCACACATATAAATACCCTTATTAAAAAACCTGTGGATGCTTCAGAGGAAGGCTTCATTGGTTAAGAATGTAACCTGCTACTGCAGAGGACCTGCATTTGGTTCTCAGTATCTAAATGTATTTCACAATTTCTTGTAACTCTCTGATGATATATATATATATATATATATATATATATATATATATATATGTATCTCCATTAAGATTACCTTATCATTGAATGAGATTGAAAGAAAGAAATGCCCAAGGATAAAGTTGTATGAGGCTATTACTGGTAGAGGAATAGCGCCTACACACTGAGCCATAAAGAAGGCCAAGAGAAGTCCAGAGTCTTTGGTCCTGGGAAAGAGAAGGCGCATGTGAGGCTAGGGAGTCAGAATGGAGCATGCATATGGTGGTTAACTCTGTAAATCTGGGGTTCTAGATTTTTACCATGCAGAAAATTGAACGCAGCCAGAAATGTAACCCTTGTGCCATACTTGAGTTTAGGGATTCCTGTGGTGGTAATGGCAGAGGGGGTGAGTTAAGGAGACAAGGGAGAAACTCTGCCTGAGGTCTTCACCTCTGAATCTTTCCTTTTCCTCAGCTTCGGGTTAGGGCTGGTTCTTCATCACACTGTACAAGAAGCTATTGGCAGTGGCTTTCTATGTCCCTTGATTGCTTGTGCATTTCTCTTATGGCAGTTTGGCAGCTGATGTGTTAAGCATAAATTTTTTGAGTCTACTGTATACTGTACTTACTGTGGTCCTCCTGGGGAGTCACTTCTTTATGCCTTTGTGTAGAGAGCACTGATGAGACGCATGTCTTTTCCTGCTGCTTCTCATGCACCAGCTGACTCTTCATGACAACTTCCTGATAGTCCTAAAACTACAACCTTCTGTGCTCAGAGGGACCTTGATAAATATCTAACTTTTTTGTTAATAATAAATATATGACTAATGTTGTAAATATAGATTTCCTCTTTGCGGGGCGGAGCTAGAGAGATGGATGGGTCAGCATCGAAGAGCACATTCTCTTCTTGCAGAGTATACAAGTTTGGTTCTCAGCAAACACATCAGATGTCTGTAACTCCAGCTCCGGTTTCTTAAAACCACCTTCTGACCTCTATGGTTACTGTATTCATGTGCACAAACCCATACACACACACACACACACACACACACACACACACACAATTAAAGGCAAAATAAAACATTAAATCTTAAATCCTGTTTTAAATGAATGAATGAAGGCCCACAGTTAATAGGTTCGTGTCAGATGTTAGACTAGATGGTTATGACCATAAAATTGTTGCTTAAATGGAATCCTTATAGATTCATGCACACATAGGCTGACTAATATACTGAATTTAGCAAGATTAAATAGCTTGCTAAGAGCCTATATTTGGTGCTGGCTGAGGAGTCTTCTGAGTCCCAGTAGTGGGATATAAAGTCTGCTCCTGTTCTGTCATGCTAGAGGCCTTGAGCACATGACAGGCTGTAAAAGCGCTCTCATATCCCCCAATGCCACTTTAAGGTAGACTCAGTTTTACACTGAAACATGGTCCACAGGACAGAGATTTCCAACTGTCCAGCCACTGTTTTTCCCAGCACACTGACTTGAGATAGACAATCAGCATCTTGATTAAATAGAATTTGCAATCAGAAGTTTCTGAATAAGGAAGAATTTGATAAATTCTAATGAGGTCATAATGTAAGCAAAAGAAAAATCAGAAGGGATTCGAATGAGGAAAACAATATCAAGATGGGATGCCCCAGTATCAGGTGAGGGCAAGTTGTAAAATTCCATTAAAAAACAACAACCATCACCAGAGCCTCCACTGCAACCAGAAAAGAGTGAAGGAGGAAGCCATGGCGCCATGATGGTTGTGATGAATCAGGTCTACCACAAGGACATGTGTTGTGAGCATCTGCACAATTCATCAAGGGCAGCCTCATTTATAGTGCCAACCTGTCAACATTCTAAATCCCATCATGCCTCTGGAAGCTTGCTCCCTCATTGCACAAAGGTCTGCACTTTTCAAAGGATAAACTCATTAATAATGACTGCTATTTAGTGAATGCCTTACTAGTTATATTCAGAGACTATATTTGTATTATATCATGTGTATCCACAATCATTAGCAAAGGCTCTAACAGAGACACCAAACCCAGACCCTATGGCAGATGCCAAGAACTGCTTGGTGGCAGGAGCCTAATATGGATGTCTCCTGAGAGTCTCTGCCAGAATCTGATAAATACAGAGGCAGATCCTCATAGCCAACCATTGGACTGACCATGAGGACCCCAATGGAGGAGTTAGAGTAAAGAATAAAGGGAATGAAGGAGTTTGCAATCCATAGGAAGAACAATAATATCAACCAGTAGACCTCCCAGAGCTTTCAGGGACTAAACCACCAACCAGAGTGCACATGGAACAACCCATCCAGCTGCATATGTAGCAGAGGATGACCTTGTTGGGCATCAATGGGAGGAGAGGCTCTTGGTCTTGTGAAGGTTCAATGCCTCAGTTGGGGAATGCCAGGGTGAGAAGGCAGGAGGGAGTGGATGGGTAGGGGAGAACCCTCATGGAAGCAGAGGGAGGGGAGATGGGATAGGGGGTTTCCAGAGGGAAAACAGGGAAAGGGGATAACATTTGAAATGTAAATAAAGAAAATAGCCAATAAAAATAGAAAGTACAAAATGAACATATCACAATCAGAATCATTTCTATGTGTTAATAGTAAAATTTGAAGAAAGTCAAGGAAAAGTTCTATTTATAATATTTATAAAAATACTTATAAATGTAACCAATGGAGTCAAACTTTAAGGCAATGATCAAAGAAATTAAATAAAATGCATATGAATAGAAAACAGTGAAGAAATTGAGGATAAAGGACTTGGTCCCAGTCACACACACTTCATAGGTGACAAAGCTATGGTTTAAACCTAGGACTGTCTTGATAGCCTAGGCTTAGCTACTGAAGCCTTTGGAAATCTATACTTTTACACAAGGCTTCATATACACTTTTCTTACACATAAATAACTCAGAAATGCTGAGAAGTAAAGATGTCTGTAGCTTTCTCTAGTATTCAACAAGCAGCCCTGTTGTAAACTGGGGGCTTCACTCCTTTAAGGTGCTTATTCTAATTGGCATTAAATTATTATTATGTGAGTCTGGAGAGATGGCTCTAGTTAAGAGTACTTACTGCTCTTCTAGGGTGACTGGGTTCAGTTCTCAGCAGCTCACAGCCTCCAACAACTCTAACTCCGGGATATCTCATACTCTCTTCTGGCCTTTGCTGGCACTGACACATACAGGATCTATAACTGCCACTTTACTAGAAAACCATAATTCCTAGTTTCATTTTAAATATTTACCACTACTCCCATCAATAAGTATAGGTCTCTGCTATAGACAGACCATTATAGAAAAGCGCAACCAATCAAAATCAAAGAAGAAATGATCAGGTAGTGCTCAGCACCAATTGATACATCTATAACACAGATCCTACCTTTAAGGCTCAGGGATTACAGTGAAAGAGGGGGCAGAAAGTGAGATCCAGAGGAACTGGAAGTTTAAGATTGTGTCTTTTAGAAATGTCACAGAAGTTACACAAGGTCTCATCAACAAGGATGGCTAAGCAAGACCTGAACAATGACAACTGCCATAGACATGCTATTGTAGAAGGGGGAAATCTCATATGCCCAACCGTAAAGAACTATAAGGATTGCTGAGTACAGGAGAAACAGTCTTCCCCAAGAAGAACTCCCCAGGTAAGTAGTTATTCAATACAAGTGGTCAGCTCTGGAATCATATACATACAAGCAGCATTATGCTGACTACACTAATTGAGCAGGATACACACACACACACACACACACACACACACACACACACACGTATTTGAAAGACTGTGGAGAGGGGGAGGGCAGGTTACATGGGTTGGAGGAAAAAGAAGGCTTAATGATATGATTATTTGTTGTAATTCATACATATATAGATATTTATATGTAAGTGTAAATGTATGTATATATTTGACAATTGTGTATATATAAATATATATATTTTTTTCAACAATTATCTGATACCACTCTGTTAGGCCCATGACCCTAGAGTACATAAAAATAAAGATTGATAAACCTCTGAGAGAATGTATTTAGCTGAGTTCTTTGAGGGGATAGAGCCAATGGAATGCATGTATATCATATCATAAAAGGTCTATTAGGTTGGCTTCCACAGCGGTGATTGGGTACCCCGACAATCAACAATGGCCATCTATGTGCTAGAAGGGTAGACAGACAGCTCAGTACAGGATAACCCAGTATTCCCACTCTGAAGCTAGAAGCTGAGGACAGCAGCAGCTGTGAGAGACACCCTCGCCCAGGAAGAAAGAAGGAAAGAGGTACAGAATGTCTTTTCTTCTTCACCTCTTCCCATCTTGCACTGCTACTGGAAGGTGCACACTGTGGGGGTTAGGCTTCCCTGCCTGGATCAGTCCTGTCCGGAGATATCCAGAAGTGAGTCTCCTTAGAGATTCTAAACTCCCATTACATTATATTAAAATCAACAAATAAAGCTATCAAATATTGTTACATTTTTTATTTATATCAAATTAATGCCTCCATTTTTTTGTGTACATTTTTGCATTGCAAAATTTCCAGCGCAAATAGATTGTAGATATCAACAATGTGTTAAAATGTCAAGGTTCCTTTCAAAAGCATGTGAACAGATGAATTTTGGTTTCATTATAGCTCACAATTATACCAATCTTCTTGGAGAGTATTTGACTTGACCCCTGTGTGTGCTCTGGGATCATTTCATAGTCGCAGGTATTCTCGTTTTCTGAGATGAATAGATGTCACTGGGATGGATGGGAGTGATGTCATGGGTTATTGATTCCTGAAAGTATCTGAGATGATTTGCTCTAAACCATGAATTATGTTCCAGTCTTCCATTTTAATATTTTAATCATACTCTTTAGTCCTAAGGTGGTGTAACTTGCTCTAAAATTCCATAGCCTTAATTTGTTACTTTGCCCTTGAAGCTGTCACACACAACAGTATTTCCTCTGTTAGGAAGTGGATCAACTAAAACACTCATGAATTGGCTAAGGGAATGGAATCAGAGTTTCCAGAAAGCAGCTTCATATAATTAAAGCTCACTACGAAAGCCAGTGCCAGCAGCCCTGAAATCGAGTCCAGGAGTCAGCGAACTGTGGCTCACAGGCCAAATGTCCCACCACCTGTTTTTGTGTGTTGTGAAAGCCAAGGATGCTATTTCTATTTTAAACAGTTGAAAGAATATAGGGCAAGAAAAGTGTTGTCTGACAATTATGTGAAACTCGGGGGTTGATGTCCTTAAAGAAAAACTTTCTGAGCACATAGCCACACATGCTTGTTTTTGTTTGTCCCTGGCTGCTTCCGGGCTACAACAGATGAACTGTGGTGTGTGATGGAGTGGCCCAGGAACTCTTCAATCCTCCTTCTGTGGTGTATGATAAAGAGCTCCTCATGCTGAATCAGATGCCTGACCCTTAGTTCATCCAAGGTTGCAGGTCCCAGAACAGTACCTACAGCTGACCCCTTCTGCTCTCCCTTCAAATCTGTCTGATCAGTCAGATTCTCTAAAAGGTATCCCAGATAGAAATGCAGCCGAGTAACACACAGTCCCTTAGGAGACAGATTCACACAGCAAAAATACAAAGGAAGGCCCAACACTCCCAAAGCTGGTAGAGATATTAGAGGCTTAAGTAAAACCAGTTTACAACGTTCATGGGGTAAGATTTTGACACAATCCTTCTGCAAGAGAAATGCGTTAGGAGTCACCTTGATGTTCACCACTCTGTATGATAGAAGTGGTTTTTTTTAGGAAGCAGCAATCTGAGTATTACACACTTTGAATGATAAGGTTGTAAATATCTTGAGACCTTTCACACACACACACACACACACACACACACACACACAATCTTTACAAAGAAAAAACAAGGATGCAATTGTGCCAAAGGTACAGGTATTTGTCTTGAGAGGGCTGCGAAAGAAGTGCAGTCTTTGGAATTCCTCAGAACGATCACATCATCGTCAATTTCTTCAGTGCTTTTTCAGCAGTGACATAAATCTGAATGAACTCATTTCATATGAGTATATCTGCCCTACACTTTTGTTCTTCTATGCTGCCTGTCTTAGGGTTTCACTATTGTGAACAGACACCATGACCGAGGCAACTCTTTTAAGGACAACATTTAACTGGGGTTGGCTTACAGGTTCAGAGGTTTAGTTCATTATCATCAAGGTGGGAGCATGGCAGTGTCCAGGCAGGCATGTTTAAGAGGAACCCAGAGTTCTATATCTTGCTCTGAAGGCAAACAGGAGAAGATTGACTTCCAGAAAGCTAGGACAAGTGAATTAAAGCCCATGCCCAAAGTGGCTTAGCCATGCCAACAAGGCTCCTTATAGTGACACACCTCGGGCCAAGCATATACAAACCATCAAAGTGTCCTGCATTTTATATCCCCATCACCAGGAGCAGCAGTCGAGGTAAGTCCTTCTGAAGAAAGGAGACACGATGCCCAGCAAAGCCAGTCAGGATGCCTTCCACACGCATGGCCCTTTAACTTGCCTCCACCCCCACCCCATGACTTAGGTCTTGGCTCTCAGTGTAATGGGAGTTTAGAATCTCTAAGGAGACTCACTTCTGGATATCTCCAGATAGGACTGATCCAGGCAGGGAAGCCTAACCCCCACAGTGTGCACCTTCCAGTGGCAGTGCAAGATGGGAAGAGGTGAAGAAGGAAAGACATTCTGTACCTCTTTCCTTCCTTCTTCCTGGGCCAGGGTGTCTCTCACAGCTGCTGCTGTCCTCAGCTTCCAGCTTCAGAGTGAGAATACTGGGTTATCCTGCACCATGGACTGAGCTGTCTCTCCACCCATTTAGCACACAGATGGCCATTGCTGGGCTACCCAATCACCGCTGTGGAAGCCAGCCTAATAGATCTTTTATGATATGCATGCTTTCCATTGGCTCTATGCCTTCAAAGAATTCAGCTAATTCTCTCATTCATTCTCTCAGAGGTTTATCAATCTTTATTTTCATGTACTCTGGGACCATGGGCCTAACAGTCCAGAGTGGTATCAGATTAATTTTTAAATATATATATGTATCTGTATGTATATATACACATATATACACACAAATGTCAAATATATACACATATAAATATTCACACTTATATATAAGTATATATGCATATATGAATATATATGTATGTATTACAACAAATAACTAAAAAGAGAGGCAAAGTTGGACTAGCAAACCTGTCCATGCATGAACCGAGGAGGTGTTACAAAGCCCTGGGCTCAGGTCTGAGGTATCAACTGAAACTCCAGTGAGCAGTGTCTGTTTTCTTCTCCCTGACACCCCAGAATTCTGTCTGATTGGAGAGACTGCAATCTTTGCCTGCCCTTTCACCAGATACTTAACTGGTTCGTTTCTCCATGGAGTATCTTTGAGATATAGTACTATTCATGCTTACCAATAAATATTAAGGAAAATAAGTGCATACAGTATGTTAATAGAAAGACGGGGTATCAAGTGGGGGATGGGGTTGCTATCCCACAGTCAAAGCTCTGACCCATAATTCTTTCTGTCTGAAAGAAATGCAGGGATGGAAATGGAGAAGAGCCTGAGGAAAAGAAGGTCCAACAACAGGCCCAAAATGGGATCCAGCTCAAGGGGAGGCCTCAAGACCTGACACCATTACTGAAGCTATGAGACATTCACAAAAAGGACCTGTCATGACTGCTCTCCAAAAGACCCAACGAGCAGCTGAAAGAGTCAGATGTAGATATCTGCACCCAACCAACAAGCAGAAGCTGCTGACCCCTTTGGTTGAATTAGGGAAAAGCTGGAGGAAGCTACAGAGGAGGGCAACCCTGTAGGAGGACCAGCAGTCTCAATTAACCTGGACCCCTGAGATCTCTTAGATACTGGATCATCAACCAGGCAGCATACACCAGCTGAGGTGAGGCCTCCAACACATATATAGTAGAGGACTCCCTGGTCTGGGTTTGGTCAGAGAAGAAGTATCTAATTCTCAAGAGACTGGAGGCCCCAGGAAGTTTAGAGGTCTGGTGGGGTGAGTGGGATGGGGACGTCCTTGTGGAGACAGAGGTGGGGGAATACAGGAGGGCATGTGGGAGTGCAGGAGGGCGGGGAGGGGGTATGGGATGTGGAACCCTGGCGGGGGTGGGGGGATAAAATCTGGAGTGTAAAACAAACAAACAAACAAACAAACAAACAAAAATAGGCATTATAAAAGAAAAGGGACATGTTACCCTCACAGTGACCCTGCCAGAAATCATCAGGGTAAGAATTGTTTGGAAAAAATTTGCTAATTAAATTAAATAAGTGTCAGACTTTTCTCTAGGAATTTCAAACGGTAATTATACTAAAAGGTTTATGCTGTGTTCTATGTAGCTTCCCCTAGAAACCGGAAGCTTTGCTGTACCTCCACCAAGTTTCTAGGAAACTACAGGACATAAGACAAACAGAGCCAGGTACTTCGTTCTGGACTTGAGAATGTGGGCTACTTCTAGCCTTGCTGATAAGGTGCCCAAGTAATCGGCCACAATCTTTTCGGGGTTCAGAAGGTTGCTTAGTTGTTAAAGCCACACATTGGCAAGAGCCTGGGTCACTGAATTCGGTGCATAAAGGAGATTTGCCCTGGTAGAAAAATCTAGATCAAGGTTGGTATCCGTGATAACAAATCTTTATTCCACTAAGCCACTGAGACTTTGAATGGTCAAGATGAGGTGTCCTGGCAAAACCAGACATGATGGTCTAGAATTATGACTCAGGAATTCACAACCTAACAAGACAATTCTTGTTTTTTGGCAATCCTCCCATGCTCTTTTCTTTACAAGTTATGATGGGTAATATTAGGATTAGTTTTGTTTTGACTGATATATATATATATATATATACATATATATATATATATGTATATATATATATAATCACTGGTTCGCCTATAAATGTGCGATATCAGAGATACCTGAATTCACCTGAGTTTGCAGATCTGAACAAAGGATTTGGTACTGACACCGGCATCAATAGTTTTCAGTTTCATTCTCACTACAAGACATCTAAAGGGAACTGTTGGGATGGAGGATGGGTGCGGAAGCCTTCCTCATTTAGACAAAGCAATCTTAACACATCCCAATTTTTGGAAATCCTAACAGGCCTGTAAAATGTGTATGTAGACATTCTTAAATAACAAATACACAGGCTTCCGAGTTTTCCTCTTGCTCCATTTTCCTGAAGAGCCACGCATGCTCACAACTGCAATGGCTTGATTTGTGAGAGAGCACAGGCGTCCTTAGATCTGGAGAAATCAGGTCTGTTGGAATAAGTCCACCACAATTCCCTGCAGCTTCTTAGGAGAATGCACCCATGTGTGGTGCTTCATTTCCTCTCTGACTTTTACCTTTCTCTCCCTCCATTTCTCTCCCCTTCTTTAGGTTCTTTTCTTTCTTAGTTCTTGGAATGGGTATTTATTTGTAGGCTTTTGTTTAGTGTATAAAAAATGTAAAACCTAATAAAGGAGAAGGGAGAGCAAGATCAAATAAGGCACCGCCATCAGCTGCCCTTCTAACAGATGATGTTTGCCGTCCAGGGCCGTTAACTGTACATAGATACCGAGGTGTTTTCCTAAATAAGTCCTACTGGATGTGCAAATCTGCGGCTGTTTAATTTGTCATGAGATGATATTGCTGGGCACACCTGTGTGAGTACATACTTCTGGATACGGCTGTGCATAAATGCAGCTAGCTGGAGCCCAAGCTGTGTAGGCCTGGCCGTAGGCCAAAAAGGAATTTCCCATTGATCTTCCAGTTTAATTATATCTGCGGCTATATCTACTACCTTGTGAATCATCATGTGGACTCGTTAGGCACCTGTTCTCTCTCCACTTGCAAGGAAAATGTTTCAATTAGAATAAAAAAAATGATTAAAGATCTTTTCCTCTTCGTTGCTTGCTCTGGGTAACTGGGAGAGAACTGACATGAATACGTAGCTAGGCAGGTGGAGAACAGGTCAAATCGCGTACCAGAACTTATTATCTCAGTTCCATTTCTCCCTGGCTTGCCCTCGCCTTTTGAAACATGCCCTCTACACACACACACACACACACACACACACACACACACACACACACGCACACACACACACGCACACGCACACACGCACACATGCACACACATCAAGCATTCATTATCTACTTGTCATTCATTCATACATATAGAATTCTATTTCTCAAATTAAGGCTCTGTGAACCATCATGAGTCAAGTTGCTCTGTTACTCCTTTCGTCCCGAAAAGCCCGATGAGGTGGTCTACATGTGGCTGAAGACACAACTGCTGGTGAACGATTTATTGAACAATGAAGACAGAGGCGAACCTTAGGAACATTAGTGTGCCAGGCTCCGCACTGGGCCTCTTTGAGTAGCCCAGCTGATCTCCGCATCATTATAGGTAGGAGAGGTGTTATTAATTTCACATCTCTGCGGAGAAAACTGAGGCCGGGCACTGCTCACACTTAGCTTGGCTCACTTCCCAGGTTTACCTAACACACCGAAGCTGAAGCACTGATTGTGCTGCCTCTGAAGCTTTGTGGCTTTTTCCAATGCACCAAACTAACGCGGGCAGTAAACAAATGCTATCACGAGGGCAGGAAGCAGTTAAAGGCTTTTAAGAATGCTCCAACAATTGCACTTTGTCAAAGGACTTTCCCAGTGTCACACCCACGCGTGTCTTCAATTCACAATGAAGAAGTGAACCAGGGGCAGAATTACAGAGGTTGAGCTGCCCCAGGGCAGTATCAGTGGGCACACACCAACTCCAGATGTAGGAAATAAAAGCTGATGTTCATGTACCTATAAGGTTCCATGGTCGTCTGCCATGCCGTAAATGAGTACAGATGTTGAAAAAGAAATTGCCCATTATCCCATGTCATATTGGCTATGAGACTTAGAAAGTCAGGAAACAGACGAAAGGCTGGTCCATTTCACTGACGACAAGAACACTGCATTAGTTCCTCCCAATAGAGATAACAGCAACCAATGATGAAGGTTCAAATCATCACAGTGTAGGTCTGGAAGAGCAATGAGCAATTGTATCTTATAGATGAGGAACCTGACAGTGATGCGGATGGTTCAAAGACACATTGGTTGTACACTTGTAGCTTCATTCCTGGATTCTAAGCTTTAGAACAAACCTGGCAAAGACTAGTGTTTGGATCAGAGATCAGAGATAGCAGATGGAGAAAGAAAAAAAAATCTGTTTCAGGCTGACCTACGGATGAAGTAAGGCCATTAAAATTCTGTTCTAATTTAGTCTTAAGCGCTCTCTCTCTCTCTCTCTCTCTCTCTCTCTCTCTCTCTCCCCATAAGCCATGATAGGTACTCTCTAGACAGGCCTCATACAAAGGAAACTCTCAGGCTCTGTGTGTCAAGTTAGATATAACTAGGAGGAGAAATCAAAATAAAGCCGAAGAAATTAATTTCTCGTGTGTCCCAGAGAGGTTAGGGGTGCAAACTAGAGACCAATAGGAAGTCCAGAGATGGAGGAGAACTGGGGGATAGAGAACATAGGGCATGGCTATGTGGAAGCTCATGGGAATTATTTCCTACGCATTGCCTCTGTGACTATAGGTCATCAGGTTTAAAGAGAATACCATGATTAGCATTGACCATTAGGCTTCACTGTAGTCAGTTACTCTGGGGTGAACTATTGAAGGTCAGTAAAATGAATCACATCTGGACAATACTGCAGTGTTCTTGGGAAAGTTAACAGAACCAAGGATCTGATTGAATTTCAAATAACTCAAGTCAATGTCAGAAACTTTATTAAAATAAGAGTAATTCTCAGGTCCACTTCCTGGAATAAGATTAGTAATGTGGTGGGCTCAGTCACCTGCTGTGTCTGGGAGATGGTGGTGTGACATTAAAACCATGCATATCCACTCCTTTTATTCCCCATCAGAGCATGAGACTTGCTTTCTACATCATGATTATTTTAATTAGCTGACTATCCCTAGACTTTAGTCAACATGATCTCTTTATCCCAGAAGCAACAGACTTCCAGTAACATGTGTCCACATAGTAAAAGGTGTTTCTGTACCCTTGTCTCTTGCTACCTTTCTAGAGGCTTTACCCTAGCATTGAGTCTCTATGTCTGGGACCCAGATGTGTCTAAAGCATGTCCATATTAAAAAATGAGCTTGTTACACATTCATGACTGCCACATCCCCTATCTCTTCATTAAATTCTTGGAACTAAGTTGTTTGTGTACTAGCTTGGAAAGGGATAACAGCTGGAGAGCCTGCCCAATATACTCTCCAGATAATCCCATCCTGTTGCCCCTCCAGTGCCATTTATTGTAAGATGTACCACAGATTTAACAACAAACTTTGAGAGGTAGAGGGAAGAGGCACTACATGACCAATTGGATGTAAGGTCATCTACTAATTGTGGTGCCATTAACATTTGAAGACACGACTTGGAATGGAGAAGATGTGTACTTGCTAATGGATGCAGATGTCTAGACCCTAACATCTCCCACTTGTTTGCCTAAAGTACATGGTTTGTTTCTTTTCCATATCTTGACTCAGAAGCTATAATACTGAGAGCTTTGTGTTTTAAGTGGGTTTGCTTATCTGTTTTTCATCTTGGATCAAATATCAGCTTTTCAAGGAAGCCTTTGGTGACCCCACCACACTATCTATGCTGGTTTGAATATGTATGGCTTCCATAGACTCCTACATTTGAATTCTTGGCCCATAGGGAGTGGCACTATTAGGAGGTGTGGCCTTGTTGGAGGAAGTGTGTCATTGTGGGGATGGACTTTTAAGTCTCCTATGCTCAAGCTATACCCAGTGAGGCACACAGTCTCCTTCTGCTTCCTGTGAATCAAGATGTAAAACTCTCAACTTCTTCTCCAGTACAACATCTGCCTTGATGCCACCATGTTTCCTACCATAATGATAATGGATTAAACTTCAGAAACTGTAAAACAGCCTGGTTTAAATGTTTCCCTTTATAAGAGTTGCTGTGGTCAACTCCACACTAAACACTAAGACCCCAACTAAGACACTATCTGAAATTGTGCTTCTTATGGCCTGACCATCTTCAACACCTTCTAGTCCATCATACCTGCTTCTACTCTTGTCTGTTATCTCTGTTTATTTTCTGTCTGATGTGGAATCTAAGCAATAGGTGTGTATGGTGGAGAGGTTCTCTCAGCTTTGTTCACTACCACCTGTCTAGGACTTTAAAGTCCCTAGCATAAAGTAAGCATTCAACATGTTCTTTATGAATGAACGAGTGAATGATGTATTCTTAATGGCTGCTGTTTCTGTGTCATTGTCAATCCAATGTCTGTGTAGTTGTTTGATTGAGCCTACTTCATAGCCTTAAGCTCAATGGAAGGCTGAAAACACATTATTGTTTTCTATACTAACACTCACTTTGCTTTGTATATTACCTAGAAAAAATAATTTCTTTCGCATTCTGTCTCAAATCTTGATTACCTCCATCCTTAACATTGTTTTCACCGAGCCGTTGCTAAAGAACAAACTTAATTATGTCACACCTCATTACATTATTTCTAAATCCAAAACCACTTAGCATACTTTAGCCCCCAACTGTAGGTTAAACACCAAGTTGCTTTCCATAGCATAAAAGACTGTGCATCTGGGCATTGTTTGCCTTTCCCCTTCTGTCTAGAGTATCCCTCCTATGCCTGCCTTTTGAGTATCCACTGTCTGTAAAATACCTTCCAACCATACTACCCCCATATTCTACCTTTGTCCAATATCTGACCCCACTGTCTCCTCCTCAGTGCAGAGAAACTCTCAGCATAGACTGTTATTTTATAAGCCACTTGTCAGTCACTGGTCAGTTTTGCCTCCTCCATGCCCACCATTCATTTATCTTTCTCCAGCATTCACTAATAATCTTCTGTATATCATGTGTTGGTGGCTTAATAACACATAAGACACTCATCATTCTTGCTCTAACAGAGCATAGAGCAGAACAACTAGGGAAGAAATGCATTCATACATATCATGAAAGCAGAAGACAAAGTTCCCTGAAAGTACCCAACACTCACTGGAAACAGTTGAATCACTTAAAACCTGAGGTAAAGGTTTGGAATGGAAGTGGACAGGAGACCAGGGAGAGAAAAAAAATGAGAAAAGATATTAGGCAAGTGGTAGATATGTCAGAACTGAATCTCTGAGTTGAGTTGAAGAGTTCTCCACAGCTAAGAAGCCAAACAAAGGGCATAGCAGACAAAATAGTGATGGAAAGGGAGTATGGTGGAAGGTGAAGCAAAAAGAGAACTATGAAGGCTATTTAAAGAACTTCTCATATTATTCTAAAAATGAGGGGAAGCCATGAAAGGATTTTAAGAAAGGCCCAGGCTGGGGTTGGGGATTTAGCTCAGTGGTAGAGCACTTGCCTAGGAAGCGCAAGGCCCTGGGTTCGGTCCCCAGCTCCGAAAAAAAAAAGAACCAAAAAAAAAATAAATAAATAAAAGAAAGGCCCAGGCCCTGAGGTGCATGCCAAATGCACCATTCTGGGTACATTCTTTTATTTATTTATTTATTTATTTATTTATTTATTTATTTATTTATTTATATGAGTGCACGGTAGCTGTCTTTAGACACACAGGAATAAGGCATCTGATCCCATTACAGATGGTTGTGAGCCACCATGTGGTTGCTGGGAATTGAACTCGGGACTTCTGGAAGAGGAGTCGGTGCTCTTAACCACTGCACCATCTCTCCATCTCTTCAGTGCCCCCCTTTTTTCTGGGCACATTCTTAATGATGTTCAGAAAAGATAACCAGAGACACTGAAACTCTCTGGAATCTATGGTACAAGTGACATAGAACAGAGATGGAGCAAGCTATGGCCCTCAGGGTTCAGATAGAAAGTAAAGTTGAGGGATGGGGAGGTATTATTCTGCTCAATGACCAGTAGGGCTATGCCCTACAAGACTCAACCATCCATAATGAAAGCCATTGTTTATTGCCCATTAGTCTTTTACTAACAGTGTGGGCTGTGGCCCGCTATCACTTCCCCTGACTCCTGAGAAATGTGAACGATGGCTTAGTAAGAATCTGCATCTAGACATGTCCCTCAAAGAATTCATGGCCACACTCAAGGTTGAAAAGCATAGTCCCATTGGACTCAATCTCCTAGTATCACACTGTGAAACTTGGCAAATGAATGTGTTCATGCATAGGTATGTGTAGATGTAACACACTCGTCTTAAGACTCACACAAGCAGAGTAATAGGAAAACCTATGCCTTCTAAATTGTCATTAGAAGATCATTTGAAAAACAGTACATTTTTCTGTTCTGTAGAAGTGCTGTCCTTAAGATCTACAGGAGAAATATTTGTTAAACTTTCCAGACAATCATCACCCAAATCAGATAGAAAGAGCAACAATAACGTGTTGAAGTTTGTCAGTAGTAATGATCAGTGGTGTTTTCTAAATCTCTCTGCTGATCTGTGATCCCATAAGTGTCCTCAGTTAACCAATACAGGAAGGTGGACACAGTGTAATTATGCTCTTTGATTCGCTTATCTCCCTCCAAAAAGGACTGTGTAGGAGAAGCCAAGGTAAGTAGAGAAACAGTGGCCATGTGTGGGTTTTTAATAGCAGCACAGTCTGCTTACTGACCTTTCCTGCCCTTTACATGGCTTGAAAATGAGGTAGTGATCAGGTTAATTGAATGCTATCTGGGAAATATGCGTGAGTGTGTGTGTGTGTGTGTGTGTGTGTGTGTGTGTGGTGTTTTGGTATAGGTGTGTGGTGTATGTGGGTGTATGTGTATGTGATATGTATGTATATGTTGTACTTGGGTGTATTGTGTGTGTGGTGTATGTGGTATATATGTATATGTGGTGTGTGTGGTGTATGTTTTACCGTGTGTATATAGTGTGTGTGGTATATGTGTATGTGTATGTAGTATGTATGGTATATATGGATGTGTGTGGTATGTGTTAGAAGTGTGTAGGGAGGGTATATGTGTGTGTATATGGTGTGTGGGGTGGGTGGGTGTGGGTGTGTGTGTGTGGCATGTGGGTGTTGATGTGGGGGGGAAGATGTATTTCAGAGGCTCACACTTCGGGAGTGCCTGTGTTCTGGGGAGTTGTTGAAAATGCCCTCCCACTGGTTTCTGGGTCCTCACTGGCCACCCTGGAACTCTGCCCACCCTAACTTGCTGAGATATGTCTGTCATTTTTGCCTGGGTGTGATTCTGTCAGCCCAGTGACTTGTCAGGTCCCAAAGAAATTAAAAAAGGAAAAGTCCAGATGGTGACATTTGTGGTGAAAAAGAAAAGTGTCTTTTTCAGTCAAGCTGCCTTCCAATTATTTAAATTTATACAGATTTTATTTATTTATTTGCCATTTTCTCTTCTAAAAGGAGAAAGTTCTGGGCCTGCAAACAGGTTGCCTCCCTGGTCCTAGGCTGCTTATGGCTGGGATGTGGTTTACTGAAGAGCTGAAGGAAGGCACTATGGTTCCCAAAAAGCAAGCTCTGGGCTCCAGGGAATGACTGTGTCCTCGTGCCCTCTGATCTAGAAGTATTTCTCAGCTCTCCTTCCAAAGATTTAATGTTTTTAATACTACAAAATCCAATGGCATTATTTGAGGGGTGAGTACATATTTCCTCCCTCTTTATTGAGCCTGGAGCATGCGAGGCCCTATAAATGCTGTGATTAATGCTGCCTATCAGTGAAAGTGCATGTGTTTCGAGCACTGTTTTAAATGCTCTATACGCATTGCTCCATGTAATGTCCATAACAACTAGGTAACATATGCACACATTATTATTTTCATTTGTTTCAGATAATAAAATGAGAAAATGAGTTTGGGAGGTTATTATGTAAATAGCTCAAGGTCATAGGTGAGTAGGTGTGAGGTCCATAAGTAGGCATCAAGCCACCTGATTTCATTGGAACCATGAAAAATTCACAGTATAACAAATGCCATAGTTCACTTCCCAAGAACTGATGAAGAAAGCCTGGGATGCTCATTGGGGAGAGACGCTCAGTGGGGAGAGCTGTGGAAGCCATGTTAGATGTAGTGGGTGAGGGAGGGTGACAGGAACAATAGCCTGGAGGAGTGTGGACACTACGCAAATGAAGAGAGGCCGTGAAGGCAGCTGAGTAGAAATAAATAAAGTTATGGGGTGTGATTATGGGAGTATTTCAGAAGCACTTGTACTTTGAGTGCAAGGCACAAGTAAAACTCAAGTTTAGAGGAGGCAGGAGACAATGCCTATTGTGAAGGGCATCTGTCTGCTGCACTGTTGAATTTATACTTACCTTAGACTTGGGGAAATTCTAAAGTAGGAAGATGATATAATTTTGTGTACATTTTATAAAAATTCCTCCTTAGCTGAGTAGAACATACACTTTACACTTCTGTTTATATCTTTCTGCCTTCCTGCTTCCAGCTGCCTGTTCCTCCTTTGTGGCGGCAGACTGACAGGAACTGGATCTTTGGGTGAAACTGACTGCCAGCATTCCATCCTTTGCAGACAGTCTTAGATGTTAACTTTGCCCTGGATATCCTGGCTAACGGAATGTGCTCTGGGGAAAATTAACAGCTTGGGCAAGCATGAGCAAGTTACAGCTATTCAGTGTCAGCCACTGGGGAAGCAGGTAAAGAAACCCATCCACCTCTTTATTCCTTGGGGCAACATTGTTCATCTCCAACCAGCCCAGCCCAGCTCCTATACTCATTCCGTCCACTTTGAACCCAGTTTGAATGTTGGTATACTATTTTTTCCTTCTACACAAGTTTTTTTACCTAACTACCTTTAATTTTTTTAAACAAACGATTATCAATTTTGGATGTGTTGTGTGTGTGTGTGTGTGTGTGTGTGTGTGTGTGTGTGTGTGTGTGTGTGTGTGCAGTCCCCACATAGGCCAGAAGAGGGCCTCAGATATTATGGAACCGGAGTTACAGTTAGTGGTTAGCCACCCTATGCAGTCACAGTAACCAAATTCAAGCCCCTGGAGAAAGAGCAGTACGTGCTCTGAACCAACAAGCCATCTCTCCAGTCCCTCCTTTAAAAACCATTATTGTGTAACCCTCTGCCCTCCTAATTCAGCCCAGATTCAAACCCATTCTGAATGTTCTATCTTTCCATACCTACCAGTGAAGCAAACTTCTCTCTACCACTGGGGAAATACAACAGGGGACTTTAAGGCAAAGCTTTCCACTAACCCAGCTGTGAGTCTTATGTGGAAGACTTCTCAGACTGAGTATAAGACAGATGTGTTTATATCACTTTAGTGGTGGGGATTTACCACTGTGGTTAATGGAAATTGTTTACCACAGCTTTCCCAACACAGCCCCCCCACCCCTCACAAACACACATACCACCACCACCAAAGTATGCTGTCTTTGATTGACAGTCAGGGACAGACTGGTCAGGAAAAAAAAAAATCCAGATTTTTGTATAGGTTAAAATGACAATCCACTACCCTGACAAAATGTAAGATCTTCTGTCCTAAAACAAGTTACTTTCTCAGCTTTTCATAGTATTCTTATTGCTGTTTCCTCACTTCTTAAATTGTAAGAAATCCTTGAACATTTTCCTTTTCAAATGAAGCCTTCTGATAGGGCATGATGGGTATGAACTCATCTTAAGTAAGAGAGGCAGCCTACTGTGGTTAAGATTATGTTACCTGGGGATCACTGGAGCAAAGCAATTCCCAAGTGAAGTGACAAGAAGACAAGAATATAGATCGGCACTCATTCTTTGAGAGTTCAGATCATTCAGGGCAATGATCTAACAAGCAAGGCCACTAAGAGTCAAGGCGTGTCCTTCTGTCCCCAAATCCTTCCACCTTCAGGGCTATGTGAAATATAACCTAAGACGACAGATAACCTCGACTGTCTCACTGAAACTTCAAAGTAGCATGCTTTAAAAATCCTTCTCATAGATGTTCTTCTAAATGAGTTGCTTTGTCTGACCTCAGTGGGAGAGGATGGGCCTAGGCTCACAGAGACTTGATGTTCAAGGGTGGAGGGATACCCAACCTGCTCAGAGGAGAAAATGGGGCAAGGATTGTGGGAAGGAATGACTGGGGGAGCAGTGAGTGAATAAGCAAAAAAAAAAAAATACATTTTAAAAATTGGAAAAAATGTCCTCCTCATTAAAGGCATTAAGCTTCTCATGTCATGTTAAGTCAACAGGTCATATAGAGAGCTTGCTATGTGCCCCATGAGAACTTGGCCTTGTGTCTGGTACCAATGTAGATAATTCAGAGGGATAATGTCTGTGCCTCTCTGACAAGAGAGTAGAGGATTGCTACTGCTTCCAGATTTGTCCATATACCAGACCCTGCACCCAAAGGATGAAAGTAGATTTCCCACAGAGCACATAGGAGGTCTTGTGGATAAAACAAAATGGCCCACAAAAATGAGACATCTGAAAAAGGTCATGGGAGCCCCATGGGAGTTGGCCCTCTTCAAAGGTACCTAAGACAGCAACACCGGGAAGCACTAAATGGTACAAACTGTGTTCTTACTAGGTTTTGCAATCCTATTAAACAAAAGGGAGATTTTTAAACTCTTCTCAGAACTAAGAGCTTAATGAATCTCAGCTGACTATCAGCTCTAGTCTGTTCTTACTGTCTTCCTTCTCCCTCGAGGCTTTCACTGGTGAATCATCACAGAGTGAAGGGGTATCAATACCCAGAAAGGGAGAAAGGGAGAGAGGGAAGGACCATGCCCACTTCCTCTGCCTTTTCACTTCTCAAAGACCCCAGCACAGGAAAAGGAAATAATTACAATCTGCATGAAACTTTTAAAGCTTGAATTGAGGTACAGAAAGAAGCAGACGGTTCTGTGAGTTTGAGCCTCCAGGTTTTATTACTATTGACTGAGGACGCACTAAGCAACCACATTTTAAAAAAGGCCACTAAATGTAGATCATTGACTTTGTATAAATGAAAGTCAAAAGGCCCTAGCCTCTATTGCCAGCACAGGGAACATACATACATACATACATACATACATACATACATACATACTACATACATACATACATTGTCATTAGGAAGAAGTCTATAGATTTCAGGAAGAATTTTTGTTTTGGTTGGAAAAGATGTGGTTTGCGTCTAAGTTTACAGCAAACAGAGGAAGCCGACTTCAGAATTGAGAGGAGAATATTGATGAGACAGGTTTTTAAAAGAGGCTCAAAGTAAAGAGAGTTTTAAGAAAGTAAAGAGAGTTTTAAGAAAGGAAAGAGTTTTAAGGGAAGAACTTAGTTTTGGAAATGGGACATGATATTGTCCTCTGAGATTAGAACTGAATATCTGAGAATGGATGATAAAAAGTGAATTTAGAATGTGATAGAATATATATACATATATGTATACACACACACATTCTAGTAGTTGCCCCACCTCACCCCTTGGTCCCCTCTCCCACAGTTCCTCATTCCATTCCTCATCCCTCTCTGAGATGGTGCTTCCCCAACCAGGCCTCCCCCTTCCCTGGGGCCTCAAGTCTCTCAAGGATTAAGCCATCTTCTCCCACTAAGGCCTAGCCAAGCAGACCTCTGCTGTATTTGTACCAGGGGCCTTGGACTGGCTTGTGTGTGCTCCTGGCTGGTGGTTTAGTCTCTGGGAGCTCCCTGGGGTCTGGGTAAGTTGAGACTGCTAATCTTCCTATGGGGTTGCTCTCTCCTACGACTTCTTCAATCCTTCCCCTAATTCAACCATAAGGGTTCCCAACTTCAGTTCAATAGTTGGGTGTAAGTATCTGCTTATTAGCCAAAAAGTACAGAATACATAGGATACAGCCCACAGACCATAAGAAGTATAACAAGTAGAAATGCCCAAGTGAGGATGTTTCAATTCCACTTTGAGGGGAAAGGAAATAATCATGGGATGCTGAGGGATGTGGGAGAGAGGGGAGGGAGAAGAGGAGGGGGAAACAGGATCAGATATGGGGGGAGGGGCAGGAGAGAAGCCCAGAAGGCCAGGAGAATGAATGGAGACAAGCAGCCTCGGGAGTTGGAGTTGGGGGTACTCTCTAGAAAGTACCAGAAACCCAGGAGGCGAGAGACTCTAAGAACTCAATTGGGGATGACCTTAGCCCAAATGCCCAACATTGGGGAGAGGGAACAAAAAGTACAATTCCTATAGATAAACAGGGCCTCAAGTGGAGGGACAGGGTTCCTAACCCATAGTCAAAATGTCTGATTCAGAAGTATTCCTGTCCAAAAGAACTGCAGGGACAAAAATGGAGAAGAGACTGAAGGAAAGGTGGTCCAATGATTGGCCCAGCGTGGGATCCATCTCATGGGAGGGCCCTAAGGCCTGACACTATGCTATGATCTGCTTACAGACAGTAGCCTAGCATGGCTGTCCTTTGACAGGCCCTACCAGCAGCTGGCTTAGCTTTCTAACCCCATATGTTCCAAGCCTTCAAGCCCCATCTTTCTCTCCCTCTCCTTCCTTTAATCACAGCTTTAAGATATAATTAGTAAGGCTATAAGAACAGTTATTAATCAAATAATGTCCAGAGAAACACATCAGGAAAAAAATGAGATTTGTAGTACAGTATTCCTATGCTGAGTGCTTTGACATAGACCACCATAATTGAGTAAAAGAGGTGTCATGGGAGAGAGCTAAGGCTGTTAAAACCTGTAAAGATAAAAGTGCTCTTGCATATATAGCAAGGTCAAGAAGTTGTCCCAGGTTTAATTGAGACAGTGTTATAATGAACTTGACAGAACCTAGAATTCCTTAGGCACCAAGGTGCTGAACAAGCCTGTGAGGGATTATTTAAATTAGGTTACCTAAAGGGGAAAAAATTCACAATGGTTGTAGCAACAGCATTCTTCTGGCTGGGGTCTTGGACTCCATAAAAACGAGAAATCAGGCTGAGTGCCAGCATCTACTGCTCCAGCTTCTTAAATACAGATGGAATGTCAGTGGCCGCCTTAAATTCTTGCCATGTTGACGCTCCTCCATGCTGGACCATACCCTAAAACTGTGAGCCAAAGTAAGTATTTTTTCCCTGAAGTTTCTAACGCTGGGGATTTTGAAGCAGCAAGTACGCAACTAATGCACACAGATGAAATACTGCCTTTTCTATGTAATATGGTTTCTCAAGAGACATCCTTATAGGAGGAAGCCAGAAGAGGGAGACCAGTCATCCGAAGCATCTATACTATCAGGTATACGGTCACTGTTGCTACGTGAACCACTATTGCTAAGGAACATGGCTTTTCAGTGTCAACTAGTGATGCCCTTCAATCCACTGCTTCTAACACACGGGAGCAAAAGGGTCAAATGTGTTGGAAGCAGGCCAGTCAGTCCAGGTACTTTTCTCCTCTCAGACTTCCATGTTTGGCGTGTATTCTTTTGGACTACTTAGAGGTATTGTTCAGAATAGCCAGTGTTTTGTGCTTTAGAAATTATACCCAAGTCTGCTTACATTATAAAGAGCAGACAGTTACTTTTCAAGCTTCGGAGGCAAGAGTACATGAGCAAGGCACTGGTCCTCTCTATTGTCCAGTGAGAAGATGCTTTCTGTTTCCAAGATGATGTCTCAGTGCAACATTGTCCCAAGGAGAAGGATTCTGTCTTCACATGACTATAGGTGCAAAGATAAGTCACCTGAATACTGTATGAAGACTCTTTTTTTTAAAAGGGGGGGCATTTTAATCTCATTCACCATAGAAGGACTTTTGGGACCAAGATATCACTGGGATCATAGTCTAGACTCCTCCTGGTCCTTGTGGTCTCTGGCAAATGAACAGCAGAGAGTAGTGTTCGTGATAGGCAGTATTTACTATTTATTACAGGGCAGAGTAGAATACACACCTTTGAAATGAGAGCAGACTATGGCCAGCAGCCACTATCCTGATCTGTGGTGTGAGAAGGCTTTATAGGATTCTCTATGGGCTCACTATGTGATGGCTCATACTGACGGTTAATATAACAGGCTCTAGAATCACAGCAGAGATGAATCTTGCCCATGTCTGTGAAGAATTATCATCATTAGGCTATCTGAAGTGGGAAGATGCACACAAAATTTTAGGCAGTGCCATTGAATAGACCCAGGTCCTGGACTGAATGAAAGAGGAAAGTAAGACGAACTCCAGCATTCTCAATTATCTGCCTACTGACTGCAGACACTACGTGCCCAGCAGCCTCATGGTCCTAACGCCATGTCCTCCCGATCTTAATGGACATTCCCCCAGACTGTAAGTCAAAATAAACCCTTCCTTCATGAAGTGGCTTTGGGTAAGTGTTTCATTGCAGTGATGAGCAAAGTTTCACCAGCTATAGAACAAGCAGATTTCACCAAGAGCTTTAGTGAACCTGTTCTAATCGATGCTTACCAGAAGGGACAGTGGAGTGAGGGTCTTTGTTCCTTATCGGAAAGTCTCCTACTGCATAGTTATCTTACAAGGTTTAGCATTCCTGTCACGGGGTATACTACTTACTCATTAATGAAATCTTGGGCAGTTCAGGGTGAAGGATGTGACTCTGATTCTATCTTTCCCAGGGGTAATTAATGTTCACTATTCCAGTCCTTTATTTTTTAGACTGTTGATTATGAGAAAGGAGTCTAGTTTCCTAATTTTCCAAGCATGATATCTACCTAGCTATCTACCATAATTACCATTCCAAGGGTCCACTTGTTAATATGTCTTTAGTGGTTTTAAGTATTTATTTATTGATTGATTCATTGATGATTGATATTTTGACTTGACAGTTTGGGAAACTCCATCACTAAGCTAAATGCCTAGTCAGTCCTGGCTTTAGGTTTTACAACTTAAATTTTGGAGAAGACACTTAAAACCCACACATTCTTACTTTACTCATAAAGGGCTCTATAGGGTTTCATAGTTTACATTCTAAGCTTGAAGCTCTACCTATTTTTGGAATTCTTGCTATATGAAAAACACCTGGCTAGTTACTATGGAGGAGATGACCAAATAAATGTGATCTCTCTTCTTCATGAGCCCATGATGTCTCAATGAGAAGACAGCATAACGTACACAAGGTGTGGCTTGTGTACACAAGGCAGACAGTAAGGGCTGTATGGGGTCTGGGCTTCTGTCTTGGGGATTCATATGTGTTAGCATTCTGTCTAAGCTCCACCCCCACAGTTACCTGCCAACAACCAGGTGTGCCTAACACTATAAAAAGGACTGCTTGCCCCCTCCTCACTCTCTTACTCTCTCACTAGCTATCTTGTTCTCTCTTGCTCTCTAGCTCCTCTCTTCCCCTCCCCCCCCACATTCACTTCCCTCCTTCTCTCCACATGCTCATGACTGGCTTCTACTAGTCTCTTGTCTTCTCTTGACTTCTCTTCCCTTCTCCCTTCTCCCTTCTCCCTTCTCCCTTCTCCCTTCTCTCCTCTCTCTCTCTCTCTCTCTCTCTCTCTCTCTCTCTCTCTCTCTTTCTCTCTCTCTCTCTCTGTGCCCCTATTACCCTCTTAACTCCCCTCCCCATGCTCTGAATAAACTCTATACTATACCATACCATTGTGTGGCTGGTCCTTCAGGGAAGGGATGGCTCAGCATCGGCCCACAGAGGCACCGCCTTACCTGACACTTCACTAAACCTCCTTAGAACATACCCCTCCTTTATCTTTATATAAACACATCAAGGCGCATCTTTTGAATTAATTTTCTCAGATTTGTTTTCCTGAAGGCAGAGACTATGTTCATATTTAAATATGTTCAACTTTTAAAAACGTGTACTTTGAAAATGTTAACCTCTCTGTATCACCAATATACTTTTTTTTTATAAATTTATTTTTTAAGATTTTATTTTATTGTATGAGTACACTGTAGCTGCCTTCAGACACACCAGAAGAGGGGATCAGATCCCATTACAGATGGTGGTGAGCCACCATGTGGTTGCTGGGATTTGAACTCAGGACCTCAGGAAGAGCAGTCAGTGCTCTTAACCACTGAGCCATCTCTCCAGCCCCCATATAACTTTAACTTTCACATTAAGTTTAGGTCCCACACCAGTTTTAGGCACACACACACACACACACACACACACACACACACACACACACACGCCGTTCTATCAAAATCCCCCACCAAAGTGGTACATTTGCTTCAACTGTAAACCTAGAAGGACATATCATAATCACCCAAAAGCCACACCAAGGTTTTACTTTTTATACCTTCTAAGACCTGAAATTTTGAATAGGGAAAAAGTTTCTTAGGGTTTTTTGTTTTGTTTTCATCTTTTTTTCATTTATGTAGATAAAAGTAACTATTTAGTCTGGGCAGTCGACAGACCATGATTTCAATAATGCTATACTATGTCTAATTTAAAAATCCGCTTCATGCTCAGCCAGGTATTCCTGGCTAGACAAGTCTCTGAAATGTAGACCCTCTATGCAAATTGCATTTCTTTGTGCTCCCAGGAAGAACCATTCTAATTTCTTGACTGTTGTGCTATACTCCACACTCAGTGAACTGTGGCATGCCCAGACGTGTTGATTTAAATGGATTTTGTTGAAATGTAACACTAGATCTCTAACACCTGTTTGCATTTCCATACAGACTCAATAGGAAGGATGTGCCATTTCCATGCAGAACATGCAGAATAAGGTCCCATTTTTCTGCTTCTGACTGAGGAGGGAGACGCAAATTCTCTTTAACTTCTTTGTAATTTGTTCATTCAGGTAATCTTTCATTCATCCATCAGGCTGTGAGCACCTGCTCAGTACCAGACCCTGTGGGTAGTCACTGGTATGCAAACTGGCTACTCCAGCAGTAGGGACAAGACACATTAGCAAAAAATTTGCTTCTCCTGAAATTGATACTGATCCTGTCCACAACAGGAGGCCAGGTGTGCTTTGCCAAGTGGCTTACTTTGTTTTGGTCAGGCAATAAATGTCACATTAAGAGTGTTTATTCTGGAGTCCTATATTCACAGGATATATCTGTCAATGATTAATTGTGTCACCCTGGTAAAGTGATTCCATTTCTTATCTATAAGATGGGGACAATAATTATATGTAGGCAAAGGAGTTTAAAGAAAACTACTGTCTGGCAGATAACAAGTATTCAATATACACGTGTTGGCTTTTATTCCAGTCTTTCTGCATTGAAACAGAATATTTGTATATATCGTTGTATGGGTGTATTTGGCTTATTCCATGAAACTGATAAAAATGAAGCATTTCATCCACTCCCCTTGACCCCTGCATCTCATTTCTATTATTTCTAGACAAATTCTAGGAAGAATCTTGATTCAAGATGGAAAGTGGACTGAACAGAGATAAAGGAAATCTCCAAAAGGCTATCAGGATACCCAGGTCAGAATCACAACACATCATGTATTTATAATCAGAATCACAACACATCATGTATTTATAATCAGAATCACAACACATCATGTATTTATAATCAGTGCAGCCTGGAAATTCCTACTGTACGAGTAAAGCTGGGATGTCCAGCTCATTCTAATGTCAAAAAACTGGTTAACTTGCTCCCAACATAGTCAAATGTGTTGTGCTTTGTTACTCTGGGTCCTACTTCCTGTTGGGCCCATCAGGTTGACTAGATTTAGATTCCCTTGAAGATTAATGACACATACATCTGGTTGTTTCTGAGAAGGTGCTTCTAGAATTGGAGAAGACTCACCCAATTTGTTTTTGTTTGTTTTGTTTTGAGATTCTTGTATCTTACCCAAAGTTTTTCCACATTGTGGAAATTCATATAGCTCCCAGAGACTCCATTTTATAAGCAGCTTTTGACACCTTAAAGATTGAGACTGACTCAGTACCTGATTGGACACTTGAATAGCACCATCTGCCAGGCACCATCTACAGAGCACAGACTGATTAACAATTTATTCCTGGGAATACACAAGGTGACATCCTATGCTTTATTTAGAGTAAACGAGAGTGTAGGAGTATAAGAGACAGCTGACTCCATTTTTCTTTTTTAGTTAAGCAATATGAGACTTTGATCATATCCTTAACTAGAGGTCAACTTGGTTTTTAGTTTTAGTTTTTGCTGTTCTGATTTATTCTTTCTTAATAATCTTAATAATGTGAATTGCACATTGGAAATTGTTTCCATTGTTCCAAGAATTGATTGACCATAAAATGTTTCTTAGCATGTTAACTGACTGAGCATAAACCTATAACATCTACCTTTCCCATGATCATAGAAATATTGCTCATTTGCAATAAAAAGGCCTTTCTGTTTCTGGTCTGAGCCACTTCATTCTCCTACTAAGGGGGATTGGTTTCTCTGCAAAAGTAATTTTTTTAACCTTGTAATATCTCAGTGTTAGCTCCTGGCTTTTGACACCATAACAGGAGCACATGGACATAGTTAAATCATATCAGGAAAACCAGACCCACCAGACTGGCACACCAGACTGGCACACCAGACTGAGGAGAGGAGCCTAGACCTCATAGTTAACACTGTGATAGCGATGGTCTCGTTGTTCTGTCATTTCTCCACTGACGGAGAACTCTACACTGTTCCTGGTCCCTACTATTGAAAAAGCCTACTTGATTTGTTAACTAGATCATTATCTCATCCACAAAGAGGACTTTACATTTCAGTTAGTACCCTAGTTCAGGTCTCTTTGAAATCTCTTTAACCTTGTGTAGTTGCTCTGAAACCTAGACAAAAGTATTCATGTACATTTTTTAAATACTATGGTCAAACAACCATGCTATGAGCTAGAGGCCTAGGAAGACTGAAAAAGGCCAAAGTAGAAACGAATCTGGCATTCTTCCCCCTCAGCTAGTTGCCTACTAAGAAGACCAATGTGCCCATTGCCCTGACCAATACACACAGGAAACTGTGAACCAGAATAGTTTCTCCCTTAAATTGTTTATGGCAAGTATTTGGTCACAGTTATTGAAAAAGTTGACTAATGCTAGTACATTGATATTGAAGATGCATTGACAGGTATTTTCTTTCTGGTCAAACTAATGGAGTCTGTCAGGGAGATACACTGTTGTCTCCTTTAAGAGTTAATTGTGTTGAGCAATCAATCACCTGGATTTAAAAGCACCTCAGGGAAGGGACAACCCCTCAGGAAGGCAGAGTCACCCAAAACCATGCTAAAGAGGTAATGGTGGATAATTATCCCTTTAGTGAGATAATGCCATTTTCCTTTCTAGGAACCTGGTTCTCTGTGCAGTCCATACAGACTCTGCTATTCTGAGTCAGAAAGGCACAGCTTTCTCCTGTGTTTCTTTCATTTTGAAGCTGGCCAGAGCTCATGTGTGCTTTGTTCGCTATTTCTGGCTTTTTCACTGTTTCTGGGAAGCCCTCCTCACTATGCTGCTGCTTATCTTCTGCTTACAAGTGATGTTCTTTACCCTTCCTTTTCTCCCTTTTCCCTCCTCCAGGCAGGTGCAAAGATTTACAACTTGCCTACCCTGAGGACTTTTTTTAAACTCTAATAAAATCATCCTTAAGCTTTACTTCTCGGTTTGCTCTTAAATTATTTTACTAACAAGACTAAACTCCAAAGGGCTCCCTAATTTCTCTGCTAACATGTGGTAACTCTGATGGAATTATCCGAAAAAATTCAGGTAACAATACACTACCCAAATGATTAGCTAATTAACAGAGACTAGTGTGAAGAGAATAAGGGAAAACCAAGGACACACAAATCAAACAACCTTCTGATCAGAAATCTTTCTGTAGGTTAACGGGAATGTGTGACAAGCTATGGATGTCAAAACCACAAGAAGTGACTACTGCAAGAATTAATTACCACTCAGATTGATCTCCTGGTTATGAATAAAATACAACTCTCCAGAAGCCCCATTTAAGAGTTTGTGTCCATGGTGGCTGGCAAGATGGCGTTGATAAAATCCCTCCACTCCACCTGCCCACTAGCCACCAATGAAACTCTCCACCAGTCATATTCTTCTCAAGTTACTAGCTTCATTGAGTGCCCTAAAACGGGCCCTTCTACACTTACAACTCTCTAAAACAGGTTATCATTTTACATCACTGGGGAGCTGTAGACAACATAGATCAACACCCAGATGTGCTCAGTATCACACAACTAGTTAAGCCAGAGTCAGACTTTTAAAATTATATTTGATCCATCCTCCCAACTAGCAAATGTTGATCTGTTCTTGATGAGAGAAAAAAAAATAGGTTAAATTATCAAACATACTGATTCCTACTTTATGTAAATGATCTTGCCCTGTCTATAAAGTAGTAGGAAAATATCTACTGAGCATTAAAAATTATTTATATGTAAGTAGAAGGAATACAAGTGATTTTTATCTTTCTCAATTGTAAAGATTATTTTTAAAATTTTCAACAGTTGAAATATTTGCTTTTATAATTATTGTGAGTAAAAAGGTAGATACACATAGGTGGTATAACAAGTTATATTTATTATAATGAGAGACATCCCACAAAGTTCACATTCTAAATTCTAACCTGTGGTCCTAAGCCTATTCTCCCAGGGCTGCTCATCTGTGCTACATTTCTTAGCTTAAGGTCAGGTCCAGTCTCTAACAGAAGTCTCTGATTTGAGGGTCAGAATCCTGAGGGATACTGTCCAGTCACAGAGCAAATCAATGTGGCATCTCTCCTGCTGTGCAGAACAAAGCATTGTTCTTGGTCTCTGCTAAGATACTGTCCAATGAGCACTCTGGGTTTCTAGGACTGGGTCTGGGTATCTTGAGTGAGTGATATCACTGGGTTCTGGTTATTAGGTGCAGCCTTGGGTGAAGTGGGGATCCTGACTAAGCAATAACATGTCTAAAAGGCATTCTTTAAAACGATGCTCAGTATAATAAAATGGCACACAAAATGCAATTCTGAAAGAGAAATTAGGTTATGAACAGAATACTGAACTAGAAGTTCAATGGAAAGAATGTAGTAGTTAATTAGTCTTAATTTTCCTCAGGGTCAAAAGGAGAAACGTAATTGAATGGCCCCTAGGACCCCTTATATCTTTAGCTTAGTGTCAAAACCCCAGGACCCCCCAAAACTTTCACTTGAAATTTTAATTCAATCCACACGCCCTTAAGTTTCTTATCTGTCCCCCCATTTACAGACTTGTCACTAGGCCCCATCTAGTCTCTGTGCAAAGGATTTTGCTGACTCCTTGATTTTTTCATTTAATTGACACAGACAACTTCCTGATCCATTGTGAAGCATAATTAAATATAAATGGGAACATCATTCAACAAAAGCTAGAAATTCACTACATTAAAAAATTATAGTTGGAAGTTTTGTTACTCACTGCTTCAGGAGAGCAACCATGGGCCTTGAGGGATACCCTTGTCTCTTAGACCCCAGTTGCCTAATGTGTAGAATAGGAGGTCAGACTAGACTTGTACTGTCTTAATGGGATGCTGAAATTGAGATCAACATTAATTAAAATTGAACATAATTAAAAGTTAAAAACTCAAGTCCCTTGTTACACCAGAGACATTTGAAGTGTTTGATATCTACATGTAGATGGTGGCTATAATATGAGATAGATTAAACAGTACAACATCCCCACCCTCACTAGGTGGAGTGCCACTGAGTCCTGAGAAGATTCAGAATCCTGGTTTAGAGATGGAAACGAAAGCTCAGGGATGCCATGATGACTTGTCCAAGGCCATATCACACTCAGAGTATAACCTTTTCAATTTTGAGATTTCCTTCTGTATTATATTCCACAGCCTACCATATAACAGAAATACCCCCAAACCCTGAGGGTGTTGAGGCTCCCTTCAGCTGCTCATTATCATGCAAGGTCCCTATAGAACCTGTGGTAACAAATGTGACTGATGGAGCAGAGCAATGGTTATACCACTGAGCTCACAGGATGGTTCAGAGTAAGCTCTGCAACCTTAAAATTAATAATAGAACGGAGCATTTTAAATCCATATCAAATATTTAAAAGAAATAAACACAATAAGCAAAAAAGTGTATACTTTGGAAAATCAAGTATCAAGACATGGGGGACAGGCTGAGAATTAGTCAGTTTTTAAATATTTAGAAATTCATTTAAAAGGGGGGCTTAGCAGTTAAGCGTGTTTGCTGTCTTCCAGGAGATCCAAGTTCAGTTCCCAATACCTGTGTTGAGTGGCTTATAATCACCTATAGCTGCATCTCTAGAGGATATGAGTCTTTTTACTTCTGTGGCAACTTATAAAGCATGTGGCATATACCTACCAGACAATGCATAAGCCTAAATAAAATACATTTTCATAAAAATTGATTTTAAATATTCCTTATCGATATTTTACTTGTATACGAGGCAGCATTATATTTATATTCAGCCCTCGAACCCCATCTTATGCCCCTCTCGCTGACCCTCTCGTTCATGCTGTAGTCCCCTTTCTTGTCTCATGTTCCTTCCTTTTTCCCCCTTTTTTCTAGTTTAATTATCAGGCCAGTTCCAATGCAGACAACCCCAAGAGTTCTGTGTATTCAAGATGGCAATGGCCATGTTATAGGAAGATAGTGGTCTTTTGTCTTCCTCTCATCCTTCAGCTCCAGAGCCTTTCTACTCTCTCCACTATGGCTCTTGAGCTTGGGAAGGGTGACACACATGTCCTCTGTGGAGCCAGGCACTCAGTTGTCACTTACTCTCAGAACTTTAACCAGTTACAAGTTCTCACTTTGACCACTGCCTACTGTCAAAAGAGGCATCTGACCATAGCCGAGACCTGCCTATAGATAGGTCTTTAGAGATAGCTATAAATGTATAAATATAAGTGTTCACAAGGCAAGTTATCTACATTTACATTTGTAAAACCATTACTAAGTTCTCCCTAAGGGCTTATGGTCTCTCTAGCTGTAGTCTCTTGTAAAGTTCCATACTGCCCGCACGTATTCCCTCCTACTGAGTCTGTTGCAAATCCAATCAGGAGGAAATGGATGGTTCCCTTTACAACATTCATGCCACTATTACCCTAGTGGACCCATCTTGCTAGGCAGTTCAAAATTTTAGCACACAGGTTCTGCAACTGAGTGTGATCCTTAATGACTTCTCTTTCCCAGTAGCCTCCATAGCAACTTTCAACTGTATGAACCCTAGGCAGCAAGGAGGAAGCTCCCAGCTTAGCATCATCTTGGTTTCTCTGGGTCCCATATTCAAAGTATGGGATGACTTTATCAGTAGGTTCTTACTGCCAAGTTCAGGAGTGTAAGTTGATGTCATTGTGCAGGTGAAGGCAGGTACAAGATAGAACGAGGCCTGTCATTGGACAAGAAGAAAGGATGGGCAGGAGAAAAGTTTTAGAGAGGAGGAGACCTGAGCGAGCAAAGAGGGAGCAGCAGAGAGAACATGGAGGCAGATGTTAAGATTTCTCTCTGCACATTTACAGGTTGCTATGACTATTCTTAAGGGATGGATGTGTACAGGATTTTGTGTGACTAGATGAGCAAACTATATCTTATCTAGGTGGGTGGTTTATATCCTTATCAATTGGTTGTAAGTTAATTGTGTGGATGTATTTAATGTACATTGAGCATTTAACACATAAATCTGGTTGTTGGGTTCCAGTTTGCTGAGAAGTGATTTCACCGGGTTGTTGGGAATGTGAACAGAGTCTATGACAGGAAGCCATGCTAAGCGATAGAATGCTTGGGGCTAGCATGGTGTGGGGCCACACTAGCACGGCCCACGGAATATGATGTAAGTCTCAGGCATGGAAACAACTGCCAAGGGGATAGTGTGTGGATGCCATAACAGAAAAACAGCTAGAGTGGGAACTCAAGGGAACCAGGTGGAAGCACTTTTTTAATTTTACCACAACACTAGTGGGCATCCAAGAGCAATGACAGTCACTTGCAGTGTTTTGGTAGTCTCTCTGGGGCTACATAACCGACAATTCACAGAAGTATCTTGAACGTGGCACTGGGGTTTTAGGTTGAAAACTTATGACTTCTGAGAACAGTGTTAACCATTCGTGCAGAGTTCTCTATTCTAGATCCCACCCCCCTTTCTTTTCAAAATAGGGTTTTCCTGTGTGACTCTAGCAGTCCTGGAATTCACTCTGTGGACCAGACTAGTTTCAAACTCAGAGATCTGCCTGCCTCTGCCTCTTGAGTGACAGTATTAAAGAGATATCACCAAAGCCTGAGCCTTTTAAAGACTATGTAAAAAGTTATGGGGTTCTCTATAACTCTTCCATATAACTTTAGTTTTGGCTGATCATCCATTTCTCCCATTAGCCTACCTCCATTCCCTTTAAAACTCTCCTCCACTAGTGTTTCTTTCTCTGCTTTCATATTATATGAGTACTATTATCTTTCTCTTGCCTCTACCCCAAAACTCTTGGTTTCATTCTTGCTGCCCATCTTCTATTGATACACACTCTAATGTAAACAAAGCTATCTTAAAAAATTGAGTCTAAGATCCACACATGATGGATAGGATTCACCTTTCCAGGACTGGGTTAGGCTACTTCATGTAGTATAATATTTCCCAGGCACAACTACTCTTCTTAAATTTAATACTTTAATTTTTATTTTGTTCTGAATAGAATTCCACTCTGTCATTATTCACTTATCAATTAATAGACATTTAGGCTAATTCTACTCTTCAGCTATTGTGAACAGGGAACAAATGAAAATGTGTGTGTGGCTATCTATAATAGAGTATGAAGTCAATGACTGCTTCTCACTAACTGTTATTTGCCTCTCTGTTCTAGTTTTATTATGTTGCTTAGATAAAAACACTATAAGCAAAAACAACGGAAAACTCTTTTTACTTACGTTTCCAGATCACTGAGAGAAGTCAGAGCAGGAATTCAAGGCAGAAATCATGGAGAAATGATGTTTTTTGGCTTTCTCCAGGGCTCATGCTTAACTGGCCTTCTTATGTTTTAAGCCAGGAGTAGGTATCTATGGAATGGTGTTATGCACAGTAGTCTGAATCCCACTGTATCAAACAACAATCAAGAAAATAATCAAAACAATCAATTAAGGCACAGGCATGCTCACAGAACAATCTACTAGGTAATTCTTCAATCTAGGCTAAATCAAGTTGACAAAGCTACATGGAACACTTTCTGAATGGCTTCCCCTAGTTTTCTCAGCTTTCTTTCTTTCTTTTTTTCTTTTTTTAAATCTTTCTTAACTTGAGTATTTCTTATTTACATTTCGATTGATTATTATACCCCTTCCTGGTTTCTGGGCCAACATCTCCCTAGTCCGTCCCCCTCCTCTTCAATATGGGCTTCCCCTCCCCATCCTCCCCCCATTACCACCTTCCCCCCAACAATCAAGTTCACTGGGGGTTCAGTTTTGGCAGGACCAAGGGCTTCCCCTTCCACTGGTGCTCTTACTAGGCTATTCATTGCTACCTATGAGGTTGGAGTCCAGGGTCAGTCCATGTATAGTCTTTGGGTAGTGGCTTAGTCCCTGGAAGCTCTGGTTGGTTGGCATTGTTCATATGAGGTCTCGAACCCCCTTCAAGCTCTTCCAGACCTTTCTCTGATTCCTTCAAAGGGGGTCCCGATCTCAGTTTAGTGGATTGCTCCTGGCATTCGCCTCTGTATTTGCTGTATTCTGGGTGTGTCTCTCAGGAGAGATCTACATCTGGTTCCTGTCAGCCTGCACTTCTTTGCTTCATCCATATTATCTAATTGGGTGGCTGTATATGTATGGGCCACATGTGGGGCAGGCTCTGAATGGGTGTTCCTTCTGCCTCTGTTCTAAACTTTGACTCCCTATTCCCTGCCAAGGGTTTTCTTGTTCCCCTTTTAAAGAAGGAGTGAAGCATTCTCATTTTGGTCATCCTTCTAGAGTTTCATTTGTTCTGTGCATCTAGGGTAATTCAAGCATTTGGGCTAATAGCCACTTATCAATGAGTGCATACCATGTGTGTGTTTCTGTGATTGGGTTACCTCACTCAGGATGATATTTTCCAGTTCCATCCATTTGCCTCTGAATTTCATAAAGTCTTTGTTTTTGATAGCTGAATAATATTCCATTGTGTAGATGTGCCACATTTTCTGTATCTGTTCCTCTGTTGAAGGGCATCTGGGTTCTTTCCAGCTTTTGGCTACTATAAATAAGGCTGCTATGAACATAGTGGAGCATGTGTCTTTGTTATATGTTGGGGCATCTTTTGGGTATATGCCCAAGAGAGGTATAGCTGGCTCCTCAGGTAGTGCAATGTCCAACTAAAGATGTTGAACATTTCTTTAGGTGTTTCTCAGCCATATGGCATTCCTCAGCTGTGAATTCTTTGTTTAGCTCTGAACCCCATTTTTTTATTAACTTGAGTATTTCTTATATACATTTCGAGTGTTATTCCCTTTCCCGGTTTCCGGGCAAACATCCCCCTAATCCCTCCCCCTCCCCTTCCTTATGGGTGTTCCCCTCCCCATCCTCCCCCCATTGCCGCCCTCCCCCCAACAATCTAGTTCACTGGGGGTTCAGTCTTAGCAGGACCCAGGGCCTCCCCTTCCACTGGTGCTCTTACTAGGATATTCATTGCTACCTATGAGTTCAGAGTCCACGGTCAGTCCATGTATAGTCTTTAAGTAGTGGCTTAGTCCCTGGAAGCTCTGGTTGCTTGCCATTGTTTCTGAACCCCATTTTTAATAGGGTTATTTGTCTCCCTGCGGTCTAACTTCTTGAGTTCTTTGTATATTTTGGATATAAGCCCTCTATCTGTTGTAGGATTATTGGTAAAGATCTTTTCCCAATCTGTTGGTTGCTGTTTTGTCCTAACAACAGTGTCCTTTGCCTTACAGAAGCTTTGGAGTTTTATGAGATCCCATTTGTCGATTCTTGATCTTAGAGCATAAACCATTGGTGTTTTTTTTCAAGGAATTTTCTCCAGTGCCCATGTGTTCAAGATGCTTCCCCACCTTTTCTTCTATTAGTTTGAGTGTATCTGGTTTGATGTGGAAGTCCTTGATCCACTTGGACTTAAGCTTTGTACAAGGTGTAAGCATGGATCGATCTGCATTCTTCTACATGTTGCCCTCCAGTTGAACCAGCACCATTTGCTGAAAATGCTATCTTTTTTCCATTGGATGGTTTTGGCTCTGTTGTCAAAAATCAGGTGACCATAGGTGTGTGGGTTCATTTCTGGGTCTTCAATTCTATTCCACTGGTCTATCTGTCTGTCTCTGAACCAATACCATGCAGTTTTTTTTAATCACTATTGCTCTGTAATACTGCTTGAGTTCAGGGATAGTGGTTCCCCCAGAAGTCCTTTTATTGTTGAGGATAGTTTTAGCTATCCTGGGTTTTTTTTTTGTTATTCCAGATGAATTTGCAAATTGTTCTGTCTAACTCTCGAAGAATTGGATTGGTATTTTGATGGGGATTGCATTGAATCTGTGTATCCCTTTTGGTAAAATGCCCTTTTTTCTTTATTAATCCTGCCAATCCATGAGCATGGGAGATCTTTTCATCTTCTGAGGTCTTCTTCAATTTCTTTCTTCAGAGGCTTGAAGTTCTTATCATACAGATCTTTTACTTGCTTGCTTAAAGTCACACCAAGATATTTTATATTATTTGGGACTATTATGAATGGTGTTGTTTCCCTAATTTCTTTCTTGGCTTGTTTCTCTTTTGTGTAGAGGAAGGCTACTGATTTATGTGAGTTAATTTTATACCCAGCCACTTTGCTGAAGGTTTTCATCAGGTTTAGTAGTTCTCTGGTGGAACTTTTGGGATCACTTAAATATACTATCATATCATCTGCAAATAATGATATTTTGACTTCTTCTTTTCCAATCTATATCCCCTTGATCTCCTTTTGTTGTCTGATTGCTATGGCTAGAACTTCAAGAACTATATTGAATAAGTGGGGAGAGAGTGGGCAGCCTTGTCTAGTCCCTGATTTTACTGGGATTGCTTCAACTTTCTCTCCATTTAGTTTAATGTTAGCTACTGGTTTGCTGTATATGGCTTTTACTATGTTTAGGTATTGGCCTTGAATTCCTATTCTTTCCAGGACTTTTATCATGAAGGGGTGTTGAATTTTGTCAAATGCTTTCTCAGCGTCTAATGAAATGATCATGTGGTTTTGTTCTTTCAGTTTGTTTATATAATGGATCACGTTGATGGTTTTCCGTATATTAAACCATGCTGTTGTTCTTGGTGGTCATCTCATGGTACTGGAATCTTTAAAACACTGCTGTCTTCTGCTGCAACTGAACTGTACTTTCACACATAGCTTCTCTCATGCTCTTTTCATGGTGCTAAGCCTCAACTTCTCTGCATGACCCCTTCAGTCCTGGGCCTTCAACTACCACTGAGGCTATGCCTTCACCAATGGCCTTTCCTGGCTTCTCACAGTGTCAAGCATCAGCTGCTACCCCTTCATGTTTCAAAACCAGTACTGGATGACTCATATATTACCAAGTCTAGCTGCCAACAGGAAGTAGGTACAACCATGGCTGCCTCTGGAACACAGTTTCTCCATGCTCTCAGGAAACACTTCCCAGAAGATTTCACCTCAGTGATGCTGGTCTCAATCACTGCTAGTTTCTTAGCTCCAGCCAACCAGCATCAATCATCCCAGTAATGCAAAGGTTTTGCTTTAGTGGTTCTGGTATCTAGTTGATCACAGCTGATTCTTCAATCTCAGCTAACCAAAACCACAGAATCTTCACAGTCGAAACAGCAACATCCCTGATAAGTCTTTCATCTTCCCTCTGAAATTTCACAAGTCAGGCTTCCATCATTTGCGCTGTTCTCAACATTATCTTCCAAGCTCCTACAGAACATCCCACTCTTAACATCCCAATGGCTCTTCTAGCTCAAAGTTCCAAAGTCCATCCACAGTCTTCCCAAAAACATGGTCAGGCTGTCACAGAAATCCCCCAGTCCCTGATACCAACTTCCACCTTAGTTAGGGTTTGACTCCTGTGAACAGACATCATGACCAAGGCAAGTCTTTTAAAGGACAACATTTAATTGGGGATGGCTCATAGGTTCAGAGGTTCTGTCTATTATCATCAAAGTAGGAGCATGGCAGCATCTAGACAGACATGGTGCAGGCAGAGCTGAGGGTACATCTTCATCTCAAGACTGCTAATGGAAGACTGACTTCCAGGCAGCTAGGATAAAGGTTTTAAAGCCCACTCCCACAGTGACACACCTACTCTAAAAGGGCTACACTTCTAATAGTACCACTCCCTGGGCCGAGCATATACAAACCATAACAATGGGTAATCAAAAGCAATTGTTAATGCAGACATGACAAAGGGTCTATTCATTTCTTTTTATTTATTCTTTTTTTTTGTCTTATGCTTGTATGTCTTATAGTCCTTCCTGTGGTCTAATCCCCTGCCTTTCCAAATGGTGAAATGCAGTGACTTGCTCAGTTCCCCTTTCATTTCTCTGGATGTTTCTCTCACAGTATAGACTCTTGTCCTGGCCCCTGACTTGAAGGACTTATATTTCCGTTGAAATAGTGAGCTATGAAGACTACAGGCAACTCTGCTGGAAGCTTCAAATCGTGGGTGCCGGTAATTCTGGCATGTGCTGCCTCCAAGCTCCACTCTGTCAAGACTGAAGCAATGCTATGACATTCTCTGGCCACATCACCGTCAAGAAGAGGCTTCCTCTTCATTGACAGCGCACTAGCTTTCATCAACGATTATAGCATCAATTATATTTTCATGTTTTATAATTTCAAAGCAAAAAGAGAAGAGAAGAAGCTCAAATAGAGTTTCTCCCCTAAGAAGTGCAGCAGCTCCATTTCTTCAATCAGCATGGTGCCTCCTATTCAATGCTGAATCTGACCCATCTTTGTACAGACTTCTGATAGATACTCTTTCCTCCATGACTGTCCATCAGAGATATCCTATCCTCTCACAAGACTGGGTATAATATCAAACCTTGTTGACCAGAGCAACACGCCTTTACAACAACAACAACAACAACAACAACAACAACAACAACAACAATGTTCCAGGTAGCTAGGAGCAGGGAAAGCATGTCCCTGCCTAACTGCACTTGTGCGAGTTGCTTTGCTATGGTGAACTTGAGAAAATAATTTTTCTTAATCACTGGCATTCTCAAATACCTTTGGTTCCAAATTATTGTTCTGCCTCAGAAACTCCATTTGCTTGATGTCAAGAGTCTGTGATTTAAGTCTGTAAACTCCCTGGGATTCAGAGAGAGGGCAGTTGCTCTTCAATCCTGCCAGCCACTATATCCTGGCACGTGTGTATTTGTAATGACAAACCGACAGTGTTTCTGTACATCTCTGTGATCCTTCAGCGCGGTGGGAAAGCCAATCTGAGCTCTGCACTCTCAATCACATTTGGAATAGGAACATTTACTTGGCCAATCTTGTTTCCTCCACCATTCATTCATGAAGGAAAGCAAGTCACTCAACTAAATTACATATCCCTGACTTGTGTAAATACATTGTTTGTGCCATGAACTAGTTAAGTTGACAGGGTTCAGCTAAAGGGCAAATATCTGTTAAATTAAGAGTAACAGAATCTACTCGGGGACTACTTAAAAAATATTCTTAAAAACCAAGTCTCATAGGTTTTACTAAGTATAAAATGTTTCCTGATTTTGGGTAATGCCACCCATCAATATGGTGTCATTTTTAGGAAACAAGAGGAATGTAGTGCTAGAGAACAGTGAGAGCTGGTGGGCTTGACTCCTAGAGAAAGGATATATATATATATATATATATATATATATATATATATATATATATATATATATATATATATGCATGCCAATATCTGGAAGCCCAACAGCCTTTTTAAGAGCATTCATCACTCAATCAGAAATGATTTTGTGTTTACTTTATATGATTCCAAAGCATGGGGGGGGACAACAAAAATCCAATCTTGAAGAGCTCAGAGCATGGATCTGGGTGAAGGTCTAAATTACTTTACTTTCTGGTTATAAGCTTAGGGACTTGCTCTAACATACCAAACCAACAACTAGTAGTACTCCTGACTCTAGAATACACAAAGCTTCACAGTGGTTAGAACAACAGATAGATCATTAGGTGTATTCTCTTTCCAAACAACAAAGAAACTGTCTTAAATCAAAGATGACATCTAGCTAAACAGCTACACAATGTTAGTTGATTTATGCCAATAAACAAGATCCTTTAATTTCTTTAACTTTGCAATGCAGTGTCTTACAATAATTAGCCTCACTGCTAAGAGCATCTTTGATGTTATATAGCCAGTCACTACAGAATATTTAAAAGGCTATATTGTTTGGCTGCTACCCATACAAGAAACTATTATTTTCTTTGACTGGTGACCTACACATAACAGCAAGTAACATCTCATAGTTTTTCTCCAGAAGTTTCTTGAAGTGCATTTTATTTAATATTTCCCCAGTGGGTGCTAAGGTAGTGATGGGTTCAACTGTTTTCTTCTTCCTTGAGTACATGTTGAGATGTGTCTAAAATAAATTGGTGTCCTGAAACAAAAACTTGTGCAGTATGTTAAAGTTAAAATCAATTAAGTTGAAAACATGAGAAAAGAAATTAAAATTGGGAGAGATAGCCTGTCATCAATAAATAAATAGTTAAAAATCAACCCCACATTTAATTGTGAGCTTCCTGGCAGCTTAGGTACAATGTGAAAATAAAATTGTTTCTCATTAATCAGAGGAGTGGGGAGAACAATATCCATTCATTAAGAGAAGCTGAGATTTATCTCAGTATTTAGAAACAAAATAATACAAAGAAGGGCTTACAGAGTAAGTATTTTACAATAACCTCTGTAGTAATGATAGAACTAAGTTTCTTGAGAGTAGAATGTTTGTTACAGGTACCTAGTGTCTCATCTCATTCCATATGGTGCATCTGTTATATGGTGCTAAAATCTAGAGTAAACAATGGTAAAGAGAAAGTAAACATCCGCACACAGCATAGAGAACTCCATCCCAGGGTGGGTAAAAAGAGATTCAGAAATGAGGAACTGGGAAATATGGCAGATGGGCATGCACCAAAATTTTCTTAACTGTATTTGAAAAGACAAAGGAGCTCATGTTAGTGAGAGAGGTTGGTATAAAATTCACAGAGATAAAAATGTAGATGATTTCAATGAACTGAACTCTTGGACCTAAGAAACCAGAAACCCAATGTGCCAATCAAGGCTTAGAAGTCAGTAGTTGACAATGTGTAATCCAGAGAAATCTAAAGAACTGGAAATATAAGGAAGCCAGTGCAGAAACAGAAAATCTGTGAAACAACTCCATTTTCAGGGTCACTTCCCAACCCTCAGAGCCAAGGAACTATTCCTGCCCCTTCCAGGAGCAGATGTCCCAGACTAAAAGAAAACAATCCATACTTTGTCAAAAGCTTGTAAAGGGCAAGCCTTGGGTACCCTCTCCCATTATAAGAGTTAAAACAAAGAATCATTAAGGGAAACTTGAACCCATTAGCTTTGTTCCCATTCTGGGGTATAACTGCATGGCTCCTTAAAACACTGACAATCCAGAATGCCTTTGCCAAGGAATGGGCTGAACCAGGAGATTGTCACACCGAGTAATCACTGAACAAAATGGCTAGGCTTACATAGACATCCTTGTGTATGCCAATATACAGTCAGCCAGCTCCATAGGTAACCATTGCTCATTCTTAAATGTAAACGAAGAACTGGGGAGAACTGAGGATCACAAGGCAGTCACAAGAATCATCTCTCCAAAAGGACAAGACAAACAAATCATAGTTAAAAGGAATATCAGTAGCTTAAAGGAAACAAGCAGTATGTGGCACAGAAGAAAATGGCAAATATGATTATCGCCAAGTTTTAGCAAAAGAGAGGGCAAGGGTAGCACAAAATGAGAAATGCATCAAGATACAGTGAGGTATGCATGTATGTGTGTGTATATGTGCATTTGCATGCGCGCGCACATGTGTGTGTGTGTGTGTGTGTGTGTGCGCGTGCGCTTGCGCTTAAGGTAGAGTTAACCAAGCTCATAAAATTCCAACACAGCACTTAGAATAAAAACTTGAGGGAATTTCCCAAGGAATCAAGGGAACAACACAAAAAGATGGGAAACAGAAGATGGGAAGGTAAGGAATCAGGACAGCTAGTATCATTGCTGAGATTCAGAAGGGAAAATTCAGGAGAATAAAGGGAGAAAACTACTGGAGAAATTTCATAGATTTGAAGAACATGAAACTCGAGAATCAAGAAAACAGAGCAAGCTCCACAGTGACCAGGAAGCAGGGAGACGACTTGGGTTTTAACATTCCAGCCAGCAAAACTGAGAACAAAGGAAGGGTCTGCTAAGTTTCCAGAAATAACACTTTAAAGTGCAGACGAAGATTGAGCAATCTGAATGCAAGGGGCTCTTCAGTCAGACACCAAAGAAAGTTTAAAGCCATATTGCCAAGATTCCAGTGTCCATCATAGAATCCCACAGTTAGCTAAATAGCAGTCAAGAATATAATTATTCACTCATCCTAGGGGAGGGGAGGTGTCTATTCTCCGGGAGCCAATGGACAAGTTGCTATACTTAACCATGCTGCAAAACTATGAGAGGGGAGAGGAGGGAGGACGGGCGGGAGGGAGGGAGGGAGGGAGGAAAGCTCTCAACAGCAGACCAAAAAAAAAAAAAAAAAAAAAAAAAGAGAGACCACCCCAGGTGGAGCCACTAGAGATCTCCACAGAGTCTAGAACAGCCATAGGAGAGGGTTCAATGATACCCCCGTGTCCACAGGAACAGGAAGTTAGAGTTGCTGACAGAATGCCTTAAAAATAAACACGTAGGGAGTTGGGTAGATGGTTCAGCAGGTAGGAACACTTTTTGAGCAAGCATAAGGAACCAAGTTCAAATCCCCAGCACCTTTGTAAAAGTTAGGTGTGTCTGGTCATGTACCTGAAACCCCAATACTTAGGGGGTGGGGAGAGAAGTAGGAGGCATAGAAAGGATTGCCAGGGCTTTCTGTCAGCTAGGCTAGATCCTGAGACAAAGAGAGATTCTCTTTGCCTCTGTATTTTAGGCTATTGTGGACAGTGTTGCTATAAGCAAGGTTGTGAAGAGTTTCCTTTGAGATTTGCTTTTCAGTCATTTGCATATAGAGTCAGGAAAGGAATCAGATGCAATAGGACTGAATATTTAAAAAAGTACATCAGTTAATTTTGTTAAGTATTTTGAAGGACAGTCATACAGTTTACCATAAGAGCATTCTATATTCCATTAGTTTCTCCAATTCTATCAACCTTTATTCCATAATTTTCTCATAGTTGGCTGAGATGATATCCCATGTGGCGTAATTTGCATGGCTTTGAGATTTAGTGACATTAGTGTCTTTTCAATGTCTGATGGCCACACTAAAACCATTTGCGGAACATGTGTAAATCCTCAGCCTCCTTTAAAATCAGGTTATTTGCTTTTTATTGGTGTTCAGCTGCAGAAACTCTATTAACACCCTGGATATGAAGTCTTAGCACATGTGTGGATTGAAATATTTTCTCCCATCCTGGGGGTGGTCTTTCAATTGTGTCCTTCAATCATACAAGCTTTGATTTTGAATCAGTGTAATGTGAGTACCTTTGTTATCTCTGCCTGGGCTTTAGAGCATCATATCCAAGGACAGAGTGGCAGATCTAATGTCATGAAGCATCACTTCATTGTTTTCTAAGGATTTTATAGTTATAGTGTTTTATATATATGTATATATAATATATTATATATAGTATATTATATATTTGTGTATATATCTATCTTAGAGTGTATCAAAGAACTAAAAAATATGTATGCATATACATTTAAAGTTATATACATTTATGTATATGGTAGCCTATTGTGTGTATATGGTGTGTATGGGTCTTTTGCAGGTGTTTGCCCGCATATCTGTCTGTGTACCATGCACATGTTTGGTGCCCACAGAAGCCAGAAGGAGCATCTGATCCCCTGGAACTGGAGTTACAGGCAGTTCTGAGCTGCTGTGTGGGTGTTGGACATCAAATATGGCTCCTCACCAGGAGCGGCAAATATTCTCAACCATCAAGCAATCTTTCCATTCCCCTATAGTTTACTTTTATATATCTTCTTTGATTACAATGCTTATTCTGATCAAATTTAAATTACTTCCTATATTTGCCATTTTGTTAACTGATTTATTGATTATTGTGTCCCTTATTTTTCAGTCCCTCATTTTCTCCTTTTCCTCCTTTCTTTGTGAGCACTTGATCATTCTTCATGATGTGATTTGATTCCCTTATCACAGATTCTATACATATTTATTCTGTAGTTACCATGGGGATTGTATATGATGTCCTCCAGTTACTACAATCAGTTGCAAACTGCTAACAACATCGATCCCATATGAAATATTATTCCTCTAATGATCGATTCCTCTTCTGTCATTGATGTCACTTTATACATTTGTATGTATTTGAGCCACATGTTCTCATAAAATATTTATAATTTTTATTGTTCTGCCTTATAAGATCCATGCAAAGATAAAAATTCCAATATGATCTAGATATGATACCCAGTGATATGACCATGAAGCCCCTGACCTCCAGCAGATACAGGAAAATGACTGCAGCCCAGAAACAAGAGCTACTTGACAGACAGCTGTTGTCTTTGAGGAGAATTGTGACTTTGTAGTTTTATTTATACTATTTCCTCAAACTCTCATTCCAAATCCGGGTGACAGAAAATTACAGCTCCTCAGAGAACAAACTTGGGATTGTCACCAACACGGGATGTTCTAGGGAAAGATGGAGGACTTAAGTATGAACTCAGTTCAAATATCCAGCTGACTGACAAGACGCATTTACACACAGGACCCTGTAGAAAGCTCAACAAGAAGACAGGCAGAAACTAAACATCTGTCTACTCTTAAAAGTCAGCTCCATCTCCTGATGAGATCCATGAGTTTAGGCTTTCAATAAATCCATTCCTAATCCATGTATAGTTTCAATGTCAAAAAGTTAAAGTCCATGGGAAGGTAGGAGAGCTCAGTGGGTAAAAGCACTTGAAATAAAGCCTGGCCATCTCTGGTTATATCACCAGGACCTACATGGCAGATCAAGAGAACAATTTCTATAACTTATCTTCTGGCCACCCCCTGCTCATGCACGATTTCCTTCCTGGGAGGAGAAAATTGGGGTGAATAATTTAGAGGCAGCCACAAAAGCAGATATACTACAGAGAGGGGGAAGATCCAAATTCTTAGTATAAATATTCTCAGCCCCTCAATTCAGTGCTAAACATTGATGGCACAAGAAAGATAGCCAGGTAACCATGCTAAAAACCAGCACCTTATGGACTAGCAATGTTGGCTCTTTGCTTAACCATACTTTGGCTCTGGTTTAAATCTCTAGCACCACCGGCACTCTGAAAGAGGAGGCTGGAGGATCAGAAGTTCTGCTTTATTCTTCTATTCAATAAAGAGTTAAGTTGGTTAATTAATTAACTTAACATAAGAATTTAGCTATTAAGCTCCTTTAGAAGCACCTCAAGTTTGGTGAAGGGTGATATAAACTGTTCAATAATGGAGAATTTTCTCAGTCATCAAGCATATTGAGGAGAAACTACTTACAAAAACCATGAGTTAGAAACTTGAAAATGGGCAGTGGGAAACCACTGGGTACTTAATTTCTTTTTAAAATTCAGTAATGCAAGAGGAAATGTTTGACAAGTTAATGAGTGTGTGCTTTTTCTTACCTACAAGCTCATGAAACTCAAATCTGGGACAAGCACACATTATCTGTGAATCTGTTTGCCATGACCCACAGAATGGCAGGCTCTCTGAATTTAGGACACAGGGAGTAAGATGTGAAGGGCCTCTTGAAGTCCTGGACAGTGTGGGTCACAACCATCATTATTTAGAATAGTGTATGTCATGAGAGTCCTGACCAGGCATCAAGAGAAGGAAGGTTGGCAAGACCTAACCCCTTGTTTCCAAGTAATTAGGATTTGGATTTGAAACTGAATTTGTATGTGCACTAGTTTGACTAGAATAGAAGATGGAAACCTCCAGGACTCAGAAGTATGATTGGGCTGAACAATCCTTGTGTTAAGGCCATTTCTTTTCAACAGGTCATTTCCACCTTTTCTTCTTGGATGTGGTCCTCCCTACAAAGTCTTCAAAGAATAACTCAGTCCCAATAAAAGAGCCCTTGGCAAACCCCACAGATAATCTTTAATTTGGTAGGTGTCTGTGTTCTCTAGTATTCTGTTTCAAATCACATCTTTCTTGGAAATACTAACTCTTAGCATGGACCCATGAGAGCTGGGATCACTCATAGCATACAATGGGCCCTTGAACATTATTTGTTAAAGGAATCTGCAAATATTTAATTAAACTAAGAATGATCCTAGATAAATTAATGTAGTCCAGAATAAAATGGAAGAAGGTAATTGAAATAGTGTTAAGTGTTACTTAAAAAGTGAAGAAAAGGATGCTGCTGAGGAGGACCCTGTCAGCCATTGCCCCTGTGCCTTCACACTTTCCCTCACTCACGGCCCCAAACCTTGGAGAACACACATGTAGCAGAGTGTCAAAGAACTGCTTTATACATTTATAAAATAGATATAAACAATTATTGAAAATTTTGACTATCCAATAGTAATGAAACTAATTATTCTACTGGATTGGAGCAAAGGTAACAGATATTTTTTTTCTGTACTGTGGAAATTTGCTGTTCAGTATTGAACACGTTCATAAATAAATACAGTTATATTGGTATCATCTTGATGCACATTTCTTGCTTCATGGGGTTTTTTTGGATAATGACTTGATACAGCTTATTTTGTGTTTATTTTATATGATGGAAATGATGTCGGATGCAAAGAGAACTTGGAGGATCCATAATTAATTTGCCCTCAAAACCTTCTCATGAACCTAAAGTGCAGCTGTGGTTCGAAAGCAAAGAGGAAGGAAGCCTTGAAAAGGAGTCATGCTGGCTACTTTGCCAATGCCGAGTCTCATATAATGACAGCGGTATGGGGTGCTTAAGAACTAACACCTATCACTCAATGGTCGTTGGGCAGCTGAAGCAAACTTGAGAGGTGAAAGAGTTCAGAAAGTCAGTGTCTCGTGAACTGATCAAAATATGATGTTATTGAATTTGTATCCTCTCCTATTTTATGGTACAAGGAAGCCCTTCCCAGTTAGATTGTGAGTCAAGATGAAAATCTGACTGTTTTAACAACCAGCTATGACTAGCTCGGTGGTTGGATCAAGAAACTCTAAAGTCCTTTCCAAAGCCAAATTTGTACCAAGAAAATGTCACAGTCACCGTTGGTGGGTCTGTTCTGCTCTAAGCACTCTGAATCCTGGCAAATCCAATACTTGTAATTGATGAGACACACTGAAAACTGCAATGCTTACATTGGTAAAAAGAAAGGACCCAATTCTTCTCCAATGCCCAAGTGGACTTCCCACAACCAACACTTTGAAACTTGACTAAATTGAGCTATGAAGATGTGTCTCATCCACCATATTCCCCTGACCTCTCATCAACTAACTATTACTTCTTCAAGCATACTGGCAACTCTTTGCAGGGGAAAACACTTCCACAACCAACAGGATTCAGGAAATGTTTTCCAAGAGTTTGTTGTATTTTTTGGCATGGAGCTAAAAGAATATATTAACTTTTCTCTTTGTATGTCTTCGTGTGTGTGTGTGTGTGTGTGTGTGTGTGTGTGTGTGTGTGTCCATTTGAGTACAGTGTGTGTGGAGTCCAGAAGTGTGTTTGATCCACTGGACCTGGAGTCTCAGTCAATTGTGAGCCACTTGACATGGGTGCTAGGAACCAAACTCAGGTTCCAGAGCCAAGCGGCATGTGCTCTTAACCATTGTGCCATGTCTCCAGTCCCTGAGGCATGGCTTTTTATGCTCAGGAGCAACCTTATTTCTTGTTGGCAAAATATGTTGAGAGTGATGGCTCCTAGTGTGATTAATAAAGGTGTACTTGAGCACAATTGAAATTCATGGTCCCAAACTGAAATTTCCTTTGCATCAACCTAATAAAATATGTATCAGTTATCTTCCTAATTATTTATCTATCTACCCATCTTTGTATCCATAGCAAATCATCTGACCTAGCTAAATAATAATTTCTGATGAATTCAGCATCCCTGCCTTTATTGGGGTAGAGGTAGAAGTCTTCCATGTGTTCACATAAGGAGGCTGCTATAATGGTTTGTGGCTTCTCTTCATATAGAAATGAATGTTTCCTTAGGTATCTATGTGGCTACTCTGAACAACTTGAAGAGACTCACCTTCACAATGCTATGATAGTGCTGGGTCAGCTTACACCTCTATAGCAGAGTCATGTGTCATATTCCTGTAAAAACTCACAGAATTTACAACTAAGAAAGTCATATACGTTGGCCCTTTATCTTTAGTATACATATATATTGACTGTATTAATTCTACCAATCTGGTTGCAATTTAGGCGCCCAAGTGATGTGGTATCTCATCCGGCAAAGGCAGATTATATGATAAGATGCTTGGTTAGGACTGAGCATTAAGAGAAATTATTAATTCAAAATTATATATATATATGAGAATTAATTGTCAAAGATTTTAAATCATCTAAATCATGACTTTCTTTATGTTTAGTGTATTGGGGCAAAGTCATGTAAGACACATTGATAACTGAAACTTTTGAAATTTATTGTGATCAGTGTGCTGCTGAGGAATGCATAATTTGGGGATTTAACACTTGATTAGCTATTAAATGGCTGTCAGGAGAAAATTCTGCAGTAATCAGTTTAGCTTTTAGCCCCTAATTATCACTGCACGGTGGATTGGGGGTGAGATAATTGAGAACTGCAACACTTAAGGCCTCCAGTCAGGCACTTTTTAATACAATGAAATGAATTATTTCTCTACCAGGGTTGCATTTAACAGGTATTGGTAACAAAGAAAGAAATGTGATAGTGTATGGAATTTCATAAAGTGATTTAAAGTAGTTGATTCATTCATTATGCAATTAAGTGGAGCTCAGTTGTGTATAACTTACCTGGTGTCTGGGTCAAAGAATGTCTTTCAAAACTCCATAAAATTTGTTGGGAAGGATTTAACTTTTAATCAAGGAGAGCTGGGGCTGCTGTCCGAATGATGCAATAGAGTCGATCCTAGATACGATGACCTTGGCCTGGTTCATCTCTTGTTTCTTGGATTTCTATTCTACTCAGTGAAACACCTACCATTCCTATCTTATTTGCATAACAGCTCAGAGAAGCTAAGCCCTGGTAGATAGTTTGCACTCATTGCTATCATGGACCGTCCAACTTAGCAAGACTTGTGAGTTCTATCCTGCCCTCACACAGTCCTCTTTTCTACAGTCTTTGTGACTGGTCACTCCAAACACATGCATATAACCGTGCCATTACTATCACCATTCTTGGATCCTTTAGAACCATCTAAATCATCTCCAATCTATAAATTTCTTATCAAATCAACAAGTCACAATCGGATGGCTTCTCATGACAATGCATCAACAATTAAAAGGGACATGTAACAATCTCTGTCTTTGTGCAATCTTCTAGGGCACACACAGAGACATGCCACTTAGGAAGAGAAATGGAAGAACCAATTTGACCAATTTTGTAAGCTTCACACTTGTTCCACCTGAAGTAAATGTCTTGTCACTTGCTCAGTGTTCACTCAATTAAGGAGTAGCAAATGCACTATCTTTGTAATATATTCTTTCATCTACATCCCTATGTAAAAACAACAAAACAACAAGGAAATGGGATATGACTGCTTACCTGGAGAGCATTCTATAGTACCCTTCTTCCCTGAGAAGAGAATCCTGAACTTAAATGGGATAACAAAACACCTATGCCTAAAACATAAACTATGATTAGTATAAGCCAATAACAGCATTTTTACCCTTGTAAGTAACTCAATACTTTAATGGCTATGCAGATAAGACTGGAGATGTATCATGGTTCTTGTATTTGAGATACACACAAAAGCAAGTTTAGAGGCCTCTGGAAGTAAAAGAAGTTTCTTTCTTTTCAGCCAGGATATTGGTGTAAGTGAAAGCTATGCCCTCCATGGAGACTGACCAATCAGAATTATCTAAAGGTCCTGGAAGAATTTGGGTTTTAGATAATTGGAATAGCTGGTGTCATAGCTGTACTACATGGTGGATAGTTTAAAATATCAAATAATTGGCAGCGCTCACTTGATTAAGGGGGCTGGGTAGCTCTGGAGGCCATGAGTCTCAGAGGTGCTGAAACTCTGCAAAGGGAGAATCTCAGAGATTTTGAAACCATTTTCTCTCTGGTACCATTTAGAGATCCTGGCCTTGGACAAGAGATTTGGATTCTGGGATTTGTATCAACTTGAATGGAGAAGCAGGCAGAGTTTGGGTCTTGGCTATGGGGTATGCTGGGAGACTTGAGCACAGGACTAGCTTCCTGTTAAGGATATTTTCCAGATCCTAGAATTAGCTAAGGATGGAGGTTGAAAGGCAAGCAGAAGCTATGAAAACAGAACAAAGTGTTGAGTGGTTTCATGAAATAGATATTGGGATTCAGTGTCCACCCAAAATATATTCAAGAATAGAAAAAGGAATTTAGTTGAAGATCTTGAGGATAGACAAGGAAGATCACAGATAGTCCTTACTAGGAACACCATCTTTCATTGGTTTGACCCCAAGAGGTCGAAACAAGAGAATTTCATTCTTTGTGGTAAGAGAGAGGATGGGTGGGTGCAGCCAGAGATGGTTTGACTCGAGTTTTGACTTTATGATGACATGAAAATTGTATCATTTAAAGACAATTGTTCTTTAAAACAGAATGGTGAGCTTTTCTTGGGCAAACTGATAAGGAATCACAGTCTCTTGGTCTGGGAAGAGACAACTTGCTACATCTCCTAATAAACCATGTAAGCACCAAGCAGCTCTATTCATGGTACACAGGGTAGTGTGGATGGTGCTTTTTGTTGTTTGATGCTGATGTATTTGAGGAATTCTATAAGATGCTCAGAGCTCAGTTATTAATTAGGCACTGTGTTTAGGACTTCATGAAGCTGTAATGGAACACGTAGTGTTCTAGAAATATTTAAGTTAGCTAAAGCTTAAGCTGTATTGTTGAGCAGGTGGGGCCACCTAACTGCATTTTCAACTGCATTTAAATTAGATTCAGTTTATTTGTTTTATCAGGAAGCGATCTCACAACAAGTTGCTGTATGTACACGTGACTAGCAAACTAAAACTTCATCCACTAAAACTAAAAATAAATCAGAGATATTTTTAAACAAACATAAGCTAAGATAATTTTTTCCTTTTTAAAATTGGATTTTTTATTTACATTTCAAAATGTTATCCCCTTTCCCGGTTTCCCATCCATAATCCCCATCCCATCCCCCCTCTCTCTTCTTCTATGAGGGTGTTCCCCCACCCAACCACCTACCCCTTCCTGCCTCCCTGCCCTGACATCCCCCTACCCTGGGGGATCCAGCCTTGGCAAGACCAAGGGCTTCTCCTTCCATTGGTGCCCAACAAGGCCATCCTCTGCTACATATGCTGCTGGAGCCATGGGTCTGTCCATGTATAGTCTTTGGATGATGGTTTATTCCCTGGGAGCTCTGGTTGGTTGGTATTGTTGTTCTTATGGGGTTGCAAGCCCCTTCAGCTCCTTCAATCTTTTCTCTAACTCCTCCAATGGGGACCCCGTTCTCAGTTCAATGGTTGGCTGCAAGCATTTGCCTCTGTATTTGTTGAATTCTGGCACAGCCTCTCAGGATACAGCTATATCAGGCTCCTGTCAGCATGCACTTTTGGCATCAGCAATATCGTCTGGGTTTGGTGGCTGTATGTACATGCAGGAACATGGACAGGTGGCTGGAACCGCAGGTGGGGCAGTCTCTGAATGGCCATTCCTTCAGTCTCTACTCCAAACTTTGTCTCCATATCTCCTCTTATGAATATTTTTGTTCCCCCTTTTAAGAAGGACTGAAGCATCTACACTTTGGTCATCCTTCTTCTTGAGCTTCATGTGGTCTGTGGATTGTATCTTATGTATTCTGAGCTTTGGGGCTAATATCCTCTTTTTTTTAAATATGAGGTTTTTGTGTGTTTTTTAAAAGATTTATTATACATACTGTAGAGGTCTTCAGATACACTAGAAAAGGGTATCAGATAGCATTATAGATGGTTGTGAACCATCATGTGGTTGCTGGTATTTGAACTCAGGACCTCTGAAAGACCAGTCTGTGTTCTTAACCACTGAGCCATTTCTCCAGCCCACAGGCTAATATCCTCTTAACAGTGAATGCATACCATGTGTGGGTTTTTTTTTTTTTGTGATTGGGTTACCTGATTCAGGATGATATTTTCCAGTTCCATCCATTTGTCTCAGAATTTCATGATGTCATTGTTTTTGATAGCTGAGTAGTACTCCATTCTGGAAATATACCACATTTTCTGTATCATTTCTCTGTTGAAGAACATTTGTGTTCTTTCCAGACTCTGGCTATTATAAATAAGGCTGCTATGAACATAGTGGAGCATGTGACTTTGTTGTATGTTGGAGCATCTTTTGGGTGTATGCCCAGAGTGGGATAGCTGGATCCTCAGGTATTATTCTATCCAATTTTCTGAGGAACCTCCAGACTGATTTCCAGAGTGGTTGTACCAGCTTGCAATCCCACCAACAATGGAGGAGTGTTCCTCTTTCTCCACATCCTTGCCAGCATCTGTTGTCACCTGAGTTTTTTATCTTAGCCATTCTGGTGTTAGGTGGAATCTCAGGGTTGTTTGATTTGCATTTCCCTGATGACTAAGAATGTTGAACATTTCTTTAGAAACTTCTCAGCCATTCGATATTCCTCAGCTGAGAATTCTTTGTTTAAGCTAAGATAATTTACCATTAGAAAATCTACTTCCAAAAGAAATGTTATAAAAAGGAAAATATCTTAGATGAAAATAAAAATAAAATAAGTGAACTACAAAAGAAAGGGCAGAATATGGATAAATATAAATATATCCTGATGGAATTGTGGTGGGTGAGATATCTTCTATCATATAAATATGCATACAATTAAAGACACATGAAAATAATAACATAGAAGATAGAGGAGCAAATAATAAGTGTTAAATAACAGGAAGGCAGAAACAGTAATCATTTATTTTAGACAATAATATGCCAGTGATAAATGTACTCTCTACTATAACAAATAAGGCAACTGTTAGATGGGACAATATAAGCATTAAAATATTTGATTATTTGAAAAGAAGCCAGGAAAGATGAATGCAAACATAAAGTCAGCGAATCAAAAAGGATAAGGTAATATTTAAATCTTAGCTCTAACTGTAATTAAATTATACTTACATTAACTTAATGAGACATATAAAATATTCATATTGCCAGCTAGACAAAATAAAACCCAGTTCCATACTGATTACTGAAGATAAACTTGAAATATAAACACTCAAAAAATTAAAGATACAGGTACATAACGTTCTATATAACATGTATGGGGAAAAGGTAATCATATTGAATAATATCATGCTAATATCAGAACAGTTATTCTTTAGGGCAAGAATATATTTAAAGCTAGATATGCGTATAAAGTGTAAATGACATAAAATTCAGAGATTAGGACTGAGTACACTGCCTTTGGCCCATAGATCAAGTCAATGTGAAGTTTAATCGCATTACCTGTGCTTTGGTAGTTTTGAAAACTTCTAAGTGGTTAACTGAATGGGCGGTAAACAAGTAGCTATGAAAGCGACATCCAATTCACTGGATTAACCAGGTGATGGACAACTGAATTACTTCCTGCATGTTGCTTCCATTTCCTGTCGTCAATGCTGGTTGGATGTTTCAGAACCTGCACTGGTTCTAGAAGCTGCCCCATTCACGAGCTGTGGTATCACTTTGCTGAAGTAAAGTCTGCTCAATTTTATTTCTCTAACACAATGGTTGTCAACCTGTGGTTCTTAACCCCTTTGGGGAGGTTGCAGATCAGATATTTATAATTTGATTCATAACAGTAGTAAAATTACAGTTATGAAGTGGTGACTGAATAATTCTATGATTGAGGGATCACTACCCCACGAGGAACTGTATTAAAGGAACTAGGAAGGCTGAGAACCACTAATCTAAAGATTCTCCTTGTTGACAGAACCCAAAAATGACCAGAGAGTGGTATTTTGCCATGCAATTGTTAATCCACCATGTAGACATCACAAATCCTACATCTGTCACACTTAAGACTTAGCTATAATTATGGACTAAGTGGCAAGGTTGGCTCCAAAACCGAACCTTCCCTTCCAGAATTTCATTCAATGTTTACTGTTAATATCTAGCTCAGTCCTTCCTTACGTGGCTTTTTGAAGGACTTTCTGGTCCATGCACCTCATAGGTTCCCCGACTCAGTCACCAGACAGAGAAACAGAAACCCCTTTGATCAGTCATTACGCCTCCTTTTAATTTCTAACAATTTTTACCTTGCCTCCTCTAAATCCGGGCTACATGACAGCATCTAAAATCACTCACCTGTTTCCACCTGGCCCTACATGATGCCACACCAAAGCACCCTTCCTATTATCATATCCCTACTCCCACTTTGATATATTTGCTGTGTGGTAACTATGCCAATCTTCCTATGTCCTGAGGCCCCAGTAGCCTAAAATCACCATTCTCACCCTCCCTTCTTTTTTTTTTTTTTTTTTTTTTTTTGGAGCTGGGGACCGAACCCAGGGCCTTGCGCTTGCTAGGCAAGCCCTCTACCACTGAGCTAAATCCCCAACCCCTCACCCTCCCTTCTTTACTGGTGCATTCTCTGCCCACCATCTGTACAAATGTCAGTTCGTTTTGCATATCATGGTCAGATCTCTCCAACCCCTGGTAATCAGGATTCTTCCTCAATTACCCACATCTTCGACAGCAGTTCTATTGTGGTCCTTTACATATGTTTGCATATCTCTTCCTGCTGTTGAGTTTGGCAGATTTCTATAGGCAGATTTGTCCCTCTGCCCCCCCAGGATCTAACACAAGGGATAGCTTATAATAGGTGGGAAATGTTTGCAGATGAATAACAATTTCTCCTACATGATTGACCAGATTCTGCTGAAGTGGAAAAAGAGTGTGCAGAATCCCATAATCCATTGCTGTTAACAATGATGAAATGGAAGCCCAAGGGGGCTGAAAAACCTGGGTAAAATCCCACACTAGCACAGGGAAGGGATGAGACTGAGCCCTCTTGGATACCATCTCTCTCTGAACTACTTTAATATTGTCACTATGACATAACTCAGCTTTATTTTCCACAACATTGTTTACCCAGCAGGTGGCTGAAACATCTTACCAGTGAAAGAGGAAAATTCCATAGTTAAATAAGAGGAGAGAGAAATTGACTAGTACAGGTGCAGATAGGAAAATGGTTAACCAAGTTTAATCTGGAAGGGTTTTAGATTCATCACCTACGGAGGCTCAGGGACCCAAGTACACATGCACACTGCTCTGTGCCCTGTGGCCACATGCATTGTTTACCGACGGGGTCATTTTACATCTCACCTAAGAAAGCTGGAGTGGGAGGACAGTGCACAACACAGTTAAGTGCCACGTCTGGGGCTGAAAACACCTTTCCTACAGTCCCCCGGGCCCATTGACAGAATGATGCAGACCCTCATTTCCAGGTCACTCTTTCTTCTTGCTGACAACAGATGGTGAAAAATGGGTGCCTTGTTCAGCTTCTTTCCATACATTTGCATTGAGAAGAACTTGGAGCCCAGCCTGCCCCAGTGCCTCAGTACCCCCACTGGAGACACTTGGGTATCTAGATGCACTCAGCTTCTGGCTGTGTGACTGCAGGCAGTCAAATCCCCAGATGAGGGATTACTAAACAAGTTGGTGATTTTCTGTTGAAGGATATCAGCCAAGGAAATTTAAAGTGTTCCTGTGCAACCGAGGCTGCCAGTGAAATACCAATTTCTCCTTTTTTTTAGAACAATTATTTCTTTTATTTTTCCCCAGACAAACCCTCAGACATTCTTCTCCTCCCTTCTGAGGCTTCCTTTTGAAAGAGCCAGTGCCATAGATCATGCAGGGTTACTCCCCAGGTAGAGCGGCTGAACACAGGTGCATGCTGGGGCTTCGGTGTCTGGCTTGGTCTCTGATTTGTTGCAGGGAAAAGACTCACTGTAGTTGCTCAATTCCCCTGTGTGCATACTTTGAAGATGGAGATGATGTATTAATTTTGTGTTTTTACAGATTTATGCTCTGTGGACATAACTGTATATATATTTTTTCTAAGCAAGAAGCAACTTCATAGTCTGAAAGGAAGAAATGTTGTGAGGGTGGTGTCCAGCGATCTGACTTCATTGAGAGGGCACATAACTGCCCAAAATGAAAAGAAAGAGTTTGTTGTTTAATCTGGTGTGTGGGAAGAACTCATTTCTGTACTTCATGTTGTTGTTTAAAAAGCTGATGGAGGGGGGTGCACATGTGTGTACAAAGTAAAATTATGTGGCAAGTATGTTTCTTACTCTACCTCTCATCTCATCCAGAAATGTCAGATCTTTGTTGGTGAGTGTGTGGGTGACCATAGCAAAATATAAAGGTTTGCTGATGGTTTAAAAGCTTTGAAGGACAGACTTGTAAGCACCACAGTTGTGAGAGGTATAGTCCTAGGGTACAAAATGTAGACCATCAACCTAATAAAGTAACAGAAGCAAGAGACATTAAGTACTCTTCTTTTGTGCCTTTGAATGCTACTTTAAACCCATTCCTCCAATGTTCAAGAATCTTCAACACTAGTGACGATAACACAACCTAGTAATTGCCTAGAAAGATGCTTTATTGTTTTCAAGGACTTTCCATATCTGTTTCCTTCCTGTTTGGGCCCTTCAGCAATCTTGGAAACTAGACAAGGGAAATCCACAGCCCTGTTCAGTGAAAAGCAAGCAAGAGGCCACTGACTTATGTTGGCTAGGGAGAAGAAGCTGTCTCTGACTCTGAGTGGTGAGTTGAGGGATGGGGTGGGACCAGGGATGGGGATCGTTCCCAGAGTGCGAATCGGATGCTGGGCGCAGCTGCCCTGATCCCATTGCTGCAGCATTTGTTCTTTCTCCAGGCAACAGAGTGTTAGCAGAAGAAGCCCTCCAGCCAGCATGGCCTCCTGGGATTGCTTCAGGTACAAAGCTGCCTCACTTAAATTCATGCCCAAGGCAGGGACCTACAGCGCGAAGAGGCATGACACTGTTGTAAGGGGCCAGACGTTTTAGTCAAACTCTATACAACTCTGAGAAGTCACTTTGGCTTCGGAGTGCATTGTTGTTTGTGGGCGACATAACTCTTTAATTAACTCCTCTTTCAAAGGTGTGAGCCCAAGCATATCCATTATCAAATACCTTACATGTTAAACTGGTGCAGAATTACAATCTTGGTTACTCATATACTTTGTGATCCCAAGGATGTCCAAGGGTGCAGCTGGCAGCCTAAGTTTGTGACTGTATTGCCTGCCCATTACCAGGCTATGTATTTATAATCGATTGCGCAGGCGAATGATTCTCCATGAAGAAATGCCACACAATAAGTATGCCTAGGAAATACTCTCTCATTTTTCCCCCAAAAGAACCTTAGCCATTCATCTGGCTGACTCCACACTCCAGGCAAGGGGATGTCTGAGCACCCCTGAAGCTATTGGACATAGGGTCAGTGTCTCAGCCCATTCAGATTGACATAATGAAATAACAAAGACTAAGCCTTTTGGAATATAATTTTCTTGCCCACAGCTCTGGAGCCTGGAAAATCCCAAATTAAGAGGGCAGCAGATTCAATGCCTGGTGATGGTCTACTGTTTACAGACGGCATCTTTGTGCTTTGTTTTCTCATAATGGAAGAGGCAAGAAGTTCCCCCAGGCCTATTTATACTATTGTAATTTTTATTATGTGTATATATGTATATGCATGTTCATATGTGTGGGGACATGTGTTTGAATGCATATATACATGTGTGTTGAAGCTAGAGGACAAACTTAGGTATGGTCGCTCAGGTACCAAAATATGTTTATTTTGGGAGACAAGATCTCCTACTGACTTGATACTCTCCTAATAGTTTAGGCTACTGGTCAGCTTGCCTCAAAAATCCACCTATTTCTACTTCCCCATGGATTATTTGTGCCTACTTGGTTTTTTAAAGATGCATTTGGGGATTAAATTTAGATTCAAATGCTTGTATGCCAAATCAGTTGCTAGCTGAGCTGTTCTCCCAGACCTCAGGTCCCTTTAAGAGAAACAATTTCAAATGTCTCACCTCCATTTTTTTTGAGATTTATTTATTTTATGTAAGTACACTGTCCTGCCTTCAGACACACCAGAAGATGACATCAGATCCCATTAGAGATGGTTATGAACTACCATGCGGGTGCTGGGAATTGGACTCAGCACCTCTGGAAGAGCAGTCAGTGCTCTTAACCACTGAGCCAGCTCTCCAGCTCATGCCTCATCTCTTAATACCATTACATAAGGATTTTAGGAAGACTAAAACATTTAGGTCATAGCAATGGAGCTAGCTGAATCCTTAACTAGAAGACCTCTTAGGGTTTCTATTGCTCTGATGAAACACTACGATAAAAAGCAAGTTGGCGAGGAAAGAGTTTACTTTAGCTTCCATGTTCCCATAAAAGTCCATTAGGAAAGAAAGTCAAGGTAGGAACTCAAGGCAGGGGCTGATATAGAAGCCATGGAGGGGTGTGGTTTACTGGCTTGCTACTCATTGCTTGCTCAACCTACTTTGTTTTAGAGCCCAGGGAAATTCCAGGGGTGGCATCACCCACAGTGAGCTGGGGTCTTCTACATCAATCACCAATGAAGAAGGTGTAGGAAAAGCTTGCACACAGACCAATTTCATGTGAGCATTTTCTCAGTTGAGGTTCTTTATTCCAAAGTAACTCTAGCCTATGCTGTTGATAAGAGCTATCCAACACAGAAGGGTTGGTTATTAATCAGAATCCTGACTAAGCTTCAGCTCATAGTGGACCCACTGTGTTCCCACACTCTTGAGTTTAGAATTTTGCTAATTCTCTGAATGTAGAATTGAAAGAAATATATGGTATCAATACAGTTCTCACAGTAGGTTCTTTAGCCCAAGAGAAAGCACCACCTTGATGGAGAGCCAAACAGAAACCTCTAAAATTGATTTTTCTCCCTACCTTTTCCCTAGAAGACAGATAAGCATCATAACATAAGCCAAATATTATAAGAAATTAGCACTATTTGTGAGGAGCACATGTTACAGACATGGTAATATCCATCGTGTTCCCATTTAGTTTACCAGTCTGGCCTCTGAAGAAACCAGACATACCTCAGCATGGATGCTAACATCCCCTTAGCTTCAAAGATGGACTTCTCCCTAATTTAGTTAACCTTCTGTGGTCTGTACAGTCTAGCACTTTCAAAGACCATGAAGCCACACCCAATGAGGACAGAATTACATACAAATGGCCAGGAGGGTCAGTGGCTTAAGTCTCTCAGGTGGCTTTCCTCAGACCCATCAGTCAATGATCTCAGTCTGGGAGTTCCTCGCAAGTGGTCACAGCTGTTCTGATGAAGATGGCATCTATCACTCCCACAGTATAGTGTCCTTCAACAGTTGCACTGACTTACGACTTTGATAATGTTGTTGTTATTATAAAGTTACATAAAGAAGAAACAGTTCTCTAGAGGCCTGACTGAGTTACACACATATGGTTCAGCATATAGATACTTCTGACAAGGAACAAGAGGCCTGCCACATTAATAAAACCTAGAAAGGTTCAGTGTGTAGTATTATTCTTAGACATCCTATCCAAACTAAAATTCAAATTATTTCAGCTTGCTTTGCCCATTCTGACAAAGGATGGCCACTCCTCATTAGGCTGTTTTTATTTATCTGGCAGTATATTCCACACATATAGAACTCATACATAGACAGCTTCCAGTTTTTAGACACCAAAGTAGAAAAGCACTGTGCATAGCAGGTTCACATTGAAAGCATCTGGTAGATTTTCTGACATCATAAGTACTAATGTTGGAGGAAACTGGCTCCGGGTAAGTCCCGGTAGGAACATGTGTCTGTGCTTCTAGAGCAAAATCATGTCATTTGAGTTTGAGAATTACATTCTTATTGGAAAATAATTTGGACATGCTGTTGATCCTGACAGATACAAAGTATTTGGATATTTTGACCATGAAAAACCAAGCAACTTTAATTTAGAACATACTATCGTAAAACAGGTCCTTTCTGGTCCATACAGTTATAAGGTCAGGCAGGTCCAGCAACAGTATATTAAGAGAAGGAAGTGGAATGTCTGAAATAAATCACGAAAGGAGCAAGGGGAAATACAAGCCAGCTGCGTGGAGACTTGACTCTATGTCATCTATCACTGTGTACTAGCATTGTCTCAGCTCGCAGCCACAGTCATGCGGTGTGAGCAGACAAGGCTCTTTAAGACAAGCTGACCAAGGAGAAAGGGGACTACTTAACACGCATGGGTGGGGTGGGTTATTCTATCTCCTTAGCTGAAAGTGGAACTTTGCACTGTATTTCATTGAAGGTTGCCTTAAAATCACTTATGAGAGTAACTATTCCTAGCATATGCTTCCTTCTCTGAATTGATAGGGATTCTAAGACCAGATACCCCCCCCCAGAGCCCTCACATTTGAGGGTCTGTGGGTTACCTTCCTAGAAGAGCTGACTGCTATGAGGAGAAAAGTGAATGACAAGCAGTCCGGGCCACACAAGTCAGAGTATTTTAATCAAAGAATATAGCTAAATTGCAAGGAAATATAAGGCAGAATCTCTTTGCTCATTTCATGCTTTGTGTGTCTAAAGTCAGCAGAAAAGTAGGGAGGTGATATTTTCAGGGGGAAACTGGCCATCCTTCAACAGTTGCTTTTTTACAACAGGGAAGGATAAGACTATATTTACATCCAGGAAATCTGTCTGGGTGCCTTTTGGTTCTCCCTTGCCTCATGCTGGAAGTAAATGCACAATCAAATGTCATGGGACTAAGTTTCACAATACACGCTGTCTGAGGATCTGGGTCACCAACCCATATGAGCAGAGGTACCACTAGAGGATGTTGCAGGATCTGACATACAAAATGGTTCTGAGACCAGTTCCAGCAGCATGGGCTATCACGTTTCCCAATTTTCTTCACCCTGTAAGTTTCCTCCGTGAGAAAGAAACGTGACACCAAGGAACCCTGAAGGTTTTTCTCCTCAAAAGTACAGTCAGGATGAATAAGGGCATGTTGTTTTAGACACTGTGATTTATCAGCAAGTTTTCTTCTCTGGGAAAGACATTTTACCCTAGATACTGTGAATGCTATCAGAGGATAGCCTTCACTGTCTGTTCAGCTGCCAAGGGTCACCTGCCTCAAGTTCATGGCCGCTCTTCAGATAACTGACATCCAGTGAACATTTAGTGACGACTTTACATAGTTTGCTGTTTGAACAGAAGTTGAGAGAATCTTGACAGACCATGGTAGCTCTGGATTTTCTTGTGGTGCTGGATGAAGTTTTCATTGGCTTGTATAACTTCTGAATTTCCCCTGACATTATTTTCCTTTCTCTTTTCTTTCCGGTGTATATCTTAAAGGTACACTACAGTAAGCATCCTGCATGCTAAAGTCTACCTAAAATTCTGTCTTCTAGAAAACCAAAATTTTTTCTTCAAAATAATTTCGTGTGTATTGTCTTATTTTCCTTTGTATTAATCCTGTGAACTAGGCAAGACAGATTTTATTTTGTAGATGCAAAGAGGCCTAGAGAAGTTAAATGTGGTTTCAAGCATTTAACAGTGAAACTCACCATTGACAGGCCCACCTACGACACGCCCACCATGTCTGCTTTTCTTATTCTACCATGTGTCTTTTCTGTGCAGAGAGAGCCAGGCTAGGCTGCAATCATCCTTCTGTTGTGCAACATGCCCAGATCTTAAGGATCAGTCTCCCAAAGGATTCTGGGAGATGTAGTCACATCACCAACAAGGCAATTTATAACCAGCAAGAGATGAGTGTTTTAATGATGCTTTTATGATATATTGATCCTATATCACAAAAAGTATTAAAAAGTTTTAATCAAAAGTCGACCATGTTAATAGAGTGCAAAGGGTGTCACTTACAATGAAAAAACCTGGTGATTTAGAAGTAGTGTCTAACTTCAGTATGGTCTTGTAGATAATAATGTAAATCAAAACTGGAAAGAGATTTGGTGTTAGGAATTTCACTCACTGATCTCAGGGCTTGGTGAATCCTGTTGTTGAGGGTGATAGTCATGTGAATGTCTAAGATTCTTAACTAGATGACTTGATTTCATGAAAGTGCATGGTGTAAAGAGTTTTCTTTGTAAGCATGCCTCTAAAATGACTATATTCATCCTGCTTCCTGAAAGAGAAATGGGAGACCATGGATCCATGTGGAATAAGAAATACCAGACGTGGCCAGAGATGTGCTCTATAGTAGATCTGAAGTTTAAAGAAACTTAGCTTCACTGTATGTGTTTCACAGACTCTGTGGTCTTCCAAGTCTCTTATCTGGAAGTGAAATGAGACGAGAATGCTCACTGGTCCCTTCCAGTGCTAAGCCATACACCACTCACCCTGGCTTTCTCAGTTTTTCTTGCCTGAGCTGCTTTGGATTTCAGACTTTACAGACTGGAAAGAAAGTCCAGGACTTAAAGACTGTGAGTATCAGAAGTGATGGAAGAGGAGTTAACATGGTGGAGTGACTGCAATTTATAGTGGATGACTTGCATGGATTTAGTTCCACAGACAGGGCTAGAGCCAATGGTACCATGACAATAATCAAACCATCATGCTTTTTTTAATGAGGGGTTTAATGAAGTCATTCATACAGAGGGATTTGAGTTCGTGTAAGACTACAACCTCTGTTCTCTCTATAGCACATTTAAAACTTTCAAGAGAATGAAGTCAAATGAAAATTTCTGTATCCCAGCTTCCATAAGGAGACTATAACATGTAATGCCCTGATGGCAAACATGCATGATCTCTATAGGGATTAAGTAAATCAGGATCAATGATAGCCAGTGGTTAGAAAATAAATTTTTATTTAAACTCAAACAAGAATAGCTTCAGTTAAGTGTAGTAGTTGACTACCCAAGGATGTATTTGAAAATATGGAGATATTCCATTGACATTTACCTACTTTAGCAGTTACCAAAGCTCCAATGTGTGTCTTCTGTACTTCTCTTATTTTTTTTCAGAAAGTAGAGGTGTCCAACATTATTATGAGGAACAGTTATATTACTTTTACTTTATGCCCTGTCCAAAGTTTGAGAATAAAAGGAATGATCAAGTATGACTGGATCAGGAAAGACCTAACTCAATGACAGCTTCTCCCCATGACTGGACCCTAACAACCACAGAGAGACAACACAGTCATGCATTGTGAACAACACAGCCTCATATAGATGAGCACAGACTTGCCTGCACTTTCCTTTCTCAGTTTTTCTATCATGTACAGTGCTTATCCCTATGTCTACACCCAAAGAGAGCATCTGTTCTAAAGAAGAGGACAATCTACAGACAGATTCAGTAATCTGCCTATGGGCAAAACACACACTAAAGCATCCTTTCCTGGGAAGGATGTGAGTCCAAGAGCCCTACTAAAGCAGCAGCCACAGATGGAGACTCAGAGCCCATAATGCACTCTTAAAGTAGACTGCCTAATCTCTCTAGGGCAAGACACCACTGTTTCCAGGCAGATGCCAATGGCTGTCTGGATATCCTAATGCTTTCCTCCCTATTTAAATATAGGAATTCCTGAGAGAATAAGCACCCTAGAGGTTTGGGAGTAAGATACTGAATGTCCAACAGTAGAATAGTATTTGAGAACAAGGATTCAAAATAAGGGAGGAGAGATCTTGAAAATGAAGGCTTACACTTTCAGAAGAAAATGTCTCAGGAACAAAATAGCAGGGTTAAGTTAGAGTCTGCTTAGGTCAGAACTCCATGCAGATGAGCAAAGCCTAGAAGCATTTTGTAGCCGTTGTCTCCAAGGATGTTAATCATAAAGTAGTGACCACCGCCTGGCATTTAGTGTGAGGTAGGATGGTAACTGGGGACTTTAAAGTCAAGCAAGATTAAGGAATATTCAAAGGTAGCGATACATTGTAGGGTCAGAGGTCTGTTTTCGCATGCGTAAAATGGCATGTCCTTTGCTGCTTTTTCACAGGATGAAGTGAGGTGACACAGGCAAACAAGATGGCACCAGGGCTGCAGCTCTGTAGAGCTTCACATGGACTCCGACACAGGGGACCTCTACAAGGGTCAGTGCATTACCTAGGAGATTCCTGTCAATAACTGGCCCATGATATGTGCTCAGCAAATGTTAGTTTTTCTCCCTTATTTTTAGGAAGCATTTAGTTTCTCTCATTCAGACTTCGAAGGGGCAATCTGTCTTCTCTCTATGATAAAATAAAAAAATATGTTTGAATCCATCTTTAGCTGACAAAAGTTCTTATGGGTTCAGTGTAATCTTACTACCACTACCATCACCACCCTCCATGAAAGCACATGGAGTCCATATTATTCTCTGGGTCTGCGCTCTGACAATGTGTTTGACATTCTTTAATTAATTAGTTCCCTTCTAGCCCCTGCATGCTGGGACCTGCAGGCCAACGTTGGCATGTTTTCCAAGTTGGTGCCCCCTGGGTGCTGTGTGCATGTTTTGTGACTAGTGTAACCTGTCAGCACTTCCCTTTCAGGGGTTTTGTCTCCCCCATTCAAGTCTCTTTTCTTCTTCTCTGACAGGACCTGGCAGAACCTCATTCTTTTTCAACAGAATTCCAAAGAGCATACCAACTATCCAATTGCTTTTCTGATTATGCCTAGAATAGAAGAGGTCTAATCCCACATTGAAAACCATGCTATACAATGACTGTTGACATCAGAATAGCAAACATTGCAAAGACATTAAAAGGATGGCAGGCTGGAATAATATTTTATCTGTGCCTGGGGGGGGGTCTTAAGTTAAGAGAGGATTTACTTATGAGATCGTATCAGCAGATATCAGGTTTTAAGAAAATGCTATTTATCCTACCAGTCACACCATGGGTATAAAATGCTTTCTGAATTCTTCTCACAGCCTAGCTGTCCAGACTGCCATGCTGGACAGCACCAACATAGAAGTGGATAAAAAGGAGAAAAGTCAGCAAGCTGGAGGTTAACAGAACTTCCAGGACTGTCTTAATGGAGGCAGGAAGATTACTATGAGCTCGAGATGAATTTGGGCTGCTTAGTAAGTTACAGGCCAACCCAGCCTAAAGTGGGAGACTCTGTCTCAACACACAAAAATCAGGGAGGGGAACAAGAAGTCTCTGACTCAGCTCCATCTTTATGTATGGGTCATCTTTCAAGATTAGTGCAAAATCAACTTTCTTCGTGTTGTTCATTCTTCGTAAGCAATACGTCACTCTACAAACCCAACAGCTCTTTGTGTTTATCTGTATTTTTTCAATGAAAGATCATGTTGAGCACATATTAGTATGGCAAGGTCTCCTGTACTATAAATGTCCTAGACTGCACATATCTGTTTGGTATCTATATTTCTGACACTTAGTGGAGTTTCTAATTAGATGCTCAATGATTGCTGGAAGAACGGGTGGATGAACAAATGATTAAAGTTCTAGATGCTTTCTGTGCTCTGTACTCTCATGGGGGCATGAAAGAAACAGCATGCTCTGGTCAGTCATGATGAGGACCAAATTTCTATAACTGAGTTGGTTCACAGGAGCCTGTGGGAGAAATTGTAAAGCTTTCCTGGGTTATGATAGCATATTCACTGCCATGGACCTCGAGCCAAATAGAATTAGAACTTCCTATAGGCAAAATCATTTTACGGATAAAAGTTGCCACCATGCTCTTCACCACAAGGGTATGGGAGTTGAGTTCTAGGAACATACAGTGCAATGTTGATTTTATGTAACTGAGTGATGGCAGATCTGGGGGTAGAGCTTATATAACCAGATTAGAGGTAAGAATAGGGCTTTTATAGAAAGGTCATTACTGTAGTCTGTATGGGTTACTGACATAATACTGAGTGATGGGTACACAACAAGATTTGGTTTTCACAGTTCTGGACACTGGGAAATCCAAGATAAAAAATAAAAGATTTGAAGTTTGATGAGTGCTTATTCATTCAAAAGCAGAATCTTCTGGCTGTGTCCTCTTGTGATAGAAGGAGAGAGCCAGGGGTCTCATACTATCACCCCCCCAAAGGCCTTACACCTGAATACTTTCACATCACGGATTAAGTTTCATTATATTCATCTGGGCAGAATTGAACATACAAGCCAGATGAGTAGTGGTATGGGTAGTGAATGCCTTTGATCCCAGCACTCAGGAGATAGAGACAGAAGGATCTCTGCAAGTTCAAGGACAGTCTGGTTGCAGAGTAAGTTCCAGAATAGGCAGAGATACACAAGAGATACTCTGTCTTGAAATGCCAGAAAACAAAACAAAACAAACAAAAACTGGAAAAGCCATAGCAATTATGGTAGGTGTGGTGTATATGTACATGCATAGGCAAGTGTATGCATATATGTGTGTGCTTTACTACTTGTCTAAACTGGAATTCTTATTGCTGTGATAAAATACCATGATATAAAAATCAATAAGAACCCTAGGACAAGTAATAACACATATACATGCATGCACACAGGCACACACACACACACACACACACACACACACACATTGAAAAAAGGGGCCTTGTTTCAGCTTATAATTCAAAAGCATACTCCATCACCAAGGAAATCATGGCAAGAACTCAAGCAGGGCAGGATTCTGGAGAAAGGATCTGATACAGAGACCATAAAGGAGAGCTTCTCCTGGATTTCACCCTATGGCTTACTCAACCTGCATTCTTATATATCATCAGCCCAGCATCACACAAAGTGAAGTGGGCTCTCCCATAAGAATCACCAACCAACAAAATGCACCGCAGGCTTGCCTATAGGCTAATCTGGTGGGAACATTTTTTTAATTGTGTTTCTTTCTTCTAAAACGATAGTAGCTTGTGTCAAGTTGACATGAAACTAACCAGCATATGGCTAAGCTACTATTATTTTCCAGAACATTCTTTCAACTGAAGTTTGTGTTCATTAAACCCTTCTCTCCTTTCTCCAAGCTCCTCATAATTACCAATCTGACTTCATTTCCTTGAACTTCTATTCTTCTAAGAATCTTACAGACTGCAATCATACAGTTGCTAGCCTTTTGTGTTTGGTTTATTCCACTTAACATAATATCTTCAAAGCTGACTCATATACTAGCATGTGTCCAAATCTTTTTCTTTTTGAAGTTGAAAACATCTGTATGTATCTGTATATATAGACCCAATATTGATTATCTGTTCACAAGCCAATAGCTATTTGAGATGTTTCTACATTTTAGCTGTTGTAAAATTTTGTTATGAACAGTAGTATTAAATATCCATTTGAGTCCATACTTTTAGTTATCTTGTGTATAATGTCCATTTGAGTCCCCACTTTTAGGTATTTTGTGTAGGTAGCCACAAGTTGAAATTGGAGAAATATATTTTGTTATTTATATAAAATATCTCAAGTCCTTGGCACGCTGGAAGCCATGACAATCTCAATGTTTAGTTCATTGCATCTTACGTGTTAAAAGTATGAAGAATACTGAATCTACAACTCAATGAACTCTTCAGCTGTGCTCAGAGCTCCTGGCTCATATTAGCTCTGTGCTGGGTGCTTGATATACACCTATCTACGATGCAATATTAGAGTAGAAGGAGGAAGTTCTGGTGAACACGGACACAAGTTGAAATATACATAACAGTACAATACACTCAGAGGAAGAGAGGAAAGAATGACTGATGGTGGTGAGTTTTAATGGATTATTGATGGAAGTTCACTGAATCTTTATAGTCACAGAGATGGCATTTAGGCAGGAAATAAGAATTCCTGCAAAACACATCCCAGGAAACCAATTGAGAATCTCATATTCAAACATAAGAGAAAAGGAAAAGCTATGGTGTACAGTTTAATCTGCTTCAAGCTTAAACTGTGAGCAAACATCAGAAAATAAGTCTGGAGAACTAAGGTAAGCCATTAAGGGTCTTAAACCTAGGCTAAAGACCTTGAGTGTTATGCTCTACTCTTGAGGCAAGAGGAACTACTGTAGGATTTGCAGCAAAAAATATTGAGGATGAGTTTGGTGCTTTATCTAGATCCCTCTGGACTGTGTGTGTGGTGACTGATAGGGAATGATCGTTAGCTGTGCTTCAGGACTATTAATCTTTGCAACAAACAGAGCCACTGAGAATGAAGAGTGACACAGAGGCAGAGATTCGCTGACTGGGCAACTGATTATGGGAGAGGGAAGGATGCTGGTAGAGAAAGTAGTCAGAGGTGACCGACAGGTTATTAGCAGGTTAAATGGGCTATCATTAGGACTATTTCCTGGGGAATTAGAGAATTAGGAAGAGGAAGCTGGGGAAGAAAGATGATGAATTCATTCTTAAGCATATTGACTACTAGGTCTAAAAGAGAAATTTAGCAAGAATTCAAAGTTAAAGACATAAAACTTGTGCTCAAACTTGGTTAACTTTAGAAGAAAGTGGTGTACAGTTTAATCTGCTTCAAGCTTAAACTGTGTTTAACTCTAGTCATTTTATGCAACAAGTATTTATGTAGTGGATTTAATATTGGCAAAATCATTAGAAAAGTTGAATAATTTGGACCTAAGTGAATTTGCAGAAATAGCATCTATGAGATAGAAAAGTTATAAACATCATGTGCCAGAAAACCAAACTCTCCATCATAATTGGAGGATCAATTGAATAAAGTGGAGACCACTTCAATCATTGCATATTCACCTCATTTCAGTCTCTCTTCCCAACCATTCTGGTAAAAATAGTCTGATAAATGGATTTTAAGGAAGAAAGGATTTCTTTGGCCTGTGGTAACTGTTTTCAAGCTACTACAGGGGATGGGGAGAATCAAGGGAGCAAAAGCTTGAAAAAGCTGATCACGTTCCTCCATTTTCAAGAGCAAAAGGCAATGAATTAATGTATACATTCTAATCCTTAGCTGCCTTCTCCTTTTTATTCAGCCCAAGGCCAAGCCCATGAAACAGTTTCCATCCTTATTCAGGGTGGGTCTTCACAACTAATTACCCAATTAAAAAAAATCCCTCATTGGCATGCCCACAGGCCAACATAATCTAGACAATTCCTCATTAAAATTCTCTTCCTAGATGTGTCAACTACACAATGAAAACTAGCCATAACATGCCTCTACATATAAGAAGCTAATGATCAAATACAATAAAACTGCTGTGAAGACTCTGGTGTTCCCATGATTGTTCTTGCCAGCAGCAACCATCAAGTACAACAAACAGATGGTGCTGGCCTCATTTCAGCTTTTCAAATCTTATATATCTGCATTTTCTTGACTGTGGTGGTGGTTGTAAAACTGTGAATATATGAGAAGCCATTGAATTATACATTGTGGTAAGTGGGGGAGTGTTTTGGTATATCAATTATATACCAATTCTATTGGCAAAACTTAATCTACCCCCTGAATTCTAGCTGCAAGGGAGTCTGAGAAGAATAATGTGTCGCTTTACAATATAAAGATGTTGAAGTGAATATTGAGTAAACAAGTTTGGTCTTTGTACAGGGATAAGTGAGCTTCCCAAATGATAATATGTAAAAAAAAGAATGAAAAAGGCAAATGAACATCTGAGGCTGATTTTTCTGAAAATATAGAAAAATAAGCTCTTAAAATGAGACAGAGAAAATGGCTAAGATGAAAAAGCATGAAGCACAAACACAGTCCTGGAAGCCAAAAGGAAAATACCAATTTGGGAAGGTAGAAAAGTAATTAATGTGCACCACTATGTAGGCATAGGTAGGTAGATCGGATAAGTCCCTTATGTGCATATTGGGACTCTACAGAAGTATTATTACACCTACTTAGCTGTCTTCTCAGAAATCAACCAAGACAATTCATGTAAAACCATTCAATTTTAAACTACATATCACTCGTATCAGTATTACCTGTGATTATTTTGAAAATATATTATTGATTTATTTTTCCTTCCTGGAAACTTAGAGGGCACTTTAAGATACTATGAGATCTAGCTGCAGACAGGAGGCCTCTACCTGAGCTCCAGCTCAGTATCTCAAAGTCCCATGACTGAAGGACATGTTGTCTTCAGCAGTACCTCTAACCTTTGGCAACTAAAGCAACTAAGGGTAACAATAACCACAGCCTGTTCTAGGGAGTCACTTGGACCTCCTGACAAGGTACTTGAAGGGACGTTTGTCATGCCTGGCACTAGGGGTTTGTTATATAGTCTTTGATATAGGGGTGAGAACATCATCTGACATAGCTTCATTTTAAGGTCTATATACCTGTGCATGTGCATGTGCATGTACATGTGTGTGTGTGTGTGTGTGTGTGTGTGTGTAGTATACATATATATGTGTAAGTCTCTTTAAAGTATATTGTATTGGTTTATGTGTGTATGCATATACATATGTTTTATAGATATCCTTTCAAGTTAGCATATACATATGTTTTATAGATATCCTTTCAAGTTAGCATATAATATAATGTTTCTCTATGGCCTTTCCAAACACCTTTAGTGTTATCCACCATTCCTCTATCTTTCTTCCCAGTTAAAGTCCCCCAATGGTTTTCCCCTTTCCCATGTCGCAGCATCTGTGTCCTACCACCCCTTCTGTGGTGCTCCTTCCCACTCTCTAGATCCATGGGAAGTATAATTTCTAATTGTATTTGAATACTTACCTTTAAATGTAACTCTCATCTCTCATCAAAGTAGCTTCTTTCTTACAATAGATGGAATCTATTACAGAGATCCATACCTGCTCAAAATACAGAGAGTTAGTGACTGCGGGGTGCCACATCCTAACCATTACAGCCTACAATCTACATATAATGAAATCTTCAATGCAACCTCAACAACTGAGGCTCATACAGTATTGCAAAAAAGAATGTGGAAAGATTATAAAAGGACCAGGATACTTGCTTCTTAATAGGGTCTTCTAGACACAAAGGATATGGTGTACACATGAAATCTCAACAGTAAACTAAACAAGATCCTCATATTGACAGCACCAGATGATATGCTAATGTGAATAGGAGAGACTTCCCAAGGCCCTACCCCTAGATGAAAAGCTTCAAGGAACCAATGGCTGCTGAAAGGGGGAGAATCAGTTTCCCTTCTCCAGGGATGAGCCCTCTGACAGGTTATCTAACACAAGATAGTCAGATCAAACCACATGTACATATGAGCAAAATGAATATGTGTGTGCATATATGTATAAACTTATAAATGTAACAATAATTATAGAGAAGGGAGTCTTGAAAGTGAAGAGAGGAGCATGGGACAAGTTGAATTGGAAAGAGGAGTTGTAATCATGTAAAGACAGTGTTAACAGACGACATTCTCAATTTTTAAAAAAAATTATAAACAAGTTCATGTAGCCTCTATAACCAGGTTACACCTTAGACTTAGGATATTTTCTAACTAACATGCTGGAACAAAAACTTACCACAAATTCAATAGAAATAAAGAATAACTTCTCATAGTAAGCAATATGCCATTCACATGCATGCACACAGAGAGCCACACAGCATTCTCATTAACAAAGATCTGAGAATTGATCAACAATACTATCTACTGCCTCTCACATTCCTACACGATCATGGTCAGGCAAAAGATACAGGTTCTTAAAGTCAGCAGACATGTGGAGCCGCTCCCTGTCTTACACTCATCCCCTCGGGTCCCATTACAATTCTTCCTTCCATCTCATTTTCTGACTCTCAAACACAGACAGCCTGCGTGCTTAGGAGTGGGATTCCAATCATCCCACTTCTCAGGCACTCGGCTACATTTGTAACACACCAGCTGTTTCTGAGAACACATTCTTATTATAGGAACAGCAAGACATTCTGCTGTCACTGTCCTAGGCCATGCCAGAGCTCTGTCACAGTGGTGTATCATATTGAAGAACAAAATCAAAGCTGGGTCTTCAGAGAGCATGCTTGGGCCCTCTCTCTGAGAGTCCCAGGCCATCTTGGCTCATTCTGCTCATGAGATGTAGGTGTGGAGGTGCTTTGGAGGACAAGATGAGGTAAGAGGGGCTCCAGATACAACTCCCCGGCAGTCCACAGGGATGGAAAAATAATGAGCGCAGCGTCATAGCTGACTAGACTCTGTTTTCAGATAGTCTCCACACAGTGGCTACCATGTCTTGCCATTTCAAAGACCTCTGCTAAGAAAAGCAAATTAAAGTGGATTCTTTGGCCTAGAAATAGAGTGCTCTTTACTTAGTCGGGATGCACCATTTGTCACAAGGGTCACTTGACATTTGTTGACTTTGTATTTGAGGAAATGTGCTGTTTAATAGTCTGGACTTGGAGCCAGGCAGTCTTAGATGACTGGATTCCTGGATCTGCCTCTTCCTAGCGATGGAAACGTAAGTAAGTTCCATGCCCTCTCAGTCCCAAATGCTCTTCTCTCTAAAAAAAAATCATGCAAAGTGCTGAGCACAATGTTTGGGCCATAATAACCCTACTGTAAGTGTAAGCCCTTATTATTCACTACTGCAATTTTGCCTTAAGAATTTGCAATACTTTAGATCATTTTAAGTATTTATTTATGGCACATATGAAAAGAGAAGCTATTCTCCTCACGATTAGTAACGTTCTGAACAGAACTGAACGGGGACAAAAGCACATATAATCATACTTTGAGGGGACTTCACATTGCAGTCTAAATCATATTTACCTTTATGGAGGGCAGACTTAGTGTTAGTGTTTGCCAGTGGCATTTTCTTTGGGGTCTTTCTCCAAATGTGTGATCCCATCTGCCTTCTTTGGCAAGGTGAATCTCTTTAACAAAATAAAGCTTTGGAGACATGAAAGAAAAGGTGACTAGCAATAAAATACAAGAATGGTGTCTATGGAGGGAAAGTGTGCCAGTGTTTATTAAAACACAAAGCTCTTGACCTGGCCTGAGCCCAAGTAAAGCTGAGGGTTTTCCTTTGCTTTTAAATGACCTCTGACCCTGCACCCCTATGAGATACTTGCTAGAACAAATATTTTGTTAAAGTTCTTTTCCTAATTTGGTTAAAACATTAAGTAGATGTCCCTGTTAATGTTAGTCTGGACTAATTTCTTTTGGCCAAATGCACATCAAGGTTGTAAGCTCAGTTCAGCTCTAGTCACTTGCTCCATTCTGCTAAAACTTAAACACTGAAGAAATTAGACACTGTACATCACAGAGGCCTCATCCCTAAATATTATACACACACACACACACACACAGAGTCATATGCATACATTCACACAAGCACTCACACAAATGCACACACTCACAAACACATACATGTATGCATATTGCATACTCTTATACATACACCATGCATACATATACCACACAGTCATACACATTCATTATTACACACAATGCATACACATTCATACACATGCATGCACACATGCAGGCATATGTGCGCACATAAACATGCACACATATCTGGCACACACACACTAACACTCACATTTACATACAAACTCATAGACACTGACACACACACAAACAAACACAAACACAAACACAGACACACACTGTGTTCCCTTTCTGGATCTGGATCAGCCTACTTCCAATAGCTGGATCTGATAATCTGGGAAAAGCTGGTGTAAACTTCAAAAGAGCAGGTTTCATAAGCCTCAGCACACTGTTGCCCTCTGAAAATAAATCTGAATTCAGTTCCCTTGCAAAGAAACAAACAACCAAGTGAGAGCATCATTTCATGCAGCAAAGACCCCGGAGGAACTCCAGACACAATAGCTGCTTAGTTCTAGATCTTAAAACAATTTCAAAGAAGGAATATATCAAAATTATAATTGATTTTCTGAGTTGTTCAGGTCAACACCCAGTGTGCAGTGGCCCCTTGGAAGAAGAGCAAAGAATTCTTCTGTCCTATTTCCTACACCCAGGCATTATTTACAAAGATCCTCTATGGTCCTCACATCACCATTCATAAAAATGTCCTGTTTATCTACTTGTTTTCCAGAATATCGTCTTATGAGAATGAAGACACAGGGCAGAAACCTTTTCATCTTATTTACCACCTGCCACCTTCCCTATCCCCAGAATCTATGTTGGAGCCTAATACATTGTAGGCAGACAATGAATATTTTCAACTGGATGAATATGTATTTACCAACTTACCCGACTACCCTCAGGGGTTTGGTTTTTATGGCCAAATGCATCTTAGGAATAGAACGGAATTGAAAATTTTGTATTTAAGGTTATTTTTTTAATACAGCATTAGAAACCATGCCCCGGAAGGCTATAACATGCAACTAATTTCTCCCAAATTAAAATTCTGTTATGTAATCTTGATGTTCTAAAATCCAGAGGCCAAATGGAGACGCGCTAATGAGAACATGTGACAGCAAATGCTAAACCATGAGCCCTGCCTCTCATTTCTCATTCACATCAGTTCCCGTGCATGTCGGAAGGTGTGTGCTGTGGATAGCAGAGTGGAGAATGGCACAGAAGTGGCTCCATGCACTGCCGTTCAGAAACTACGCTTACTACATTCTATGGCCTGTATCCTCCAGCAACAGGTTATCCTCTCGCCATCAGTGGATGAGAAGGGTGAGTGAGTACCAGGTTCTCGGGAGGGCAGACCCAGATGCTGCTCAGAAGATGACCACAAGCCACTGCAAGGGAAGCTGGGCTTGAAAGGCACAGGAAGTAGGGCATGCTACTGCACCAGGATACCATAGCACCCCTGTCTTTTGGCCTTTGGAACTCAAGGTAACATTTCCTTTGAGGTCCCCAAGCTCTACTTAAAATAAATCAAGTTGAAATTTAAAATGCCATTGATTATACTCCCTTTGCCATATTGGATTATGTAGCATGATACGTTTGGTGCCAATTAAAAACATATTTCCCAAGCTTGTAAAGTGAACAGCCCGAAAACAAAGGGTTGATGCAGAACGGTTAAAATAATAACAACAACAACAAAAAAAAATGTATTGTCATCCTTAAGATACTATCAGAACTTCTCAGACTCTAAAATTATTCCTGCTCACTATGGCGTGATGAATATTGGCCGTGCAGCCCCCCACCTTCTCAGGGTTGTTAGGTTATCAGTGAACTTTGAGGCCGCTGCCTCCCATGTTAAAGAAATGTTCGAAGTTAACAAACCAAACCACATTTAACTGTATGAGCGAGTGTGCTTCTTCTGCCCAGAGACATTAACTCACCTTTACTTCCCTCACCCACACTCCTACTGCCATGAGCAGCTCCGGATGCTAGCAGACACTGCCCCTGCGGTCCTCCAGACAGCAAGCAACACAAGACAAGGACATGGAAGCGAATCAGCTTCCCAGCCGGAGTTTGGGCCACCCTCAGGGAAGCGAGAGCAGTGCTGATGTGTCAGGAATAGTGAGTGTGGAGAACAAGGGCAGGGCACTGTGGGGGAAGAACAATGACGCTTTGGGTCCCCAAGTTCAAGAGCTTCTAGTGCTGGCGGCAAGCCGGATAAACCTGGCTCGACATTTCAAATGCTCACCGGTTTCTGTTTCAAAAGGTGGTTTTTGTTGTGTGGATTTTGCCCCGCTAGGTGGATTCTGGGTTGAGGGGCAGTACCAGACCCTCACGAAAGCTGAATTTTTGTAGGAAAATGATCAGACTTGGTACCTTGCAGGCAGGGGCCCAGTGCTAACCTCCCGTCCTGGGTATACCCCTTTAGCATTCAGATTAGTGCTGACTCTGCTCTTGATGGCAAAGGTGCACCAGAATTTAAGAGAAAATGATGAGACAAGAGGTGAGCCCGATGATCAAGCTGCGCATATGTGATTGGAACCTCACCTCCACCTCCACCAGGTTCTCTACTCTTTCCACTCCCACGGTTTGTGTGCCCCACCTCAACTCTGTTTTGCCTGTGGTCTGGGTCCTAGCTGCTGCCAGACTTGGATCGCCAGAGCTGCCTGTCAACCAGACATGGATGGTACTGCCCCTCCCAGTCTCGAAGAACCCCAGAGTGTCGTGCGCCCGTTCATGGGCAGGGGATCATTCCTGGACAAGTGCAGCGTCCTGCATTTGCTGTGTGCTGCAGCACAGAGTCTGCAGTTATTGGGGTAGCCAACCTCCACAGCCCCTGACATTCTTTGCTCCTCCAGGAGACAGTAATACATTACAGGTGTTATAACTTTTCCTCGGAATCAGACTGCCTGGGGAACTGTAAATCTAAATCATGGCTGCCCTCAGGAAACCCGTGGGCCTGTAAACACAGAGAAATGAGTGAGATGAAAGCGTCCGAGGGAGAAAATGAATCTCAGGCATCCCACTGAAGTCTATTTCATTTTTACAGGCTGCTCACCCCCCTGTGGCAGGGGCAGCGCCTGGGAGGGACAGGCTGTCTCCTGACTGACAGACGACAAGTGAAGCTCTTCACGGAAGCCTTAGCTCTCAGACCTCACTGAGAGAAAAGAAATCCAGCATATTTTAACTGTCCCCCAGCTAGCCAAGGAGGACAAGTGTTTGCTGGGAGGCCTGGCCTGCCCAAACATGCATTTGTAATGAAGGCCGTCCTTAAAGGCAAAGGGAGCACGGAACATTCAAGTGCACAGACTATGAGAAAGAGTAGACAGAGAAGAGAAAGGGAAGGAATATAAAGAAAAGAGAAGGGAAGAAAGAAGGAAAGGAAGACTCCATCCTGAGGATTCACAGCTCTGTGCTGTATCTCAGGTCCCTACAAAGGCATGGCTGCCAGCCAGAGTTAGATGGCCCAGGGTTGTGAACACCTCCTCCTGGACCCAGACAGGCATACAACAAGAGCGAGGCCGTCATTACATAATTACCAGAGGGTGTTTAAGGTGACAATCTGAATGTCCCAACAGCCAACCCAAATCTCTCCAGCCATACGTGAGAACATTTGAAACCTGTCACTACAAGAATGATGTCATTCCCTTCCAAGGAAGAAGTTGGATCTAATTCTGCTTTGATTTTTACTATTGTTATTTTTCTTTTCTTTTCTTTTTTTTTTTTACTTAAATGCAACCATTTCGCCTTTTGTAACATGGACTACTGATTGATTGACTGAATAGCTAACTCAGGTCAATGGGAAAGAGATTTGGTCAGTGTTGACTCTCCTACTCAGGGGTGAATTGCCAAATGCTCTCAAGCAAGACCTCAGAGTCACTTCTGCTCTGACAGAATTTTATAATGAAATATGAAAACAATTTTCAAATTCTTAGTCTGTCCCCCCAAGCCACTTTTTATATCTTCTGACAATGAGAGCCAAACTGCAAAGGTCTGGGTTTGATTGGTTTGGTTTTTTGCTTTGCTTTGTTTTGTTTTGCTTTTAATCACCCAGACTAACTTGTAGTGTAAATAATATTGCAAAACACTGGAAGTGATGTCTTGATATTTCGGGTTCCAGTTTGCTGCTGTAAAGGAGAGAGTACAAAGGCAGGGCCTGGATTTGGGAGCCAGACTGTCTTGAATCCAATGTCTCCTTCCTCCCTTGCTTGATGTGCCATCTTCCGCAAGTGTCTTAGCATCTTTATGCCTCAGTTTCCTCCCCTACGAAAGGACATATCAGTAATAGCAATACGCTCAGTTAGCGAAACACATGAAGTATGTAACAGAGCCTGGTGTTTAGCAGGCCATGAATATGACCCTTCATACAGCTAGGAAGTTTTTTTCGAAAATTTCACATTTCTTTTGAATAATTCTAAGGACCATTCATAATAATTTACAATAAGAATTATGAAATATGATCTTTCATCTAAAAAGTTTTCCCTGCTCAGCCATCTGACTGGGACATCGGTGAATGCAGATCTCAGCTTGACTTTGTCCAGTGTGGCTTTAACCAAAAATGCTCTTTGCCTGTAGACCCCTGGGGGAAAAACTCCCTCTTCCTGAATACAAGGGGCGGCTCCTGGAGAGCCTCCTCCATGCCCCTTTCCCACTCTACTGCGGCTGGCAACTGTGACTGCCTCCGTCCTCTGTCCCATCTCTGTCCTTTCTTGGAAGGAACACTTGCTGGATCCCAGTGCAGCTGATTCTAAAACCTCTGATAGGAGAGGACATTCCTGTAATGAACCTTGCAGTCTCTAAGGCATTCTATAAATAATAACAGGGGAGGAAGAGACCAAGGAAAGGCACCCAAAATTGTATGGAAATATAAAACGACAGAATCCTCCTTAAGAATCCTACAGAGCACAAGAGCTAGACACCAGGTCATAGCAGCTACCTTCTAGATGACTGTGACCACACACACACACACACACACACACACACACACACACAACAACAACAACAACAACAACAACAATAAATCCAACATGATTTCATCATAATTTATTTACTCAGTGCATTTTATACCATGTAGTTTTCTCACTATCCACCACAGGATCATTGCCCCCACTTCTTAGGTAATGCTCTTCACAGACAAGCCTAAGCAACTTATCCTAAGAACTTAGAGGGGTTCGAATGTTGAGTGTAACTCCAGACTCCGTTCTGTTCATATTCATTTCATCGAATATGGATCAAAACAGAGATTAGAGCACACGCAAAAGTTGATTTTCAGAGCAGGGAAATTAAAACCTCTTTTTTTTTTCTTTTTGGTCTTCTGAGACCATTTGATCAGAAGGTTTTAAACTCAACTTGTTTTTCCCAGTTTCTCCTATCTGCACACATGCAGCTTCTAAAGCAAAATAGCATTTATCAGGAGAAGGAAAGCATTTAATAATGAGGGCTCACAGTACGGAACACTTACAATGAGCTCACACTCTGTTGTGAGGATTTCCTGTGAACTTAGTGTGTTAATCCTCAGGCATTCTTTTTCCCAACGAGCAGATCAAAACAGAAGAGAAACAGCCATAATTTGTCTCTATAATTATGATTGCATTGCACGCCACGTACCTTCAAATACCCTACATGCCAACAGAGCAGTCGAAGGCTTCCTTAATTGTTAATTCATATCGCAGGCTGGTTAATTTCTGACAAGAATGAGGGGGGGACTCATAAGAAACTGTAAGAGAAAGACAGCTCTGCAGACAGCACAAAGCTGTCACCCCCAACACTACCTGTCTGTGAGATGTTTTCTACTTATTCTACAAGTCAAAGCATGGGGAATATAAAATAAACGCCCTAAACCACCCTGGGCTCCCTCTCCTTTGTCTGCAGGAACTTATATTAATTCCAGGTACACGTTCAAGTGAATGAGAAGATATGTCATCGGGACGGAGGCCAAAGCACACCGTGTCGCGCGCAGTGTCCTTCTGTCTCCCTGTTTCTCTCTCGTCATTTATTGTCTTCTCTGGCTTTCTCCTTTTCCCCATTCTTGGTTCCCTGAAACAAAATTCTCCTTGTATGTCCAACGTCAGAATCCATACAAGGGGAGTCTTTTTGAAGAACATTACTGATTCGCATTGAGAGGAAGAATGAGGGGGTACGGTTGTACCCTCATATCCTCTCAGATGAGTTTCTGGAACTCAAGCCAGAATCAGAAAAAGCTTTGCTCCAAAAGAGGCTGTTTTCCTTCCAAACTCATTTTCTAGTCCACTCTGAGATGCAAAAGCCATCAGGACCGGGGTTCTTGTAAAGCGCATGCGCACTGCAAAGCTTGTATGTAATTGTGGAATGCAAACAGCCCTCCTTAAGTCTTCTCCAGGTAACTTCTCAGCCCAGGGCCGCATCATTTTTTTCTGAAGACCCTGAAAAGGGAAGTTTCTGAGTAATACTAAAAAACAAGCCATGGAGAAGTTCCATGACTGTTTTCCTTATTTTGAATCTTTTATGGAAAGAAGTTCACTCTTAAAGGCTGGCCGGATAGTACAATGCATTTGAAAGCTTCTGCCCTAGACCCTTTTGATTTAATGCTGTACCTTCTAGAATATAGAAGTAATGCTGCTTCATTTAAAGACTACAAAATGTCAAAATCTGAAAAAATGAAAAACTCAAATGCTGTTGGAAATTTGACTTGCCCCACCCCAATACAGGACCTAAAGCTCTCTAGTCCACAACACATTTTTTTTTCCACTGAGATTCCCAATCAGTCCCTCCTAGGGGTTGAACACCTGTAGAGACCAAGATCCTGATTTACAAAAACCAACCAACCAAACAAACAACAACAACAACAACAACAAAAACAAAAACAACTTATAGCCTGTCAGGTCAAAAGCAATATTGTTTTGTTTCTTGTTGAAGAAAAGATCTTTCTTTAACACTATCAAAGTCTGAAAGGAAGAGTGTGTTTTTAAAATGTGTCTCTGCCTTTAGAGAATTCCAGACACTAATGGTTTCGAAGTAATTCTTGCACACTTTAGAATAAATGACATCTTTAAGAAACGTCTGACTTGGTATTTACGCGTATTCATATTCCCATGGTTCCTGTCTAGTTTGTCAACGCTCAAATACGTCTTTAAGAAGAATGCTTTAAAAAGAGAAAAATTACAGTACTAAGAAATACGAAGATGACATGGAGAGACCCCCACTTTGCCTTTGCCTATGCACAGCCATCGAAGCTAATGGAATTTATCTTTATAAAAGTGGTTTATTTTTCAAATTGACAAATTCCCTGAGACTTAAGTTGGGATTCTTAGCTTGGTGATTCCATCTCATAAATGTTAAGAGCTCTCCTAATTAACAGTGTGTCGCAGATCATGTTTTGGAACCGATTGACTACGGGGTTTTCTGGGTGCTGGGACCTCTAGGGACGGGTGCTTTAGTACATTTTTTTTTGGAATGTTTTCAGGGTTTTGGATCTAGTTTATTCTGACTTGTCAGTCATGATTACTGGAGTCCTTGTCCAGAGACGAGGCAGCTTCAACCTCCATACATTGAACGATGGGAGAAATCAAGTGATTGTGCCGGGCTGCTTAAGCTTTGAAACAGTAACAAGGGCAAACAGACAGGGGGCGCTGTGGACACCGGCTCAACTGTAAAAATTTCTTCTAAGAATGTTCCCTTAGATTGATTTTGGTATATCATGAGCCTAAGAGCACCCATTTCTTCTTGCCTCATCCCTCTCCTGCCATCAGAAGTTGTTTTAGTCCCAGTTTTTCTTTCTCCGAGCCCCACACAAGCAGATGCTGAACCCATTTCTTCCTAAAGCTGTTACTGACCACTGCAACAAAGCAGGGGTCATAATATAATAAAGGTTTATCCTCGTGCAGTTATGAAGGGATTGGGGGTTCAAAATCAAGCTTTTCGACAGAAATCTGAACCGCAGCTACCTCCAATCAGAGTAGAAACAATGTCTCTTCAAGTTTTTAGTGGCTCCAGACTTTTCTTGGTTTGGGCCACTTTATTCTAACCTTTGGCTCCACGGTCACATGGCCTCCTCTTCCATGAATGTCTCTGTCTTTCCTTCAGTTCCTGATAAGGACCCTTGTCTGTGGATTTGCAGCCCACTTAGATAATCCAACAGGAAGAGCTCATCGAGCTCTTGTTGGTTTAATTATACATGCAAAGACTCCAAGTAAGATTGTATCCACAAAGATGGCAGTCACAGGTTGCAGGTGTTGATTTAAATGTCAGGTATTCGCCCCACCACACTGACCCGACCAGCTTCTTACATGATACCTGGGCCGCGTGGTGATCCATAAGCATTCTTGAAATGAAGAACAAACGCTCCTGGTCTTCTAGACAGACAGCTCCCTTCTTCCTTAGGTATCTTAGCGAAGCTCACCACTAGCCTGATGGCCCCAGGTAGAATGCCTACTCCATCATCAGTCACCAAACTTTGCCAAAATCCAGGGGCCATACATGGGTTTGTTCCAACCCATTAGGTTTGGGAAGCATGTTAGATGTAACTACAGCAGTGAAATCTTCCAGAAGTCTGTATTTCATAGCTCAGTTCAACAAATAGAGATGTGTCAGCATTAGGTTTGTTCACAGTCTTAGTTTTGTGACCAAGTAGTAACAGTAAATAAAATAAATAAGGACTTTATCTTATAGGAGGGAGTTAGCAGTTTTATAGAATTGCTAATATAACCCGTAACAAGCTGTGTTATGCTTTTGCATAAAACCACCTGTGCACTCCCTCCCATAGACAGACAACAACGAAAACGACTGAAGGTTTTGAAATGAGAGAGGTTTTTTTCCTTTATATGTGAATATATACACATGTGTGTGTGTGCGCGTGGTGTGTGTGTGTGTGTGTGTGTGTGTGTGTGTGTGTACATATGCTGGAGGCTGCATCAATTTGGGTTTTATCACTATGAAGAGACATGATGACCCCATTAACTCTTATAAGGACATCATTTAATTGGGGATGGCTTACAGTTTCAGAGGTTCAGTCCATTATCCTCATGGCAAGAAGCATGGCAGCAGGCAGGCAGACATGGTGCTGGAGGAGAAACTGACAGTTCTACACCTTGATCTGCAGGCAGCAAGAAGACTGTCTTCCATACTGGGCATAGCTTGAGCCTCTACCCCCACAGTGAAATAAATCTTCCAGCAAGGCCACACTTCCTGATCGTGCCACTCCCTATGGCCAAACATTCAAATACATGAATCTATGGGGGCTGTAATCATTCAAATCGCCACATTCTATTCCCTGGCCCCAATAGACTTGTAGCTGTAATATAATGCAGACTGTATTTAGTCCAATTTCAAAAGTCCCCACAGCCTGTCACACTCTCCGCAATGTTTAAAAGTCCAAAGTTCCAGGTCTCTTCTGAGAAGTAATCTCTTACCTGTAATTCCCTATAAAATCAAAATTGAAAAGCAGATCACACACTTCCAACATATCACAGCACGGGATATACATTACTGTTCCAAAACATAGAGAAGGGAGCACAGTGAGGAAATCCTGGACCAAAGCAAGACAGAAAACAGTCCAAGCAAACTCCAAACTCTGAATCTCCATGTCTGACATCAGAATGCTCCTCGGGTCTCCAAATCCTGTCATCTTTGTTAACCGCAGCACACTTCCTTCTCTTGGGTTGGCTCCACTCTCTGTGAACAACTTTCCTTGACAAGTATTCCATGGCTCTGGCATCTTTGATCATCTCGGGGTCTCCAAGAAGATCCAGGCTTCACCATCTCAGCTTCATGCAAAGGCCTCTCTAAGCCTTCATTCAGGGACACCCCTGCCACACACCTGGCCTCAGCCACTTTGCTCAGATTCAGAGGGAGATTCCATAACCTATTTTACACAATGGCGTCTCTGGGCCTCCATGCAGGTAGAGCCGTGACACATTCCTGGCCTAAGCAGTTTTTCTTAGTTGTGGAAGGAAAGCCCCTCATCTCTTCAATCCTTAATTCTAAGGCCAAAACCACATGACCAAAGCTGCCAACTTGTGCGGCTTGCAGGGGCTGGAATATGGCCCACTTGTTCTATTACATCTTCATCAGCTTTCTGCTTTCTGGTTTTGATGGTTTCCTTCACTGCCTAAGCTTGGCTGTTCTGGAACTTGCTCTGTAGACGAGGCTGGCATTGAAGCCAGATATCTGCATGATCTATCTCCTGAGTGCTGGGATTAAAGGTGTATATCACCATGCCTGGGTCTAAGTTTTTCTTAATTCCTTTTCAGAAAATGGAAGTGTAGCTGAGTCGGATCTTGTCCTGAGGTCACTACTCCTTTAATTTTGTTTAATATTGTTAATCTGTTTATTTCCTTGAACATAGGATTTAGCTCCATTCCACTTGCACACATTTTGAATAGTTCCTTTCTAATAGTTCCACTTCATCAAAACACTCTTCATAAAAGTGAACCATGGGACAGAATCTTTACTAGTCTGTTTGTGAGATTTCATTTGTCAATGCAATTAATCCTAAACTTTTTACTTTAGCTTCATGCAAACGTTTTGGACAATGGCAAAAAGCAGTCATATTTTTCACCAAAATAGCATAAGAACAATCTCTAGACATCAGACTAAAATTCTTCTTCTCTGAAACCTCTTTTTTTGTTTCTGAATAAGTTTATTAAATATGTAATAAGAAACAGTGGAAGACAGGCAAGTAGCAGATAAATACAAAGCAGCCAACAGTCCTATGTTGTCAAATCAGGAGTTTACAGCATACAGCAGGGACAAGAGGAGTTCTGACTTAGAAGCAAAGAAAGGTTACAAACATCTTGAGCTAGGCCGCCAAGTTCACATCACTCTCAGCACTACTGTCCTCAGGGCTTCTAATCGTATAGTCTATTAAATTCTACTCAAAGCACCCAACTGGTTGTTTCCTAATCCAAATCCACATTCCAAAAATAGAAAAAATAGTCATGGCCAGCCAGGTCTATCACAGCAATACCCTAGTCTCAGTTACCAATTTCTATCTTAGCTTAAGTTTTATTGCTGTGAAGAGACATGATGAACATGGCAACTTTTATAAAGGACAACATTTAATTGGGGCTGGCTTACAGTGTCAGAGGTTCAGTCCATTATCGTTATGGCAGGAAGCATGGCAGCATAACGATGCTTGAGGAGCTGAGAGTTCTACATTTTTTGTCCTCAAACAGCAAGAAAGAAACTGTCTTCCAAACTAGGCAGAGCTTGAGCAGATAGAACTTCAGAGCACCCCACCCCACAGTGAAAACAAGGCAATAAATACCTCCTGGTAATGCTACTCCCATGATTAAGCATTCAAACCTATGACTCTATGGGGACCATACCTATTCAAACCCCCGAGGCCAAAGGAAACTCTTATATGTCTTCCTTGATCTTCCCCTAGCTTATTTTTGAGACATTTTCTCACTGAATCTAGAACCCATCAATTCAGCTGAGAAAGCTGGTTAACGAGCTTCAGGTTCTGTCTCCGTCCCCTTCACAGTTCTGAGCTGTAGATGCACGCTATCCTGCTTAGCTTTTACATGGCTGTTGAGAATCCAAACCAAAGTCCCACGTTTCCTGGGCAGGCCCTGGCAATTGTAATATTACAATTTTTAAACTTACAATTTTAATTCTTTAAAAATTCATGCGATCTAGTTTAATCATATTCTTTTTCCTCTCCCTTCAGTCTTCCCAGATCCTTTCTATTTCCCCACTGATCCAATTTCACGTTCTCTTGCAAAAGGATAGAGAAAACAACAACAAAGTCCCAGAGAACAAAAACAAAAGGAAAAAACTACCAAACTACAACAGAAAAAAAGTACACAGTAAGGCACGGAGTCCTTGTGTTAGTCAACTGCTCCTACATATGAGCCCTTCCCTGGAATACAGAAAATTGGTTTTCCTCTTCTTCCAATCATGTGCCAACTACAAATAGCTTCTTGGTTATAGGTGAGACTTTGTGCCCACTTCCCCTTCTCATGCTGGGATTTGGTCTAGATTGAATTTATACAGGTCTTATACATGCTGTTACAGTTTCTAAGGGTCACGAGTTTATAAGTGCATTAACCCTATTGTGTCTGGAGGACTGTTTCCACGGAGTCATCTATCACCTCTGGTTCTTCCCACCTTTTCCACATAGCTCTCTCACTCTCCTACCAGGTATGAATTACGTCTTGAATTGTTAGCCAAAGGGGACTCAAAGACAACCTACCCCAGACATTGCAGGAGAGTTCCAATATTGTTGTTGCTCCATTGCTTAATAAAGACATGACTCACTTATGTCATCTAGCATGAAGAAACTGAGCTAATAACTCACTAGAAGCTCCACCCTATTGACTAGGATTTATAGTGCTGGAAGACAGCATGTACAGCATAGCACTTTACTATCCTAACCTATACTGTACTGTACTGAGATATAGTTACATATGTATTACCAGAAAAGTCATCATCAATGTCACCCAGTTATGGACCCTGAGACCAACAACAGTGACCTATCTGCAAGATATAAGCAATTGAACTATCCTGACTACTTGATAATGGTAACAGTACTGTTTCTAATACTGACAATGACCACATATTGGATACTGTAGATGTGCTACCCTGTGAGTGCCTATGTCAATGCTAAGTAACATCTAAGCATCTTCCTTTACCTACACGTCAACTGGAAGACTTTGTTTTTCTACTACAGGATCGCAATTTCAACGGTGATTTCTGTATACAAAGTATTTTGCTGAGCAGAAAAGCTGAAGTCTCTATCTTTTCAATTCCTAGAATAATAGGGTAGTAGAAGAAAATTCGAGAAGCCTTCATACCCCTCTGAAATGCATGTGCGACTCCAGTTGTATGGTACTACCCTATGATTAGCCTTTGGCCTCTTCTACTTATCTATCACTTCTCTCCTCTTTTACTCTGTGCTATGAAGAAAATGATCTAAAAGAAGCTGTGCATATAGAAAGACACCTTCCAATGGTGTTAGCTCACAAACATCAAGTGCAAAGAGACCTATCATTCCCTGAACCTTTATGAATGAAAGCTCAGTCAGGACTTGACTTGAGAAGTATAGCATCCCAAGGCTGAGCATATGAGAACTGGACACAAGTTATGTTGGTTTGAATCTTGGGTTTGCTATTAACTGTACAAACCAGAAAGAGTTGTTCAACCTTCCCTGACCCATTGGTAGTTAATAGTGATAGACTGCATTGAGGTACGCCTAAGAGATAGCATCTATGAGGAAATTTTCAGAGCTGATTAACAAAGAGAAGGTAGATGCAGTTATAGATTGAATATGAACTATCCCAATGTGTTTGAACACTTGGTTCCAAATTGTTGGTGATGTTTTGAGAGGGACCTATAGCAGATAAGGTCTTTGTAGTGGGTCAACCCAGGGGAGGGTCACATGGACTACAATGATGCTTCTTTCCAGCTCTGACTGCCCAAGTGATATAACAAGTCACTTCAAGTTTCTTCAGTCATAGCTGTGACCTCTTCCTGCCATTGTACTTTCTACACCATTCTGGACAATATCCCTGAACCATAAAACAGAATTCCTCCTTGAAGGTGTTGATTCTGTTGCTGATATTCTGTTATAGCAATGAGAAAAGTAATCGTTGCATACCCTGGCCATGGGCTTCACTATCTGTGGGTTTAGAGTGAATTAGTGAGGAGAAGAGGAGAAGCTGACCAGCACAGGTATGCCCTCTCTTTTAGCTCCCTGGCTACCATGATGAGGTGACTATCCTTGCATACTCATGCTTTTCTATCATGACCTTTCTTACCACTCACCAGAAATATGGTGCCAACTGACAATAGGCTGAAATCTCTGTAACTCTGAGCCACATATATACTATATATTATATATCACATATAACAAAATGTAAGGCTAAGACAAGGAAGGATAATACTATTATAGAAATTATTAGCAAAAGTGAAGATTGTAGCTAAGTCAATGAAAAGCCCACCCAATATAGCAGATTTCCAACAAATATGAGCTTGTATCGTTCAATTACTTACCTGCTTGATTCTTATAACAACTAACTGTTATTCAATGTTTTCCTGATGGCAAAGAGTCCCACAGAGCCTGAGCAGCTCCCCAAAATGACACAATTAACTGAGGTGGAAACTGAGGTTCCTGTTATCCTTACTAAGTCACGTGGCGTATTTCATATTCTCTTTGTGTTTGTTTGGTTGGTTTTAACTTTTATTTATTCACTTTACATCCCGTTCATTGATCCCCTTCTGGTCACACTCTCCCACAATCCTCCCCTCACCTCCATCCTATTCTCCTCTGAGAGGATGGCGCCCTCTTTGATATCCTCCCATCCTGACACATCAAGTTTCTGTGGATCTAGGTCATCCTCTCCCACTGAGACCAAACGAGGCAGCCTAGATAGAAGACCAGGCTGCACATCTGCTACATGTGTGTGGGAAGACCTAAGTACAGCCCATGTATGCTCTTTGGCTGGTGCCTCAGTCTCTGAGGGCCCTAAGGGTCCAGGTTAGTTGATCTGTTGGTCTTCCTGTGGAGTTTCTATTCCATTTGGGGCCCACAATTCTTCCCCCTACTCTTTTATAAGACTCCTCATGCTCCATCCACTGTTTGGCTGTGGGTATCTACATCTGTCTGAGTCAGCTGCTGGGGAGAGCCTCCCTGCAATTGATGGGAGTGAGGGGGTGAGGGGTATCTTCAAGATGAGACAGAGACCTGGGATGAGGAAGGTACCCAAGAATCAATAGGGGTAACCTTAGCTGTGACTCACAGCATTAGGGGTATGGAACCGGAAGAGGTCACCTCTTATAGTCAGACAGGAACCCTAGTGGAGCAATAGAGACAAAGCTTTCAACCCCAAATTTATCTTGTCTATAAGAAATGCAGGCACAGGGGATGGAGGAGAGACTGAGGAAATGACCAACCTATAACAGGCTAAACTTGAGGCCTATCGCATGGATAAGCACCAATCCCTGACACTGTTATTGATACTCTGTTACACTTGCAAACAGGAGTCTAACGTGTTCCCTTTCTTTATGTTATAGATGCTTTATGAGGGTCCTCTCCTCTGGGTATCAGTTAGGATAAGCATAGAGTTATGAGTACATTCATCACCATCATCATCATCATCATCATCATCATCATCACCATTCACTCAAAATGATGGTTAAAGAATATGTCAGTGAGGCTAATATCCAAAATATACAAAGAACTCAAGAAGTTAGACTCCAGAGAGCCAAACAAACGTATTAAAAGTGGGGTACAGAGCTAAACAAAACATTCTCAGCTGAGGATTATCGAATGGCCAAAAAGCACCTAAAGAAATGTTCAACATCCTTAGTCATCAGGGAAATGCAAATCAAAACAACCCTGAGATTCCACCTCACACCAGTCAGAAGGACTAAGATAAAAAACTCAGGTGACAGCAGATGCTGGCGAGGATTTGGAGAAAGAGGAACACTCCTCCATTTTTGGTGGGATTGCACACTGGTACAACCACTCTGGAAATCAGTCTGGAGGTTCCTCAGAAAATTGGACATTCCACTACCTGAGGATCCAGCTATACCTCTCTTGGGCATATACCCAAAAGATGCCCCAACATATAACAAAGACACGTGCTCCACTATGTTCATAGCAGCCTTATTTATAATAGCCAGAAGCTAGAAAGAACCCAGATGCCCTTCAACAGAGAAATGGATTAAAAAAATGTGATACATCTGCACAATGGAGTACTATTCAGCTATCAAAAACAATGACTTCATGAAATTCATAGGCAAATGGAAGAAACTAGAAAATATCATCCTGAGTGAGTTAAAGGAGCCTGCAACCCCATGAAAACAACAATGCCAACCAACCAGAACTCCCAGGGACTAAACCACTACCGAAAGACTATACATGGACTGACTCAGGGATCCAACTCCATATGTAGCAAAGAATAGCCTTGTTGGGGCACCAGAGGAAGAGGAAGCCCTTGGTCCTGTCAAGGTTGGAGCCCCAGGGCAGGGGAATATGGGGAGGCAGTAAGGGGAATGGATGGGGGGAATACCCATATGGGGGAGGGGTATGGGATAGGGGTTTACGGAGAGGAAACCAGGAAAGGGAATAGTATTTGAAATGTAAGTAAAGCAATATATCTAATAAAAAAAGATTACATCAATGTGCTGAGAAATACTAACTAAATTAATTAACTAAACTTAATAAAATCACAATTCAGGTGAAATTATTTAAAATAGATTGCCCCAGATTTTTGCTCCATTATGTTGCCATTTCTTAATGTGGGGGTGGAGTGTTTTCAAAATACCAGTAGGTAAGGAGCATTATACAACGTAACTAGGAAAAGAGTACTTCATGCTAATACCATAAAAGGGCAGGGGAATTAAAAGTAGAAACCAAATAGAAATTAAAACAATAACTAAATTCAATGGTTCTAATTCAAATTTCTAAGATTGCCCTGCAGAGGGTCCCAGACACCATTTCCTGGCTCCTTACAGCAAGTAAGGAAAGTGCTGTGTGGTCATATTATGCATTTTCCTAAGAGGACTGTTTTGTATTTTCCTCTATGACTCTACACTCACTTGTTGGGCATCGTAGATAATCTATTCCAATTATTAGTGCAGAGGAAGAAGTTTTAACTTTGTGTAGTGCTAAAAACAAAGCAACGTCTTTGGACTTGAAGAATCTAATTAGAAGCTATCCCTGGAGAGATCTCTGGATGGACCAGGTCGGGGTTTCAAGTGAAAGGGAAAGGGCATGGACAGTTCTCTTCCCCGGCAGTGTTACAGCTCTTGTGACAGATGCTCTCAGATAACAGAATAATACTCACACCCCTTATCCTTTCTGGATAGGATCTTATATACAATTTTGGGATGGATTGGTGTCTGAGAGTAGGTACTTCCTATTGTCTTGGTCTGACATGTTAGGGATGTCTCCTCTACCTGTGGAAGGGCTTGGGGCATTGCCCCTGTGTGACTGATGGCTACAAATCTATTGGGGGCTGTGGCTATGTGACAGGGCCCTGGAGCTGGGAGCACGTGAAACTTCTACCATCCCTTCAGGGTCTCCATGGCTTATAACCTTAGCCCAACCTTACCAGGCTTCCACTCATGATCCACCACCCTGCATATGGGAAGATGGAGAATATAGCTACAGAGGTCATTTTATGAGGTGCACAAGATCTGTCAGTGAGAGATGTACCTCAGTGTGCCTATTGTAGAGAACGGCCTGTGTCAGGGATCTTTTGGCAAAATGACCTATAGGAGAAACGAATATTGTGCTGGATGGTGTTATGTCAAGTTGACACAAGCTATAGTCATCTGAGAGTAGGAAACCTTGAAGAAACCTTGAATGAGAAAACGCCTCCATAAGATGTGGCTGCAGGTAAGCCTGTGGAACGTTTTGTTAATTCGTGGTTCACTGAGAGAAGGCCCAGCCATTGTGGGTAGTGTCACCCCTGAGTTGATTGTCTATAGGAAAGCAGGCTGAGCAAGCCATGAGGAACAAACCAATACACAGCAACTAACCACCCTCCCGCCCCGACTTCCATGACCTCTACATCTGCTCCTGTTTCCAGCTTTGGGTTTTTGTCTGACTTCCTTCAGCGATACACTAAAATAATAAACCAAATAAACCCTTCCTCTCCAAGTACCTTTTGCTCATAGTGTTTTATCATTGCACCCTAAGTAGAACAACTATCTTTAGATCTTGATGCACACTTATCAAAGTTAGAGCTAAGTTCTTTCATCCATCTGCTTTCTGCCTTAGCAGAGAGCCTCGTCAGGGAGCATTAGTCATCAGAGTTAAAAGGGTATCTAGAAGCTGCAGGCAAAGGTGCACGACTGAACTCCATGACTCTAGTTACAAGGTAGTGAGTCTTTTCGAGTCTTAACTTGCTCATTAGTAAAATGAATACTGATTTCGATGCCCATTTCACAGAAGGAATTTGATGGTTAAATGAACTAGCAATGTAAACCTGTCCTTGAACATTGCTTTAAAAATACTTTATGTGTATTATTACGTGTCTGCATGAGTTCATGTGCATGCACCACGCATGTGCAAAGGCTCAAAAGAACGTCACTGGAACTCTTACAAATGGAGTTAACAGACAGCAAGAAGCTACAATGTGGGACCTGGGTGTTGAACCCAGGTTGTCTGCAAAAGCATCAAGTACTCTTAACAATTAAGCCATCTCTCTATCCACAAACTGGATCATTTTTAATTTTTTATTTTATTTTATTTGATTAAGAGTGAACCACAATTATCTATGGGTTGAAGAGTGTACGTTTTTTAATGGTAAGAAACATTACCTAGGTGCAATTAAATATTGGCATCATATGCTTATCTTTAATACAATGTCATATGTAGATTTTGAACTTCCAATAATAATTTCAGGAACTACTAAATAATTAGAAAATTTTTATCGTGCAGGAAGTTTCTTGGCTTATACTATTTTGTTTTTATTTTACAAAAAAATTACAAGCTTTAGGAGCAGGTGCTTAGTAAAATTTAGATAATGTAGATGAAATGGAAGCAAAAATAATTTGCGTTTTCATTACCAAGATGACCTCATTAACAATATGAATTACAGTCTATTTTTCTGCATATAGACCTATTTGAAAATTATAATGATAAAGTGAACCATGCAATATACAGGGTCTTTGCCTACATAATATGTTGGGCGCATCTTTCAGTGATAACATATGCATATTTGTGATATTATTTTTAATATGGGCATAGTTTTTCTTTATGAGTATGTGGGATAATTATTTACCAATAACTTCCTTTAGAAATCTATTTCCAATGGTTTTTAATCGTAAAAGTGAATACACTTTGCATAATATTTTCATTCTTTTATAATTTGTCCTTAGGATAAACACTTCCATGTGAAATTGTGGGATAATAATTATAATATATATTTCATATATAGGTTTTATAGGTATGTAGATTTTTTAAGAGTATTAAGACAGATTGCCAAATTAAACTATAAAATGCATATACTGATTTACATTCCCACTAGCCTAGGTTTGGTTGAGATTGCTAATTATATTTTATCAATATTCTCTAACACTAAGAAATACTTTATTGCCACAGAGTGACTCAAGCTTTTAATCCTGATATTTAGGAGACAGAAGCAGGAGGATCTCTGTATTCTAGGCCTTTCTGATCTACATAGCAAGTCACAGGCCCACTAAGGCTCCATAGTGAGACCCTCCCTATTCTGAGCAGGTGATTAATCTAATTAGTAAATATGATTATCAAACTGTCATCTTTCTTCTGAAGCCTCATGACGTGATTTATTAACTTGAGGGTTTGTGTGTGAGTGATTCAGTTGCATGTATGTATGCGTGCTTGTGTTGAAGTGCCTGAGCAGGCTAATGGGGACCTGTTAGGTCTCCTGGCCCTGGAGGTAGACAGTTGTGAGTAGCCATGTGGCTCCTGGGAAATGAACCCAGGTCTTCTGCAAAAGAAACATGTTCTCTTAAGTTCTTAGGTGTCTCTTCAGCTTCCTGAGGACAATTTTATTCAAGATAAACACCAGGGCTGGCAAGTTATAAATCTGAGTGGCTACCCTGAGGCAAAGAGAGGAAAGGAAGCCATGTCATTTGAATCAAGCCAGCATGCGTTCAAACTATCATCTCAATTAGCATTCCTTTGGTTACTGCATAAATTGTTCAATTTCTTTTCATCAGGCATTCAAAGATATGCCTCCTATTTCCTTAATATGGTTAATGCTTTCAATATTGTTAATGTTTTCATGTTCATTAAGGATTAATTCTGTAGGTTTTCTTGTGGTGTCCTTAACCTCTCTGGCTCTTTCAATCCTTCCTTCCTCCCACCCCCACTTCCACAAGATTCCACAAGTTCTGACTAATGTTTGACTGTGGGTATCTGCATCTGTGTTCCTCAGGTGCCACATGAAGCCACTCAGATGACAGTTACACTAGCCTCTTATCTGGAAGTGTAGCAGACTGTTATTAATAGTGTGAAGGGTGGGCTCTCTCCACTGGGAGGAGAAGAGGGAGGGGAAGATGTGACTGGCATGTAAAGTAAATTAATTAATGAAAAAACAACCAAACAAAAATGATGTATAGAAACAAGACTGACCGTCTTTAGGGTGGTTCTCAAGGATCTTGCCTCCTGGGATTCATAACTTTGTACAGTCACCTCTCTGAGGCACAGGTAGAAATGGTTTCTTCTAAACAGCAAAGGTCACAGGTTGTCAGTTCTGACTTTTGTTATAGACTGTGGCTCCCAGGTTCCTGGCCTTCTCCTTCTCTCTCAGAGCCCCACTCTCGAGAGACCAGATGTTATGTGCTGAACAACCCTGTGAGAGGATTATGCCTTCCACTGATAACAGTGAAGAAACCAGGAGTCATATGTACATAAGTAGATTCTTGCCACAGTTGATCCATGCAGGGCTTAAAGCTCCAGCAGATAAGCTGGTTGCAGATTCTTAGAGGCAATAAATGACAAGGAGTAGAGACCAGTAGACACTAAACAAGCATGAGAGTCTGTTGTGCATCCTGAAGGAATAGGTGTTAGCTTTTAATGGACTAATGACAGAGACAAAACCTTGGGTCTAAACAGTTTTGGAAAGCGAATACTTGAGTCTGGCGCCTTAGGATGGCTTTGTCAGGCATCAATGGGAGGAGAGGCCCTTGGTCCTGTCAAGGCTAGGTGCCCCAGTGTAGGGAAATGTCAGGGTGGGGAGGTGGGAGGGAGTGGGTGATTGGGAGAGGGAGCATGCTTATAGAAGGAGGGGGGATGGGGTAGTGGGTTTCTGGAGGGGAAACCAACCGGGAAATGGAATAACATTTAAAATGCAAATAAAAATGCAATTAAAATAGTTTTGGGAAATCTAATGGGAACTCTCTCATTACCCACATTTAATCCTGAGCTTTATTCTCAGTCATGACTTGGGAAAAATCTACCATACAGAAGGAAATATCTGTGATAAGGCTCTGGTTTGACTTTGGACAAAACAAAGAGAATTAATATTAAAATATAACATCAAAATCTCTAACCACAATTGTCATGTTCTCTTAGCTGATCACTCTTCAAAAGTTCACCATAGAAGTAAACACAAATTCTTTCTCAAGGAAATACTATATGTACATCCCTGAAAGAGTTTCCATAAGGGCACAGATAGATAGAAAGTTACAAGGTGTAAGAACTAAAATCACACTGAGCACAAGAGAAAACAAACCATCAAGATAAAAATCAAGAACAAAAACAAAGCACATCACCAGACCTGCAAAAGCAACAACTATCAGATCCAGAGAAAATTGAATAGAAAATGCCAGATTTAATATTCTATGCTTATGGAAGTAAAAGAACCTGTTGGGTATATGGTGAGAGAGAATTAGACTGTCAAAGATAACCAGGTACATTTGCAAATGATCCAGGTAGTACTTTTAAAATTGTGAAACATAGTGATTTCCATTGAGATGTCTAAGAGCAGAACAGTGAATACATATAACTGAGGAGGGAAGATGGAAAGTAGACCTGATGATAAATTACAAAGCACAAAGAAACATTTGTAAAATATGGATGAGAAATTTAACAGAATGGAAGGAGTTTTAAAGATCTTCAGATCATCTGAGTTCCGAGAGAGATTAATAGAGAGATATTAGAGGAAGTAATAGATGAGAATTTTCTATCAATGATGAGACAGGAAGTCCAATGAGTCTAAAGCCTGAAAGATAAAAAGATAGATACCAAGATAAGTCAGGATACTCAGGAAAGTTTGAGAATCATATAAAAAGCCCAACAAGTAATAACAAAAGCCCAATTTGACAGTAGATTATATTTGTTTGCAATTGGTGCCATAATAAATTACCACAAAATTAGCAACAATAACAACAACAACAAACAACAAAGCCCCAAACCTTTATTTTCTAAAAGTTCTTAAGGCTAAATAGTGCTAAAACCAGGGTGTTGATAGCAATGCTTCTTTCTCAAGAGCCTGGAAAGATGTTCCTCCAAGAGGATCCTCATCTGCCTCCCCTCTCTGAATCCACGGTTATTGCATTTCTTCCCTCTGATCTTGGTCCTCCTGCCTACGTCAGCTAATTACTCTTGTAACTCCTGGGTGAATAACCTATGATGAGTTCTAGACCTCAAGATTCTTGACTTCCTGTCTTTCGGCTTCTTTGACCATGGGAGGTAGGACACTTATTCCTCCCAAGGAGACGAATGTGGATACTTGGGGCACTATTTTAAGAGAAAGACCATAGAAATGCATGCTCACAAATACTGAATCTAGACTCTATCTAGCAAAATCAATTTTTAAGGAATTAGATAAAACACAATTATTAGAACAATCAAAGTAGCATTTTTTTTTCTGCAAACCACTCAAGAATTCTTAGAGGATCAAATTCAGAGGAAGAAAAGAACAGTCCTAGAGTAGAGATATGAGTACCAAACATCCTGGAAAAAAATCATTAATGATTGTCTAGATATAATAATATAAAAACCACAGGAACAGGAAAGAAATTCTTTCAAATTAAACCAGAGAATTAAAAGTATATTTACCAAGCTTGCAAAATTCAACAAGAACAATGCCCAGAAGAAAATTTGTAGGCACAATTCTTGGCATTGAAAAGGAAGATTTTAAATTACACCAAAAGAAATTTAAACCAAGTTTACACCTAAAGAAATGAGAAAGACTAAAGAGAACTCAAATTCAACAAAAAGACAGATAAGAGAAGACGGCAATAATTTTTAAAACCTTGGTTCTTCAAAAAATTGAGAAAATTAAAAAGGCACTAGCTATATTGACTAACAGATAATAAATTTTAATAAGGAACAAAATATTAAATATTGTTGGGAATTGTACTATAATAAAGACATTAAGGAGATACTCTAAAACTATATGCCAATTAACTGGGTTACCTAAATGAAATGGTTAATCTCCTATGAATGCATTTAAGCCAGACTGATACAAAAGAGACAGCAATGTTAACAAATATAAAACTAGTCTGAAGGTTGGATGAATAATCAAAAAATTCTCAATAGATAAAATTTCAGGATGGATGATTTGTCTGATAAATACTACCAAGCATTTAAGGAATAATTAATAATTGTATTTTAAAAATTTCCAAACCGAAGAACATTTCACTGAACAGACTCATTCCCCAAGGCCGGTGTCACAAAAACACTTATCCCAAAGCCAAACAAAGGACATGTAAGAAAAAAAGCCATAGAACATATTCATGCAAAACACCTTAATAATGCTAGCAAACCAAATTAAAAGGCTTCCATAATGTGCCTGTGACAGTTAATATTGACTACCAACTTGACAGGATCTATCACCTTGGAGACAAGCCTCTAGGCATGCCTGGGAGGGATTATTTAGATTGGATTAACCTCTGGCCATACTTATGAGAGATTATCTCTTTAAAATATTCAATTTAATATTCATATATGCATAGAACATGTCTGTTTCACACCCACCCTCATTCCCTCTTCTCCAATTTTCCTTCTATCCACCCCATCCTTTTCTCTGCTAACTTCATGTTTCCTTTTCTCTTGATTATGTTAATTAAGGTTAGAAAACTCACCCTAAAAGTGGGTATCTCTCTATTCTTTCAGCTTCAGTACCAGACTGAATTTAAAATGTGCCAGCCAAGACAGGACTCATCTAGTTTTTCAGCTGGCAATGCATTATGACCAATTCCCTCATCTCTATTGCCATGAATTGACTACCAAGGTAAGCTATACTCTTAAACTACAAGACAAAATAACTCTCATTCTCTAGATTATGTTTGTCATGGTATTTTACCATAGCAACAGGCAAGGAAACTAATATAATGCCCAAGTAGAATTTTTTTTTACCACATTGACTATGTCATATGAGAACAAGAAATGTAACACATCACATTCACCAAACTGATGAATAAAATACACTATGCGAGATCATCTTACTTGGTGCACAGGAAGCATACAGAACAGTTCTAAGCTCCTCTGTAATAAAATAAAATCATTCAAGAAAAGAAACCCAGGGTACATATCTTCATATAAGAAAGGTTATATTGGAAAATCCCACAGAGAACAGCATCCTTGATGGTGAAAAATTAAAATTTTTCCTTTAATATTTGAAGCGAGACTAGGATCTTGTTTTTACCACTTCTAGATGGATCTAACCATTTGGGGAAAGAAAAGAAGCAAAAGCCCTCCAAACTGGAAAGAAAAATGTAAAAATATTTAATTGAATGTGGCTTGACTTCATATTCAGAAAACCCTGAAGAGACACATGCACACACACACACACACACACACACACACACACACACACACACACACACACACAGAGTTAAAACTAACAAATAAATTCAGAAAATTTGCAGGATGTAAAGCCAACCACCAAATCTAGTTGTATTCATGTATACCAAGAGTGAGCAATAAAAAGTTAAATTAAAAAAAAAGGTTCCATTTGCAACAGCATTAAACATGATAAAGTATGTAAGGATGTTAATGAGACAAAGCCTAAAGAACATTTATTTAACAAAACTATAAAACACAACTGAATCAAGTGATAGAAGAGACAAATAAATGGAAAGATATCCAGTAGACCTGAAATGGAGCACTGTATTATATAAGTTACCATGCTATCCCAAACGACCTGTAGATTCAATGCAACACCTGTCAAAATTCCTGTGATGTGATGTTTTCACAGATACACACACACACACACACACACACACACACACACACACACACACACACTCCTAAAATTGTTGTAGAAAATCTGCCGGGACCATGAATACTAAAAACAATCACAGAAGAGAACAGACTAAGATGTTTCACGTGTTTCCATCTCATACTCATCACAGAGCTACCATAATCCAAAGAGTGAAGCCTTGGAGTGAAAGTACTCATACAGAGGGAGGCATGGGCAAAATAATCCCTCATGCATCTGTTCAAACTATTTTTGACAAGGGTCCTAAGATTACCCAGTGGGGAAAGGATGTTTTCCCCATTGGACCTTTCTGGGTAAACAGGAAATCCCCCATAAGCAAAATTATGCTACGCATAACCAAAAGCTAAATGAGAGGCATGAAGCACTAAGAGGAAAATATGGAATATTTGACAGCAGTTACTCAAGATACACATAAGAAAAGGAAATAGGGACAATTGAATTTCATAAAGTTTTAAAATGTGTTCATCAATACCATCAAAATTAAAAGACTACCCACAAAAAGATAGAACAGACCTTCAAATAGTATATTTCACAAGTAGGTAATGACAGAATATTCTGAGATTGTGTAGAACACAGCAATCCAGTTAGAAAGTGCAAAGGTCAGAAGCATACATTTTTCTAAAGGTGAGATAGCAGCCATCCCTTATCTGTGGATAGAGGTCTGCAGTATTCCTATACACAGCAAATTCTGTTGTCATACTGTAGAAACCTACAGGTAATTGAAATTGTAGACAGCAAAACTGCAGCTCAGGTAAGACTCCCAAGATGAACTTGAACAAATATTGTATGTCACCAATCACTAGGAAATGTAAACCACCAACAGATCCTAGATGCCTTGTATCTGTTAGGATGGCTACTGCCAAAGTTACAGTTCCCAGTGACAAAGTTTGACAGGATGTGGTAGCCCTTGTTTGTGGGAATGGAGAGAAAAAAAAGCAGAATGCCATTCACCCTTAAAAAGCACAGAGAATCTGACATACACTTCAATGTAGATGAGCCCTGAGAACATTATGTAGAGGGGGGAAAAAAACCAATCATAAGAAGACAAATATTACATGATTTCAGCAAGTGGGATACTCAAATGATTCGCAACCATTGAAATAGCAAGTAGAATGGAGACATCCAGGGGATGTGGGAAGGGGGAAACAGTTCTAGTACAATAAGCATAGCTTTTGTTCCAGATGATGCAAAACGAATGGTATCTGTTACATACGAGTCACATCTGGGTACTCCTTGTGGATGCATTTAATGCCACTGGTGTGTAAATGTTCAGAACTTGAGGATTTAAGTGTTCTACAGCAATCTTGAAAAAGTGAAAGAATGTTCAAAGTATTTTTCCACATCCACAGTCAAACATTTTCTATAATTTACTCTATGTCTCTGGGTTAAAATGTCTTCATAGCCTTTCTTCATAAGGTATCACACTGCCATATAAGGTCTTTAACAGACTGATTTTATTTGCTAACACTTAACTTTTTAGTTTAAATCTACCACCATAAGGACAATTGGTACACAACATTCTGTCGCCATTTGCTTGTCTTCTTTGTTTTCTATAATATGTTAGCTCTATAAAGTGACCAGGGACTCTCTCTGCTTGTGCTGCAGAAGAATCATCTGCTCTTTGGGTGCTTGAAAATGCCTGTAATGTCATCTAATGGGTCATTTTCTCAAAAATTTTATGTCATAAATTTAGTGTATGTGTGCACACACACATGTGCATAGGCAAAAGCATGCATACATGCATGAATGGGATATACAGGTGAACATGCACAGCATGCCTCTGACAGTCAAAGGGTAACTCTGTAGAGTTAGTTCTCTTCTACATTTACACAGGCTCTCAGGATCACACCCAGATCTCAAGGCTTGAAGGCAATGCTTTTATCCACTGGGCTATTTCATTGGCCCAACGTTCTCATAACTTTTACTAAACTTCCATAACAAACTGATCTCTTAAGATTGTTGTTTCCAATCACACTGTACATTCCCCAACAGCTAGAAGTCAAGGAAAGGGTGTAGTCGCTTCAGTTTCCAATGGAATAAGGCTTAGAAGCCAGGTGACAGCAATTCAATGAGACCAGATACTCATGTGAGAGAGTCAGGAAAGGAAAAGAGGACTGGAGGCAAGTGTGTGGTGTTTATGGGATGTCATAGGAGTTTTTCTGGCTGAAGGGGCCTAATATTCACTGCCCTTCTTTTTGAACCTTCAAAGAACTCCTGTGCTACATAAACATTTGATTACCTTGAGGAAAATTCTCAGTCCATCCATATGGAAAGCATCACATAACTATGCCTTCCTAGGTCCTAAACACTAGGGATCGTGACACCCTATGCTCACAGTTAAGCAAGGTTCTCAAGTCTCGTTAAACCAACAGCTGGTATGCACCATCCTCGCAAAGGAAACCCAATTACATACTTTGTATCAAGTTCATGGTCATCACTTTATCTGTTATCTCTTCTAGTCTCATGAGATTATGAAAACATTTGAATAAGCAGTATGTGTTCAAGACATAGAAAATCACAAAACACAGCTTCAAAACACTAGAGAGTTTCAGATACCTGGGATGATATTAAAAAATAAATAAATTGGATGAGTAAAAGCATTTCTCAAACAAATTCTATAGTAAGAATGTATAAAGTCTTGCCCCAGTATACTTGTATAAAATAAGCCCAGTTTTGGACTATACCATTTATACTTTCTTGACAAATAACAGCATTGAAGCAGTAGGACTTGCAGTTCCTCTGAGACGCAGCAAGCCTGAACAGAGACAGACATGGTACTCAGCATGGTATTCAGTGGAATCAAGGGGAGAGGGCAGATAGCATCTGTGGAGTGGGAGTCATAGACAGAAATGATCCTACTTTTGCAAGCAGAAGCAAAGGCCAGACTTCTGTAATATTTGCATGTACTGACAGGACAGCCACTCTCAATGTGCACACAGAAGAGTCAGAGGCCACTTAGAATCAGAACTCAAAAGGGCCTGGGTGGACCAAAGAATTGCATTTCTAATGTGTTCCCAGGGATGCTGAGGTATTTATGCCTCACTTTTTAGAACTGCACACTTGGCTAATTAGATCATTCACAGAGCTTTTAACTGTGGGCTTTAGATGTCGCCCTTGGTCCTGGAGTTGACATTAGCTTAATGGCACCCTGAAGACTGGCTTCTAAAGAATGAGTACTCCTTGATTTCTAGATTGTAGAATCATCTCAGAAGGGGGATTCATTTAGGTCTAATTGTGGATTTTATTACAACTCACAATAAGCACTGAAAATTTCAGTACCTCATAATCACACACACAGACACACACACACACACACAATCAAATTATAAAATTTACAAAATAATATTTATTTTTTCTTCCCATGAGGCATTCTGATATAGTCTTTAAAATACTGCATGAAACACACTAAAGTGTTTTCATGACTTACCAAAAGGTTACAACTGGTAGTTTAAAACCATATCAGGAGAGAGATGAAAAGAGACGGTTCAGTAGTGATTGTGTGTGTATTGCTACAGTGGGGACAGGGTGATTGGCTGGGAGTAGTTAATTCATCAAATAGAATGGATCAAGCCAAGTCCTATGTCAGTTGAACTGATAAATGCAAGATGCCACAGACAACGTCTTCCTCGCTTTGCCAGTCTTATCTTGTAGACTGTTACGTGCTCTGATCAACTGTATCCTTTGTGGGTTTTGTGTGTGTGTTCGTTTTGGTTTGGTTTCCAGTGCTGGGATTGAACTCAACCTTCCTCATGTTAGGCGATCACTCAGCAGCTGCACCCCTGGCCCTCGTATACATTCTTTCATAAACATTACTTAAAACCCAAATATCAATAAGTACATTTAAACTCAACGCAAAAATATATATTAACAGAATAAATCAGTTAAAACTTATATCTTACCCTTCCGAGCTTTCCAAATTAATAAAGTAGACTCTAAAATAAATGCCAAGCTCTTATTGAGCTTGCCTACATACACAAATAGCACAATGTATGTGTCCAAACGTAAAACCGTTGGAACAACATATCACCTGGGCACATATTAGAAAGGGTAACACATTTTTCTGAGTGTGTTGAGGGTGTGTGGGTGGTGAGAGCTGACACTAGCTTCGGAATCCACAGGCATCTTGCAGTGAGATAGGAATATGTGATGAAGTTGCGGTTGTGGGCAAAAATTTAATTATCAGTAAAGTCAGTTTTGCTTATGAAATGACTGAGATAAAAATATACATAAAAGAAGATGCCAAACAATGTATACTGAAATAAACCAAACTACCATGTCTACAGGAAAATAAGCTGGAGCAAACTGATGGGTTCTCTCATGCTACTGCTAAATGGCTGATCTAATGATGCTCAAACTTCATGCAACTTTTACTGAATTTCAATGACAATGTAAGTGTGGCTTGCATAGCACAGGGTGGCTTCCAGTTAACCAAGTCAACAAAGATAGAAACAGATACAGGGAGGGAGGCCTGAATGACCATTCTAAAATGGCAGCTCATAAAGGGAAACTGGAGACTGATAGTTTCTTCAGTGATTTTCTACCAAATGAAGAGCACTCTCCAGTGTGTTTATGGCTGCCTCCTCTTTCTGTGAGAAACATTGATTCACACGGCACTGGATCACTGGCGAGCAAGGTGGCTCCTCAAAGTGTTGAACAACTCCAAAGGCCCAGATGTCCTCACACTAACTTGACCCCTGGTCTCAGCAACCAGTCCACTACTCCAACTTCTGGGTAGAATTGTTTTTCCAGACTAGGGAAGAGGAAAATTTAGAAGGAACAGTTTCTTATAGTGGGAAGAATTGACTGGCCTAAAAGCAGGAAGCCAGTGTCAGAGCTGGAAATGGGAGAACAGAAAAAGAGTGTGGAGTTTAAGGCATATCATATAACCATGACAGACTACCCGTATCTTTACAGAGAATGAGTCTGATGCATGGCATGGGTTTAAAGCCACCTCTAACCCAGAGCTGGGCCTGAAACATCAAAACGTGATCCTGCATTTGAAAGGAGACAGCTTGCAAACAGATCTTAGGTGTACTGGTCTCCTTAAGAGAGATTTGGCATTAGATCTTCTTTGGAGGTATGATAGAATTCTGCACTAAAACCATCTGGCCCTGGGTTTTTTCTGGTTGGGAGACTTCTAATGACTGCTTCTATTTCCTTAGGGGCTATGGGTTGTTTAGATGGTTTATTTGTTCATGGTTTAACTTTGGTACCTGGTATCTGTCTAGAAAACTATCCATTCCATCCAGGTTTTGCCGTTTTGTTGAGTATAGACTTTTGTAATAGGATCTGATTTTTTTTTAATTTCCTCAGTTTCTATTATTATGTCTCCCTTTTCATTCCTGATTTAGTTAATTTGGATACTGTCTCTGTGCCCTCTGGTTAGTTTGGTAAAGGTTTATCTATCTTGTTGATTTTCTCAAAGAACCAGCTCTTGGTTTTTGTTGATTCTTTGTATAGTTCTCTTTGTTTCTACTTGGTTGATTTCAGCCCTGAGATTATTTCCTACTCTCTACTCCTCTTGGGTATATTTACTTCTTTTTGTTCTAGAGCTTTCAGAAGAGCTGTTGAGCTGCTAGTGTATGATCTCTCCAGTTTCTTTATAGAGGCACTCAGGGCTATGAGTATTCCTTTTAGCACTGTTTTCATTGTTTCCCATAAGTTTGGATATGCTGCACCTTCATTTTCATTGAATTCTAAAAAGTCTTTTATTTCTGTATTTCTTCCATGACCAAGTTATCATTGAGTAGACAATTGTTCAGCTTCCATGCATATGGGGGCTTTCTGTTGTTTTTGTTGCAATTGAAGACCAGCCTTAGTCCATGATGGTCTGATAGTATACATGAGATTAATTCAATGTTCTTGTATCTGTTGAGGTTTGTTTTGTGTCTTAGTATATGATTGATTTTTGAGAAGGTACCATGAAGTGCTGAGAAGAAGGTATATTCTTTTCTTTTATAGTGAAATGTTCTGTAGATATCTGTTAAATCCATTTGGTTTATAACTTCTGTTAGTTTCTCTGTGTCTCTGTTTAGTTTCTCTTTCCACAATCTGCTCATTGGTGAAAGTGGAGTGTTGAAATCTTCTACTGTTATTGTGTGAGATTCAATGTGTACTTTGAGCTTCAGTAACTTTCTTTTACAAATGTAGGTGCCCTTGCATTGGGGCATAGATGTTCATAAATGAGAATTCATCTTGGTGGATTTTTCCTTTGATGAGTATGTTGTGACCTTCCCCCATCTTTTTTGATAACTTTTAGTTGAAAGTCTATTTTGTTGATTATTAGAATGGCTACTCCAGCTTGTTTCTTGGGACCATTTGCTTGGAAATTTTTTCCCAACCTTGTACTTTGAGGTAATGTCTGTCTTAGTCACTGAGGTATGTTTCCTGTATGCAGCAAAATGCTGGATCCTGTTTAGGTATCCAGTCTGTTAGCCTATGTCTTTGTATTGGAGAATTGAGTCCACTGATGCTAAGAGATATTAGGGACAAATGATGTTGGTTCCTGTTACTTTTGTTGTTAGAGTTGGGATTATGTTTGTGTGCTTCTGTTCTTTTGGGTTTGTTGTGAAAAGATTAATTTCTTGCTTTTTCTTAGGTATAGTTTTCCACCTTGTATTGAACTTGTCCTTCTATTACACTATTGGATTGGTTGGAAGATATTGTTTAAATTTGGTTTTGTCTTGGAATATCTTGGTTTCTCCATCTATGGTAATTGTAAGTTTTGCTGGGTATAGAAGCTGGGCTGGCATTTTTGTTCTCTTAGGGTCTGAATGATATCTGCCCAGGATCTTCAGACTTTAGAGTCTCTGTTGAGAAGTCTGGTATAATTCTGATAAGTCTGCCTTTATATGTTACTTGACCTTTTTCCCTTACTGCTTTTAATATTCTTTCTTTGTTCTGTGCATTTGGTGTTTTAATTATTATTTGAGGAAAGGAATTTCTTTTCTGGTCCCATCTATTTGGTATTCTGTAGCTTTCTTATATGTTTATGGGCATTCCTTTCTTTTGGTTAGGGAAAGTTTTCTTTTATAATTTTGTTGAAGATGTTAGCTGGCCCTTTGAATTAGGAATCTTTACTCTCCTCTATACCTATTATTCTCAGGTTCGGTCTTTTCATTGTGTCCTGGATTTCTTGAATGTTTTGAGATAGGAGATTTTGCTTTTTATATTTTCCTTGACTGTTGTGTTAATGCCTTCTATGGTATCTTCTACCGCTGAGATTTTCTCTTCTATCTCTTGTATTCTGTTGGTGATGCTTGCATCTATGACTCCTGTTCTCTTTCCTATGTTTTCCATCTCCAGGGTTGTCTCCCTTTGTGTTTTCTTTAATGTTTCTATTTCCATTTTTAGATCCTGGACAATTTCCTTCAATTTCTTTACCTGTTTGTGTTCACTTGTATTTCTTTATTTATGTTTCCTCTTTAAGGATTTCTACTTGTTTACTTGTGTTCTACTATATTTATTTAGGGGAGTTTTTCTTATGTGCTTCCTAAAGTCCTCTATCATCTTCATAAAATGAGAATTTAGATCTGAATCTTGCTTTATAGGATTGTTGGGGTATCCAGGAATTGTTGTGGTAGGAGAACTGGGTTCTAATGATCAAGTTGGTTTCTGTTCCTTATGTTCTTGTGCTTGCTTCTCACCATCTGGTTATCTCTGATGTTTTCTAGCCTCCCTGTCTCTGACTAGGGCCCACCCTTCCTATGAGTCTGTAATTCTGTGACCCTGTGGTCCTAGATGTGTCAAAATACCTGGGGAGTCAAACTGCAACTGGGGTGTGGGGTGTATGGGTATGAATCCAGAGCAGAGACGCTGCCTCCAACAGAGGCAGAAACCCAAAGGTACACAGGTCTCTGGTTGGGAAGACGCAGTAATGAACCCCCACACATATGGTCACTTGATTTTTGACAAAGAAGCTAAAATCATGCAGTGGGAAACAACAGCATTTTCAACAAACGATGCTGGTTCAACTGGAGATCTGCATGTAGAAGAATGCAAATGATCCATTCTTCTCTCTTTGTACAAAACTCAAGTCCAAGTGGATCAAGAACCTTCACATATAACCAGATATGCTGAATCAAACAGAAGAGAAAGTGGGGAAGAGCCTTGAATACTTGGGCACAAAGGGAAATGTCCTGAACAGAACACCAATGGCTGATGCTCTAAGATCAGCAATCAACAAATGGGTCCTCATAAAATTGAAAAGTTTCTGTAAGGCAAAGGACACTGCCAATACGACTAAAACAGCAACCCATAGATTGGGAAAACATCTTTACCATAACCCTATATCTGGTAGAGGGCTAATATCCAAAATATACAAATAACTCAAAAAATTAGACTCCAAAGAAACAAACAACCCTATTAAAAATGGGGTACAGAGCTAAACATAGAATTCTCAATTGAGGAATCTCAGATGACTGAGACGCACTTAAGGAAATGGTCAATATTCTTAGTCATCGGGGAAAGGCAAATCAAAACAAACATGAGATTCCACCCCACACTAGTCAGAATGGCTAAGATAAAAAAACTCAGGTAACAGCAGATACTGGCAAGAATGTGGAGACAGAGGAAAACTCTTCCATTGCTGGTGGTATTGAAGCTGGTACTAGTACTCTGGAAATCAGTCTGGAGGTTCGTCAGAAAATTGGACACAGTACTACCTGGGGACTTAGCTATACCACTCCTAAGCATATACCCAAAAGATGCTCCAATATATAACAAGGACACACATGTTCAAGGCAGCCTTATTTATAATAGCCAGAAACTGTTATAAATGAGCCAGATGTCCCTCAACAGAAGAATGGATACAGAAAATGTGGTACATTTACACAATGGAGTACTACTCAGCCATTAAAAACAATGACTTCATGAAATTCTTAAGCAAATGGATGGAACTAGAAAATATCATCCTGAATGAGGTAACACAGTCACAAAAGAACATACATAGTATGTACTCACTGATAAGTGAATATTAGGGAAAAAGTTTGAAATACCCACAATGCAACTTACAGACCATATGAAGGTCAAGAAAAAGGAAGGCTAAAGTGCGGGTGCCTCAGTCCTACTTGGAGGGTGACACAAAATAATCAGGAAGGGGGAGAGGGAAAAGGGGGGCAGGATTAGGTGTGGGATGAAATGGGCAAGATGTACAAAGGGTCAGGAAATTGAATAGAGGTGTGCAGCAATGGGGGATGGGAAGTGGGGTTAGCCACCAGGAAGTTCCAGATGCCAGAAAAGCAAGAGGCTCTCAGGACCCAATGGAGATGACATTAGCTGAAACACCCAACAAAGGGGAGAGAAAACCTATAGAAACCATATCCAGAGGTTAGGCAGGGCCCCTTGGTGAGGGATGGGGCCACCTACCCTTCACAAAATTTTAACCCAGAATTGCTCCTATCTAAAGGAAATACAGGGACAAGGAGTGGAGCAGAGACTGAGGGAGGGGCTGTCCAGAGACTGCCCCACCTGGGGATCCATCCCATGTGCAGCCACCAAACCCAGATACTTACTGATACTGGGAAGTGCTTGCTGACAGGAACCTGGTGTAAATGTCTCCTAAGAAGCTCTGTCAGAGCCTTATGGATGCAGATGTGGATGCTTGTAGCCAAACATTTGACTGAGCATGGGAACCCCAATGGAGGATTTTAGGGAAGGACTGAAGGAGCTGAAGGGGTTTGCAATCCCATGGAAGGAAAAACAGTATCAACTAACCAGATCTCCCAACACTCCAGGGACTAAACCACCAACCAAGGAATACACATGGAAGGACTCATGGCTACAGCTGCATATGTGGCGAGGATGGCCTTGTCTGGCATCAGTGGGAGAGGAAGCACTAGGTCTGTGAAGGCTTGATGCTCCAGCATAGGGGAATAATTAGGTGGTGGGGCAGGTGTGGACGGGTGGGTAGGGAACACCCTCTTGGAGGCAAGGGGAAGGGGGTAAAGTGGGGGGTTTTCAGGGGGGAAGCCAGGAGGGAGGATAACATTTGAAATGTAAATAAACAAAATGATCAATAAAAAGAGAGAGATTTGGCTAATAAATATCAATGGCCACATTTATAAGAGCAGAAACCATTTTGTCACACACCAATAGACAGAAGAGAGGTAGAAAGGAGGAGGAGCATTTGAATCCTAGTCTCAGCTATGACCCATGTATGGTACTAATGGTGCCTGAGGCCTGCTTAACTCATTCGTGGCAAGTATAAGAGAACATGTGTCATAACGACCTCATTCAGTCGTCATACATAACCTAAACACACTTTTTAAAAGATCTCCATTTTACATGAGTGAAATCAAAGGTTTCAGTAAATTTAATGATTTTAAAGTTAAAATAGTGATATAGAGTTTCAAATGGGGAAGATATGACTTTATTTAGGAAATACTCCTGGTTTTAAAATATGAGCAAACTTAGAATCATACAATTAGTGGGCACTAACCAAGTGGTTTCAACCCTTGTCATAAATGAGAAGTACCTGGGGTCTTAAAAATAATCCCTCTACTTGAGATCCATAATTGCCTAATTAAATTCCAATCTGTGGACACACCACTGAGGCCATGTCATTTTTCTAAAAGTTTCCTGGAAGATCTTAATAGGCAGATATAACCTAGACTCATACCTTGTGTGAAGCCCAAGGACTACTACACTGTATACACTTAAAAATTAACACATCTTCAAGCCCATATTAGAGGGGACAATAAGGTAACTAATATCTCTTTGTCACTGGGTACCTGAGTGCTGTACACCCATCTAATGTAGCACCATGACACATCTGCGTCTGGGGTCAAGCGAATAGGCTGTTTTGAGAGGGTTTGCAGTAATGGGAAAAGCCTGCCAACAGAAGATGGCTACTGAATTGAATTCAGAAAGAAACCTTGCTATGTGAACCCGATGACAGAAAAGGAGTTTGATGACCCTTGTTCAATTTTCCTTCTGTACTGCTGTCTGGATTACAAAAGAACAAGGTGGGTTCAGTTTTAAGAGCCTGCTTTCTCACTGCAGTCATCTTCTGTATTTCTGAGCACTTCGTTTTTCAGGAGAAGGAGGCTTTGCCAATGCCAGTGCTGCAGGGAGATCATTGTTTCTCTCCTAGAAATTCTTTAACATGTTAGGTTGGGTGTAGTATAAAATATTACATCAGCATGGGGTTATTTCCTCCCTTAAACCATTTATGTTTTCAGATAAAAGACACATACAAACACACACACGGACACACACACACACACACACACACACACACACAGCCTTCAAATTTTAATAATAGCCGGGCAGCTGCCTACCCCCATGTTATTAGAATCTACTCTTCCATTGATAACCTTAAATTAACACTTATTATCTACTATGTTTCATCTTGGCTGTTTTTAAACCAATTGGGCAGCCCTCTGGGCCATGTTCTCTTGTCCCTTTTCTCTCTTGTCCATTCTTGTTTTATTTCAAGGCAATATCCCCTTTTGCCTCCCCTCTTGGTAGTCTCAAGTCTGGGAAACCTAAACCCTGCCTATGTCTCTTCTCCCCAGCTATTGGCTGTTGGCATCTTTATTTACCAATCAGAACGAACTTTGGGCAGGGTCCCTCAGTGTCTTATGTGCAGACTCTCTTGTCTTTGGGACAAACAGTTTTGGGGGATGCAGATTAGTATTAAAATACAAGTAGCATTAGGCCAACTCACTACAGTTAGGTATCAACTTCAGATTCAGGATCGGTTTGTTTGAAATCCCACCATGCACAATGTTTAGAAGAAGACTGACTTCTATTAGGTTGGGATGAGAGCAAGAGTGAAGGGACCTCACCTAGTACCTTCTCACAAATAATAAGGATGTGTGTGCTGGGAAGAGGCAGAAGGCAAAATCCTGGGCAGGAGAGCCATGTTAAAGATCAAATCAACAGGTTCCCTGATGACTTAGGAGAGAATGGTCAACCCATGGGCAGGGATCTCCACTATTTCTTTCTGCGAGGTGATGGCCAGAAATAAGACAGGAATTTTTTAACTGTCCAGAAACTATGAAAGACACACACTATTTCTTTTGTGAAAATAATTTCCCTGCACTTACTGAGATTTTTCCTTAAATCACTTCCCCACACCATTAAATGAAGTAAATAAGCCATGGGTACAAAATGCTGCAAATGGCAAAGGATGCGTATCAGACACACGGCTTCCATGGGCTCAACTTCTAATCATTTATTTGCATCAACCTAGAGCCAGATTTGCTGGAGAGCAGTGACATGCTTTTATCTTCCCCCAACACAGTGATGAAATGGACTAGCTTCTATCTACTGTTTGTCCTAAAGAGGCTCTGTGAGACACCCTCACGTCTCCCAGTTCACGTGCATTCCCTTACAGATGGGAGGGTTGCAAATAACCAACCACTGCTTTGCCTCAAAAACCCGGGCTCCAAATTATCTAACTTTTTTTGAGCATTCTCTCAACTAACCATTCTTTTGTTCTCCCAGCGGAGAATTAAGAAAATACTTTCCATAAAGTTCTGTGCCTCTTGCCTCCAAATATATTAGTTCTTTAAAATAGGCAGGCTGGGTATGTGGGGGGTTGGGGGTGGCAATGAACCACCAGACAGAAGAATAAACTAGTAGGATAATAGTGATGTTCAGAACCCCGATAAAACTTATAATTGAGACTGGCAGGAATTTGGACTAGCTCTCAACCATCCGTCCTGGGGCATGTGACCACACACTCCACTAAGAGGACTACGGCAACCCATCACTTAGCATAGAGCCTAGAGTTCTCCATGCGAATGCGGTATCTAGATAGGTCCCAAGAGTTTAACCGATGAGCATCCCTTACTACAAAGGGTATTTAATCTCTGGTTCACCCTGAATAAGTCATATGTATCTTCATCTGCCATTAATAAAGCAGTTTGGACAAGCAAGGACTATCTCCTTCATCAAGAATCACAGGGCAGGGGGTAGGGTGGGGGCTTTTGTCACACAGAGCCACACCTAAATCTCCTGCTGAAGGCCCCTCTGTACTGCTGGCACTCCCCGTGAACTAACCCAGATCACCACCCTCACCCCCACCTCCATCCCTTGCACCAGGCAAAACACAGGCCTGAAGCCATTCTTAACTCCTTTCAGTTCCCAGTGGCATCTAGGTACCCTGAAGTTTGAGACCCTCAGCCTTCATCCCAACCCCTGCCTTTCCTCACCTGGAGAAACACAGGCTGGAACCCCTATCTTAGACTGTGTTTTGCCTCCCCTGAGCAGCATGTTGGTGTCCCATGAGTCTGACACCCCAACAGCCTAGCACCCTGCATTTCACCTCCCTGAGTGGTGCTCCAACACCCCAGTGGCGAAGCAGACATACAGAACCACAGAGATACACTAAACTTTGTAGTTTCTTAAACTACTGACTTGGTTTCCTATTTCCTGGCTTTTCAATCTTGTGAGTCTTGCTTTCTCTTTTCTGAAAAAATGAGTTGAAAAAATATTTATTGTGCTAAGTGTGCTTTGTGGGCTATAAATACAAGAATAAATGAGAGACATTCTCTGTTCTAACAGAGCATCCATCTAGAAAGACAGATAAGAAAGTTATAAAGCAAGTGTGATCTTGTTGTGAGGATATAGTAATAGAGGAAGCAGTGAATGATATTGATGAGTGTTTATTGTTTTAAACAAGTATCAGGAATGGCATTTCTGAAGGGCTAATGGTTGAGCAAAGAGAGACCTGAACTGAGGGATGAGGACAGTATTTCAGTGATACGATGTCCAACAGGAGGAAAGCAGGGTCAAGAACTTTAGGAAGAAGCATGGACTATAGGGAAGAGTGGCACCAATGGCTTTAGGAGAACAGCAAGAGAAAGATTTGGCATGACCCATAACAGGGAGTAAGGATCACACTGAGTGAGAGCTACTGTCCACTAAGAGTAGAGTCCAGACCACTGTGAGTAAAGACAAATGACTCAAAGACTTTGTACAGAGAATGATTTGGATGTAAGTCAAGTTTTAGTCATGATAGGCTAAGGCCAGTGGGGAAATTTCCATGTGTTGCTCTAGAGAGGATTTGAGGGTTGAGGGTAATGCAGGGCCTGTACCATATAGTTGTGCTTGTCAGAAGTTAGAGAACATCTAAGTTCAAGGAACTGGACAGAACGCTTAAGTGCAAAGAGTTGGGGTAGCAAATTAAGGATTAAGTCCTGGAGCACCCTAATTCTTAGAAGTTTTGACAGTGATGGATGTTTAGTGAAGAACACCAAGTCCATGTTTGCTAGTCCAGGAGATTAACATGCGTGTGTTGGAGTAGTTTTCAAACTCATAGAAAACATCCTCCCAGCTTGGAATAGTCAGACTTTTTATCAATTATTTATAATATAGGTCTATAAAGCCAATAAAGAAAACATCTTTAAGCTACTGATTTAGGAAGGAAGGTGTACTGAGGATGTTGGAATTCTACCACTGGCAGAAAACCCTTCTCAGTCTTAAGACTTTTTGAAAGTCAATTGCAAACTCAAAGGTCAATTGTTTGGCCCACACAGACAGTTTTAGTTTCCTTTCTAAACCTTAGTTCACATTCTTATCATTCTGGAAATTCTTGATTCCACTAAACCATGCTTCACTCTGCATTTCTCATACTTCCGGAGTCCAACAGGAGGAAAAGGTTAAGCATTTTGCTTTGGTAAGCCTGGCAGAGGAGGAAGGGAGTAGGAATTGGGTTAACAAAGGTTATGATCTGCATATGTCTCTTCCTAAAAGCCCTGATCTCCAATGTGATAGTATCAGAGTCCAGGCTTTGAAGAACTCATAGGATCTTGAGACTACAGTCCTTATGATATGATCAATGGTGCTTCCTCAAAAGGTAGAAGTGAGCTTGCTTCTTCTCTCTACCTCACTCTCATCTCCCAACAAACACATAAGGGAACAGAAAGCAGCTTCACCAGGTCAGCTGGCTTCTTGGTCCCAGACTTACCAGTCTCCAGAAGTAGGAGATATTCCTACTATTCAAGCCAACCGCATCTGTCTTACTATAGTAGCTGGAACTGACTACCACAGACAGGAGATGAAGATACAATTTCTGTCTAGCCAGAGGCCTAGCGGCGGCAGCAAATAAGGAAAACATGGTGGGGGGGGGTGTGTTAAGAGTTCCAAAGGCCCACCTCGCTCTCCTGAGTCTTGCTTTGAAGCCATATTTCATGATGGAAATTGGCCAGTGTGCTGGTGAAGAGCAAACATATTTCATCCAAAGAGTTGAGTGTTTTTGCTTGAAATGAAGGTGCTATCACACTAGCAACGGGGACATAATGACTGTGACAATGAAGTAGAATAAAGCGTTTTCCCTACCTAAAGCACATGCTTTGGATAGCTTCTGACCTTGTTTCTTCATCCCAGGGTGGAGAACACACCTCGCTCTCGGGTCTGGAGTATAGGGAATGGGCCACCTGTGGCTAATTGCGTCTGAACTCACCTGTGCATGTGTTCAAAAGAAAAAAAGAATAAGCCCTAGGAAATTGTTTTTGGTTTCCATCAGGAGTATGTCTTTTCTCGCCTCTAAAAGCGAAGTTTAAGCATCTTTATTATTGTCAGAGACCTGTGCCCTAAGTCCTTTGATTCACATAATTTTCCTGGTTAAATCTTCTCCAAAATGTTCACTTAGCAGATATTTAGTGAACACCTACCAGGAATTGGATACTGAGTTTGGAACTGGCATAGAAGAAAGAAAACAGAGCAGAAAACCACTGCAGGTATAGAACATGCTTTATGCAGACAGAGAGAGAGAGAGAGAGAGAGAGAGAGAGAGAGAGAGAGAGAGAGAGAGAGAATGTAGACAAGAGATTCTCATCATAGCTAGAGTTAATAATGTGATAAAAGTAATCTGACAATCAAGGAAGTCATTTTAGGTTAGCTGATCGGAGGGAGGTGCGCACTCTGAAAGGTTAACATTTGAATTTATGGATGAGACTGAAACATCTGTATTAAGGACTTGGAGAAGAATTCTGATGCAAGGAAGAAATATGCAGGCTCAGAAAGGGAAACAGATTTGTATGGCCATAACAGGGAAAAGCATCTGTGAATCAGAGGGAGGGGAAAGAGAGAGGAAGGGAGAGGGAGAAAAAGGGAGGGAGAAAGAATGACAAAGCATGGATGATGGGAAACCATTTATGACTCAGAAAGATGTTTTCATTTGACTCTAAGGGGAGACACAAAGTCAAATATTTTTCAGTGAAATGGACACTTGATACAGTTTACATTGTCATTGAAATAGTTTTATGTGCAGTGACTGTAGACTTCTAGGCAATTATAAGAAATATCCCATCACCTTCTATATGTCTCAATAATAATATCTTACAAAACCTTAGTACAAAACCACTGTCAGATATTGACACTGGCACAACCCACTGATTTTTTTTTCAGATTCATTCATTTCTACTTGTATCCACGTGTTTGTATTATTCTGTGTGACTTTTAAAGGCAGTTTTTGGTTCACAGAAAATCTGAACAGAAAATTCCTTATATTCTTGCCTCTTCCCTCCAGGCAAACCTTCCCAACCCACTGTCACCATGGTGCACTAGAGTGATACATGTCTGGAACTGACAGAAACTTACGCTATGTCTGCATCATCTATGCTCCAGAGTCTTCAATGGCATGCATTCTTTTTCCTTTAGTTTTTTTGAGGATCTCATACATTTACATTATTTCTACTGCTCCCTCTTCCCCTCCAACTCCTCCCATAGTCCTGCCACTTTCTTTCAAAATCATAACCTCATTTTTAATTATGTTTGCACATACATATGCACACATAAATATCACACACCTATGTACACACATACATACATGTGCACACAAGCACACTCATGCACACACATGCACACACACCCACACACAGCATCACTAATTTGTAAATAATGAATTTAGGGCTGACACCACTTGTGAATGAATGACCTAACAGGGACTTGTTCCTGGAGAACACTGCTTTTCCTTCTCTCAGCAGCCCATGTTTGTAGCTCTGCACCTAAGGATAAGCCTTGTGAGCTTTCCCTCTTCACTCAGGCATGTTGACTGCTATTGTTGTTGTGCAGGTCTTGTTTAGGTAACATTCATTCTTGAGAGTGCATCTTCTATGTGCTTTTAGGATCTATGTGCCCATCCTTATGAAAAGCTTCACTGCTCTAAAAGTCCTCTCATCCAATTCATCCTTCTCTCCCCACAGCTCCTAGAAAACAACATTTATGGTCCCCATAGTTTGGTGTTTTCCAGAATGTCACAAGGTTGAGCTATACAGTATTTAACATTTCCATAATAGCTTCTTCTTAGTAATACTTGTGTAAGATTCCTCTATGTCTTTCATGACGTTGAAGCTCATGTTCCTTACTGCTGAATGATATCCAAACATCTGGATGTGCTACAGTATGTGTAGCCATTCCCTGACTGTAGGTATCATTTCTGCTTTGGGCCAGGTATGAGGAAACTGCATAAAGCTGCTACGAAGGTAAGTGAATGCTTCTGTATGGACATGTTTCTAACTCATTTCAAAAAATACTTAGGGTCACAATTGCTGGTTTCAATGTTTAGATTATATGAACTTTTGTCATTAAAAATAGAAAGAGAGCACTTCACACTGCTTCATACTGGCTTCCAAAGTTAGCATTTTGTATGCCCCCCCAAACCCAAGCAGATGCTTGCTAGCTGTCACATTGTCATGGTTTTGGGTTTTGGCCATTACAACAGTCCTATGTAGTGATCGTTCACTGTTGCCCTGGTTTGCAATTCCCCAGTGACACGGTGCTGGGCATCTTTTCATGTGCTTATGTGCCATCTGTACGTCATCTTCCGGGCATCCATTTAGGTTTTATTCTCATTTTAATTTGGTTCTTACTGTTGAGGTTTAAGAGCTCTTTGGAAAATTCTAATAGCCATCCTTTATTATGTCCTTTGTACTTGTTTTATTTCAATTTGTGGCATGAGTTCAAAGTAATGTTATCAAATACCTTCTAACACAGACAAGTCGCAGGAAGTTTCATCACCACAATATTTCCCAATAAATCCAATCGACTGACTCTTGGTCCTCCCTGATGTCTTTCTTCCTACAGACACTAAGCTGTCTATCTCATTTAAAAAATGGAGGGTTGGGGATTTGGCTCAGTGGAAGAGCACTTGCCTAGTAAGTGCAAGGTCCTGGGTTCAGTCCCCAGCTCTGAAAAAAAGAAAAGAAAAAAAATGGAGCATATTCTATAAATGAAATTACAGTGTGTAATCTTAGGACACTGGCTTGCTTCCTTCGATGTGTAATGCTCTCAAGATTCACCCACATTTTTAACTATATGTTTGTTACATGTATTTCTTTCCACTGATGCGTAATGTACTATAAAATGGCTGTGCCATTGTTTGTAGAATCATTCCACCGCTGGTCATCTGAGTTAATTTGCATCTTTAGATATAACAAATAAAACTATAAATATTTACGACTGAGGGTATTTTCCCACAGACACACATTCTCATTTCACTGGTATAAATACTCAAGTATATTTGTCACTATAGAGTAATTACATAATTACATGTTTAGTTTTATAAGAAATTTCATAGGTGTCTTGCAAGGTGGTTACATCCTTTCATACTTCTAGCAGTAATGAATATATGATCTGATTTCTCCTAATTCCCTTTCAAACTGCATGTTGCCATTATTTTAACTTTTAGTCATGGTGATACCTCAAGGTGATATTTCACTGTAGTTTTATTTCCTGTTTCCCTAGCACCTAGTAGTGTCAAATATGTCTTCCTGCGCTTATTCTGCTCAATAAATGTCTGTTCCTGTATTTCCATAGTTTTATTTGATTTATGTTATTGACAACTGGTAAAATTTTAAAGTTCTTTACATATTTTGTATATAAACTACTTGCTAGATAGGTAATTTATAATACAGTTTGTGGCTAGTCTTTTATCCTAACAAAGCCCTTTGAATAACAAGCATTTAATTTTAATAAGATTAAACTTATTATTTTAATGTATTCTGTATTTGGCATAATATCTAAGAAGCATTTACCTACTTTGCCATCTCTGCCTTTTTTATTATCATATTTTGAATATTTACATTTAGTGCAATGTCTCATATGTTAGAGCTTAAGTGTATCACTTTATTACCCCTATTTTTTCATGTACTTGCCTTTCCCTTTTCTTGTCTTTGTATGGGTTATTGAATAATTTTCAGAATTTTCATTTTTAATAGTATTTTGGAGTACACCTCTTTATGTAGTTTTATTTGGGGCTATCTTAGAGTTTGCATCTCTAAGGGGTTACAAATATCTAAAATGATTTGAAGGCAGAAAATGGAGGAAGGGATATCAATAAGGTTATTGGGTTATTACAAGTTAAAGGTGATTCTGTTTCCTAAGCCAAACATCTAAGAACTAGCCTAAATCCTCTGTTCACATTCACCACCCCCTCTCCTTCCCACATCACAAAGTGCACTCTGGCCTCTTTTTAGCCACTATCCTAAACATCTGTTGTAGAAACTGTTCACTTCTCTCCTGTTCTCTCCTCCTTCTATCTCTCCTCAGACTACCCTTGGCTCTCCCAGTTATTAGCTCAACTTCATAACTGATTTCTATTCTGATAATCTGTATCTGCTCCAGTCTCCTCTTAATAACTATGATAATACTGCTAAACTCAACCTTTATCAGGATACATTTCAGGTGACCAACTCCCCAGATTGTGCTGGGGGATGATAGCTTTCCTGAAACACAACACTTGCAAAGTTAGAACTGGCCAATTCAGAGTACTAGGTCAGCTGGTGACTCGGGCCTCATCAACCCTTCCAGGCCAGGAGATGAACTTGTGTAGATTGGAAGGTGTGGTTACTGCTTCTCCCTCATTTACAAGCCCATCTTCTATCCTCTGTCTCAGCTTTGCTTGGTTAGTTCTTATTCCTACCCACAGATCCTCTATGGCAGACATTCCCTGATATTGCTCTGTCTCAAACATTCTGGAGTCCTTATGATCTTTTACCAAGTCACTCTCATATACAACCTTTAGGATTTCTAAAACTGTATTCCAGTTTGCTTTCTTTGCCCACCTAATCCCAATGCTTTACAGAACTAACTGCAGTAATTGCCCCTTCTGGCCACTGTAATGCCCTTGAGGGTAAGATCTGTGAGGTAATTTGTCAACTTTCCAGACAGTCTTGGTTCTGAGAGGCCCTCAAACCAACCAACCAACTAACCAAACAAACAAACAAACAAACAAAACCAACCAAACCTTCCCCCCAAATAAAACACACCACCAACAGAAAACACCTAGTACCAGGATAATAAATTTTATGAGACTATAATTGAGATCTTAATGGGCAAATTGCTTTCCAAAACATCTTATTTCCAAGTTACTAGTGTATTTTAGAGCCACAGGAGAAAGAAAAATGTAAATATTGGTACTTTAAAGCCACATTTTTTACAATGTTTGCTTTTACTGGCTCTGTTGAAGTTCAGTTATCAGAAACAAACCAAAATTTTTAATCATCTATTCATTGGAGCACCATGGTCTTTCCAGGATTTTTGAAGTGCTCTTTCTGGTCACCTTTGGAAACTGCAAGGGAAACGTTTCCAGGGAGTAGAGCCTTACTTTCCTCTGTGGTGCCATGAGTTCCGCTCCTTAGTATCAGAGACAAGCACTGAGTTCAGTGTCTCTGAGGCTCCAGAGGTTAACAAACCAACTTCCCCCTTTTTACATTCCATAACAATACAACTCACGCCACAGTATTCACACATCTCCAACAAGTGGCCCCAAAACAGCGTCTGCAGAAATCTTCACATCCAGGTTTTATGGATTTGGACAAGGGTGAGCAAGGAATTCCATGCAGAATCTGGGACTCAAAATTCTGACATGCAGAATGAGAATAGAGGGGGAATCATTATAAAAAGTTATATTGCTACAGAAAACACAGAGACTAGCCTAACTCCTCTATTCACATTCACCACTCCCTCTCCTTCGCACATCACAAAGCCCACTCTGGCCTCTTTGGAGCCATTACCCTAAGCATGATACTGCTCCTTCAGGAGACAAGCCATCGGGCTGGGCTGCCTCTATCTTACTATCGAAAAACAGGAAAGTCCTGTGATTCTTTGAGATATTCTTCAAGCAACATAGGGGAATTTTCTCATCCAGGAACAACTAGCTGCCTTGGTTTTAATCTAGTTCCTGTTTTCATTAGCTGACATCTTGGGGTTAATAATTAAAGTTGAAAAAGGTCAGAGGAAGACACATCAGTGGTGATGAATAGTGGGCGTCTTGAATTTTCCAAGGAATGATTTTCACAAGAACCACAAGATGGCATTGTCTGCTGTGGGACTGAGTTCTGACACAGCAAGAACTGAGAGCAGAGACTGGAGATTAAATTGTTTCATATCCCTCATTTTCTGTCAAAGGCCAGCCTTCCACATCTGTCCTGTTCATTGTGTTCTGTGGCCTTGGTGTGCTGAGGTAGGAAAGAAGTGAAGGGAGGGGCATGGGCGATAGGCAGCCTGGAAAAGGTGCTAGCAGGCTGTAAAATATAACCACCACCGAAGTGGTGGGTGGGAAAGTAGCTGTTTTGACTGGTTAGTACCCTAAATAGAAAGATTATGTGACCTTACACAATGCAAAGGGGGATTTAGGTCTGATGAGGTTATAGTTCCAACAATTCTGATATTTTATTCAAACTAATCAGCTGTTGTCTATTTTATTCTTTCTCTTTTGATATCACATAGCTACCTACACAAACAATTTTAGTGCTCTCATAGTATGCATAAGATAGAAGGGTGCTTTTCACATCAAGACTGTGAGCAGGGTCTATTACAAATCTATTGCAAGGTCATTGTACTTCATAAAACTTGCTCATTTGAATTCCTGGAAATCTCAGTTGTAGGGGTATAGATCAGGAACTGAGGCTCACCAGGTTAGGAAAGTACTCTAAGATCACGAAGGGGTACTTTATGATTTAGCCTTAGCCAATCTGATCCTAAGTCTCGGGGACTTTGCCCTGTGTCGTGCTATTCTCAAACACTAGCCAGTAGAATGAAGCAAGAGTGTGAGTTCTCTCTTCTATCGCAGCATGCCTCTCTGCACCAGGACAATTGGCTGCATGTGCCCACAGCCATGACAGGCAACATCATGGACACTCCATATTTCTGCCCTTTAATATTCTAGTTAAGATATCTGAGCAAAAGAATACAAGCCATACAGGTATAATCTCATTTTTACCTCAGTGAACCAGAAACGGGTTTGCATTGATAATGTAACAGAGAAATTTTGATTATGCATCATTAGTTTTCCAGTTTACTCCATATCATATGCATGTTCAGTGTCATGTATAACAAATGTTACCTTACTTTGACAGCCTACAGATGAGGAAGAGATGACAGTCTGAAATGCCTGATGAATAAGATAGAATCCTGCTCCAAATTATTCTTTCAGCCAAAAATTATTGATGAGTGCCACACAGAGAGGCCAAATAATGCCCAGAGTTCCATGACTGATAAAGGTGAGAGAAAATCCCAGGTTTATCTTTGACAGTATCCGATCCCTAAGAGCAGAGTGGGAGCATATTGAATGTCAGCGGACTGGGTGACCTTTGGCAGAACCATTTGTACTTCCAAATTCCTATACAAGATGGAATCATAATGGTATCCTTGTCTATGGGCAAAGTAGATGTGCTACAACCCACGATAGCGAGTATTTCTTGAGTTCTTTAGTATGTGCTAACACTGTGATGGCATGAAAGCCACAGAAAAAAGTTAGAAAAGTCTTTCTTTAACAAGCTTATAATATGGATGAGGAAGAAACTTAAATCATTAGTTTAAGAAGGGGCAGTGCTTTCCAGTGTGCCCAGGGTTTGTTATAACAACAAAGGAGTCCTGAAGAGAAAGAAGACATTTTTCCTGAGATGCCTGAGGCATGATAAGCAGATATATTGTTGTTACACTATTTGTAGCATGGGGCTTCATAGCTTCTTCAAAGAGAGAGGTAAGGGGAGGGCATTGAAATCAACATGTTAAGCAAAATATGCTTCTATTGAGAGCCTGGTTGTGTGCCTAGACAACTCCAAAAGAGACGACAAGGAATCGGTGGAGGAAGTCATATTCAAGAGCATTGTGTTAAGAAGTGAATAAAGAAGATGAGATAGATACACCAAACGGAATAGCATTAAACCACAAGGAAGAAAAAAATCATGTTGTTTGCTAGAAAATGGGCAGGACCGAGGAACATCACAGAAAGTGAAAGAAGTTGGCCACAGAAAGCCAAATATTGGCTTCCTCTCATTTGTGGGTCCTGGGATTCTGTATGGATACATAAAGTCGTGTGTGTGTGTGTGTGTGTGTGTGTGTGTGTGTGTGTGTGTGTGTGTAAGCAGAAGAGAGACTAATTAGTATAGGGAAGGAGAGATGAATGAAAAGTGGAGGGCAGATGTGAGGGGTTTGTGGAAGAAGCGTCACAAAATGTGATATATTTGGGAAACTTTCCTATATGAAACCTTCGCTACATACAATGAACACATACCAGTTATAAAAGAATGCAAACCAAAATAAAGTGCAGTTAATCTGGCAGTAAAGAGAATGCAGAGTGCTCCAGCTACAGAGAATGATGTTTTTAAGGGTAAGGTAGTGAATAAAGTGTTGTATGTATTTTGGCCTAACTAGGACCCATGAGAACAGAAGACGTAGGAAAGTAAAGTGGAAAGGGAGGAAATGTTCAGGTAGCCAAAGGTTTTGTTCTCCAGGCTTAGGGCTTAGTAATTTACCCTACATGTTATGAGAAAACACTGTAGGATTTCAAAGATAGAAAAAGTAATATAAGAAACAAAAACAAGAAATCAATTTTAAAACCATCTGATGCAATAGAACATATCAGGAGGAGTAAGGTAGATTGTGAGTTTAATGTAGACACAAATAGAAAAAAACAGACAAACAAACCAAAAAAGGTTTGCTAGGGATAAACAGAATGGAGTGCACTTGATTCTATGTCATCGCCGGGGAATGGAAGAGTTGGGTCTGTACACAGGACTTCTGACTAGCGTTACTTCATGGAACATAGCATTGCTCTCTGAGCAATGTGTGTGTGTGTGTGTGTGGGTGTATACACATACACATACTCATATGTATATGTATACACACATGTATATGTAATGTATGTGTATATATGTATGTATATATGTATATATGTATGTATGTATATGTGTATATATGTGTGTGTGTGTGTGTGTGTATAATGAGGTTATGGAGAGGACAGCTACTCATTAGGTCTGAACTATGACAAATACAAAAGTGTATCTCTAGGTGTCCTTAGTCCTTGAACAGACCCGTTAGTTTCCTCTTTTTCGGGACAAGTCTGTATACAGTGCTATAAATGTCCCACATTACTTAAGGAGCAGGAGTCACAGCAGCACTGGCTCCATTCCCCTCTCTTCTGGCTCAGGATGACCTACAGTGCTTTAGGTTTCCCCTGGATGTAGAAGCCACAGTGGATCACACTTCCATGCCATACTATCCCTTGCTGTGTAGCCCCGAGACACCTTCATATAAAGCTATACTTTTGGCAAGTTTTCTGTGCCTTGGAGGACCACTTGGCTACAAACCCTAGGCTTTTGTGGTCCCTTGCTACCTATCATAGGTAATAAACCTGCCTCGTGTGATGTGCTATGACCAGAGCTCTTTCCTGCAGCGTTGGTGGAAGTGACAGATACTGGCACAGCTCAAGGTACTGTGGGCAAGGTGTTGAGAGTCTTCCCCAGGGATTGGTACCAGTGCACAGTGAGCCTACCTCACTATGCAGCTGGAGTCTCTACAGGATCAAGGCTCTGGCTAATGATAGAAACCTGAGTCAATGTGGGTGGCTACTGAGGACAAGAGACAAGCATATCAAGGAAGACTGGAGAAAGACAGCTCACAGATAAGCCCAAGAGACATGACAGAGAAACACCACTGCACAGAGTTTCAAAGGCTAGCTTAGTAAGTGCCAATCCAGGAGGTGAGGGCAATGCCCAGAAGCAAATGCAGGGCACTGTGAGGTAGAGCACAAGAGTAAAGAAAAGGAAAAGATCATGTAAGGAGTCCACAAGTATCCTTTGCAGCACTATATGGACATCAACTTCCTAACTTTATCCTGAGGTCATCAGAAGCCAGGAAGAAATAGGAAAACAGATCAATGAGACAATGGTTGGGTATACTATTTGAAAATATCTTGAGTAATATATCTAAAGGCAGCCTGCTTATCAGTGTTCTTCCTTTTCAATTCCTGCTATGTATTTTCTAATTCATGTGGCCTTACTTAGGCCATATTTAGAAACTATTGATTTGGCAAACTTGGGTTTCTCGGGGAGCCAGTCTAAGACTCTATCAATATGTCCAGTTTCTAACATTTCTCCTGTGTTACCATAGGCAACTCTTACTTCATTTAATTCTGAGCATAGTTCAGTTATTCCAACTTTACATATTAAGAATTTGGGTCTCTGCTAGATTAATGTGGCACATGTAACACGAAACACCTGGCGAAGGGCAGAGACAAAGTCCACAGTCACATCTTCATACCTGCAATGCCAGCCTGTCACTAGACGGCCTGTGTCCTATAAGTCATCAAATAGGAAAGACCTGTGGTAACAGAGCCCTCAACACAGACAGGCAAGCAAGTAGAGAATCTACTGAGTGCTTAACACCATTATGGAAAGTGTTCTACCTCACCAGATTTGTGCAAATGGTACACGATCAGTATCAAAACACTCTTTAGTCTCTAAGCCCTTGTCCTGCCCTCTCCATGTGGCCTTCTTGTTTGGTGGCACACCCTGTCTTCATCAACTTTGGAAAGGCCACATAAGATTACAGACTATACTGTATGGCACCACCTCTTCTTACAGATCCCATCCAGCTTTTACAAATCACAGTGATGTTAGGAAGTTGATGGCCACAGAGCACTTTTAGAAATGAAGAGTGTGGAGTAAAAGGACAGCCTATCCACAGACACAGCCATGACACGTTCCAGAAGGATCCAGAAGCACGATCCACAACATCTAAGCTTACCAGAGGAGGATGCCCTCCAAGAGGACTGTTCTCAGGTAGCAGATCACACTGGCACCAGAATATGAGAATTAGCATAGGCTTGAAATTTAGGGCTGCTTTGCCTGCTGGACCAGTGCCATGCACAGAATTTGGGGGTATGAGGCAACGCAACTCAGAGATCACATAATATGCTGGCCTCTTTTTTTTGACATAGCTAAGAGGAGGGAGCCTCCGTTGAGAAAATACCTCTATAATATCAGGCTGTAGGCAAGCCTGTAGGACATTTTCTTAAGTAGTGATTGGTATGGGAGGGTACAAATCACTGTGAGTGGGGCAACTCCTGAACTGGTTATCATGGTTCTATAAGAAAGCAAGCTAAACAAAGCACACAGATCAAGCTAGCAAGCAGCACTCCTCCATGGCTTCTGCATCAGCTAGCTCCAGGTTCCTGTCCTAACTTCCTTCAGTGATGGACTACGATGTAGAAGTTTAATTAAAACAAACCCTTTCCTACCCAACTTGTTCTTGGTCACGATGTTGCATCACAACAATGACCCACCAAGATACCTAGTAACCCATAATCAGTGTGCAAACAGGAAATAAGGCTTCCAAGAATCCTTTCTTGATAAATTAAAAATTCTCAAGATTAGTTTTTTACACTCTATGAACATAGATTTAAGAATTTTACTTTTTAAATTTTTATATTATTTGTTTATTAACTTAAGATAGGATCTTGCTTTGTAACCAAGGTTAGATCCAAACTAATAAGTCTTCTGCTTCAGCCTCCTGAGTGTTCAGATAAAGTATATGGGACCAAACTGACAACCATCTCACTCTTGAACAGAAAACTTTCAAGTCATTTAATCTGTAAATCAATGAAATAAATCTTGAGGCCCACGGAGTTGGTTATTTTAGACTCAGATAATCTCTATACACATCTAGCTTCCTTGCTAGAGTAAAACTGTCCTCTTGACTGCTTTTTATCTAAGGAGTCTTCTTGGTTATGCCAACATTGTGCTATCCACTCTATTCCTAGCACTATATGACTACACAATCTAACAAGTAAAAACACTATAGGCTAAGTGCTATTATACAAAGTCACCCCACTTCTCCAAAATGGCTAATTCCTTTGGCTTCAGAATTATGATTGATTAATCTACTAAAATAATGGACAGCCAACCTTTTACTTATTGACTAACTAAAAAGCAATAGAGATTCAAGTGGATCTACTCAACACTATTAATACTTTAACATTCTAAGAATTACGTTCAGCCCATCATAAAACTCCCCGTGGAGAATATCATGACATGGACTTTTAATAACTCAGGCAGAACATCCTTCATCCATCTGTGAATTGGGCAAAGATATAATCAGTTTAACGAGGAAGGCAGTAAGTCTGCTGTTCACTGGACATACTTAGACGGGGCCTACAATAGCCAGGTAACAATGTCTTATGGGAAGTTTAAATCTTAGATTATGAAGGGAAGTATCTGTCCTTCAATATTCTTTCCAGCTGGGAATCTCCCAAGTCTCAGGCCACTTGTAATATGGCTAGATCACCAGTCCCTTAGTCAGTTAATAATTTACTCACTAGTAGAAACTGGATGAGTACCAATTGGAAACAGTACAGTAGTGGCTTTTGGGGCAGTCATACTCCTTTCAGTCCCTTGAGCCATCATATAAGAAGAGACAGCCCACCTGTCCTGCGTCATTCCACCTGCTCTATGCAAAAATGAGTAACCTTTCCCAGGGATACAGAGGTGAGGGGACCAGCCACTCACAACAAAGCAGGTGGGCTGTGTGTCTCGGGACTACTGATTATATTTAAGGCATCCACATAGCCCAGTGTTCTTAGGACAATGTTCAGTTCTATCTGCTTCCCTGGTGTACTGATTGATTTGGCCCAAACTCCCCAGTTCTCAAGATATGTCAGACAGTCATTTTAATCTAAATCACACGCCTCTAAAATCCCTCTACAAGTTACTGAAATTGCCAATGTTTTGTCAAGGGGTGGGAGCTGGTTTCCCCCCAGGCTATGCCATAGACAGAAGGAAACATTCTCCCATATCCCGTGGGGGTTTTTTCCTCCACTCATGACTTCAAACTATTACTATATTGAGAGAAAACTTCTCAAGTAGTTGTGCCTAGTTGCATGTGCATGCGCGCACACGCACACACACACACACACACACACACACACACACTCAGCAAGTACTTCCTGCCTGCCCTGTTGTGAGCAACACTCTCACCTCCTTTGGGGCCTCTCGAATTCAAAATAATTTTCAAGGAAATACAAATACCATAAAATTACACTGCAGGAGCAAGCCCTCTTAGTCTGTATCTATCAGAGTAACAATTCATGTGGATATTGTAATTAAATCTTAACATCGTGTTAACGTCATACTTTGGCTTATAATAATTCATGCAAAGTTTCCAATCTTTGAGGAGCTAAGGAGCTCTGCAGAATCAAAATATGCTATGCTAAATCGCATGCCATTACGAAAGATTCTCACTGTCACCCTGGTGCCAGTGGCAATTGCCTTCCCAATAAATATTTATATGACAATGAGGTTTGAATGGGAAAGTGTATGGACATTTGAAATCTGTATATTTCTATCTCTGAGACATACTGAATATCATCCTTAAAAAGGTCATATACTTTACTACATAGCCAAAGCCTTATCATGGCTATACCCACAAGTATGTGAAAATATCTACTATGGTAATATAAATTATCTCAGTGCCCACAGTCTAACACCTTAGCCAATGAAACCCTGGTAACGTTTGAGGACTCATTAGAGAGCAAGTCCATTTGCTTTTGCCTGGGTGCTGGTGAACTCCACGTCAACCAAGAGCCCTCTGAGATAACTCATTTCTTAGAGAATTCAATGGCATGGCTGCAAAGAACACAATTGGTAATGTTGGGAGCTCACACTCTGTACTGAAATTGTGTTCCAGTGTTCAACAGAAATATAGAATACACACACATGCACATGCTCGGGTACATGCGTGCATACACACACACACACACACACACACACACACACACACACACACAGTGCACAAACTCATTGACAAAACCAGCACCTGTATTTTGACAATGTCTTGGCCAACTCTTTATATTTTAAACATAAGGCTAGTGCCCTCCTTCGCCCACAGCCTGCAGATCTAGATGTAGGCTTGAACTTTTCTATTGCAACATTTAAGTGACAGGAACAATCCAAATTCACGACAAACACAGAGAAAGAAATCCCTACAATTCAATTCCCTCGCTCAGCCTATGCAGAATCTCTTCACGTCCTAGACATTTCCCAGGACCAAGCAACCCGGAGCAACTTATAGCTTCATAGATGTTCCTTATTCCAAGAAGTATCCACAAACCTTTATCTAGAAAGATACCTTTGGCCTGTGCCTGATGACCATTGTCCCACTCTCCATCTCCCTTCCAGAGATTTGAAAAGTGCTTTCGGGAAGTGGAAACCTAGTCCAGGAGTTTTCACACAACTTTCCCGAAGCTTTCCAAGAGCATGGAATGCAATTGACAGCGCTGTGAAGGCCACAGTTGTCCATTCCGAGGTCAGCCAAGGCTATGGTTGCCTGGCATAAGCAGCTGTTCCCCACTAATGCCAGTTGTCACTGGGATCGGGACTTGGTATACACAAGTGAAATGAATCTGCCCTTCGGATTGGCACGGAATAAAAATGTTTCCCTCTCTGCTCTCCCCGGTCAACTCCAGCCCCCAGTCACCTGACTATGTAGCTGTGGTCACCAAGCTCATTTTTCTTTATGCATTTCAGTCCTTTTTATTATTTCCCCCTTGGGGTTCTGCTCTATTACACATTTTTATTTCTGCAAGCCTGGATTTGGGACCTCTGCAGACACACTAAAGAGACTAATCTGAGCTGAGTTAGATCCAATCTGTTACACTCATTCTGATCTAGCTGACCCCTCCCTCCCTGATTTACCAGCTTGAAATCGTTGGCACTGTTTCACATCATGTCTCTGGCAGAGAGCTCTCCCCTTTAAAATGATTTCAAAGGTTGCTATGCTTTAATTACAAATGATATGTCTAAATCTTAAGGTGCTACAACACCAAATGCATATACTAAATTTGATAGATAATTTTCCCTCCTGGGGTTATAAAATAGAAACATAAGAAATGTAAAGAGTTATTTCCAACCTCTGGGGACAGGAACTGGAAAATACAGCAGATACGCTAGAATTCTTGTTTCAGGGTGTTGGAACCTGAAGGGAGCAGCTGTTTTTTAGATATGCTCGAATTCCTCCTGCCATGATAGAGTCAGATGTGCTATCTGCTGACAGAGAACTACACGGTTATTCCACACTAGAGACCGGGATCCAGTGGCTCATCAGTCTGCGGCTGTTGGGGCTGCATGAAACTGTCAGACTTTAGTTGCCAAAAGCTCTAAGGGATGGTAACAACCTGCCTCGAAGGCAACGATGAACTCTCTCTCTCTCTTTTTTTTTTTTTTTTTTTTGGTTCTTTTTTTCGGAGCTGGGGACCGAACCCAGGGCCTTGCGCTTCCTAGGTAAGCGCTCTACCACTGAGCTAAATCCCCAGCCCCACGATGAACTCTCTTGAGCCTAAAGGGAGACTTGTCATATGGCTAAGGTCCCAATGTTTATTCTGGATTTTAGACCACCTGCTCATCATAAACTGGTTTAATGACGATTACAGGTGAGTACTGATAAGGATCGAATACGAACAGGCATCAAATCTAACAGATACTCAGGGCTCCTTTCACAAAGTCAAGCAGTCTTGGCTACTGATGAGTTTTGTCTCCTCATTGCACCAACTATGACGCTAGCTCATTTGTACTTGGATTATGATTAATATATGATTGGCATCCTCTATTCTCCTCAGCGCAATGCTCAACTTAGAAAACCATGCTTTAGGAACCTTATACCAGCCTAATATGAAGCCCCCTGGGGTTGTCCAGGACCGGAGACGTAAATGGCTGTAGAGTCTTATCTTCAAGGAGTTTCAGTCCCAGAGACAAACATTGTTGGAACTCTGGGTCTCAAAAGCTATGAGGAAGATAAGTGGAGCATGTCAAGATACTAGGAAAATGGACCATCCTCCCCTTTAGGATGGTAAGTACTTATTCTACAACCGTCATTCCTTACTGTTCCTTGAGCTGTAGATGTTGCATGTGAGGGCTGAAGTCAGAACAAAACCAGGATTCCTTCCATCTCTCCTGATGGGAAAAGTCATAAATCAGATTAAAAACCAGGAATACCTTAGCTTACCAAATTACTTTCCTTATTTCTCATCAGAGATTTCCTCCAGAGATCTGAGAGAAATTCGGTGGCAAAGATCCTACTATATAAATGTTCCATATTTATGGTGCTGCTCTCTCAAAATGTCTAGATGTTTCTAGAAGAAGAAGAAGAAAAACATTCTCTGTGTTAACCACACATACAAATGTTTTGAGTCCACTTCCCTGACTAACTTCAAAGAAAGCCTTTGTTTAGCGTTTAGTCTTCAGTATTTTTCCACTTGGCCTATAAAGTCACTCTGGCTATGGAGACACTGGTAAAGGTTTCCGAGGGCACCCTTCACAGGGCTTTCATCTCACTGAAGGGGCACCCCAGCTTTCCACTCAAAGACAGGATCACTGGGAGAAGACTGATGGGTTGCACTCTGGTTCTGAAGGACCAGCCCATGCATCAATGTCTCCCAAAGCCTCTGGGAGTTTTGTTCTTATGAAGAGGTGGCACCACAGAGGGGACCAGATGCTTGCTTGGTTTATTTTTCTGACTGTCCCTTTCAAGATGCCACTGTGGTCACTGATGCTTAGTTACAGTGTAGTTCACCCTTCCACTGGGCTCTGAATAAAAATTACAAGCACTGTAGATCCACCTCTCTTCTGCGTGCGTGCGTGCATGCGTGCGTGCGTGCGTGCGTGCGTGCGTGCGTGGGTGTGTGTGTGTGTGTGTGTGTGTGTGTGTGTGTGTGTGTGTCTAGAACTCTCGTCTGTGATTCCTTAGGTGTACACAGCTAAATTGCCATGTCCTCCTCTGAGGATTCTCGTTCCTCATCTAATAAGTTCCGAGTGTCTGTGTATAAGTTGAACTATCTTTAAAGTCAGAACCCATAAAGAAATAAGATTAGAAGCTATACTGATGGTTTCCCACCAAGTCTCCTTGTATGTTTTTACTATGTATCATGTATGTTTTTACTATGCTTTCAACAAAATACAGTTAATAGCAGCAAAAAACCAAAAGTTTTACTGCTCTGCATATTTTCTATTAAAAACACAAATTTTAATTAAAGGAAAATGTGGCATCAAGTGGGAACTTTAGTGACAATATAAATAATTGGACTCTTTCTAAAGCTTCAGGGTATCATGGTAATTAGCCAATTTCAAATCCTGTGGTGTTATTTACTTAATCAGATGTGCTAACTACTCATGCTCACTAGAGCATGCCACCTTCTCCTTCCTCTTTGAATATCAATTATAATGAAGATAAAGAAAATGAAAGATAGTATAAAAAACAAGAATATTTTTTGTTGTGGTGCCATAAGTAAAAATTAAATAAGACATGCAATGTGTGTGTGTGTGTGTGTGTGTGAAAGAGAGAGAGAGAGAGAGAGAGAGAGAGAGAGAGAGAGAGAGAGATTCACTTCATTAACCTACAGCATGAAATTAAGTGACCTGTGCTCAGCAGAATTGCTAAGTTATGGAGTATAACCTGTGAGTATCTTTAGATAAAAGAACATTATTATAACATGGGGTTCCCCAAGTGTGATGCCCAAAAGGACAGAACTCCAGTACTTCTTCCCCTAGGGACTGTTAGAAATGAAAACTACCAGTCCTCACCATAGGCATTCTGACTGAGCCCTAGGAATGGGCATCAGAGTCTGAATCAGAGAACCCTAAGAGGGGATTCCAAAGGCTTCTTCACTCTAAAAGCAGAGCCCACTCTGGCATACAGTAGTTCCTGTATAGCCACTAGGTGGCTCTGTTGCTCAGGACAGACTGGTATAAGGAGGGCAGCAGGGTATCAGATCATTGAACTGATGCCACTATGAGGTAGATGAGGATGTCTCCTGTTGCTTCAGTTTCTTCCCAAGGAAACATCTCCTTGTCCTAACTTTCCAAGGACATTTGCAGGACCCTCCTGGGGTCTTAGAGGAAAATATGAAGATCTGTATTAATCTGTAGACAATTTAGTTTTCTATACTGTATTGCCAAATATTTCTCCTGTTACCTAAAACCTACATTTACTCTGTCCTTACTCAGACACTGAATTGTTTCAGAGGCATGTCATGACATTGCTGAAAAAAATCAGCATTTAGACTTTAACCCAATCTTGAATTCTACCGCATTTTCTAATCTATTCTCACCCTTCATCTAGTACATCCACAACTCCTTGGGTATACTTTTGGACTCCTCTCAATTCCAATCCCTTCAGCCTTTTTGGGTTGGACTTATATTGAACCTCTGACACCTTTCTTGTAATCGTCTAGATTTAACTTCACCTTAAATCCCAAGGCCCCAGGCCTGCTCAGGTGTTAGACATTCAGGATGGCGGAGTCTATGCCTTTAAAAGAAGAACCAAGAAAGTTGAGCAAACTGAAGGTAAGATTCATTGCAACAGACTTTGGGATAGATAGATTTTTGGATCTATACTCGGAGGATGTCCCACTTCAAATACTTCTCATAAAATTATTTAAATTCTTCAAAGTAAAACACTATAAAGATTCACATAAATATTTTAAATTTCTCTCTTTTTGGTATCATCATTTTTATTTATTAAAGAAAGTGTTTGTTTGTTTGTTTGTTTGTTTTTAACCAGAGGGTTGAATGAAGAAGATGTCTGTACACAGTCTGGGGGCTTTTCATGAAGACCAAAACTCTTGAAGGGTACTTCTAATAGTCCATGTGACCTTTGTCATTCATTAATAATTGGCATTCTCATCTCTAGCAGCTGAAATCTTCAGCCTTTACCAGAGATGGCTATGCCTACAGTAAAGAAAACCCACACATCTAAAGCATCCCTTTGTGTTCTTTGTTTGGGGTCAGTACCACTGGTTTAGCCAATAGGACAGCAGTTGAACACATTCTTAGATTCAGAAATCAAAACCTGGTCAAACTCCTGTGCCCCTGCGTGGGATATGAGTCTTGACCCCAGTGCACTGGTTCCTATCGATAAACCCCATGTGATTACAGCAAAAAAAAAAAAAAGAAAAATGAAAAAAAAGAAAGAAATCAAAACACGACAATAAATCATATATTATACAGGGACCATGGCTAGCTACCCAGGGCTAGAGGCCACTGTATAAAATTGTAGGATATTAATTTTTAAATTGAGAGAGAATCTAGGCATAGCAAATTATTAGTTTTGCCCGGCTTAATAAATAAAGTAAAAATAAGACCACTGCTTTTCTTGAAGATTCTGTGTCATTACTTAGCACTCAACAGTGAAGAATGTACCTTGTAATTTCAGCTACTATGAAGGGGGAGGACATGACAGTACCGAAGGTAGGGGTGCTGGTGCTGACTGAATGCCAGTTTCCCAATTAGTAGGAGGGAGTTCTAGGTTGCACAGCTAGGCGCAGGTTGGAGCTGAATATAAGCTCCCTACAGAGTCAGGACAGAACTAAATGCTGAGAGAAAAATTATACTAATGGGACTTCGTTAAGTTCCAGAAAAAATTATTAAGCAAAAAGATTGGAAGTCACAAAATGGAGTTGAAAGATAAGATCAGCAAATAAGACCACTGCCTACCTACTTTGGCATAGCTGGCCAACTCGTGAATTCTACCACACTAGTTCATGAAAGAAGAAATTAGGTCAGATTCTGTCAAACATTGGGAGCCAAGAAGGAGAGATCACTATGTAGACAAGGCTGGCCTTCAACTCAGATATCCGCCAGCTTCTGCCTCCCAAGTGCTGGGATTAAAAATGTGTGCCACCGCCTCCCAATTGCCACAATTCTAATCCAATGGGTTGGCTGTTAATGGATTTGGAGGGGGCAGTAAAACAAGAGAAGAGTAAGAATAGCCACAAAAGAAGATGTTTGTTATTTTGCCTGAACTTAAAGATGATTTTTAGGACTATAGTAGGATTATTGATCATCAAATTAGGAATTAATAGGAAGAAAGAATCCTTCCCACATCGCTGAAATAGTTACCCAATTTCACAATTCACACTTGTTCCCTTTTTTCTGGGTTACGCAGTTATCAAAGCCCTGGTGACACGGCAGCAGGTGTTGTCAGTGTTCTAGGCCTACTGGGGCGTTTACAGCTTTTTGCTTAAGGGACTACGTTGCAATAATGTAGGGCAAGCCAGAGGTTCAACAACCCTCCAACCCTTGAAAAATGGCCCTCGGCCAACCTCAGTGAGAACTGAATAAATGCCATGCTTTCTCTACTCCTCTCAAGTGAGACAACATAGCACAACCAGCCCCTATAGCATGAGGTTCCAAGCATCCCACCCATTTGCTCTGGGACTTGAAGTCACTGCTAAGTACCAAAGTACCATCCACCCACACCTATCAGGGACAGTCATTTAAATAAATGTTTCACACCATAGTGATATTCTGGGGGATATTTCTGCAGAAACTCAATCTTAGAAGAATGGTATTGATGGGCACTCGCGTTTAATACCACATTAAGGTTTCATTAAGGTTTGATATTTACTGACCAAATCTGGCTTGATATTGTGCAGTGTCCTTAAGTTGCCAAGCCACAGTGTTTTGAACCAAATGAGATGAAGTCGAATGGCTGTCACAGAGCCCGAGCAGCTGCCGAGGACTTTCACACTGGCATTTCTCCTGCTGTGGGCTCTTTCTTGGGAGAAAAAGGCTGGTCCTTCCATCATAAAAAAAACAAAAAAACAAAAAAACAAAACAAAAAAAAAAAAAACAACTAGACTTCCAAAGGCTTTGTTAATGACAAGTAAACGAAATATGAGCATGTGGATGTTTTCTTTTACATAGTATTTGATATGAACAAAACGCCAGAACATTGAAAGGGATTTAAAGAACCACAAATGATCTAAGGCCATAATTAACGATAAGAGAATGCATTATCTCAGAAGGAATTTCAGTATATGTTATTCACATTCACTAGGACAAAACAGAGACTAATATATTAACATGCTTTCGAATCTTCTCCTTTCTCAAAAATCTATATAAATGAGGAGGTGAGGGAGGGGAGAGAAGAAAAAAAACTAGTTTTTACACCTATTTTAAATTTTGGTTTAAACATTTGTCCCAGAAAACATTTTGGCAAGAAACACACATTTCCCAGCTGCCTCTGAGAGAGCAAGTTGTAATCTATTTTATAATATCCTTCACAACTAAATATTTCCTTGGGAAATTGCCTGGAAAGTTCATAACAACTAAGGGTAAAGTAACTTTTTTTGGTGAAATATCCACCTCTCAAAGCCAAGTGGAGACATTGTGAGGATCCAATACAAGTGCCAGATGCCAAGCTCCGTCCTTGAGTTTACCATCTAAGGGAAACACTTGTAGAATGGATTGTTATGCACCAGGGGAGTGTTTGGACAAAGCTAAGGATGCAGAGTCTGCCCCCATCCAAGTCGGCTCCTCAGGTGCCAAGACAATGTGAACGAAAGTGGGTTCTTTACTGCTAGGGAACATCTGAGATACCTTAGAACTTGTGAGTCACCACTGAGCAAGACCATCTCCAGGAAGCCGAGAGAGTCTTCTTACATCACCACAAAAGGAGATCCCAAGGGCAGAGGCTAGGAAAAGCCATTGCACTTGCGCAGAACAACAACTTCTAAACAATGGGCAAACAGACAAAGAAACATAGGATACTTCCTGGTAGAACTCCAAGCAAATATTAAGGACAAAGCAGGATAGAAGGTGCATCCGGAATCTGGCACCTGAAAGAATGAGGATCTGGACCTCACTGGATGCTCTGTCACCATCACAGTAAGAGATAATCACAGACACATTTGCCCACTGCTAAGTTTTCACTCTTCTCACCTTTAAGAAATTAAAAGCCCTAGGCTTGGTGTTTCCACAGTTGATTACGCCTGATACTTCATGCCCAAAGCATTGTCTCCCCAGCTTGTCAATTTAGATATCCAGCTTCAAGTGGTCAACTGATGATGCATTTCTCAAACTCAGCCTTTTCAGGGAATCTAGTCTGGGGGTCTGGTTTTAGGTTGTTTTTCTCCAAACAGAGAAAGTGGATCTTCAGGATGTGTGGGCTACCAGAGAGTTCAGGAGGAAGTACTTGAAGCTCCAGCATATTTCAAAAGCACAGGTAGCTGAACCCACTTGCCTATGCTCTGCGGCACAGTCAGTAGGAGCAGAGAAATGGGGCGGGGGGGGGGAAGGCACACGCTGTGCTAGGCAATTACACAGATGTAATATATGTTTACATTTATCAAATGCAGTTACTGTGCTAAGGGTACTATACATTCGCTATACAATAAAGCCACAGCCATAACTACTGGCAGAGTTAAGATTTAAATCTCCATCTGCTTCTTTATCCTGTGTCGCAAAATCTCCCAGTCACAAAACAGATGCCCAGCTTGTGTTTTTCCTTCCTCTTTGGCATTACATAGGTGGAGATGGCACGGGTGCAAACCCTAGGAGGTTGATGGGAGATAGGTAACACAAAAGCTGGGCGGAGGCATTTCCCTTAAGACTCTGATGGGGTAGATTTGAATGTGTACATGTGGCCAGTGGACAGGATCTTAGAAGTTACAATTTGCCCTTTGCCATTAAGTAGAGAAAACTGAGGTCACAGACTCAGAGGCCTTGAGGCACATCAGGTAAAGGAGCTAGACCTTCACCGGAACATTAGGATTCCTTCCTTGTACTTCCTGAAGCACCTCCTCTTCAATGTTAGAAGTACCCACTCAATACAAAATAGCAAAGGAACAACCGTCCCTCTTTGACTTGAAACCTAAAATAAGTTAAAATGTAGGAGGAGTTGGCTCCTCCAAAATCTCCCCAGACTCTTCTGTCTGGGTCACGAACTCTGTCTTGGTCTCAGATTCTGATGAGTTTGGACAGATTCCAAGGGTCACGGAACATGTGTGTGAAATGCATATGTTCACGTTCACTTGGCAATAACTCAGCTGAATGACTACCCAAGACACACAAAGGCACACGTTGGTCCAGTCTGGTACACCCGCTGCAGCGATTTATGGGACATGAGAGGGGTGAGTTGGCTGTAGGGAGAGGCTTCTTGGTGGTTTCTAGTCCTGTAGAAGCTGCCTCCAACAGTTGACTGTCATCCATCTCAGCTCAGGGATAACTAAGTTTCCATGCTTTTACTTAATCACAGGAACGGGTTAAGCAGTTTCTGCTCAAGTAGAGAAAAATGGGCATTTGAGTTTGTGAGCATGCCAGACAGGTTGGGAAAAAGCTGGGGGCGCTTTCAGCTATCAGAGCTCTAGCCACGTTGTCAGTTATCTGTGGGTTCTAGCCAAGTTTCTTCTCTGTGAGCCTCTGTGAACTCATCTGTGAAATGGATGTGTTTAAAACAATCTATTTAAAGGTCAGTCAAAATTGAAGGTGCATACCTAGGCTGCTGTAGCCTAGACAGAAAAAGAGCCCAGGAACCCAATGCCTCACAGGAGATGGGGGCAAGGAATAATAAAAGCCACTCTTTGCCTGGTTTAGATGCTTTTATGATTTAACCCATTTGATCCCATAACAACACAAGGAAGAGATCTTACCCCAGTGTTATCCTTGTCTTATTTTACAGAACAACTTTTCTGGGTCACAAATTTAATTGACAAGTATACAAAGTGCCATGCCATGGGGACAGGGAAGACCCTAATAGAGGAAGTGATACACTGCATGGATGATTGTCCCCAACATTATGCATTGAACTATTAACCTCTAGTGTGATGACACTTTAAGAACAAAAGTAACAGCCCAATTCTCTGACCCCTACAGGATTGCATATCAACAGACAACTTTGTTTATCGTGCATCAGCATCTCCTTAAAGTCTCTCATTATGGAATCATAAACCTGTATTATTCCTGTCTCCAAAAGCCAAGGTCCTGGGTTTCATCCACAGAACTGAAGGAGAGGAAAGAGAAGCCAGATAAATATGTCACCTTTCTTATTGAGAACACCAGGACTCAAACACAGGTAAGAAGCAGAAGACAGGTGACAGAGAGTCAACCAGCATTCATAAAGTCCTCAAATGTAGACTGTGTGAAGCACAAAAAATGACCAGAATATACAACAGCCCTAAGGGGATAGCAGTGGCATTCATACCTCTGTAGTAACCAACAGCTTTTCAATTTAACTTAAGAGGGAAATCCATCCTGGTAATGGAAACCTAGCCAGCTCCCAAGGCTAATGATGTCACTGATCTTAGAGAAGAACCTATAGCAGCCACTTCACTAAACCAGCACAATAGACAACTACATCCTGAATACTGGTCCTTATAGTGTGTCGTCTTCGTGCCACATCAAGGAGACTCTTCTCTGCAATAGATGGAGCTCATTACCAAAAATCATAACAATTAAAATAAATGCAGAGTCGTAGAGCTGAGTTCCTCTGAATGCTCTCCAAAATAACCCCTGATCCTAAGGCTCAGGGAACCTTGCAGAAGAGGAGCAGAATGACCATAACAGTCAGAACCGCAGAAAGTTGGCTATGAAATTGTGTCTCCTCAGAATGTCAGAAGTAGAACCCATAGAGCATCACGAATATGGCATACTAGACATGGGCTGAACAAGGATGAAAGCTATAGGCATGCTAAGATGGGTGGGAAAAAGCCTGAGAGGCCTCAACCTGTTTGCCTGTACACAAAGGACAGACAACTAAGAAATCATGAAAGTGTGGAAAATAGTCTTCCCCAGGAAAGAGCACACCAATTGGTTGACCAAATTCAAATGGTCAGCCCTGAAAGCATACATAGAGGTGACATTATACAGACTGATCAGGTTATAGTTATGCATTTTTAAATGTATATACATATATGTATATAACAAAAATTAATAGGACAAGAGGCCATGCATTTGAAAGAGAAGAAGGAGAATGTAGAAGAGTTAGGAGAAAAAAATAGAAGGGAGAGGGTATAATTATAATTTCAGAAACGAAAAGAAATCATTTTTAAATTCCTCATTATGAAATTGGGTAAACAAGTAAGAGAGCCATGTTGGGTTGATGCAAAGGTCTCCTTATCCAGAGGTAGCAAAACCAGATATATGAGTAGACAGTACTTACATTAGAATTTAAGCAGTTCTTTCCCGTTTTAAGGTTTTTCTTAGCAGGATCCCTCCACAAACCTCACAGAAGTATAACTGAGGAAACACCCAAACTCTGGGCACATTATAGCCACATTTCTTGGCTGCAAACTGAGAAAGAAATGTCCCTTGGAGAAAGCAGATACACTTTATTATGTTACGTATTTTAATACCTTTATTGGGATACAACCAACATGAAATAAAGTTCACATATTTAATATGTGGAAGTCAACAGGTTTGAGAGCATGTAGACACTACAGAATGTTTGTAACATCTTAATAATCCTAAAAAAAAAAGAAACTGCATAACTACTGACAATCAGATGTCTTCCCCAGGTCATGGGTAACCACTAACTTACTGTGTATGTTTTTCCATTATGAACATTTTATATAAATGTGATCTATTGGGATTGACTTCTTTCACTAAAGATAAATCTTTCAAGGTTTAGTCATGCTGCAATTGGATTAACGCCTCACATGTTACTGCCTCTAAAATGACAGGCAAATATACATTTGACTTATTCATAAATTCATAAATATTTGGGCTGGTCTTACTTTTTAATCATTACAACATAGAATGGGGTTCTGTAAGGCAGTGTCCATGTTTTGTGTTTGGACGTGTCCTCGTCATTCTTAGATACCTGAGCACAAGCCTGGCTCTTAAGGCACTTGTATATTAAAGAATAAGACTACTGCCAATGTTTCCCATTGGCCACTCTTCATCTCAGTTGATAATATGCTGTTCTCCTCACCACATGTTACTGTGGTCAGTGCATACATTCTAGCATATCTGTTGGGATTTCCTCTTGTCATTATTTCTACAAAACGGAGAAGTTATAACTTATAGGAAATCTATAGCTATTCTAAGGAGAAATAGTGTAGACCCAAATCCTCTCTCATTTTATTGAATTACAAGTTCCTTAAAAATTACAAATCCTGATTTCTAATTCCATGCACACTTTACAATTTTCCCATTTTAAGTTGTGCATTCCTTTTCTTGATAGTGTCATTTGAGGTAGAAAATTCTTCTTTAATTTTATCTGAGCTCAATGATGTCTATTTTTCCATGTTCTAATAGCCAACAAACCCTTGCCAAGTTAAAGGGGTACTCCTAATTTTTTCTTCCAAATTTCAGTTTTACTTCCAACAATAGGTCCACTATCCATTTGATTTGTTTTAATATGGAGAAAAAGGGGTCCTGTCCTATCCATTCATTTGCATTTTGCTATCTGTTGCCCTAGGACTCCTAACCCTTCTATGGAATTATTTTGATATTCTCATCAAAAATTAACTCAGAGCACTGGGAAAAGGTTTCATACAATATACCATTTCCATGTAAGCTTGAGTTTGAATACCACCGCACATGTAAAGATTCAGAAAAGACAAATGAGTATGTACTTTCAGTAATTCACTAGAAGCCAGCCTAGCTGAACTAGTAAGTTCACAAAGAGATTCTGCCACAAAATATGACATGGGGAGCAATTAAGGAAGACATCTTCCACTGACCTCAGCCTTCACATGTATCCCATACACATGGATGCACACATCAACAGATACACATCACACATACAGATACAGATCACTCACAAACACACATAAACAACACACAGAATCAATTGACATGAAATTGAGGATTTTGTTTCCAGTTTGATTTCCAGTTCTACCAATTTTATTGCAAGTGCTCTAATTTTGCTTTTCTTTATAGCTCAAGAAGATTTCGTTACAAAAGCAACATTTTCCTCATCTGCCTACCTGTTGATAGACCTCTAGATTGGTTCCATCCCTTAGGCTCTGTGAACACTGTGGGAGTGGGGTGGGGGTAAACAGTGCGAGTACAGTTGAGTCATATGGTTGCTGCATTTTTTAAAAAGACAAATCTGCATACTGGTTCCCCCAGTTCACATTCTGTGAAGCTGCACCAGCTAATGTCATCCAGCAGCAAATAAGGGGTCTCATTTCCCTACATCTTCGATGGGGTTCGCTGTCATTTGTTTTCTCAATGATCGACCTTCTAAATGGTGTAAGACAGAATCACAAATATTTAATTTGCATTCCTCTGATGGCTAAGATGTTGAACATCTTTTTGGATACTTAATGGCCATTTGTCTTTCTTCCTTGGAGAACTGCTTATCTAAATTATTAGCGAGGCTTCCTTTTAGATTGGTTTTAGTTCTTTGTAGATTATACATGAGTCCCCTGTCAGATGCATATTTGGCAAAGAATCTCTTCAGTTCTGTAGGCTGTCTCTTCACTTTGCCAATGGGATCCAGCAGCTTCGTAATCTTGGGCGGTCATGTTTTAATCTTGTACAATCACAGGATTGGGATTACTCTGTGTCACTGCAGTCCTTCTCAGAAAGTCCTTTGTCTAAATGCCGTCACACTTTCGGATTATTGTTAATGCTGTTTTGGTTCTTACCAATGACCTTCATTCACTTTTACCATACTAGCATTCAGTTGTAACCTCATATATAAGGTGCATGGAACAGTTTATTGCTACTTGAGTTCGCATAAGAAGGGAAGCCTTAGAGTGTGCAGAAGAGGTTGGTTGTCTATGAATTTCTATTTTAATGAGTGTGCTTTGGTTTTAGGCACAGTATACAGAATAATAATGTGCCTTTAGTCAATGGCACTTATGTTCCAAAACACCACTGAAAGAAGTGATTATTATTTTGCTTATATTAAAATGTCTCCTCGTACATCATTAAGAGGAAGAAACTCACATAGATATAAAGTACAATCATGTAACTCAGAACTAATACATTTCGTGTTTTGTTTTGTTTTGTTTTGTTTTGTTTTGTTTTGGATGCTTTATGTATTTACATTTCAAATGTTATCCCCCTTTCCTTGTTTCTTCTCGGAACCCCTATCCCTTCCCCCTGCTTCTATGAGGATGCTCCCCCTCCTATCACCCACTTCCACCTCACTGCCCTGGCATTCCCCTACACTGGGGCATCAAGCCTTTTCAGGACCAAGGGCTTCTCCTCCCATTGGTGCCCAACAAGGCCATCCTCTGCTACATATGTGGCTGAAGCCTTCCATGTGGACTCTTTGGTTGGTGGTTTAGTCCCTGGAAGCTCTGGGGGGATCTGGTTGGTTGGTATTATTGTTCTTCCTACAGGGTTGCAAACCCCTTCGGCTCCTTTAGTCCTTTCTCTAACTCTTCTATTAGAGTCCTTGTGTTCAGTCCAGTAAGGTTGGCTGCAAGCATCTGCCTCTGTATTTGTCAGGCTTGGGCAGAGCCTCTCAGGAGACAACTATATCAGGCTCCTGTCAGCAAGCACTTCTTGGCATCTACCATAGAGTCTGGGTTTGGTGTCTGGATGGCCTTTCCTTCTGTCTCTGCTCCATACTTCATATTTCCTTTAGACAGGAGCCATTCTGGGTTGAAAACATGGAGATGAGCGGGTGGTCTCATCCCTCAACCGGGGTCCTTGCCTAACTTTTGGATATGGTCTCTACAGGTTCTCTCTCCCCTTTGTTGGGTGTTTCAGCTAATATCATCCCTGCTGGGTCCTGGAAGCCTCTTGCTTTTTGGCCTCTGGGACTTTCTGGTGGCTACCCCCACTTCCCCATCCCCATTGCTACATACCTCTGTTCAAATTCCTGACCCTCTCTATATCATCCCATCTATTCCCATACCTAATCCTGCCCCCCTTTTTTCCCCACTCCCTGTCCTCTCTTTCTACAAGTTCCTCCTACCCTCTACCTCCTGTGAGTATTTTGTTTCCCTTCCTACAAAGGACTGAAGCATCCACATTTTGGTCTTCCTTCTTCTTGAGCTTCACATGGTCTGTGAATTATACCTTGGGTATTCCAAGCTTTGGAGCTAATATCCAATAATCAGTGAGTGCATTCCATATATGCGTTGTTTTGTGACTGGGTTACCTCACTTAGAATGATATACTTCCCCAATAAAATGACATAGACTAACAGACTGAATATGTAAACAGAACCCAGCGTTCTGCTGCATACAGGAAACACACCTCATTGACAAAATCAAACATTACCTCAGAGTAAAAGACTGGAAAAAATTTTCCATGTAAATGGTCCCAAGAAACAAGCTGAAGTAACCATTCTAATATGAAATAAAATTAAATTTCAACAAAGAGATACCAAAAAGATAAGGAAGAACATTTCACACTCATCAAAGGAAAAATCTACCAAGATGAACTCTCAATTCTGAACATCTATGCTCTAAACGTAAGTACACCCACATTCATACTGGAACCCTTACTAAAGCTTGAAGCACACATTGTACTTCATACAGTAATAGTAGGAGACTTCAACATCCCACTCTCATCAATGAACAGATCATGGAATCAGAAACTAAACAGAGACACAGAGAAACTAACAGAAGTTATGAAGCAAATGGATTTAACAGATATCTATAGAACATTGCATTCTAAAACAAAAGAATATACCTTCTTCTCAGCACCTCATGGTACCTTCTCTAAAACTGATCATATAATTGGTCACAAAACAGGCCTAAACGAGTCACCAAATAATAGGGGAGACAATGCCCCAATTAGACATCTTACACCACCAAGTAAATCCTACAGCACCAGGAATGCATTACATCTGGTTGAGCCCTTGGTCAAAGGGACCATATAGAATCCTCCAAACATCATCAATTATTGCCCAGGCTATCAGTTGCTCTTCACACCTGATGGTAAGATCCCATTGCTAAAGTAAACACTTACTACTGTTCTCAAACTCAGAGAAATTTAGCTGGTACCCATCTGGAATATTCACCCCACTGGCTAGTGTTTATGGTACTGAAAGGTATTCCGCGCACTACAGGAAGAGCAAAGTAATCAACCATACCAGCCATGTCCAAATCCCACACTTAAAACAGTGACCTGCCTGTAAGATATATTGGTGTAATTGTAACACGAATGTTATGAGAGCGACCATTGTTTGGATTTAAGGTCCTTTCATAAGATGGAATCCATACTTGACCCTGCTAAAATGGCTAAGAATCTGATACTAGATAGATAATAACACTAGAGGAAAACTAATACTAGTATTCTGCTAGAGAAATAGCAATACAATTACTCCAAGGAATGCTGCTATACTCATAGATCATAATACGGGTCTCACTCAACCCACATTAGAGGAGCTTCTCCTTGCAGTCGATGGGAATTAACACAGCTGGACAATAAGCAGAGAGTGAGAGACTTTTGGAGCATTCAGCCCTAAGTGGAATGACTTTATCGAGCCCCTCCCCTCATTGAAAGTTCCTTTTAGTCATGATAACACTGCTCAATCCAATTCAATTCAGCTCATTTCTTCAACTTACTAAAGCCTCTCTGTGTAGGAGACATAATGATGGATGCTCTGAGAAAAAAACCAAAATACCAGAACTGTTCAGGATCACAGGAGTTTATAGATACTGTATGTAGAGGAGAATTAACTAGATCATGTCTACATTTAAAAGCCACAATTCAGGGATTTTTGTTCACTGGATTACTTGAGACATGTAATCCTAAACGTCCACCAACTTATGGACCATGGAATCATGCTAACACAGTCTAGAAACATCAATTATGTTCATTGTCAATTTTAACTTGGTCCTGAGGAGGTATGTAAGGGAAGAAATTGAATCTCCTAAGCCTAAGGAATGAGTAACTCACCTAAGGGTGTGCTTAAATAAATTCAAGAGCCTGTATTTAAATCCCATTACATCTGACTCCAAAGTAAACATTCTTTCCACGTATGTCTCTAGACATAACTAATTGTCCACCAAAAAAATTAGATTATTACAATTTATACCTCCAGTCGGAGATAAAGTCTAATTTCACTTTTGTGTGGGTGAGGCTAGAAGATGGGCTTTAAAATCCGAGTTCTCATCTCTTTGAAAGCCAAGCACTTAGTTTTATTCAACGTTCCCTGAACAATGGATTCCCAGACACAACTGACAAGTTTTGTTTCTGGTTATTCACTTGATACCTACCATTTGAAAACTGAAAACTGATATGTTGACTTCAGCTCATTAACAATGGCATCTACAATAAATATACGGTATGCCTGACAGATATCCTTTTTCAGTAACTGCTATAAAAATAAGCCTAACAGTCTGCAAATTCTCATGGAAAAAATTAATCATACTGGATTAAAAAGAATCACTTTGTGATTTCCACAGGAATTCCTTCCAAAGGACCGGACCGCGCTCTAGCTTTCTTGGTGGTATAGAGACAGAGAAACTACATCTTAACACAGGTAAAGCAAATAAGAAAAGAAACCTAACACACAGACAAGAGGAAAGGAGGGTTCAACCTGCCCCCAGAGTGAGACACCGAGCTCTTGTCCTTGTGGAGATATTCCAGGGACTTGAGAGGCCCCAGCTCTTCTTTGAACCAATGTGGTAGGCTGCTGAGAGCAGTCAATTGCCCACCAAGGAGGATGAGACTCTCCAAAGGCCACACAGGGAGAGACAGCAAAGGACCAAAGGTTCTTTACAAGGCAGAGGTGGATTCATGAAAATAGGACTAAGTTCTGGACAGAAAGAAAGGGACACCTCAACCACACTTCCACTCTCCAGGTCTGCTCTCCCATTTCAATTCCTTTAAAAGCACTTAGAAGGCATCTTAACTTGTAAATTTTTTGTGTGTTTTTCCCAAGGAAAGAAAGAAAAGAAACAAAGATTCCAAACTGGCTGCTAAGTCCTGGAAGAATTACAGATAAATCATTACATTTTTTGAGGTCTCAATTACACCCTACAGTGAATTAGAGGATTGAACCAGATTGCTTCTCGAACCTGTTTTGTGAATCTTTTTCTTTTGCCTTTGGCCTAAATGACATTGAGAAGCCCAGAAAATAGTTGCATTGCTCAAATAAGGACAGGTAACAAGGGTTATTTTATGTCCATGCTTAGACACTCCTATAGTTTGTACCTAAGACTTGGATAATGAAGTGGGTGTCACAGGGACTCACATGGTAAGTTCTGTGTTGTTGTTTTTCTTGTTGTTGCTGTTGTTGCTGTTGTTGTTCTTGTTCTTGTTCTCCTCCTCCTCCTCCTCCTTCTTCTTGTTTGAGCCCTGAATAAGAAGTACATGCTCATATGTCTTTATTCATAATCACTAAAAATGTTTTGTGCACAGCTCACCAACCATAGCAAGTATTTTATGACTTACTTATTTTCTATCTCTTTACAACAAAATGTTAATTGTACCTAATCGGCTTGATGTATGACCTAACAATGGCATGAAATGCTTTGTAAAAAAAAAAAAAAAAAAAAAAAAACAAGAGAGACAAAGTTCTAAAATTTGACCCAGAAAAACTGATTTTTTTTTCAATTTAGTTCTGGAATCCCTTCACTAAAACTTTAAGCTGGAATCCTCTTAGCCTCTTCGCAAATCTGCTTTATTGCCCATAAAGCCTGAAAAATAAGCCTAACTTTGTAAGGTGGCTTTGAGAATTGCACCAATAATGGATACGGAAGCCCCAGGTACAGAAGAGAGTTCGAGCTTTTTCCCCCCCTCTTGTCAATCTAAATGTGTCATTTTATATTAGGTGTGCTGCCTTCAAGAGAAATAATCATAGGAGCTCCTCTGAGCCCCATGTTTATAACTCGATATGGTACTCCCCGTGTTCGACAACAGCATGACGTTTGGCAGTGCAAACAGAACTGAAGCAAGCAGCATGGACTTCAGTCCCTCACTGGGGAAGCTGTGCCTCACAGTATGGGCAGAAAATCAGCCTGCGGTTTCCAGGAGTGGAGTCCAGCTGCATTTCCAAGCCCCGTGAGCAGTGAGTGAGGACTGCAGGGATGAAGTCCCTCCCCCACCTGGCCGCCCTGTCTGCATCGTCTCTATTTATTCATCCCTAGACATGCTGGACAACATGGGGACCCGATGCGAGGTGTTAGCTCCATTCAGTTGCACCTGTGCAAAAGCATTAGTTAATGTCTCATTGAAGAGTTCCACATGTTTCTTACCTCAGGCCGGCTTAGAGATAGCATTCTCACACGCTCCCCTAATCCTGGCCCCCATAAATCCTTTACAAGTCCCTTCCTCCATTGTCCTTCCTATCCATCAAGAGAGAAAGAACTTGAAGTTGAGTGCACAGACAGCAGGGGTGTCGGGGAGGTGCTGGGAGAGGGGAAGTAATATGTCCTAAATACATCGTGAAGTCACGAAAAACATAAGAACTCAGTGAAGTCCTCTGGTGGGCACAGTCCGGGTTTGTTTGTTTGTTTGTTTTTGTTTTTGTTTTTGTTTTTTTCCTGCAGCACATTTACAAAAGAGCCGAGTTTTTGGCTTTTCTCCACCCTCTACATTCGGGGATTGGGGAGGGTCATGCAGGGGAGGGGGAATGGGTGGGAACACGAGGGGGCAGAAAGTTCTGCACACAGTGAGGATCTTAAGTAGTGTATATAACTGCATGCAGGAAAGATGATTGGGAAGGGTCTCCAATGTGGCAAACATAGAATCGAAGCAGTTTTATTAATTATCTATGTCTAAACACAAACTAAGCGGCATTTAACCACTATTAGTGGCCAGATTCAACGTCTTCAAATAATTTTATGACTGTGAAGACTTGCCATTCTTGCACTAAGGCAAGCTAGATTTTCCGTTTCTTCCTCTGGTTGTTGGAGCACTGCTCAGTTTATTTTATGCCCTCTGGTATTTTTCTTTGAGCGCCCTTATTATTATTGATCCTTCTCAGACATTTTAACATGATTTAAATTCACTATTCCAAGTAATTGGCACATTGTATCTAGGAGAGCGACATCAGTATGGCTACATTTAGGCTCACAGAAATTTTAATGAGAATAACCAATGATCTATCCACATAGGAAATCCCCTCCTAAGGTGAGCACAACAGCTGGACATGGAACATAAATGAGCAAAAGAAACTGGTGAGTATCAGAAGGATAGTGTCACATCACCTCTGCCATCCTCCTCGAAACTTCTATGCTCTGGAAGGAGGGTAAAGTAAGACCCATCTTTGTTATGGACACCAGCGCCCAGTCTGTCCCAGTGAATCCCAGCACAGACACTAACTTTATGGCCTCAACTTCAATGATGGAGCTCAGAGATACAATCCAGCTTAGTACCCAGTGACCAAGACTTCAGTGCAACGTGGCTAGAGCCAGGCTCACTCCAGGTCTGGCATCTGGACTGGACTCTTACCTACTGTTTCCACTTAAATCTCTAAATAAATAAGAATCTTTTCCCACCTCTATGGATATACAAGTCAGATTCATCCCAATGGATCCTAGGACCAGAATTCTGTTCAACTCAGAAGCAAGGTCATTCCCATGAACCCCAGACACCAAATCTGCAGCAGATTCAGGATGCTCTCCAGACTCGGGCCTACAAAAGCATCTCAGTTCTGGGTCCATTCCTATGGGATGGAGACTGCAGAAGCTTCTTACACACATAAGCTATACGAATGCCTGTACAACTAGAACTGGCAAGCAACTTCAGTGACTCAGGATTCACAGGATTTAGGACTCAGAATCTGTGCCTACTCCAGATTGTTTTCTATGAATACTATGCCATACTCCCCCATGTGAACCTAGGAACTAGGTTAGTTCCTGTGTGTCTACCTGCTGACATGAGCAAGAAGCCAGCTCCCCTGGGCTGTATTTGAAACCTGCCCCGTAGATACCATCTCAAATGGATGAGCAGAATGAATGGCATTCCTTGTTGAACCAGTCAGGAAAACCTGAAAGAAGAATCTACCTCCTCAGATGTGTAGATGCTAACACAAGGCCAAAGGGCCACAAGCAATAAGGGAACCTGAACATCACTAAAAGAACAGAGTGTTCACAAGAACAACACCAACCAACCAGAGCTCCCGGACTAAACCACCATCCAGAGAGTGCACAAGGACAGACCCATGGCTCTGGCTGCATATGTAGCAGAGGATGGCCTTGTTGGGCCCCAATGGGAGGAGAAGCCTTTGGTCCTGCCAAAAGACCCCCCAGTATAGGGGAATGTCAGGGTGGGGGGTGGGAAGGAGTGGGTGGATGGGTGGGGAAACACCCTCATAGAAAAAGTAGGAGGGGAGATGGGATAGGGGGGGTTTATGAATGGGAAACCAGGAAAGGGGATACCATTTAAAATGTAAAGAAAAAAATCTAAAAACAAAACAAAACAAAAACAAAAACAAAAAGCAGCAGTGTCAAATATACAACCAACTCTGAAGAAAGAGGGATCTGCAAGTTACCCAAGAAGAGTTTCTAAGACATCAAACTCTAAAAGCTCAGCCAGCTACAAGAGAACACAGACAACAAAATAGAACCAGGAAAACTAAATGAACAAAGCCAAAAGCTCCACAAAGATACAGAAGCTAGAAAGAGAAGCACAGTCTGGAGCCGAAACATTATAACTGAACACTTTAAAATCCTAGCGTTTTACTAGGCAATTCAGCTAAGGAGGAAAGGAAGCAGAGTGTTTGAGGGTGGACCATTTGACCTCTAGAAAAGGAGATGTGCATTCAATGTCCAAAACAGCCCTAACCATCCCAAAGACTAATCGTAAGATGACTTCACTGAGGTACATCAGAATCAAATTCTCAACCAAAGCAAGAGAAAGTTAGCAAGAGAAAGAGACTTACCATATCTTTGAAAACTCCCATAAATCCAGCTGCAGATTTCAATCAATCAATTGATAAATAAATAAATATCTGGGAGAAGTGGGGATACATATTTAAAGTATTTAGAGAAAAATACAAACAAAATACAAACTTATACACATATAGTCCATGTATAATTCATATGTCCACACACAAGCATATAAAAGAACTTTTGCAAATTAGAATAGAATTACACTAACAACATAAAAATTCACTGAAGTGCAAAATTAACAGACACATGTTAAGATGACAGACAGGCAAACCAAGAACATTCTAACACTGTAATGGCGACGCATAAGCCGCACTGAGTTCATGTGAAAGAAACTTAAAACAAATGAATAGTTACTATTGAACACAATAAATTAAAAAGTGTGTTCAAACTACAAATTATGTATGTGATGAACTCAACATAAAACATAAGAAAAAGAAGATTTAAAGGGTAGAGTATTTCTATACACGTTACCATCTTATATCTAGAAAATTACAAACACTACAACAAAATACTGCTCTCGAATATGGAGCAAACATTCATAACGCTACAGAAGACATCAACACAAAACTTTACCAATATCTGAAACTAATTAAGAAAATAAACCCAAACAGAATAATATAAGTAAATAAGATAAAGTAAAAGGAGAATAAACTTACCCAAGGAGGTACAGAGACATGTATCTGTTGAAAATAAACATAAACATACATATGTTGAAAATAAACATAAATTGAAAGATGCGCATGCCCACAATGTGGAAGAACATTGTTAAAATGTACTTCCTATCCAAAATGATTCATAAATTCATTGAGATCCTTGTCAACATCCCAATGTTGCTTGTTACTGAAAGAGGGGAAACAATTATAATATTCATATGGAATCTCAGAAGACCTCCAGAGAGCCAAAGAGGAAAACTTAAAAAAACAAAAGCAACAACAAAACCAAACAACAACAAAAACCAAAGTTATGGCTGAAAGGATTTTCATAACTTCAAAATATATTACAAACTAGTGTCAGCAGAAAAGCAGTATACTGTAATAAAATGAAAGACAAATAGAGCAAAACAGGGGCCACGGTAAGCCTACAGGTTCATAGTCAGTTTATCCTGACTAAAGTTGGCAAGAACACATGATTCATGGAAACGACACGCTCTTTAGTAAATGGTGTATGATGTAAAGTGAGATAAGTCAGATGCAAAAGAAATAAAAATAATGTGCAATTTCACTCACATGTGGAATATCAAAGAAGTTGGTCTCATACAAGTTAAGATTAGTGAGTACTTTGGGGAAAAAATGAAAAAACTGGATAAAAAATTAGAAGTAATTTGTGGTTTCCGATTGCACAGTGCTGTGGTTACACATAGTGATGATGAAGCACACACTTCAAAAGACTTAACTATTCCTAATGTTTTTAACCAAAAAGCAATAGTAAGTGCATCAGGAGATAAACATATTTCCTCTTACTTGAATATTACATAAGTGCTTGAGGAGATAGATGTATTTCCTCTTATTTGAATATTATATAAGTTACACAGGTACTAAAATATAGCATAGTACTTCATACATATGTACCAAAGTTTGTTGATGAGTTGAAATAATTTGTTTAACAATTTTAATATTAAATAGAAGATGTGAAGATAAATGATAAATAGCAAACTGAACATCCGTATGCAGAAGAAAGAAACTGGATCCTTACCTCATACCTGGAGAAAAACTCAATTACAATGAATTAAAGACTCAAGCATAAACCTGAAATGGTAAAACTACTAGAAGGAAACAATCACCTTCGTGACATTGATCTGGAAATGACTCCTCGTGAGCACAAAGGTAATACAGTACAATAAACAAATGATCTTGCTCAAGTTTTAAAACTGTACAGAACAGGAAATAATTAACAAATAACAAGATAGCCGAAGAAATGAGAAATATTTGAAGATGATTTATCTAGTGTGGGTTAATGTCCAAAAATGCATTAAGGCCTTCAAGCAACTCAGAGAAAAGAAAACAGATCAATTAAAAAATAATGGAAGGATCTAGATAGATATTTCTCAAAAGGAGACATACAAATGGCCAACAGGTATGTTGAAAAAGTGTTCATTATTTTTAACCCTCAGGAAAATACCAGCTACCTTTGAATATAGTGAGGAATCATCTATATACCCCTGGATACTGATTACAGTTAATACTAACGATGGAAGAGCAAGCGATGAGGGTGTGGAAAACAGAAATGTGAGAGAGACGCTGTTGGAAAGAGTGGTGCAAGCATTATGGAAAACAAGATGGAGGCAGAAAATTAAAAAAAATAAACCATTACAAGATAAAACAGGACTAATGCTTGGGATATATTCAAAGGAAATAAACCAGTATAACCAAGACACACCCAGGCTCCTATATTTATCCAAGATCTGCTTGCAATAGCCAAGAAATGACCTGCATACACAGTGATGAAGGGGGGGGGATTTTTCTGCGTACAACGGACTATTAGTCAACCACAGAAAGAATTAGTTCATCTGGACACAATTCAGCTGCCCTCCTTATTCCTACACTCTGAAGCTGAGGTGATGTAATAATACCATATGTCAAGAGAAGGGAAAGAGGGAGGGAGGGAGGGAAAGAGGGAGAGACACATAGTAAAAGAAGGAAGGGAAGAAGGAAGAACAAAGGGAAGGAGGGAGGGAATTACTGGCATTTATAACAACACAGATGAAACTGGGAATTATTAGGGCAAGTTAAATAATACAAGCACAGCAAGACAAATATCATTAATCTAACTCACATATACATTGTTTTAAAAAGTTGATCTCATGGAAATTGAATATAACATGGTATTTATCTGAGGCCTGTAAAGTATGAAATTATGAGCGGGAGATCAATCATTGCACACCAAAATTTGTTCTGTTGTGCTGTTGCTGTGATATAGCATTGCAAGTAAAGATAATGAAATATATCCTACCTTTAAAAATGTAGAAGGAAGAATTCTGGGCACTTTTGATATCAGGATGTTTGTGTAGATACAGTTAGCCTGTCTTACACAGTATACAATAAATACATGTGTCACAATATCATCTAGTACCCCATAGATATATACACAGTTTACATTTTTATGTACCAGCTAAAAATAAGTAAACGGAAGTATTGTTTGTCTTCTGAGGCACAAATGCATTATTCTGCATTTTTGTAGATATTTTGATGTCAAAATTTCCATCATTAAGAATCATTAGTCACATTTTTAGGTAAGAATCCCACAGTAGAATTTTCACATTTTTTAGAATATTTTGTTGGATAACCTTTCCATTACTGATTTGTCTTACTTTGTCTTACCTGCTATCAGTTTGAATATAATAATGTACCAAATTTCATATCGATTTGGGCACATTTCTTGATTCATCCATGACTCACGAATTAATTTTTACCATACTATATCAAAGTCATGTCAACATAAGCATCGACCATTCTAAGTATCCCAAGTATCTGCTATTATCTGTGCCACTCCCTCCTTTCATCCCCATTGAATTTGTCATTATGACTTTTAGAACATATTTTCATATGTTTGAAAATTATTCTCTTACTGTGATCTATTTTGGAATCATATAGTTTAAATTGATCATCTACTCGTCTCTATGAAAAGAAGCTCTTTTAAACATGAGCATTTATTTGTTTATTTCCTGAGCTCTTCGTTGAGTGTTTACAGTTTTCTATATGAGAGCATTGATCGATGCAATCATTTATGCTACAAAATAAATTGAAATTAATAATACATGGTGTGATCATTGTCTTAATAGTATATGTGCAATAATTACTCTTCTTTTACTGTCTCCATCTTGATTTCTAGCAAAAGAAAATAAAGTGGTTGACTGAAGAACACAAAGTTAATCATCTCACAGTTTTAGAACTTAAAAGCCCCAAACTAAAGTGTAAAGTGTAAGGAACCCCTATGCACCTCTGCATTCTGTAGAATCCTCCCTAGTCTTGTCCTAGCATCTGTGGGTACCAACAGTCTTTGGCATTCTTTGTCTCTGCTGCATGCCTAAATCTCACTGACTTAATGTCACACACACACCTCTTGTGTCACACCCTCCTCCCAATTGTGTCTCCTTCTTCCCATTGTTTGCTTCTTATAAGAACACAACCACATTGGAATAATAACCATTTCATTACACTCCAGTATGACTCCATATTAACTACTAAAACCTCCAATCAGGATAAAGAATTTTTAAGTCAGCAAGAAAAAAACAGTGTAGAAAACATAATAGAAAAGCAGGCGAGATCATAAAACAGGATAATATCAGTTATTTTGTGTCCCTATAAACAAAATACACTACAGAAACAACTTACAGAAGAAGAGATTTACTTTGGCTCCTGGTTTCAGTGACCATCAATCCATCAAGGCAGGAAAGGCATTTTGGGACACCACGGGATGTGGCAATGGGAACATGTGGTGGAGGCTCTTCCCTTCACAGAAGAGCTGGGAGCCAAGGCAAGGAAATGCCATCCCTCTCCTGCTTTCCTTCGTCCACCCTTTACTTTATCTCTGTCCCTGGCCACTGAAATAGTCCTTTCCACAATCAGGAACTCCTGCAGTGTTTCAGTTAATCTTCTCTGGAAATAGCCTCACAGACACACACCCAGAAATGTGCCTCAATCTCTTGGGTGATTCTAAATGGAATCAAGTTAAAAATGAACATTAACCATTACAAGGCTCTCTACCAGAGAGGGTATTCAAATGAACAGAACACATAGGAAAATGTAATGGATTTAACTAGTCACTGAGAAAAGTGAATTGTTAAACCAAAAAATAAAAAGTAACAAATTCAAATTGGTAAAGATACTGAGAAGCTAAAATTCTCATATACTATTCAGGGAATACAACACCTACTAAAGCAGAGCAATGGTGTAACCCGGGCCTTGAGAGTCTCCTCTGTGAATAGACCTTCCAATATGTTTTCACACCTCCACCAAAACTTGTCAAAATCTCCCTGTCAGCATTATTTCCCATTGAAGTAAAACAACTCAAATTCCCATCAATAATAAAATGGATATTTTGATAAAACTATGCAATGAATGCTTTGCTGTAATGATAATGCATTTTAGACTAAATCAATATGTATAAAGTTTACAAACATGATGTTGAGTTTAAAAAGAAACATACACAAAAGTCAGAGTATAGGACTGTTCTTCATACAGTGTTCAAAGCCAGGCAAAACTTACCAATGGCCAGAGACCCAGGAGAGCCATTTCTGTTAGAGAAAGGGTCAAGGCTAGAGAAGATTTCCAAAATCATAGTGGTATATCATTGCACATAAAATAGGGTGATTATTATTTTTCAGAAGGATAGCACATTTTGGTGATTTGTTTCAAAAATTAAAAGCAGAACACTATTCACAATGGTCAATGTATGGAAACAATCCAGGTATCATTAACAAATGGTCACAAGGAGATGCACCATGGAATAGGCCATTGGTTCTCACTCTCCCTCATGCTGTGACCCTCTAATACATTTCCTCGTGTTGTGGTGACCACCAACCTAAACATTATTTTGTTACTTCTTCCTAACTGTAATGTTGTACTCTTATAAATCCTAATACAAGTATCTGGTACTCAGGATGTCTGATATGTGACCCCAAAGGGGTTGCGACCCACGGGTTGAAAACAATAAAATAGACAAATATAAATGGAGAAATATTAATCTTCACCTAAAGATAACAATTTTCATGACTTAGTATATTTTCTTTTCCCCTTCTGACCCTCCCACTCATGTTTACTCACCAAAGTTTACTTTACATGATATTTAAGATCTGATTCTCAAACTATGTTTTCTCATGATTTTAATTAATCATTTCTGAATTTCTCATTGGTTGATGCTTTAAACTATGAGCTTCCTCCTTGCTCCTTCTCCCAATTTTTCCTCTTCTTGCTTTCTTCTCCTTTCTCCTTCTCCTCCTTCACAGGGCCACAGTGAATACAGAGAAGTGGTAGTCAGAAAATGTAAGGTCTACTCAAAGAATAGTTGGTCAAGTCTACCTTGAAGTAACCACACTCAAGAAAAGTAGCAATCCCAGTCTTCTGTGAATCCGTGTTAATGGATATGTGGGTTCTGACCACTTCTGGGAGTTTCTGTGTAATAAAGGAAGGACAGAATGAGAGAGGGGATCACAGAGAGAGAGAGAGAGTGATGAAGGAAGGAGGTAGGAGGGGTGCTCTAGAATAAAAAATAAAACAGAATATTTATTCAGTATTCACAAATACCAGGTACTCTGGCATTCTCAACACACGGTCTCCATTTTACCACTAAGAAACATGAAGAGAATCAATGTACATTGCTCAAGCTCACCAGTGCAGTGAAAGGTAAGCCTAGGACTTGAACACAGAAGCTCAATTTCAGAGCTCAGGTCCTTGCTGTCCAGAGGAAAGGAAAACACAAAGTATACTGAAATGAATCCAAGTGAAATGAGTCTCAGAGATGTTCCGGAAAAGATAGGCTTCTCATAGATTTATACTCTAACTAAGAGCATAGATCTTGTCATTCTCTGATAAAAGTACAGCTTGAGTGCAATTCATTCTGGGAGTTTGGAGCCAGAAAGAGTTCCGATTTCAGAAAAATTTAAGTTTTAGAATATTGTATAAACTGCACTAGCGGAACATCCCGATGACCCCGATGTTGAAAGTGTTCTGAAATCTGAGACTTCTGATCCATCAACTTGCCAGACAACATGTTGTAATTTGGGGTCAATACTGCTCAATCTGTATTTAGTTTTAGTGTCTTAGATGGAATCCTTCTGTCACTCCAGAACAGCTAGGGGTATGAAGACACAAGCACTTAATGAAATTTATGGTTTCCACTCTTTTCCAAGTGTCCCTCCCTTGGATTTTTATTCTGCTTTTCCTGTTTTATATTAGAACAAGTCTCTCCTTAGAAGTCACAAAGGGTTCTACATGTGTATGGAAGGATTCTCAATTCTCCTTTGCCTTTTGATTTCTTACTTTTCATAGTTTCAATGAATCCATGCCATTTTCTGATGGATAAAAGGAAAGAGACGTCAGAACTTTGCTTCCCATGGCACTGGCACGAAGTTGAGGGGTAAGCAGGGAAGGTGGGCTTTTGCAGTTCCTTAGTTGTTGATATTTACTGATGACTTTTCTGCTCCAGGTGCATAATGAGACTAGCCAAGTTTCCCACAAGAGTAGGAAAGGTATATCAGACAAATCGGCTCTCCTTTCAGCTTAGTGCTTGGCTTTCTCATCATGAGACCATTCACTATCAAAATAAGTACAAAATTTAAGCAAACAGAAATCACAGATAAAGAAAACTAGTGATTGTTTTAATTCCACCAAAGCTCCTAGATGCATGTAAGTACAAACGCTGTTCTCTTGTTCTGTCTGTCTCTGTCATCATTTCAGAACTGAAACTGGGGGAGCAGCTCTTCCCCAATGGATGATGTCTTGGGTTTGATCTCTTGTCTCTGTCTCCTTTAATGCCTGCTCAAAGTAGTACTAAAGTCAATTAATTTATAAGGTTGTCCCAAACAATGTTTAGTACTATTCAAGAGCCTCTCAACTAAATTTTCTTTTTCTTCTTTAATAGGCCTTTAATAAAGACTTTTTCCTTCAGTACAGATCATGAACTCTATGCTGGAGTCAGTCTTGAGAGATAGGAACTGAATGTCTTTATATATACATTAACTGCCATTTTATATTTATTAAAGCATTAAAATAAGCAATACTCTCTCCATCTCAGTTCCAAATGAACAATTCTAAACTCTAAGAATTTGTCCAGTCTACACATAGGGGTGGAGGTGTTCTTCACTATGTCTGGGACTTTTCCTTGGTTCTTGTGCATGACTAATGACCCTTGTCTCTCTGGGTGATATTTATGTCATGTATTTCTGGCAGACCAGATGCTTCTAGAGCATAGAATCCCACCCTAGGGCAGGCCTCACTCTCACACAGTTTACCATAGTAACACTCTCGCTCTTAGTAAAGTCCTGATATAGCAGTGTTAGTGGAGAAGAATGGTGCTAGTCCTGATACGGTGCCACTAGGGATGGGGATGGTGGTAACCACCCTCCAATGCCAACACTATATAAAAATTAAGAGTCCAGGAAAATTTAACTACAGAAGGTTTCTCTGGCAAGTCTTAATTACTCCAATGTCTATATTGAGCAGAGTTAAAATCTGCTAAAGATCTCAGTGTTCCCTATGTTAATCACATAACTAATGCTATGTAGTCACATTCAAGGAATTCCAACTGCTATTTGAAGAGAATGTGCATCCCCTTGCCTACCTGTGTTTAGTTCCTGTTATGTGGGCTGATACTGTAGCAAGAACCAGGTAGTAGTTTCCAACTGTGCATTTTCACTGTATTCTGCCAGGAAACTTCACTTTTCTTGCATATATCTTATGAGATATGGGGGTGTTGATTTTAACATACTAAATGGTTTTATTGTGTTCTTGTGCTATAATTTATTAAGGTGTAGTGTTATATAACATGCTGTAGATACTTCAAAAATGCACTTGGGAGAGACACCAAAGAAACCATCACCATAGTAAAGACAGCAAACATTTCCATTGAGCAATAGAAAGTGTTCCCTTGGGCCCTGCTTCACTTTGTCACATCTACTCGTATCCCGAGAGACATTGATTTGTTTCCATCAGCAGGGCTGAGTTCACGTTTTCTAGACTCTTACATAAATGGAATTTTCACAAGCATTTCATTTTAACTGGGTAGGCTGGTTTTTTTTCACTCTGAAGAGAATGCCTGACTTGCTTATGTTTTTTTTAATATAACTGTAGTTCTTTCTTTTAAATCTTTTAAATATCGAGAACTCTATTGTTTAGATATGCTCTAAATACATTTTGCATGTTTATGCACCTGCTGACAAAAAAAATGCTCTCAAGCTAAAGCTATGGAAACTCATAGATCTTCGTGTCTCTGAGTGCATGTAAGTAATTACCAAAGAGAAATGAGAGCCTAGGTTTGAAATTTATGAATGATGTAGTGGGGGTGACATATTTTTATTTCTGAAGGGAATATCCCAGACTGGTTAATAACTTGCTGTAATTGTTATGTACTCACCGATAATGTTTTCATAGTTCTTGACTCTCCACCTTTGACCAGCACCTGGTATTGTTGGTCTTTGTCTCAAAAGCTGAGAGTTCGATACAATATTGTACTTTCATGATGTCTTCAACTTTACTACTTAGAGATCTTTTAAGTTTAAATGAGTTGAGTTTTGGTTCATTAACTTAAATATTTACTGAGTTACATCTACATGCCAGGAACTCTTATTAACCCTAATAAACCTCTACTGAAAAGGAGCTTTACTGTTGATGGGAAGGCTGAGTTTCTAAGCACATTTACAAATGGACGTTATACCAAACAACAAGGGAAGGGGCAGAAGCAGTTAGTCTTTAAGTATAGATCAATGAGAGCATTTAAAGGAGATGAATTTGAGCCAAATATTTAGGGAAGAATAGACCTCTTATAGAGAGACCACAAATAAGGTCAGTAGCAATCCTCATGGAAAATATTATATTCACTTGGGGAAATTATTTACTTGAGTACAAATCTTGAAAATAAAGATGGGACATATTTCTAGAGACCATTGGGATTCTCTGGTACTGATCTACAGATATGTACAAGGGTGGGATTTCACCGAGGAACACCATTGTACAATAATATGCATTACCCTGCTTTTAATTCATTATCATATACACAGAGATAACAACAAAGTTCAGTAAACAAGTGTAGTGTAGTTGATCAATTAGATAAATGACAACTTTGTTTTATTGAGAGGGATTCAAAGATAAGACAATGTTCATGTTTAAATAAACTTGATAGGTTTATTAGTCCTGTGCCTGTAGGAAGCAATGACCTACCCCCAAAATGAAGATTCTTGTCTCCAAAACTTTCTAGACCTTTCATTCAAAAGGAATTAATGATAGCGCCTGCTGCACTGTCATAGCAATCTAGATATAAATTCTCAAGACTGAAATATTACCAAGGCTGCTTGGTAAATGAGAGTTAATGTGGGTGATGGCTGTAATTGTTCATTGCCTCACTTCTAAGGCTCCTTGTAAACACTTCAGTTCCTCATGTGCTATCAAACAAATGCCCATTTTAAGATTAGAAGTAAACCAAAAATACTCAAATAGGCAAACATTTGTACTCTGTGAGTTTTGGGTTGCATGCAATGTGCGTTTGTGCAAATGCCCTTAATGCCAAAGTCAAAGGCAAAGAAATTAATTTCGTCAGTCCTGCATGGCTGGTGACATCAGCGATGGCTCCTCATGGGTTGGAAGGATTTAGATAATGCGTTCTGTAAGAAAGAGAAGTTTGGGGGAACCAGATAGCAGAAGCATAAATAGGCAGTACTGGATGTCTAGTAAAAAGATATCAGCTTGATGTGATTGGTGCTCAGGGTCAATACCATTGGTCTATTTATTTTTTTTATTTTTTTTTATTTTTTTTATTTTCTTTTTTTCAGAGCTGGGGACCGAACCCAGGGCCTTGCGCTTGCTAGGCAAGCGCTCTACCACTGAGCTAAATCCCCAACCCCCATTGGTCTATTTATTAAACAAATGCACATCCAGTGCTATGAAGAGTCTAGAAGATAGACTATGAAAATTCTTGATCAGGAAGAATATATACACATAGACTGAGCCAGCCAGCAATCCAATCGTCCAAAGAAATCAATACTCAATGGAGTTAGGCCAGGCAGTTTTGAACTCAGAACATACCAGAGTAGACAACATGGTTCTACTGGCTCTTTTGTTTCAAAGTCCTCTTGTTCCGAAGAAGCAAAGACATAGAAATGACAATTGCATATTCAGGGCTGTGGTGTCAGCAAGGAACCCAGACTAGAGGCTCTGTACTCTTTATAACCAGACTGGAATCCCCATGACACATTTAGCTGCCTATGTGGCCAAGATGCAGAAATGACTCAGGGGCAGTGGAACTTAGGCTTTTCGCTTGGCATCTGTGGCACTTAATTTTCTGATACTCTGATAAAATAACAGGAACAAAATCAACCTTAGAAAAGCTTCTTCGGGCTTGAGCTTACAGTCCCAGAGAGTTAGATGTCCTTAATGGCAAGGAAAGAATAGCAACAGGGACAGGAAGGAGAGATCTTTATCAGCACATTGGAAGCTAAAAGGAAACAAACCGCAAGTGCCAGGAAGCTATAAATTCTGAAAATATGCTCCCAGAGATTTACTTCCTTCCGAAAGACTCCATATCCCAAGCATTCCGTAGCCTCCTTAAACAGCATCACCATCTGAGGATAAGGGTTCATATACAAGAGACTGTGGGAGACGTTTCTCATTTGTACCATTCAGCATCCTTAGTGAGCAACTGCAAGCATCTTCCAGGGCTCTGATGGACTGACCACCTCTTTCAACATCATTGAAAACCGGACTGAGAAACTTAGATTTTTCTCATGTGTACAATATAAACGCTGACAAGCTTTAAACGGGAGAATAATTTTAACAAGGACACTGACCTGGTAGATACATAGGGGGGTGGATTGAAAGACTAGAGACAGAGTCATTGGAAAGTGTGAAAAAAAGGGTTTACCTACGGAAGCATGCAGGGAAGGAAAACATGGAACAGGAAACCTCAGACCTGGGCTGGCTGATGACATTGCAGGCTGACCCTGTTCAGTCACCATTTAGCATAAGCATAGTCCAAGAAGATGGAGGAGGGGTTTCTTACCACTCTCAGCTTTCTGCAGGCACTTGACTTCTTCTGATTATCTACCTAAGATAATGAATAAAGTTGAGACATCGGACAATGGAGTATGAGAACATAGGCTGGGAGAAAGAAGTTGTGAGGAAGAATTCCATTTGTGAGTTAGTAAGACAAAAGTCACAATTCACCCCAAAGAAGGCCACAAACAGATATGTGCTCCAGCCTCAGCCCCAGCTAAGGTAAAAGCTAAGGAGATGCAGGAATGCCTTCCCTACAGCTCCCCTCTTATCCACCTTCCCTCTCCACCTCTTCTGACATCCTACCCACTGGTGGATGCCCAGAGCCTGAGACAGCCAGAGACATTAGCAAGGTGAATCCGTACTCCCATTCCCCATTTCAGTGTATTAATTTTTCTTTTCTTTTTCTGACCTAAAAAAAAAATTTTTCCTCTTCTACTCTTGGCACCTCCTGACCAAGAAAACAAGTGTTCTTGATTGCCTTTTGTTTAGTGGGAGAACGTCTTTTAGCAGTTCCGTTTATGTCAGCTTGAGCTGCGGATCTGGGAACTGGCTTTTTCCTATTCACACAGGAATTACGGGACCATTCTCTGTCTTTCTCCAGCAGTCAGGAGCTGACAGGTGGAGCCCGGAGCAGTGATTCGAGAGGAATTATTCCGTAGACAATGTGGATTCTAAGAGGGTCATACCTTCTATTTTCACATTGTCAATATTTTTTTACTTACTCTTTTATTTTGCAAAATCCGGCAGTAGGAATTTAAGGTGGAAGATTAAATAGTATTTGTCATAATAGACACAGATGGGGAGACATTTTTGTGTTCTTTGCTCTGCCTGCAGGAACTTGTGAGGCTGAAGGGCTTTAGGTCTTGCTACATGGAAGGAACCAAGCAAGAAGTATTTAATGTTGCTCTTTAGCTATTCCAAGACCGTCCTTTTGAACATTTCAGCAGAACTTATTTTCAAGTAACCATGCTGATTTTATTTGTCAGAGACTGAAAAATGGCATACCGGGAATTCTTTAGATTAGAATGTGTCAGAAGAAGACAAAAGTTATATATCCTGTTTCTTAATATTTGATGTGGCTAATTAGGAAATACCAGAGAAGCTCAAGTCAGACAAAATCCCAGAATGGAGGAAGGTAGGTGGTTAGAAAGTTCTGCCCCTAGCCGAGAAGCAATTGGCATTTGATTGCTGCTGGATTGCTGCTTTCCTCAATGGACTGGCATCTGGTATGTCTACCGCACTCCAGGAGTAATCTTTCAACATAGGACGTACTTGATTTCTTTTGTGGGTAGAGTCTCTCTCTCTCTCTCTCTCTCTCTCTCTCTCTCTCTCTCTCTCTCACACACACACACACACACACACACACACACACGAGAGAGAGAGAGAGAGAGAGAGAGAGAGAGAGAGCACAGAGACAAAAAAACAGAGGCAAAGAGAGACAGAGATTAAAAGACAAACATACAGAGACAGAGAGATAGAGCTAGAGGTAGTGATAGAAAGAGACACAGGAAAAGAGAAAACGGGAAGATGGGCAAGTTGGGATGTAGGGGAGGGTCTGGAAGGAGATGGGGGCAGGGATGTATATGATCAATATAAACTGTATGAAACTTCCAAAGGATAACTTTTTAAGACATATTTATCAAGAACGTGAACCTACGCCTACTACTGACAGCTTTACTCCAGTTTCAGATACCATGGGGGCTCCTTCCCAGGAGGAGGCTTTCAGGTCAATGCCTGCTTGACTCCCTCAAGTCCTGGTCCCTCCAAGGGCAAAGTATCTGCTCTTTGCCCTTGGAACCTCCTCCAAAAGAAAAACAATAAATTAACAGTTTTACAAACAAACAAATAGAAAAGTAGAAAACCAGCAAACAAAAGCCATCTTGTGAAAGCTTACCCAAACACCTTTACTTGCAAGTGTTCATTGCAAGGTGTCATCAGTCTGATTCGAGAACTCTGGTTTCAATACAAGATTTTCACTGGTACTTCCCTGAGATATCCTGTTTTAATATCCCTGTGTCATGGGCAGCACAGCAGAGCTGGCATGGTAGCAAGGGCATGCATATATATGCCAACCTGAGGGAATGGGGCAGGAGAACTGGCCCACTTCTTGCCTGGGCTGTGAGAGAACTGGCCCTAGGGGCATGAGAGTGGGAGAGTTCACACACACACACACCTCACACACACACACACACAGACAAACACATACATACCACACCACACACACACCACACACACACACACATCACACACACACAGACAAACACACACACCACACACCACACACACACCACACACACACACACTCACAGACAAACACACACACAACACACCACACACACACAACACACACACACACACACACACACAGAGAGAGAGAGAGAGAGAGAGAGAGAGAGAGAGAGAGAGAGAGAGAGAGAGAGAGCGAGCAAAACAGGTGCAGTACTCTGGAGAGCCCGTCTGCACCTCATATGGGCAGGGACTTTTCTCTGTCTTTATAGGGAAAGAAACACTTACTCTGTCTGCTTCACAGGACACTAAATCATCAGAAGAGACAGAGACATGAAGGGCTTTGGAACATTCAGAGCCTCTGTGAAGCAGGAGCCATCAGTAGCAGTCCTAAAAATATCATTTCATCTAGGGCGAGAGTTCACTGTGACAAGAAGACTTTGTAAAAGTTTATCTGGTACACAGTTATAAAAGTTCACACCTGTATACTGAAGGACAAGAGTCAAACATAAAATTTCCTACAGATAACTCTAAGGACCCCAACTTTTATCTAGGTGATGTAAGGATAATCTAATGTAATTTTAATTTTTTCCTGTTTTCTCTCGTTCAGAGACATCTAAGGTTCACTTAGATTTCTACGAACTCAAAAACTGAAGATGATGATGTCTGTCTTATACCTTCTTATACAAACACAATACACATAGACATGTGCAAACACTACACACATACATACACTACACACACCACAGGGGGCACTATTAACTTTGGCTGTAGTTAATATTCCTGAAATCAAAAAGTTGTTCAAATAATTTATAGAGAATCAGGGAAAAGAAGAAAGAAACCACTGTTGACCTCCACTACTAACTTCTCTTCTCTTCTCCCCTCCCCTCCCCTCCCATCCCCTCCCTCCCTCTCTCTCTCTCTCGCTCTCTCTCTCTCTCTCACTCTCTCGCTCTCTCGCTCTCTCGCTCTCTTGCTCTCTTTCTCAGAAGTAGATAGAAAATAACCCAAAGGAGAACTAGAAGAAATGCTAGTCAATGCATGTAAATAATGTTGTATGCAAAAGTTTGGAAGGATCGATGCCTGAACTTGGACACACATGGGGACATTGTATTTTCCTTATTCACACATTATTCATGGTGAAGCAGTTTGAACATGACTGAAAAATGCATGTCTGGATACTGAACCTCCTATTCATAAATACCAAACTGATACAATAATAACCATTTGCTTGAACATTAGAAGAAGGAATGTGTTTTTCCTGCTCCTTTTTATATTGTTCTCTATTGGGATCACAGACCTGCAAAGGTGATTGGTTGTCATATGGATACTGTGTGGGGAAAATCAGAAAAAGCTGGGGGAAACATTAATATTCTTGTCCTATGTTGGCAGTTTCACATTGCCATTCCCCATTGTAGGAGTAAGATCACATAGGGACTTCAAATCTCATTTTGGGGCATGACACACATGTTCACAATTTCCACTGTGATAATGTCCTGTCATGTGCATAGGTCAGGGTAAGCCAATGATACTCTTCACTTACTAGCAGTTTATTGCATATGTATCCATAAATCTATTAAAATATTGTTACAATTTATAAATGAACAATGTTAATGTAACTGTATGAGGGAGAATCATACTGATAGGATAATAACCACGTTGAAAACCAGCGTGAATCTGTCTTCCCTAGTAACTCTAAGATTTCTTTACTGTTTCAACTGCATACAAGCTTCCTTTCTTACTGCTCTCTGGTTTACTAAACTCTGTTTCCTGTGTATAGCATAACCTAACAGGTGATCACATGTCTGTCATTTGACATGCACTCTTCTATGACTTTTCTCCTATTGTTATAAACCAAATCACCACACTTTGTGTGGCTTCCAGCAATGTGTTGCTGTTTGCTTTCATTTCTCAAGGTGAAAGTTTTGGGTATGGCGTGAGTTCTGAGCCCAGCTGCATGTGAACTGCCGGGGCTGGGCTCTAGGCAGCCTTCTCTGGAGCCAAGAGTCCCAGCTCATCCAACAGACAGAAGAATCTAGCTTCTTAGGGTCATAGGACTGAGGTCCCTTTCTTCTTCGATATCAGCTGAAATTCACTTTCAATCCTCACTACGTTTCCCCTTTAAGGATAATTGACTATGTGGCCTTTTCTTTGAAATCAGCAGGAAAATAGCTACTGTTCTTACTCATTCCTTTTAAGGTCTTCTCTAACGACACCAATCTGGCTATGGGGGGAAATGCTTACTCTTGAGTAACTGAAAGTCAACTAAATGGGAACCATAATTATATCTACAAAACCCATTTGTGGGGTGAGGGAAATGGCTCAGTTAACAAAGCATCAGCCCCCTAAGCACAAGGACATAAACCCAGAACCTCAACATCCATGTAAAAATCCAGCATTGCGTGATATGTCTGTGGCCCTAGTGCTAGGGGTGTGGCAGACTCCTCGAGTTTACTGCCCAACCCATTTAACTAGGCTCAGGGAGAGATCCTGTTTTAAGGAGTCAGTGGGATCACTGGGTGTCAACTCTGGCCTTCCATGCACATACATATATGTACACACACATAAGCATGTACTGTGTATGCTGTACACAGCTAGAAAGACACACAGAATCTATCTTGCTATAAAACAAGTAATAGCCATAGTGGTAGGGATGGGGATATCCCTCCACATTCTCTACTTCCCTTTCAGGCCTGGGGAGCAAGGATCATGACAGGTCGAGCATCAGGGTTGAAATTCTGAAGACCATATAAGGATTCTGCCCAGGTCATGTGTAACTGAAGAGAGATTTTACTCTAATTGATACAAACTTCTTCTACTGTTTCCCTGTCCAGGATGCTGGCATTAAACATCCATTTCCGATTTACTGTTGTCACTTTTGACAGTATGGGAATAGAAAGAACACTTAAAAGATCCAAGGGATATATGGAGTGGGTCTTGGGAGTTGATGAGCCTGTTCTGTCGCTATCGGTGGTGCTGCTGAATTGCTGGCATGGGCGTCCTGAACATGTGTGCAATGAATCCAGCTGAGAGGACAATAAAGATAAGTAAGAGAGAGTAGCAAGGAAAACCAGAATCCGATATAAAAACTAGGCCAGTGGTGGAGTAATGGGCGACATACAGGACAGGTTTGGTGGAGAATTGGTGACTCCACTTAGCTAGAAAACCTTACCAAGAAAACATTGCGCTAATCAGAAATATTCCACCTTCAAGGAGCTACATCTGGATGGATCATGGTACTGTGTAGGTAATGTCAGCACAGCCACACACATACCTGACTGGCTGTTGTATGGTAGGGGTACAGCGCCAGCCCTGCAGCTCGGAGGAGGTGGCAAGCAGAGGTAATAGGAAAGGAATGAGCTATCTAAGCCTTTTACTAAACAAAACAAAAAAGGCAAGGCACGAGAGGGTGTGCCAAGGTCAAAGGGCTGAGTGAAGGGAGGTTTGAATGAGGAGTTAGTGTAGGAATTCAGCTAATCAGAACAAAAGTCTGGGCACAGTCACTTTCAAAAAAAAAGGAGAAAAGGCTGGGTTATATTACAGTAACAACAAAAATACACAAATCTTCCACAAGAACCCTTAATTCTTTCTCATCTGTTTTTGGAGTCATAGTCATCTGTTATGATTTGCATAGGAAATGGGCCCTCCCCCCCAGGGCTATAGTTTCTTCCCCAGATGGTGGCATTATTTGGTGAAGATGTGGAACTTTGAGAGCGTGGGGCCCCACATGGATGTATGTCTGGTGCTAGGGGCTAGTGTTCTGAGTTTTGTTCGTTAGGTCTTTGTGTTCCTGAAAACGGAGGTTAACACTTGGGAATGCCAGGCAAGCCATGATCTAACATTCCATCCCCATGGGACAGTCCTCCGAAGACCATACCTATTGGCTTCCTCTCATGCTCTCTGCTTCCCGGTCTGTCTTGCCACACACCCGGACTGACACTGGCAGAGCTGTCCATCAGGTTCTCCACAACACGGGGAACTGAGATGCTCAGAAACCCTCGAGCTGTTTTGTTCACGTAGTGTGGACAGAGTAAAACGAACAACTACCACACTGCCTTCCTAAAGCAACCACCCCCCCATGCAGCCAGTCAGCAATTAGGTTGTCAGAGGCTCCTTTTGGTTTCTGCTTACCCATTTTAAGTAAATGTCCTCCTCATGACTGACACACAACTGTCTAAGTAGTGAGAATGCTTTCTTGCCACATTGTTATCTCAAGTAAGTCTTACGGCCATCTGTGAAATGTAAATCTTAGTGCCCTTAGTTAAGGTGGGCAATTGAAGTAGAAACTCAAGGGCTCTTTGGAAAGTCAGTTGCGTTGGATGATATTTTGCTGGGGTGAACACATGAAGGGGTGTTTTCCTGAAGTGGACACAGGTGACTGGCTAAGGCAGACTTGTGAAGCAACATCTCACTGAGGCACACACAGGAGAGAGAGACAGAGAGAATGTTCTGCTAAACCAAGCATGTGAAAGGACGTGTGATGAGGGATTCTTTGCTAACAACACACATGTATTGGTCTGCCTTACATCAAGTAGTTGAGCTACATGTGTCTGGACTCCATAGAGAGAGACGCACCATAGAGAGGTATGCTGCAGTTTCTTGCCGCTTGCGCAGACTCTGGCTGATTGACAGAGTGATGTCAGCTAAGACAGACACGCGTGCTGAGGCAAAGCATGTGCTGAGGTCAGACCCGTGGAGGACTCATGATATTTAGAGTTATAAATAGGTCTAGACAGACAGTGACAAAGGCTGAGCTAAGCTTGCTTGTAGAGCTAGCTGTGCAATGTTTTTTTTTACTCTCTCTTATTCCCTGATCTTCGCTTTGCTGAGAAAGGCGCAATAGAGAACTTCTCCTTGTCCTCCTCCAGGTTCCTCCTGCTGACGCAAGCCGAGGCTGAGGCCTGGCTGTCTCTGCAAGGTAATACCACCACTGCTGACTCGTGTTTTCTATCCCAACTCTGGTGAACTGGACTGCTGGTATAGCTATGAAGTGTTTGCAAGTGGATCAAGTGCCACTGCTGACCTGTGAACTGAACTCAATTTCCAGACGACACAGATGGGAGTCCTTCCAAAGAAACATTTCCAAACAGGTCCACTTCTCCTGTATCCTTTCTTTTCCACTATCTCTGGTGGCTAATGGGCTAAAAGGGAAGGTTAAAGCATTTAAGAATCATTATTAAAAGTAGACTTTGAAAAAGAGTGCTGTTACAACAAAAAGACCCAAACAGGGCTTTATTATAAGGATTGAGTAAGTGCGCTGTATGTGTTCTGTGTATATTAGGCACTGGTTAAGAGGTGGTCATCACTACTGAAGCACAGAACTTGGAATCAAGCAGTTATTCCAGGGTGACATTATGAGTGGAGGTGATGGGTAGCTGTGGTCAGTTTTAGACCAATCTTCATTCTTTCTGGTGCTCTTCGACTATCCATGAATTTCATAGCTCTGCTGTTTGTTTTCCCGATGGAGTTGTCTTCCTTATATCTCTTAGCTCTCATTCAAGATGACAACTTTGCAAGTCTCTGCCTCCTCCCATAGGGTAGGATTACTGCTCCTTTCCTCTGTTAGTGGCTGAAAATAAAAACAGCTACTATTTATACCACTTCTCAAGTCCCTATAGCACTGCACCAGGGACATGACCCAGATTGTTTTGCAAATAGACATTGGCTCTCCTCTGTGACAAGCACTGTCCTACTTGGTAGAGATATAGTAGACAAAGTGACATACCTGTCCCTGCGGAAGTGGCATTCCAAAGTAATTTGCATTATGATAAACAGGACATGTATATAGTTAGTTAGACTGCTCGTCAATGGCTTCATACTGGAAACCATTATTCCTGGACATTAGATTCATCTAATTCCAGGGTGCTCTCTACTTCCTGTTGGGTGACATTTCCTGTGGGTTCTAAAAATCCTTCGGGGGAAAAACTCACTAGGAAAACAAAGCACATGCATCTTTGCAAAGTGATTATGTTCCTCTCTGAAGTCTTTCGGATGAAACTGTGAGCTTTTCAGGGGCGGGACCAATGTTCAATGTGGAACTCAGTAACATTGATGAGTATCTGTGACTAAAGCCCTCAAGATGGTTTGGAGTTTAGAAACCAAGCCAGCAAGTTAGTTTGGAATCCAGCATAGACAGAGGATGAGTTAGGGAGGCATTGGCAAGGGAGGTGAGCTACAGGAAGCCTAGAGAATGAGGTTGTCACCTGGCAGACTCTCTTCTGCCAAATCGTGAAGCAATCAAACGAATCCATGACTTTATTTTTCTATCTCATTTTTCTGCTCTCATTTTATAGCCCCCTCTTCCCTGCCAGGCTGAGCTATTCAAATGGAAAATATTAATAGGAACAAAGGGACCCAGAAGGGAAGAAAAGAAAATATGTATTGATAAAGTTCAAGAAGCCTTGGGTCTGTTGAAGGAAGGAGAAAGAAGGCTTCCTGAGACACTCGAGTCAGAGCACATGAGAAGCCTTTTCTTCAGTCTGTAGGCATGGCTTGGAGGAGGAAAATAAACACAGACAACATAAAAAACAAGGAGGCATGATATATGTGTGTGTGTGTGTATATGTGTGTGTGTGTGTCCTTGCATGTGCACACATGTGGACACATATGCATAAAGAGAACTAATATCCTCTTTGCCCTCCTGTTGGTTGCTATCCTTAGCAGTGGTCACCGTCTCTGTTGCTATTGGTGGATAACCTACACACTCCACTCTGTAGTGCAATTTGTAATGATGATGCTTCATCCAGCTCATCCCCTCTTTGATTGATGTGCACAAGATGCTTTGCCAGGCTTCCTGGAGAAGAGGATTAGTGAAGAGTCACAAGGATGGCAAGGCAGGTTTTCAATAGGCCCATCCAGACATAATTCTTCCAGGCTGCAACTGAAGTGCTCTATATACTCCAGAGAAGGGAGGCCAAGTAGTAAAATCAGAAGTGATTAGGCTTTCACTGTACATCACTTCCAGACTTACAGGTATATCTGCATGTACGGATGGGGTATGTTATCTGTTTATACTGCACTGGCAGCATCCCACAGTGATTGGCCAGAATTGACTGTGCGATTTTTTCCTCCAGCTTTACAATGAGGGACATCACGGGAGTGGGGGGAGGCGGGCGTAGGTAAAGTAGCCTCAGTGGGAATTTTCACACCATGGAAATATTAGCCATCAGGTTTTTTGTTTGTTTTGGTTTTATAGAGACAACCATTTAATGTTTATCAGCAGACTATTATATCCATACACATATATGTGTAGATTTGCAAACACATACACATTTAACATGCATACACACACATGCACACACACAAACACACACAAATGCCTTTTTTATAAACATGTATACTGTTTCTTTTTCTTTAGACAGGGTCTTACTTTGTTACATTGTTTTTTACTTAAAAATATCTTTGTATGATATAAAACTTTAAACACAGATTTTCCAAATTTTTCAATAACCACTAAGGAAATCTCTGAATACCAACCAACCATTACAAGTAAGTTGTATGTTCAAAGTGAATACATAATCATACGAAATCCTGTACCTCTGAAAACAGATGAAAAGATAAACTCACTATGGGCAGGAGAAAGGATCAGTGGGTTAAGAACACTTGCTTTGAAAGCCTAATCAACTCTCCACCATCCACACAAAAGCTAGGCATTCCTGGAACCCAGTGCAGACCCTGGCCAGTCAGCCTGGTCAAATGACAGGCTTTAGTTTCAGTAAGAAACCATCTCAGAAGATAAATTACAAGTCCATAAAGGAGGCCTCTGGTATAGTTTTCTGGCCTTTGAATGGATACATCACAAACACACACACACACACACACACACACACACACACACACACAGAAAGAGAGAGAGAGAGAGAGAGAGAGAGAGAGAGAGAGAGAGAAACAAGATAGCGGTGAATAAAATAAATACTCAATAGTGTTTCTATCTTCTTCCTTTTGCTTTCTAGAAGGCATGGTCCTGTGCATGTCAGCAATGCACCCTACCACTGAGCTACACCCCCAGCTCACAATGCTTCACAATTTTACAAGTAGTCAATAGACCCCAGGCCTCTACTTGCTTAGATGTCTGTATGTAGAAAGTAAGAGGCACATGACCTGGTTGGCACTGAGCTGCCACTGGGCACCTAAATGTCAGAGCGGTTTTGATGCGTTTCTTTAATTACTTGTCAACACAAGTAGTTAGCCCAAGCTTCAGTGACTCCTCACAATGGGAGAAAGCTCTCTGCTAAGACCAGAATGGGAGGAGAGAACTCAGCTCAAACTCGAAGCTTAAGACCTGCCAGACGTAATCCCTTCTCTTCAGTGACAGAGCTAATGAGTGCATTTCAAGATTTTTTACACTTCACCTCTGATATTTTAAACACCTCCGATAATAATAGAAATACATTTATATAGTGCTTTATGGGGGTTGGCTCATTTAATCCTCCCATCCGTGTGAGAAAGAATTATTAGCCATGCTTTACAGCTGTGGAAACACACGCTTGAGGAGATCAAATGACTGGCCTGAAATCACACAGCTGGTGACTGTGATGGTCTAACTTTACCCCAGTGCTTAACCAATGGCGGATAGGCTGAAACCAGGGCCTGCCTTTCACACCAAGGGATTCACTAATGCTAAAGTGAATCAAACCCAGGGAGAAGCTGCCTCCAACCCATGCCTAGATAGTCTTAGGTGCCCTGGTTTTACAGCCACATACAACATACCCCAAATCAGACCTACTAATCAAATGCCAGAACCATGCGATTCAAAAACTCTTTACACTAAGATATAAAGTAGTATAAATAACTTAAAAGTTGGCCTATCTACAATTTCATTTTATAGATAATAAAGCATTCAAATTAGGAGAATGAAACCCAGGGGTGAGTTCTTATACATCAGGCAGTTGGAAAAAGTATGTCTGGGCAAGCAGCAGGCTGGAGCATGCTCCAGAGCTGGCCAGCTGTCCTTCTCACATGGCTTGTGTCTTAGCTTCTAATATCAACATCTAAATATATTGAAAAAAAATGTGTGTTCCAAAGGCCAGCCACATCTGCTTGGCTTTTTTCTATTATGTTTATATAATCAGCAAATGTGTGATCACGATCCTGACAGAGGAGATAATACTTGGGAATTTACTTTGTTGAATAGTGTCAAAGACACCTCAAGAGTTCAGCTCCAGCTACTTGGCGCGTTGTTCTGACCCTCCCTTCCTGCAGATCACAGCACTTTGAAAGACACAGATTAGGAGTTGGATGGAGACACCTTTCCTCATCCTTGCCCACTCCGTCCTGTTAAGATGAAATGCAAACTCGTCCATTAGTAATGGAGTGGATTGAGGTTGTCATGCGGATCAGTATAATATGGTTTCACACCTTGTACATTTTGAGCTACTAAGTGGGAACTCCCAAGAAGCAACTCGGCGGAAGGGGAATGCAGGTGCTTTGATGCCATGCCAAAGACTACATTTTTATAAAATAGGGTTTGCATGGCAAATCCAGGAAGCAGACTCTCTTGCCATCATAAAGAAATATCTAATATGTAGCACAACAAAAGCAATGCATACTTGAGCCAGATTTAGCTCGTGTTCTCCGGTGGCATCTTGAATCACAAACGTAGTCAAGCATACAGCCTATTCTGAAAGGATCTAAAGAGTTTGCTAACCACAGACAGATTGTTTTTCCAGCTTTCTCTGTGGCTGAAGTTTTAGAAGCTTGGACTACACAACTACAGTGCAAGTTTCTTCTCTTCTGCAATAATTCTCCTGAAATCCTCTCAAAATTCGTTGACGTAGGTCTAGGTGGGATCTCCTTAAGGATAAAGAAAAACATCCCCAGCTCCAAAAAAAAGAACCCCCCCAAAAAAAGGATAAAGAAAAACACCACTGATTTTAAATACTTACCTCCAAATACAAATCGAAATATATGTAGAGGTGTGAGTGAGAAGGTTGGAAGCAATAAAACCCAGAGGGAGGAGACACTGAAATTGACTAAGTCAATGAGTCTAAAAATCAGCCATTCAGACTTGGCTATTGGACTCTCATGGGTAGCCTGGGCTGGAGTACTATTTGAAAGTGCAGTATTTGTGGCAAATCAGATGCTGGTTTCTCACGTTTTAAATCTGAAAGAAGAGCTATACTGGCCTTTCAACAACATTTTCCACCTTCATTCAAAAAACAGTACAAAACCCTCTACCTGATGAGCTCCGAGTCATCTGTGCTGCGTGCAGAACGGGAGTCTGTTCTATTCAAAGTCAGTTAAGAAAAATGTGTGAACAGCTAGACTATAATTAAGAGTAAAATGATTAATGTGTACTTCTGGCAAATTGCTTTTCAATAAATATTCCACAAGCATATAATGAAGAAAACAAATTTCTTCAGCAGATACCACTAGGGCAACTGGGCAACAAAAGAAAATTGAGCAAGAAGTTTATTTCACAAAATATGTAAAATTAATTTAATTAAATAAGCAAACTTATTATAAATCTTGATTTTAAAAGACATAGAAATGAATCTTCACAGCCTTGTATGTGGCAATAATTTCTTAGACATAATAAGAAACACACCAAGAAAAATAGTAAATTTGACTTCATTAAAATTTTAAACTTTTGTGTATGGAAGGAAGTCATTAAGCAAATGCAAAGACAACACTTCAGATAAAGTGAATACTATCCCAAATATCTATGAAAAATCTCATAATTTAATACTAAAATATAAGCCAGTTAGAAACTGGGCAAAGTTTTAAACAGGTATCTTTTCCAGACAAAGTAGACAAGTAGCCACCAAAAACATTCTCCGAAGGTGTTCAAACTCATCAATCATTTGGAAAATAAAAATTACAAAAACACGGTAAGATGCTATTTCATATCTATTAGGACGAAAAAAATGAAATGAAAATTAAAATGAAAAAATATCAGGCATTGGTTAGAATATGAACACTTTTAAGCCTCAACTTTTTATTTGTAGGAGCTAAAGATTAAATCAGTGCATCCATTGTAGAAAACAATCTTACTATTTCATAAAAAATATAAAATATGTCCACTGATGCCACAGTGACTCACGTGTTCTGGGGGTAACCAATTACTCCCTGATTGGATTTAAAGCCCTTTCTACAAAAGGTAACTCATGGCCGCACACTCTCTTTCTCTCTCTCTCTCTCTCTCTCTCTCTCTCTCTCTCTCTCTCTCTCTCTCTCACACACACACACACACACACACACATACACACACACACACACACACACACACACACAAACTCAACACTACTATTATTTAGGTCTTAGGCGCTGGGAGAGAGCCTAATTCTATTATACTACTAAAATTCTGTTATCCTACTAAATGGACATCGTAATAAGCTGATCACTAAGTTCTTATTTTATACCAATAGATCAATACATTCTTCAACCTTGAGCAGAGAAGCTCCTTTTTTGCAATACACAGTGATTGAAATAGAAAGCCTATTACTGGTCAATGTGCAGAAGAAAAGAGGATTCTCTTTATCACCCTCCTCCCAAGGCTTAGGGGACATCATAGAAAAGTGGGTAAAAAAACTGTCAGAGCCAGAAATAGTTGACTATCTTCAGTCAAACAGTATTTGCTGGACATGACAGGGCTGTTGCCATATCATCTAACAGCAGCTTAAATGGACAACAGCAGAATAAATGGACAACACCCACCAGAGATCAAGGCAGACAAAAATCCCCAAACAGATGTGGGGTTCATGAAACCTCATCCCTAGTTGAGGAGATATTGACAACTAATGGATACTGGTGGCAGGCAGCTTGTGGAGAATTAGTTTCTTTAAGGTATATAGACCCTGAGAAGCTACCCATGTTCCAATAAATGGCCGATGCCCATGTGCATACCTAGCTACACTAAGTAGACTTGGTTTGATTTTTAAATGAGCACATAAAATGAGAGCAGTGCCACCAAATGGCTTTTAGAAGTATTCCCACACTAGCCAGCAAAACTTTGCCTTTGAAAGGTTTGACCTATTTGAAGGTTCTGGAGTCATGTCTGATTTAATAATTCAGGAAAGAATTACGGGCAAAAGCTACTATTGCAAATGAGGCTTCAGACTGTATTCAATGAGGTTTGAGTGGAGAAGATGTAAGCCCCTCATGCTTTGATAATGTTCCTCTGAAATGAGTTTAGTGGACCCTCCTCATAACGAGACACCCTCTCCCTAATGAGCTCTGTCCCAGACCCCATAAGGATCTCCAGAAATAAGGCTCAGGGTTAACCTGAGGTGGCCTTCAGACTGTATGTTTTATCGTTCTCCTTACTCTTTGTAAAATATTTTTAAAATCATTTGTATATGTGTATATCTATGTGAGGGTATTGCACATGAGTATGGGTGCCTACGGGGCCCAGATGAGGATATCAGATAAACTGGGGTTGGAATTACAGGCAGTGGTGAACCACTTAGCAAGGGCTCTAGGAGCTCATGCCCTTTCCAAGAGCACTACATACTGTTACCCACTAAACCATCTCCCCACCCCCTTGTTCTCTATTCTTTTTTCTTTCTTTTAATATTTTGAGATTATAATATAATTGCACGAGTTTTCCCATTCCCTTTCTTCCCGGAAACCCTCCCATATATCCCCCTTTGCTCTCTTTCAAATTCATGGCTTCTTCATTATTAACGCAGGTACAAGGTGTGTGTGTGTGTGTGTGTGTGTGTGTGTGTGTGTGTGTGTGTGTGTGTGTGTGTGTGTGTGGTGTTTTAAATAAATGAGTACAACCTGCTTAGTCTGTATAATATTGCTTGCATATATGTTTTCAGAGATGATCATTTGGTATTGGGTAATCAATTGGCATCCTCTTCCCTGGTGACATTCTTGCTTTAATTCAGGTTATTTCATACTCAGCATTCCTTAGTTGTCTATAGTTCTTTATTTGTTTGCTTGTTTGCTTATTAACGCAGGTACGAGGTGTGTGTGTGTGTGTGTGTGTGTGTGCGTGCGTGTGTTTGGGGTGTATGTGTGTGTTTGGTGTGTATGTGTGTGTTTGGGGTGTATGTGTGTGTTTGGTGTGTATGTGTTTGGTGTGTGTGTGTTTGGTGTATGTGTGTGTGTATGTTTGGTGTGTGTGTGTATGTTTGGTGTGTATGTGTTTGGTGTGTGTGTGTGTTTGGTGTATGTGTGTGTGTATGTTTGGTGTGTGTGTGTATGTTTTGTGTGTGTGTGTTTGGGGTGTATGTGTGTGTTTGGTGTGTGTGTGTTTGGTGTGTGTGTATGTGTGTGTTTGGTATATGTGTGTGTGTTTGTTTGGTGTGTGTGTATGTTTGGTGTGTATGTGTGTGTGTTTGGGGTGTATGTGTGTGTTTGGTGTGTGTGTGTGTTTGGTGTGTGTGTATGTGTGTGTTTGGTATATGTGTGTGTATGTTTGGTGTGTGTGTGTATGTTTGGTGTGTGTGTGTGTGTTTGGGGTGTATGTGTGTGTTCGGTGTGTGTGTGTATGTTTGGTGTGTGTGTGTATGTTTGGTGTGTGTGTTTGGTGTGTGTGTGTTTGGTGTGTGTGTGTTTGGTGTGTGTGTGTTTGGTGTGTGTGTGTGTGTGTGTGTGTGTGTGTGTGTGTGTGTGTGTTAGATCTGGGCTCTCCCCCACCTAAGTCCGCATGTCTATTGCTGTTCTTGGTCAGCTCACACTTAAGCAGTCATGTCAGGTTATATGTGTAGCTTCTGATATTACTAGGATACACAACGGATGCTAAGCCCCTTCCCAGGAGATTCCAGAGGCAAGCTAAAAATTTCCCACAACAGCAAAACAGATCTGAAGTCATCCATGCTCAGTTTCACATTAGCAGTGCCTTAACTACTGGGCACTGTCAGCTTGACATTCTAAAGGGCCACCACTCCTCACAATAGAATCCTGGATGTTGAGATCCAAGGGCCTGGCAACTCTGGATCTCAGTGTAAAGTATGTCCACAAAAAGCTATTCACCTGGAAGCTGATATCTAGGTTTGGGCAGTTCTGGATCCGAAAAGATAACTTCAATCTGACGGGAAGAAACAACAGAAGCTTAAGATAGTCTGAGGGTTTAGTAGTTCAGGTAATGAAAGTGGGAGCTGTTGGGGCTACAAAGGACCACACATCTCAGCATGGTCAGGCCTCTTTGTCATTTTCCACCTTAGCCTGGAGAATATGCCAAGGGGATTTCAAGCAAACCCTCAAATTCCAGCCTTGATGAGAGTGGCAATATTCATTTTTAATTATGTTTGCAAAAGGCTGGGTGTGAAATAGAAGAGGGACGGAAAGGTGAAGTGAAGGGGTGATGCCATTTAGAGTGGAGGGATTTTTGCATAATAGAATTTTCTCTTTGTAGGGCACTGTGGAGAATGACATTTCAAAAGAGCACAGCTTCAGCAGAAGAGTCCATCAGACAAGGTAGGCTTAGACCTGAGAAGATGACAAACAAAACTAATAACCAAAGAGCAAAGCCAAGCAGTTCCTGCAGTGGCCCTGCCTGTGTTGTCTTCAAGTCCTACAGGCAGAGCTGGAGTCCCAGTCCAATGGTCAAAATCAGATTAGCAGATAAATATTAGGAGAGAGAGAGAGAGAGAGAGAGAGAGAGAGAGAGAGAGAGAGAGAGAGAGAGTTCAGACATGTGTGTACATGGTCACATGTGCTTACCTTAATTCAGGTTTAGTTCATACAGAAAGGTGAATGGAGATGCTTTCATTAGAAAGGCTAATGTGAGTCAGAGTTCAGTGTAGCTGCCATCTTCCTTCCACTTCTATCCTGGGCTTCTTTGAAATTCTGAAGGCATGTGGAATAGATTTTACCAAACCATTCTAGAGCCAAATTCCAAATTTTCCCTTTGAGAAAATAGGCACAGGAAGACTGGAAGCATGTGTGGGCCTCTTGGCTATTTTACACCAGAATAAGGTGTCAGGCTATCAGGCCTTTACTTCCATGGCATTTATTTCCTGTCCTGGTTTAAAGCCCTTGGCATAACCAAATAGATAAAATAAATGCTGACGATGCAAACCAGTGATTTGGATTTTTTGACTATATTACAACGCCCAGTTACATGTTCTAGAGAGACATGGTGAAGACTATAATACAGCTCCAATAGAAATTGCATTATGGCAAGAGAGATGCAGATATTTGGAGACATAACTGCAGAAATATGAGGAACAGTCACCATAACTTTTTCTCTTACACAGGTTCACATAATACCAAGTCTTATCTGTTCGGAAGACAATGGAAGACCCTGGGGAAATGCTTCCGGAGAAAGGAAATGCTCATACATTTGTTCTCAGTTTGGGGACTGCCACTCACTGTTTGCTCTGTAACCTTATGAGCATTAATTATGTTTTCAGAACATGCCATATATCCCCCCTGCTACTTATGAACATTTTTGCCTACTATTGTTAGAAGTTTACAAATTCCAATGTACATGAACTATAAATACTCTGAATATAAAACTGACCAACTCTTAAGAACACATAACAATTTTAAATTGCTTCTCATGGGGAACTATCTTCTTGCCCATGATTTTAGTTGGTTAATCAGTAAACTCTGTGCAAACAGGTGCCACCCTGCTTTCCTAAAATGATGTAATACATTAGCCATCCCATGCATGGCGTTTACCAATGAAAATGTTCCTCTAAACCCATGTTAGGTCTGTTTACGTGAACACACCAGAAACAACAGCTGGAATAGCCAAAGGCCAACACATCCATTTGGCCTGGAAACCTGCCCATATGTTCCACTACTGACCACAGAAGCCTCATGCCATCTGCCTTTCAAAGGGCAGCTCTGTCTGCTATGTTCAGGACAGTGCCAAGCCTCCACAGTCACTTAGTGAAAGCAGGATGTTTATGCTGTAGGCTCTGACTGCTTCTGTCATTGTCCTATTCCTTTGTCAACATAACCAATCCTTGTCTTCTAGAAGCATTACTTCCCCACAAAAGCCATTTCCTCTTTCTACCTTTCCTATCAGTTCTAAGTCAAATTTCATAAATAAAACTATTTTTTCAACAATAAACAGAGGGTTGACTTCTTTTCATTTTTAAGACAATCTACATACAAGAAATTAAAAATCTTTAATATATACTATCCAACGAGGTTGGACACTTACATACATTTGCATACATGACAACAAGGTAATAAATATACCAATTATCTCTACAAGGTCCCTTATATCTCTTTGAGTGTGTGTTAATATTGCCAACACGAAATCTCCTGCCTGACCTAAATTTGAATGCCTGATACAGTGTTGTGGCTTCTTGGCATTGTGCTGTACAGCAGATCTCCAGAACTAATTTATTTTGTATAACTGAAATTTTAAACCAGATGAGTGTCCCTCCATTTCTCCCTTCTTGGTAATCATTCTTCAGTTCTTTGCTTTCTTGACTTTGACTATTTCTGTTTCTCAGACAAGTAAGATCATTTGGTGTTGCCCTTCTATGCCTGCTTACTTCTCTAGCCATAATAACCCCGAGGCTCACCTATGTTATTGCTAATGATGGGATATATTCTTCTCTTCAGAGTTGAGTAATGCTCTATTATACATTTTCTTTATCTACATATACATTGTTTGCTTTTCTACTGCTGTGACAAAACACTGTGACCAAGGCAACTTACAAAAGAAAGTATTTCATTAGGCTTATATTTCCAGAGGTTTATAATCCATGGTGGTAAGGCAAAGGCCATGGTGACAGAAACAGCTGGGAGCTCATATCCAACAAGGAGACAGAGTGCACTTGAGAAACCTAAGTCTTTTGAGACTTCAAAGCCTACCCTTAGTGACACACCTGGTCCAACAAGGCCACACCTCCTAATGCTTCCCAAGGACAGGGACCATGCACTATTCCTTCTCATTGTATCTACCATGAGGAACTTGGTTCCCTAAACATTAGCACTGGGAGTGCTCTGCTCAACTCGATCCTGTGTCCTCATAAATCCTATCCTCATATCTTGTTTTAAATCTCTACAACCATGAAAAGAGAATGATTCCCATAATTAAGTAAGTTCTAGAAGCTTGGAGTTAAATCCATGCCTTTTAAATTGGACTCTTGTTCATAGTGTGAACTATAACATTGCTCCAGGAATCTCTAGAAGGGATGTAGCCTGCTTGAAGCCCATTTGAGTCACACAACCCCCTTGCCAAGTCTTTCATAGAACTGGTCATGAAAGGAACACAGTAACAAAATTCTACGCAAACAAAGACAGGCACCGTGATAATGCTCTAATGATAGTTCTGGACCCTTGCAGAAGGAAGCATGACATACAATGGTGACTGATTAACTGCAGCATGTATAGTAGCCTTAGAGACATGCCAATCAGCCCCTCCTCAGGGAAGGACATAGTGCTTAGCTGCAGAAAGCAAACAGCATCCATCTACCAGAATCTTCAGTTTGTCTCAGCTAAGAGAGCCAACTTGTCTGAAGACACACCTCTCCCTTGCAGGCTCTGCCTGACGTCTAGGAATGGGAAGAATCTAAAGATCCAGCAATTTGGCTTTGTCACACACTCCTGAGCAAAAGCCTATGTTCCAGATTACACTGATTTCTCACTCTTCATCTCTACTTTCACTGTCGCCTGTCAGGTGCTGAATTATGACCAATAGCATGTGGTCTGAGAAAATAAAGACAAGACAGGCCTTTAGAGGTGACCATTCACCTCATATGTAGCAACTGAGAATCCATCCATAAATGGTTAATGGAAGACAAACAGCTCCTGGTGCACACAGGCTGTCATAACTGTTAAAATTTTATAGAAGGTGAGCTGAGATGGAGACACAGTCCAAGGGAAGCATTAGTACATGTGGTATCTCAGGCATTTGAGACAGAGAGATAAAAGGTACATGATTAATAGAATTTCTAACTTTGTAAAGCACCATTGGAGTGTTGTAGAAAGATAGCAAAAATCTAAGAGCAAGCATAGATTTTTAAAGTATAAAGAGGTCATTTTGACTACAGAGTACTACTTAAGAAAATGAAGTGTTGAGTCCAATCAGACAAGGCTGGAGTTAATGTGACTAAATGTACAACTAGAGCATGCCGGTTAGTTAAACCAAGGCCTTATTGGAACAAACTACAGACTTCAAACATGAAGCAGGAAAATTGGTGAATATTTCAGTACTCTAGGTATCAAATATAACAAAGAACCATGACTCTGTTATCTTACAGACAAGAGTCTAACATGGCTGTCTTCGGAGAGGCTCCACTGACCAGCTAATGCAGACAGATGCAAACACCCACTGCCAAATAGTGGATGGAATGTGGGAACTTTTATGGAAGAATAGGAAAAAGAATTGCAGCACCTAAGAGGATAGGAACGTCACAGGAAGACCAACAGAATCAACTAACTGGAACCCTTGGGGCTCTCAAAGTCTGAACCACCAACCAAAGAACATATGGGCCAGCCCAGGCCTCCCCGCACATATGTAGCAGATGTGTAGCTTGGTCCATGTGTGGGTCCAGAATAACTGGAGTGTGTGGGTTATCCCAAAAGCTGTCTTCTGTATATAGGAAGTGTTCTTCTAGCTGGCCTGCATAGTCTGGCCTCAGTGGGAGAAGAACCGCCTCTCAGAGGCATGAAGTGCCAGGGTGGGGAAATACGCATGGGGCCCACTCCCTCAGAGGAGAAGGCGAGGGGGCCTAATGGAGATATTGTGGGAGGGGCTAACCAGGAGGGGGGCAGTGAGTAGGATGTAAAGTGAACAGGTAAAAAATTTTTAAAAAATTATTTTTTTCAAAAGGAGCCACATAGAATTTGCAAAAAATTCTATGGTGATCACAGCAGAGTGACTCAGAGTTCTGGACTGTGGTTGTACAGCAACATAGAAACATATGTCTTCTGAAAACACTACCCTGCCATGCTTCTCAGCCTGGAAGGAACAGAACTGCCCATGATATGTTGGGACTTTATCAAATACACAAATATATAAAGTCAATTAAGCCCAGCACATAAGAGATCATAAGATAGAAGCAACATATTTAGAATGAAGGAGAACATGGAAATAGCTCGGATGCTAATGTGCCCATCGTACACAATCGTGCCTTTCCCAGCGAACATTTATGTCTCTGTGATTTCTCTCTTATGCCTAGCCAAAGGAAGAAGGAAAACACCAGTTTTGAAAGTCAGATGAATTATGTGGTGTGTGTGTGTGTGTGTGTGTGTGTGTGTGTGTGTGTGTGTGTGTGACTGTGTGTGTGTTTGTGTGTGCGTGTGCACATGTACATCTGTCTGTCTGTCTGTCTGTCTGTGTTACCTTAAGTAGTAATAGTGGGAGAGATACTTTCCAATGGGGAGAACTTCAGGCAGTGTACCTGACCATTCACTTCTCCTTTTAGAAAGAGAAGAGACCCAAGTTTAAAACATAGATGAATTCATATATACCACTAAATTGATTATAGACATGATCAGGGATACAGAATGAAAAATACTAGAAAATTAGTAACAGAGGTTAGGATTCAGTCATATGGATGGACTTCAGGAATAGACATAAGCATAGCGTGTTTTCTTTGTGTTTATTAATATACACCAGATGAAGTTTTGTAGCCAATCTCTGTCATCGGCCACCACAGTGCTGTCACAATGGGACATGAGCTAATGGGATGCAGTGGCATAGATGGAAGATACTCAGGAACGCACAACCTATGCGTCAAATCTCTCAACTCTTCCTGCAGTAGAATCTCAAAGCTTTGGGAGACAGAAGCCGTCACCGAGACCCTATTAAGTCATTTTTAAATGATCCAAGCTAGATACTTAGTGGAAAGTTGCATACATTAGATCCTTCATCCAAAAGGGGAAAGGGTTCTTTCTCATTGAAACAGACATCTATTCCTCCTATGTCATGTGTGAGTTCGTCTTTCATGTCCGTTGGACACAATCCAACATTTCAGGAAATAAGAGTTTACCTATTGTCATGGGTTCTTGCAAACAGTCAAGACGTGAAGTTCAGAAGAGGACTTGTGATCATGAGACTCAGTAGAAATATTATATACCATAATATGCTTAAAGATTAGTCTTATAAGAGCATCAGATTGGCCACTTAAAAGCATACATAAAATGCAAACCCCAGAACTGTCATTAAAAGCAAAGCAGCATGTCTCCCAAAGGAACAAGATACATGTGTAGGAACCAAGGTTGGGAGACAATGGCAGCCCCATTTCCTATGACAATCTACCACCCACTGAGGATCTTTGTGCTTTCCTTCCTTCAACTCTTGACTTGACATGATGAGAGATTCTGGTTTCCAAATAGAGTATGTGTGCATTCACTGGGCACAGTGAGGATAAGACCACACCATCAGCTATAGCCAACACAACTCTTTACGCTCACACCCAGTGATTGGATAGTAAGGAACAGAATCACCGTCCTGGGTAAGTAGCTGACTCTGATTTTCTAGAAGCAATAGAGAGCATGAAAGAGAACAAAGGGAATCCACCTGATCCACTGACAATTCTCATGCCCAACTTGACCGCAAACAGACAAATACAACAGCCCTAGTCTGTGAGAGGCAGAGTAAATCACGTACTTTGCTCTTTTGAGCATGCTATTTGGGTCATATTAATGTAGAGCCCTTTGGACACCGGAGAAAGCACTTGTGTGAGCTTGATGACCTGGGTCAACTTCACAGTACGCATGAAAAATTAGGAAGAGAGAACAGATGACTTGACTCAACATTACCTCTAACCACATGCATGCCTTGGCATGTGGATGCCCCCACCACTCCCCATAGTAACAATAATACATTTTAAAAAAAATATGTGTAACTCAATAATTGATAATGGAGGTAAGAACCATGTGGCCTGAAGGGTAAAAGAGAGAGATGAGGACCAGTTTGAACCAACTGTAGCAGCTTTACCAGTTCTACCATTGACCTCTCTTTTTAAATTAACATTTACGATGCCAGATCTCTAATTTTCATTCAAGAATCCTCACAAAGCTGCTTCTTGATTAGATAAAGAGTGTATATATATATATGGCATGATGGTAAATAGGGTTACATGGACTAGCACTTTAAGGATGTACTTACTCTCTGGAGACATTAGCAAAAGGCCTAACGCACTCAGATTTTTCATAATAGGCTTCAGCAATGTATGGCTGTGATCATTCCCTCAGGTATAGCCAACGTTCAGTGTCTGATCTCAGAAATAGGAGAAAGGCAGACCCATCCTACCTCAATATAAAATTATCTAATGGGGCAACAGCCACTCCATAGCTCACCACTGGATAGGCTAAAGCATCCTCAGGACTACCTCCAGGGAATTTCTTTCTCTTTATATACGTCTCAAGTATTATTATGCCAGATCTCAGAGTCTGCTTCCAGAGAATCAAATCTGTAGAATCAAGGAAACAGTAATAGCCAGTGATCTGATATCCCTACTAATCTGAGATAATAATATTTTGAGACAGGATCTCATTATATAGAGTCCTGGCTGGCTTAGAACTCTCAATGTAGGCCAGGCTGGCCTTGAACTCAGACATTCATCTGCCTCTGCCTCACTAGTGCTTAGATTAAAGGCATGTGTTACCACCACTCCTGACTACTGGCTTATAATTTTGCTAAATATTTTATATTCATTAGCTGTCACACTTTGGTCTAATAATTTACCTATGGGATTAGTAAAAACACCATCCTTTCTTGATAGATAAAGGGACTTCAGGGAGAAATAATTTATATATAAGCCCACAATTTGAGGAATCCAGAGTCCATGAACTTGATCTATATACATTAAACAATTAAAATAACTTTCTAAGCATGGTGGTGCATGCTTATAACCACAGTAGTTGGAAGACTAGGGAATAATTATGAATTTAGGTCAAGCCTGGGTTACACACCAAGACCCTGTCTGAAAGAACAAGCAAAAAATTAAAATAAAATAATTTATCTTGAAGAACTTTGTAAGCTGTGACACATTACCAGAGATCAATCAACTTTAAGTATCAGGATCCCTGAGAGAAGGGGATAGGAGAATGCCACAGAACAATTTAGAGATCAAAATTCGCTCAAACTGAGCATTTTTAGGACAGACTGAGAAACTAGTTCAAGTATCCTGACAAGACATAACAATCACAGGCAATAGTTCAGGAAATCTGTAACTAGTGATGCTGGGGTGTTCTTCCCACTATGCATGAACAAAGGGAAAGGAAGAAATCTTGGGAACCATCTAGAACACATGTGAATTGGGTAACAAGCAAAGAAATGGAGACTCAAGACTGTTAAGCAAGACCTCTCAGTGTTGTCAGAATCGAGATGTGAGTCTACTGAGCCCATCATAGAAGGGTTGGTATCTCGTCACACTAGTTTCTCACAGAGCAGCCCTACAGCCCGGATTGGCTCAGGCTTTCTCATGTGTTCTTCTTCACCTGCCACCAGCAGAAGAGCCATCTTTCGTGTACCTACTTTAATACTTCATTTTCTAGACACTTCTGACCCACCAGGAAGAAAGAGAAGAAGAGGTACAAAAATAAAAGATTTCCTGCTCTGGGTTTGTAGGCAAGTTGTTAAGATGAAAGATTAGAGGGTTCTCTGATCTTTTATGAAAATTTTAGAGGGATAGAGAATTGGTTCTACCAGAAAAGAGGGTGACACAGAGAGTGTCTTTTATATGCCTACGGTAATCTAGGCCTTGTGCTATGAATCCCCATGATGCCAGGTGATCTGCCATGTGGATTTGGCTACCCAGCATTCATTGTTCCTCTATGAAGAAAAAGAAACTAGACTCTCCTGTGGGAAATTTGTCTCTCTTCATTCTTAACCATGAATTTAAAACATAATGGCCCCATTCCCATTTCCAGGGTCATACCCTGATTGCTTCACCCACACAAAGCTGTATATCTGCTCCCTTTATTAATGTTTTTATAATTACCATACGATGCCACCATGTGACTTAAATAACATAGAGAATATTTTAATTATTCTAAAGATTAGAAATACATAATAAAAGTGTTGGCAGTATTTCCCAATGCCCATCTTCTTGGTTGACTTCTGCCCTCTGCCTGTGTTTGTCCTAAATTCTATTTCTTATAAGGACATGGCTTACACTAAATTAGGATCCACCCATATGACCTCATTTTTGTTGAATTACCTCCTTAATTCCCCATTTCTAAATACCCATGGAAAGCTAGGACTTCAATATGAGAATCTGAGAGAGCACATGATCCAGTCCATACTATGACCTCTGGGCACAGCAATTGGTTCAGAGATAAGAACATAATCCAGTCAGTATATAAAACTCTAAGAGATAGACATTCAGAATTATGGAAGAGAATAAGTTCCACTCTCCATCCGCCCAGGTAATACTAAGATAGGGGGCTTGGAGTTCTAACAGTCACTTTTATCCCACAAAGAAAGCCAATTCAATGTATCACATAAAGGAAGGCAGACCAGAAGATTCAGGGAGGCTCAACTCAAGTACATGACTTGAACTTCCGGACCACCACTTCAACTTAAAAGATGTTTAAGCCAGAAAATCTTTCTCCTATTTTAACAGTTTAGTTTTGACTTTTGCCATTTGCAACATCAAAATACCTAATCTATCTCTGCTCTTTGAGTCACATGGCTGAGTGCTAGCACTCCTGCCCATCCACAGTGGACTCTAACATTCTTGTATTATCTGCTGTAACAAATGGTACACAACTAGCAGCTAAATAACTAGTGTCTTGTTTAAAGGATGCTCAAGTTGGCAAGTCAATCAAGCTAGGACCTAAACTCTAATACAGTGTCAGACACTAGATATGGATGTCTCTAGTGTCAGAGTGAAGTTATTGTTTATATTGCTGTGACCGATCATTTCACCATGACAAAATACCTCCCCAAAGCAACTTAAGGGGGACAAGGATTTACTTTATCTCGCCATTTATGAGTACTATCCATCACAGCAGGGAAGATGTGGCAGTAAGAGTGAGAGGCAGCCGGTCACGTAACTTCCAGGCAGACTCAGATAAATGAGTGAGTGGACCCAGATGCTTTCTCCATTTCATTCCATCCAGAAGCCCAGACCCTCTTATGGTGTTACCTGCTTTCAGGGTGGATCTTCCCATCACAGCTAAATCTTTCTGGAAATGCCTTCACAGTCACACCCGGAAGTTTGTGACTTGGATGATTATAAACCCTGTCAGTGTAGTGAAATCAGTCACTACAGTTGTCCTTCCAGCCCCATACACTTACTACAAGCTCCTACCAAATTCAGGCACTGTGAGACTATTGTTGTTGTTGTTTTTTAACAATGTATAATTTAATTTATTGATACTTTCCTTAAAAGATCTGTAATTATGTGTACGATATGGCACTATGGTGCACCAATTTCAATTGTTTTAAAGATTTGATTATGGGAAAACTAAACCCCTACAATCTTGATGCCTTTGCATAGTTTCAACTTGCTTGTTGCAAATAAAACACACTGTTTTCCTTGTGACTATGAGTGTCAAGCAGCATTCATCTTTACAAAGCACTCACTTTTGCTGTTTTAGAGTTTGTAGTGGGTTGAACGCAGCATGTCCTCAGAAGACTTACTTGCTCTCCAGCTGATAGCACTGTTTGGGGACGTCGTGGAACCGTCAAGGGGGAAGTGAAGCCTCTTTGGAGGCCTCATAGCATAGCTCTATTTCCCCTGTTTGCTTTCTGCTTCCTGAGTGTGAGTGCAGGGTAACCAACCAACCACATGTCTGTCTGTCTGATGCCATATCTTAGCCACCAGGATGTATTAGATCCTCTGGGAGTATAAGACAAAACAAATCTTTTCTCCATTAGACTTTCTTTTATCAGGTTGTATTATTACAACAACAGAAAAGTAGCTAAGAGTATTATCTAACAAGCTAAGCTAATTAACTCTTTCATTTTATATATGGTACCAAATGGCCATCTTACTAAAAAATAATCCACAGATTTAATGCAATTCCCATCAAGATCCCACATCAATTCTTTACAGACCTGGAACAAGCAGTTCACAACCTCATATGGAAAGACAAAACAACCCAGGATAGCTAAAACAACCCTGTGCAATAACAGAACTTCTGGAGGCCATCTATCACCATCTATTTGAAACCCCAAAGGTAAGTGTGGATTTCAGAAGTATCATCCATCAAGGTTGAACCTTCTCAAGGCATCAGAAACCTGAAACTTCCCAGAGACAGTGATTTCGAAAAGCGCAATGGCTTTGCTGGCATTCTTCAACTCAGTTGAGTTCAGCGACATCTTTATTGTGCCAGGAGCTCAGCTTATGTGAGGCAAGGAACTGAAGGTAAAAAGAACATGCTCACTGCATGAAAGACTGCAACTAATGGCACACGAAAAGAAAGAACCAGGAATTGGGATTTCTGTGGCTTCTAAGTGTCTCTGCTCAGAGAGGCTTGGGAAGGCATACTGCCCACATTTGTGGTAGCTGTCATCTTTGGACACCAAAGTACACACCATTGGACAGAATCCATCGAACTCTTCAGTCTATTACAAAATCACAGTACTTTTATCACATGTTCACCACAAGCTAAAATTTTTTTCCCACAATTTGCAACGAGGAAAAAGAAAACATGTGGGAAAAACACAGGACCAAGTGGGAATCTCTTTCTTACCCCCTTTTTGCCCCTGTGGAAAAGAATAATATAATCTTAATAAGGGTGTAATACAATGAAATAGCCAAAAGCTGGAGAACTGGGGACATCCAACTTTGTTCAGGTCAGTTGTTTTTCAACAATAACATGTTTGCTTCCTTGAGTTAATCAGATGATGTGGTTTATAAATTGAAGAGACTACTTGGCATTCCTCCTTTCATTTTCAAAATGCCTGCCCTTATTATTATATCATCTGAAGACTGAAGATCCATGACCAACCATTATGTGTAAAGGGACTTAGAAGGAAAACTATTAGAAATCTAAAGTGCTAGGCAATTTTGCACTGGTGATGTCCAAATGCTTCATTTGATTATTTCTCTTATTGTTTTAATTATAATCAGGCTCATAATTGAATAGTATCCTGGGAAGATTATTAAGTGCTGTGAGAATTATAAAATCTGCCTGAACATCTCCTTCTATTACAAGCTTATAATCCACAGAAAACCTCAGCGTCTAACACTGATCCATTGAGTAATTATGGAGGATGGATACTTTTTCTGCTTCTTCTCTAACTGGTATAACAAATACTACGGGCAGGCAGAAGTGAACTTCAGTGAACTTGCCCCACCAAAGGGATGAACTGTGATGGCTTTAAGAACCAGTGTCTGAGCAGACTTAGAACTAAGGGCTCAGCAGCCTTCTATAAGCTGTAAGTGGTCTCGGCACAGAAGGGACACACCACCTGCCCTGCACTACATCCCAGTGGTTGTGTATTTCTAATCCACCATCTCTGTGGTGCCAGGAAGTATTCCTTGAGAGCTCTGAGGAAGCTCCCTGACTTCTTTTACATCCAAGTTCTTTTCTCTTTTGCCTTTGTTGATGTACAGTGATCACCAATTATATCTATCAATGTCCCAGGTTAACAAGCTACACTCCAGTTAGCTTCAAATATGACTATCAACTCCGTTTAAGTTAACATTTCACACAGAATCACGTGACAGGGACTCATGGGAAACCTGTAGGGGTTTGACCTAGTTCTTCTACATATATGTTGTGACTGAATAGATTGATGTTCTTGTGGAAATCCTAACAGTGAGTGCAGGGGCTGTCTCTGAGTCTTTTACCTACTTATGGGATCCTTTTCTTATTGCTGGGTCGCTTTGTCCAACCTTGATGTGATGGCACATGCCAGGTCTTATTGTAGCTTGTTATCCTCTGTTTGGTTGACGTTCCTGGAAGGCCTGCTCTTTTCTGAGCAGAGGGGAGAGGAGTGGTGAGTTGAAGAAGGGAGGAAGGGGAGGCCTCAATAATCAGCTTTGAAACTAAAGAATACACTGAGGCAGGCAACCAGTGGGGGTCAGTGCTTAGAGCCTCTGGTGAGGTTGTTCCAGAGATCTACAGAGAATGTTGTCTATGGCAGTCAGTGATTAGAGAAATTGCTCAGCAGACTTTTCTCTGAGGAAACAAAGCTTAATTTACCGGGGCTGGCACTCCCTGTGGCCAGCAAAAAACTCTGAACTCTTTTAACTCCATGGTACCAGTGAGAAATAAAGGAAATAGAAAAATTCATAGATATACATATACACCCACATACATACATACATACATACATACATACATACATACATGCATGCATGCATACATACACACTTCTGGATGAAGCAAATGACTTCACACATACAAATGCATACATACATACATACATATCATACATGCATACATACATATCATACATGCATACAGACCTAAAGATAGACATTTAAATATCCGTACATTAAATGGCTGAAGCAAAGCTCTAACAGGCAGACTCCAAGCATCTCACACATACACATATATACATACATACACATACTAGGAGGGTGGATGGAACGAAGTTCCGACAAGCAGGCTCCTAGAGTGTGTGTGTGTGTGTGTGTGTGTGTGTGTGTGTGTGTATAGATAGATACACACATATAGATACAGTTGATGGGTAGAAGAAATAATATTCCAACAACTTTATGACTTCTCACATGGCTTATATATTTTAGCAAAATCTTTCAAGCAATATAAAACTACAATGTGATTACATCAATTTTCCTTCTAGTTAATGATTATGAAAAAACCAATATGTTCCTCAACACCTTTACAAGAAATAACATTACATACTACTGGTAAAGAAAACAAATGAGTCCTAAGAACCCACGTACCTTCATAACTAAGCAACTTGTTATAGATTAACAAAGTGTAGGCAAGCAAGGTAGTTTTCTCAGCCAGTTTCTCTTACTGACAGGGAGCAATTTGCAGTTACAAAAAAAGGATTAATTATTTTATTAATCTCTAAAAGTAATCTTATAAGAATCTTAAAAGACTCACAAATCTAAACTTTTATATAAAAAAGAGACATATCTACTTTAAATCCTCATAATCCATATCTACTCATCAGCAATTCTTATTAAATCAGATCAGGAAGCTGAGGGCAAACATGGGTGTAAGAAATCAATCATCACCAGTGCAGCCTCAGTGAGAGTCACATCAGCCAGTGCTGCTGTTGTTCTTGTTCCCTGACCATAAGGGTCCCCAGCTAAATAAGAAAAGAGTGCCTTTCTGAACTTCAGATGGTTCCCTAAGATTTTCTACATCAGAGCCAGTAACAAAAACATCTCAACATAGCTTTACTAACAGTTTTATTTTTCTAAATGTTTTCTAGGGGTGGAGGTCATGGCTGACAACCTATATGTGTAAGTTCTTTCCTAGGGTGGTGATTGAATTATTAATCTACTCCAGCAGCAATGCCTGAAAGAGATCAAGCATTATTGTGAGTGCCAGAGATACTGTCTAGTGAGGGACTGAACGCCCCCTTAGAGTTTTCATACAGTTCTTCGATTACGAGAGAAGTGAGGGCAGCAGCAGAGCAGAACTCTGTAATAGCATGAAGTCCTCAGGACACATGTAGTCCTCGGGGTCGAGCCTCAACAGAGGGATACCCATCACGGTTGCGCTAACCAGTGAGCCACATTCCAAGAGTTCTAAAGCCATTTGTCATTCCTCCTGTATGGCCCTCAGCAGCCAGGAAAACCTGCAGAAATGTAATATATGAGAGAAGGAAAAAAACAAAATAAAAAGCAATATTTCTCCTAGTCATCTACTAAATGCCTTTGTAACTAAATGACATTCTGGAAATAGCTTTTCCTCTAAAATTGTATGACTTAAAGTGCTCTTTCCCTCCTCTATCCCAGCTGCTTCTGTGTGATCTACATATGTACGGTTGTGAGTTGGCATCTATTCCTTTCTACTAAGAAGAAACACTTCATGTCAACACTTAGGTCCTTGAACTAGGAACAGAAACAAATATCCAATTCAGCTTCTGTAGTTCTTTTAGCAGTTTAATCACTATTACATGAACTACATTACAACTGAAAACTTTAAAGGTTTTGTAGTATACTTTGCATGTGTGTGTTCATATAATGCCATGCATGTGGAAGTCAGATGACAACTTGAGGGAGTCAGCTTTGTCCTTGCACTGTGTGGTTCTGATGGATTACACTTGTGTCGTCAGACCTGGAGGCAAGAGCCTCTATCCAATGATCAACTCATGTAACACTTTATACAGCAATACATGTTTAGAAAGAATCCATGCGGAGAGCTATAGAGTGATGAAATAATTCCTCTTCTCACAGAGATCTAAGGTGCACAGTACATAGGCTAGACCTCACAGAGACTCTTGATATTCCCAAAATATATATTAAGGAGTTTTTGCATTCCCAAGAACAGGCATTATATAATTCCCATCACAAAATATGATCAAGCAAATAAAGTGACACTGGAAGACATAAACAGGTTTTGTACATTATTTATATTATGATATAGATCTCTCTCCCCCCCTCTCCCCCCCACCCCTCTCTGTATAATTTTTACCCTATTTCTAGATAAGAACAATCACTTCCATTGCCAGGACCAGTAACATGTTTCTCTGTGGAAAAAATACATTCAAAAGGAAGTCTTATGCTACGAGTACTTCACTCACCAAAGAAAGGGACAGAAGATGAACTGTTGGTTAGACTGAGGTATAATGAAGCATGTGCTTCACTGTGTAAGCCTGTCTCTGAGCTCTGAAACAGCAGTTCTCAACCCATGGGTAGAGATGGCTTTGGCAAACTTCAACCCTTCTTTTCTCCTTCCCTCCCCTAGAGGTCAGACTTCTGATCAACACTGAAATCACACAGCACTATGAGACTTCTGTCTCTGCTTCCCATTTTTCTTTCAGAACAAATCTCTTACACATTTACATTGTGGTGTACTACCTGAGGACTTAGCTATACCTCTCCTGGGCATATACCCAAAGATGCTCTAACATCCGCATGCTCCACAATGTTCATAGCAGCCTTATTTATATTAGCCAGAAGCTAGAAAGAACCCAGATGCCCTTCAACAGAGGAATAGATATAGAAAATGTGGTACATCTACACAATGAAGTACTACTCAGCTATAAAAAACAATGACTTCATGAAATTCTTAGGCAAATGGATGGAACTAGAAAATATCATCCTAAGTAAGGTAACCCAATCACGGAAAAATAAACATGGTATGCACTCATTGAAAAGGGAATATTAGCCCAAATGCTCAAATTACCCAAGATGCAATACACAGACCACATGAAACTCAAGAAGGATGACCAAAATGTGGATGCCTCACTTCTTTAAAAGGGGAGCAAAATATCCATAGGAGGGGATAGGGAGGCAAAGTTTAGAGCAGAGACTGAAGGAATGGCCATTCAGAGGCTGCCCCACATGTGGCCAATATATATACAGCCACCAAAACTAGGTAAGATGGATGAAGCTAAGAAGTGCATGCTGACAGGAACCAGATATAGATCTCTCCTGAGAGACACAGTCAGAACATGTCAAATACAGAGGCGAATGCTAGCAGCAAAACACTGAACTGAGAACAGGACCCCTGTTGGAGGAATTAGAGAAAGGACTGAAAGAGCTGAAGGAGCTTGCAACCCCATAAGAACAACAATGCCAACCAACCAGAGCTTCCAGGGACTAAACCACTATCCAAAGACTATATACATGGATTGACCCTCGGCTCCAACTGCATATGTAGCAATGAATAGCCTTGTTGGGGCACCAGTGGAAGGGGAAGCCCTTAGTCCTGCCAAGGTTGAACCCCCAGTGTAGGGGATTGTTGGAGGGGTCACAAATGGGGGTTTGATGGGGAGGGGAACACCCATATAGAAGAGGAGGAGGAGGGATTAGGGGACTGATGGAGAGGAAACTGGGAAATGGAATAACATTTGAAATGTAAATAAGAAATATCCAATTTAATAAAAATGGAAAAAAGTAAAATAAATGACAATTTTATTTTACAATTACAATTATGAAGTAACAACAAAATAATTTCATGGTTGGGGGTCCCCACAACATGAGGAACTGTATAAAAAAGCAGCATTGGGGAGGTTGAGAATCATGGCTCTGGAAGGATCAAAGATGAACTTGGCCCAGCTTTAAATGATTGCACAACAAGGACCTCTTGGATGACTCAAAATTGGTTGAAACTGTACCCAATAAACTCAAGAATGGCAAATATTAAGTCTTTACACTTAAAGTCGGTGATAGGATGAATCAAAATACTCACTTTAAATATTTAGAAGCAACGCTTAAGAAATGTTTTCAGATGATAAGCAGAGTAGGAACTAAGATGTAGAAGTGCTTTAACATGACCAAAGATGGAGACCGTTGTTTGTGGCCAAGAAACACCCTTCTCAGATGTCCTATGGCTGGGACTCTACAGGGAAACCCACTTCTGAATTTAGGACCAGGCAATGGCTCCATTGTACTTTCAGTAGGTGACTTAGTTTGGCGGAAACACGAGGACAGGCTCAGACTTGGAAAATGAGGGACTCAAATGCTGACAGATAGAAGAAATAAAATACAGGCTAAAACACATAGTCCTTCCCATGCTCCCCCACTCTTTTTCCTCATCTTCTTTTCATCCTCCCTCTCTTTCTTCTGTTCCCTCTCTTTCCTCCCCACTCCTAAAAACCCCCTTCATGCCTTACTTTCTCCCTCCCCCTGCCAGAGGTCAGACCTCAGACCAACACTGAAATCACACAGTACTACTAGTCTTGTCTCTGCTTCCCAATTTTCCTTCAGAACAAACCTCTTACACATCAATCCTATAACAGCAATTCCATTCTGAATGCTTGAGTGAACGTGTCGATATGCCGGGATATTTTAGAAATTTGGAGATTTGGGGTCATTACAATTGTGATGCTATCTGGTATAGAACTGGACTGGTTAAATTAGTGTCTGTGGTCAAATATTTAACAATTCTTATACATGGCATAAAATAATCCTTTTCAATTAATGTTTTTACACCTCCTACTTTTGAGTGCTGTGCCGGATAACCATGCAGATAAAATATCTGCTAAGAATTAAACAAGCCTCAACCATAACCCATTCGATATGAGCATCATGTCATTTTTCTCAGCTTTAATGCATACTGAATTTTGTAGGCATTCAGCTACTTTGCAAAACAAAGCAATTATCTTTATGACACTGGGTATTTGCCAAGTGTGGCTTGCTGGTTCAATAAAGCCACATTACACAACAATCCACTTGTGACACTTGAGTAGCCAGACTAAATCCCTGAGTCAAACTATTTGTAGCTTTGTGTCCATTATGTTTTATAGGAAGAATTGTGTCTTGCAGTTTATTTGCATTCAGTGCTGTACTTGCCCAAACACATAATATTTTCTAAGGGCCTTCAGCTTCTTTTGTAGCTTTCCACTTAGTGACCACCTTCACTTCCATGGTTGTAGGCGCTAGTGTAGATTTTAACAGGGAGAGAGAAAGGGGGGAGGAGGGAGGGAGGGAGGGAGGGAGAGAGACAGAGAGACAGAGAGACAGAGAGAGACAGAGAGAGAGACAGAGGTGTTTCAGTTTTAGGACCTCTGACTCAGAGTAGGAGAAAAGCAGATTGTCAGGAGGAGAATCATAAAAATATTTTTTCCAAGGATAGTTTTTTTTTCATGTCTACAGTTCTTACCATGTGCAACTGTGCTTGTCTTGTCTGGATGAGTGTATCCATCCCCATGCAATCCCGGCTGAACTCCCTACAACTTGGAAACTAATAGCTAATGATTCCACAGCACCTGGGACAAAGGATTAACATGCTGCTCTTTTGGCTACACGGTCCAAAGCCACAAAGCTTCCAATAAGACTGCATGCAGCTAAGTGTATGTGTAGACATGGTCATATGATCCATACAAAATCCAAACAGGGGGCCTGGAACCAATCAGTTTTCCAGAACCCAACAAGGGCTCCCACTTTGTGTGATCTAGATGGCCACCATTTCTAGATGTTACCTTGGTCTCATCTATACCTAATTCCACAGATCACCAGTCTCTGGTGTCTGCACCATGCCTGAAAAGTGACAAAACACTTTGGGCTAAGAGCTGTTAACAAACCAGAATAATTGCTTACAAAATAAACAGAATGCTTTGTGTGTAATTCAATCCCTTTGGTTTCCAATAAACATTTATGAAGATTCCCCTGGGCAGGGAGTGGTGTGGGGTGCTATACCATTCTAGGCTTCTTATAATCAGGGAACAGAATGTAGGGAGGATTAGGCTTCTTCACTTTCCGTATGCAGGTTAGTAAAGTCAAACCAAGTGAGTATCAAGAACAGACATAGGACCAAAGAGGTCTTATGTTTGTTATGGGCAAATGTAGCATCTCTCTCTCCTAGACTTGATGTTGCTTCTTCATAGACAGACTCTAGTGCACTTTCTACTCAGAGACTTGCAGAGTGAGCACCACTTTGATGAGAAAGGGGCCTCTCCATTCTCCATTTCTACCCAGAGAAAGGGCCAGAGTCCTTTATCTGCATCCCAGACATTTACTTTTGCTTCTGTCGAAACATTTGCTACCAAGAGCCAGTTTCCTGTTTGTCACTCTCCGAACAAAGAGTCCATAAATCAGTTAGTGATTTATGCTGTGGTCAGTTCGCCATTTTTATTAACACAATTGAAATTGTGTGAAATTAGGCTATAATGGCTCTTGCCTTTTTATATAATCGGCATTATTATATTAATAAACAAGCGTCATGATTGCCAAAGTACTCTGTGCTTTAGGGAATGTCTTTATAATTAAGACTTTGTCCTTCCTTTTCCTGATGCCCAATGGCAAGAATGCTTTTCATACACATCATACTCTGACAAACAGAGGGGCTCATGAGACCTCTGAGTAGACTTCATGGATCCTCCCTACAAGGTCGCGTGTTTCTTCCCAATCATCTCGTGTCTGTTCCATACTGGAGACATCTTCATCTTGAGGGGTTTGGGAAGTGGTGTGTCACCTATGTGAGCTACTAACTATTTCTCAGAAATGGCAGCATCTATGCTATGTCATCTATACCCATCCCCTTGTGGTATATTTTATAAAGAATATAACTAAGCAGTGGGATATATTTTCTAAGTTCTGGGCACAAAAGGGAAGAGCTTATATCAATCCACCTCTTATATCTAGCTCTCCTACAGGAGCAAAGCACAGATATAGATCAGTGATCCTCACTAAATACATTCTGAGCTAGAGGAGGCCCCTTTCCTCAAAACAAGCTTGGTCTTAACAAGTCAGTGAGTCAAACAAGAAGAGTAAATATGGAATACTCTCCCCGTGCTCTAGTTGCTATTACCGTGAACATCTTATGGAAAAGGAACTGAACTCACTGGGGAGAAACATTACCATGGTTGTCATCTAGCAAGTAACAATTCAAATCTCAGACTCCAGTCTACACCTTTTCTATCAGTGCCTTGAATTCAAAGGGCAAAGGTCTAGCTGCAGCCGTTGGGAGGGAGATACTGATGCTCACAAAGCCTGTGCCATCAGGAAGCATAGACATGAGTGTTCAGCTCACTGCTTCCTTTATTCTTTTTTATTCAGTTCAGACCTCAGTAGGTGTTACCAGCATTCAAAGAGAGTCTCCCCACCTCATTTAAACTTTTCTAGAAATGCCCTTGAAGACAAATTCAAGATTAGAGAAAATTTTACCTGTACCTTTTGTGATTTTTCTCTCTTCTGTCTACCATCTATAGAATGTAAGCTTTCACAACATGAAGGCTGTTCAACTCAGGCAAGTGCAGAATCTCTCGTAGACTGTCTAACAAAGTTGCTGCTACAAATGTTGCTCAACAATTTGAAGGAATATTTGCTTGTTTCTAAGTTCCATGAGCTACAGGTGAGTGACTGCTTGTTATCATGGAATATTTTGCTCTTTTGTGTTCCCTCTAAATTATTGAGGAAGTATCCATATGTATTGCAAAGAGTTCACAAAAAGTATACAGTTGCCTTGGAGTTCTTATGAAGAGAATTCAGCAATGCATTAGATCAGAAAGCATGTCTTTGCTAAAGAGTTCTAGACTTAGTATTTACTTAAAACACATCTCAGATAGCCCCCTTTTCAGAGGCTCCATCTACCAGAAAGCTCTGGTATGAATCTCCATGTTCTTTTTCATCACTTGAGATAGTTCGTGCTCAGACAATATGAGTATGCTATCCAGTTTGTGCAGTTAGAGCCTTGTCTGGAGTTGCTCACTAAGCAGGTCTTTCCATGACAGTATGCCTGGCATGGGATGGCTTGAGATACCCAGAGATAACAGCTATCTTTCAAGAGAGGTATGGTGTTCATTAGATAGATGATGGAGAATGCTTATAAGCATGTCGCTTTTCCACAGAGGATGGAGAGTAGAGCCTTGGGAAAATGACGATGGAGTTCTCTGGAACTGAAGATAGTCCAGGACAATGACGATCACTTTACCAGTAGAGTAACAGGCAACAAAGCAGGAATGGAATGAACTTCTCATTAGATAATTCTGTTACTTGGAGACTTACTTAAGTAATTGATGCTTCTGTTTATTCATTTATTCAATAATTGGGTTAGAGGAAATAGTAATTAATAGCTTTTGGATTCCATTCTCCTGTGATCTGACCTTGCATTTTGGCCTTGGACAAACAAATACAAAAATCCTAGTCATATGAAACATCATGGCATCTGCCCCAGTTTTATTGCTCTAGTGGAAGATATCAGAACATGAGTATAATATGATCCCTTTCCTTCTATGGGTTTCCTCATCCAGCCTTGAGATGAGGGTTTGTGCCTAGCTTATTGCATCTTGTTATGCCCTGTCTTGTTGATATCACTGGGGTAGCTGCCATTTTCTGAAGGGAAACAGAAGAGCAGAAGATCTTGGAAAGCAGGACAAGTGGAGGAAGAGGATACTGTGGTTGGGATGTACTGTATGACATAAGAATAAGTGAAAAGAAAAGAAAAGCAAAGCAAAAACAAAAGGCAGGAAGGCAGGAAGAAGGCAGGAAGGCAGGAAGAAGGCAGGAAGGCAGGAAGGCAGGAAGGCAGGAAGGCAGGAAGAAGGCAGGAAGGCAGGAAGGCAGGAAGGCAGGAAGGCAGGAAGGCAGGAAGGCAGGAAAGGATATCTCTTGTATTGAATTGATGGGCACAAGATAACTGTGAGAGAGAAAAGGTCCTTCTGCCTTCCCTAGAATTGAAGGGAGTAAGCTGGCCTCCTTACCTTAAATGTGGAATGGGACTGTGGGGTCTAATTATCTCTATAACAGCTTATGTCAAGCTTTAGACTAGCTTTAGAACCTGCTTTATTGATTAAGCCACCACAAAGGGTTGAATCATACCTTTATCCTGACTCAGCTTCAGAGTTGGTGCTGTAGCACTGGGAGTTAGAGAGGAGAGAAAGATGCTATTCTGTTTCCTATATTCCACTCAAAAGGGTTTCTTTAGCAACAAAACTGAATGCATGTTCTACATCCAAACATACAGTATCCACAGAGAAAGCCACTTTTGATGAATTTTGACTCACGAATCTCTGCCACGTTTCTCTGTTTATCCAACGATGAAAATCACGCAGTCCCTCCTCTTAAATACAGAAATCTACCAAGGGCCCCCTTCGGGGCAACCACCTCACTAATGTATGCTTGACATAAGGGTTCTATAGAAACATGCATACAATGTTGTGCATTTATTTCTTGGATTTAACTTACTAATCTAGAAGTCTTAGCTCCAAATACAACTGAAAAGTTTCTCACGCCCAGATAAGAATTATGGACAAGTGGTGACAGCGCAACTGCTGCCAAGACACTTAGGTTATGGGCGTGCAAAGCCACAGGCTGGATACCCAGAGCCGAGTGGCTATGGGTTACATTACACTTCTTGACAGCCCATGGTATCAGTGGCAGGGGACTCATAGTTCAAGACTATATGGGCATTTAGGGAGGGCCTCTCCTGGCCCCATTGGACCTCATGGCCCTGACCTACTGAGTAGCGTTTAATGTGTGCACATTCACAGAAGCATGTGTGAAGGCTGCTGGGATCATTCCAACCATTTGCCACTCTGGCTGGACTGTCTCATTGTTACCTCGAGGGGACACTGAGCAAACCACTGCTCTAAGTAGCAGCCATTACATTTTTTCCCTCATTTTCTACATCTCTTCCAGTTTACCCCCTTGATATTTGGTAAATATCCTTCAATCCTTTTCAAGGTACATTTACACTATGCTTTGATTTTGTTTATATTCTCATTCACTGTATCACATTCTATCCAAATGCACAGATTGCTGCTTCTGTGTTTCTTTGTCATTTCTTTGCCTCAAACACAGCATCCATAAGAGCTTACAAGTCTTCTGTTTTAAAAACAAACAAACAAATAAAAAACATGTATTTTCACTTTCAATTATGGGCATGGGAGATTGTCCACAGAGCCCAGAGACATTGGACCCCCTCTAAGTGGAGATCTCCAACATTGGTGCAGAGAGCCAAACTTGTGTCCTGTGCAAGAGCACTATAAGCTCTTCTTTTCTGGGCCCTCACTCTACTATCAGATTCCTGACTTAACTGATCTTTTCTAAGACTGTGAATATTTTCTAGGGGTGAGTATATAAGGCCTCCAGGAGTCTTTATACTGTAGTTTTCCCTAATGTCTACCACTGCCAGTCACTTAGACAATCCTAGTTAAATGCTCCCAATTGTATGACACTAGACTTCTGAATGGCTCTTGACTTGTTTCTTCCCCCCTTTACGTGTACATATTCTGTCTTCTGGTAATTGAAAATAACTGCTTGCTTTCTCCATTGTCTTTCTTGTGAAGTCCTCCTTAATTAGGTGTTGTGAGAAGGCCAGGACTCTGACAGTATAGAGGCATATAGCAGAAGAGGTTCCTACACGGGAAATTAGGCTCAACATTTAGCCTAGATCTAAGATTCTGAGCACATCAGACCACAGAGGAATAAAAAACAGCTATTTTCATTGAGAAAAATACTGTTTGGTGTTTTTGATGATGTTGTTTAAAAATGAAAAAAAGAACTATCTGTCTATTCTGCATTATCTTCAAATCTCCTTGAGTAAAATCACAGAAAAGAATTTTCTGGAGCATAATGGATTTAATTGTAGAACGCTTAAACTGACTGTAGGTAGAATTCAGGTTTACAGATAGAGTAGGTATCGCTGGAATGTTGTCTTAAAGGTTGAGTATAAACTCATACAGGCAGGGTGTCTCATTCTGCTACAAACTCCAATTCCATGTCACGTGTCGTGAACATACATCTGTCACCTGTGACAGTGTTTGTAAGCCAGACTTAGAGTGATATGACTAGGAAACAGAACAAAAAGCTAAGTGTGAGCCTCATGTTAACAAGGGAAACTCTCTTGTCGATGACATCAGCATTGACCTTACATTAGACAGAAAATAAGGATTATCCATTGTGATTCATCTTTAGTAACTTCTGCTTTGGAGGAAATCCGCAGGCTATCCTTAGCAAATTTTGGATTGAAACAGAGTAGGGGGGAAATGTTGCCATTTCTGGCTGGATGTATGTTAGTACTAAGAAGGAATTACAAACATTTATTAAGAGTATCAGCACTGGTGCTGGAGAGGTAGCTCAGCGGTTAAGATCACTGGCTGCTCTTCCAGAGGTCCTGAGTTCAATTCCCAGCAACCACATGGGGGCTCACAACCATCTGTAATGGGATCTGATGCCCTCTTTTGGCACGCAGGTGTACATACAGATAGAGTACTCATATACTCATACTGCTCTCCACATTCTATTTTCTGAGACAGGCACTCCCAGTGAGCTCAAGCTCCCTGATTCTGATAAACTGGCTGTCCAGGGAGCTCTGGGGATCCTCCTCTCTGGATCCTCCTCTAAGTCACCAGTGCTGGGCTTATTTATATGCCCTCACCAATCTTATGCAGTGCTGGGAATTTGAACCCTGGGCCTTATGCTTGAGCAATGCCCACCAATGTCATGAAGACTTTCCCCCTTTCTATTAATTATTTATTTGCTTTACATTCTGATTGCCGCTTCCTCTCCCTCTCCCCTCCTAGTCCCTCCCTCTTCCCCTGCATCCACTCCTCCTCCCTTTCTTTGCAGAAATGGGGAAATCTCCATTGCCTTGGCATGTCAAGTTGCAGTAAAACTAGGTGCATCTTCTCTTATTGACCCCAGAAAGGGCAACCAGGTTAGGGGAGAGAGGTCCAAAGACAGCCAACAAAGTCAGAGACAACCCCTGTTCCCACTGTTAGGTGTTCCACATGAAGACCAAGCAGCACAACTGTTACATATGTGTAGAGGGCCTAGGTCAGTTCCATGCATGTTTTCTGATTAGGGGTTCAGTCTCTGTGAAGTCCTATGAGAAATGTGTTACCTAGGCACCTGCATTTGAACACTTGGTCCCAGTTGGTGACACTGCTTAAAGGCTTCACCTTGATGGAGGGATCATATCATCGTAGGAGGGCTTTTATAGTTTATAGCCTCATGCCACTTCCAGTCTTCCCACTGCTCTTTTGTGGTTGAGATGTGATCCCTGAGCCTCTGCTCCTGTTTGTGGCCATGCCTCTTCATATAAAATTTTTGCCCACAAGTTTATTTTGAGCACAGCATCTTATCACAACAACAGCAAAGTAACTAATACAGTCATATTTAGGGCTTTCAAAACCTGATTTGGGTTCCCTTTTGCATACAGTATGAAGTTGAGTTATGAACACGCTATGATTTGGGCTAGGCTGAGACTTTTCAGGGAGTCGGCTCTATGATCTTGTAACAATCCCTCACCTGTGTTCCTGTAAGGGAGATTAATAAACTTGGGGATTTACTAAGTTAGACTGGACAGAACTGTGAGTTTGATCTGCTATTGGTACCCCATCTGAAGGAAATATCTATGTGTCCATACCTCACCAGAAACATTCAGACCATGTCTAGTATAGTGTGTTCATGTCAATTACCTTCTATTAATATTGTACTACAGCTGTCTGAGGCATTTCCACCAGGGGAGTTGGGGAGAAATGGACATAAAACACTGTACTATTTCATAACCTGAGTCTAAAATTATTTCTTCTTTTTGTCCCAACTTCCTTTATCATTAATTAATTAATTAATTAATTTTAGTTAATTAATCTGTTTATTTACATCTCAAATATTGGCTCCTCTGTCTCCCCACTCCCAGAGTTTTTCCCTCATCCCTTTCCCCCTTGCCTCTGAGACGGTGCCCCATTCTGGGCACTGCCCCCTCCCTGGAGCATCAAGTCCCTACAGGATTAAGTACATCTTCTCCCACTGAAACCAGACAAGGCCGTCCCCTGCTACCTATGCACTGGGGGCTGTGGAGCAGCCCATGTATGTCTTTGGCTGGTCCTTAGTCTCTGGAAGCTTCCAGGGGTCTAGGTTAGTTGACATTACTGGCTTTCCTATAGGGTTACCATCCGCATCTCTTCCTTAAGGGTCCTCAACCTTAGTACAGTGAGTGGTTGGCTGTAGGTGTCCACATGTGTCTCAGTCAGCTGCTGGCAGAGCCTCTCAGAGGACAGCTATGCTAGGTTCCTGTGTGGAAGCACAACATAGCATCAGTAATAGTGTCAGGGATTGGTGTCCACCCATAGGATGGATCCCAGGTTGGACAGACCAGGTTGGCCATTTGTTCAGTCTCTGTTCCACCTTGTCACTGCATTTCTTTTAGACAGGAACAATTTGGGGACAAAACATTGAAGGTGGGCTCATGTCCCCATCCCTCTACCAGGGGTCTTATCTAAATACTAGAGGTGGTCTCTGCAGGTTCCATAGCATATCCCCAATGTTGGGTATCTCAGCTAAGGTCACCCACAAACTTTAAAACAGAAGATCCAATGTCAACATTTACCACAATTTTATGTACAAAATGACCAGGGAATTTTGTTTGGTGACACTAGTGTTGAATAAAAATTAAATGTGACAGAGTTGGAAGTACCATTGTTCATGTGCTCATCCCATACCAACTCGCTTATTGTATTTTCCTCTCACTGGAAAGTAATAGGGTTGTATAAATATTCAGCAGCAATGTAAATCAACCTAGGTGTACCCAATTACTTTGTTTTGTATCTGATTTGTCTGCATTTTCCCAAAATCCTTATGAAAGCTTTAGTCAAAAAGTCAGTGGATCTTAAAAGACATCCTTTCCTTTTGCTTTCATTAACTTCCATTTAAAGTAAAGCCTAAAAACTAGAATGTAGGGGTTGGGGATTTAGCTCAGTGGTAGAGCGCTTGCTTAGGGAGTGCAAGGCCCTGGGTTCGGTCCCCAGCTCTGGAACAAAAGAAAAAAAAAACCCTAGAATGTAATAAAATGTATGCTCCTGTATAATTAAGAGGAAATTAAGCAGTTTAAACAATTAGCATTGAGATATAACTTCGAAATTTTATAACTGTATTTCAGAGTATTTTTGAGATATGTCTCAGTGGCTGAGCACTATGAATCCCTGGAATCATCTTCAGTTCTAGAAAAAGAGCACAAAGAGTCTAGTCTTGTGGTAAATCTTTGACTGAGCTAGTATTGTATTTTATAAATTATATTCTGGAACAGAATTGAATGAAACAGGGAGCGCATATGTTTTACAATATGTAGTTCTGACAAAAAAGAGAATAGCTAAATACAATGTGTATGATAATATTTTAATAAAATGTATGAAAGCAGGATGTGTTTCACTAAGGTGATAGGATACTAGCTATCAACTTATTTGCAATGAAATATTTATGTGTAGTATAAGAAATAATATAACAGAAACTATTTTATTTTATAACCTTTGCTCCGAGCTTCCATGAAGGAAAAATTATTTAAAAAATATTATGGTTTGTAGAATAGGCAATGCAAGTATCAAAAATTCCAAAGCAAACAACTATAAACTCTACTTTGAATATTTTAAGCCATTTTTAAAGTTACATGGCCATATTAAATAATACCTTCTTTTTGGGAAATATCAGTGGTGTGGTATTCGAAACAAATACAATTAGCCAAAAAGAACTGATTAAAGCATCAGAATAAAACCAATAATATTTATTGTGCATGTTATTTCCATATGTTCTTCTAGAAAATGTTTGGTTTCTAAGTAGACAGCTTTTTATATTATTGTTGTTGCTGCTGCTGTTCCTTCTCCCCTCCTCCTTCTTCCTCCTCCTCTTTCTCCTCCTTTTCCTTCTTGTGACTTCTTGTAACTTCTCATCTCTTATAGAAGCCAGGGCTGGTTTAGTTCCACAAGGGAGTTTGAAATACTTTGCTTAGTCATCACTGAGACAGAGAGGTCATCCAGGAAAGAGGAAGTGCCAAGTATTGGCATTAAAAAATGTTTAATTCTTTCTTGTCAATGATAATCTTTAGAATGTGGCCTTTGGTCAAATCATTTGGTTTCTCTGAGCTTCAGTTTCTCCAAATATAATATGGGGATAGTAGAAATATTTATCCCTTAGACCTGCAGGGAAGTGTGTATAGGTGTCTGTAAACTGTGGAATAACACTGAGTGTGACAGCCAAAGCAGAAGCAAGTCAAGAAGTAAAGGAGGCATAAGATGGACTCTCAGAGTCATTTTGATGCTGGAGATGTTGAACATTTCTTCAAGTGCTCAACTATTTGAGTCCTCTGTTGAGAATTCTCTGTTTAGCTCTACACCCCATTTTAATTGGATTATTTGATTTATTAATGTCTAGTTTCTTGAGTTCTTTATATATTTTGAGTATCAGCACCCTTTCAGATGTAGAGTTTGTGAATATCTTTTCCTACTATGTAAGCTGCCATTTTGTCTTTTTGAACATATTCTTTGCCTTACAGAAGCTTTTTAGTTTCATGAGGTCCCATTTATCAATTATTGATCTTAGTCCCTGTACTATTGGTGTTCTGTTCAGGAAGATATATCCTGTGAAAATGTGTTCAAGGCTATTTCTTACCTTCTCTTCTATCATGTTCAGTGTACTTGGTTTTATGGTAAGGTCTTGAACGTGTTGTTCAAGGTAATTGTTATGGATCTCTACGTTTTTCTCCTTGCAGATAACCAGTTATACCAGCACTGTTTGTTGAAGGTGCTTTTCTTTTTGTATTGTATAATTTTGGCTTCTTATAAAGGAAATCAGGTGTTCAGTGGTGTGTGGGTTTATGTCTGGGACTTCAATTCTATTCCATTGATCAACCTGTTGATTTTTATGTCAAAATCATGCAGCTTTTATTACTGTTACTCTTGAAGTCAAGGATGGTGATACCCCTGGAAGTTCTTTTATTGTACAGGATTGTTTTGGCTATCAAGTTGAACATTGTCCTTCCTGTAAAGAATTGTGTTGGATTTTTGATGAGTATTGCATTGAGTCTGTACATTTCTTTTGATAGAATGGCTATTTTTACTATGTTAGCTCTACCAATCCATGAGCATAGGAGGTCTTTCCAACTTCTGGTATCTTCTTCACCTTCTTTCTTTAAAGATTTGAACTTTTTGTCTTATAGTTCTTTCATTTGTTTAGTTAGAGTTACCCCAAAGGATTTTTTTTATTATTTGGTGCTATTGTGAAGGATATTCTTTCCCTGTTTTCCTTCTCAGCCAATTTGCTGTTTGTATATAGGAGGGTCTAGTCATAACCTATAACCAGGTAACATTTCCAGTGAATGATCTGGGACACCAACCCAGCCACAGAACCTATAATATGTTGTGTTAACTTGATGTGCTGGCATGGACAGACCCATGGCTCCAGCTGCATATGTAGCAGAGGATGGCCTTGTTGGGCACCAGAGGGAGCATTAGCCCTTGATCCTGCCAAGAATGTAGTGGAATGTCAGGGCAAGGAAGGGGTGGGTGGTTTGGTGGGGAAAAGGAGACAATATTTGAAATGTAAATAAAAAATATCCAATAAAAAGGTAAGTAGGTAAAGCCTTGGAAAATATCAAATAAATAAGTAAATTAAAAAAATAAAACCATGATGTGCTAGGGTAAAGATAGAATGGAAATTATAGGAATGTTTAACCAGTGATTGGCCCAGCTTAGAACCTATGTCGTGAGAGGACGCCTACTCCTGACACTGCCTGAAAGACCAGAAACCAGAGGTCAGCTTGCCCAGAGACCTAGGAAAGAACCAAACACAACTGCGAGAACAAAATAGATGTCTAATAATATTCTGATGTACTCATAGATGGGTGGATAACCAACTTGTCATCAGAGAGGCTTCATCCAACAACTGATGGAAACAAATGCAGAGATCTGCAGCCAAAATTAGACAGCTAAAAGCAAGGAGGAAAGATTGTGGGAGCCACAGGGGTCAAGGGCAACACAAAAATCCCACTGAATCAATAAATCTGGATTCACAGGGGATTACTAAGATTGAATCAGGGAGCCTAGTCTAACATAGGCCCTCTGTATATGTTATAGTTGTATAGCCTGGTGTTTTTGTGAGACTCCGAACAGAGGAAGCAGACGCTGTTTCTGATACTTTCACCTGCTCTTGGGACCCTTGTCCTCTTACTGGGTTGCCTCATCCAGCCTTAATATGAGGTGTGGGGGGAGGGGGATGCCTAATCTTATTGCAACTTGCTATGCTATATATGTTTGATATCCCTGGGAGGCCTGTCCTTTTTTTTTCTTTTGAAGGGAAATGGGGGAGGAGTGAATAGGAAGGGAAGGATGAGGAAGGGAGCAGAGAGAGGGAGGGGATGCAATATATGACAAAATAAGTTAATTTAGAAAAAGAATTAAAGTAGGAAGAAGGTTTGAAATGACTGTTGGCTGCTGGAGGAGAGGAATCAAATTAAAGACTTGAGCATAGAAACAGTTCAAGATTCAGGCAGGACGTCCCTACACAAAGATCCAGGCAGGGCATCCCTACGCATTGGCTCACATTCAGTTTTCAGGGTCTCTCTTATCTTTCCACCATTCACTTCCCAGTGGCTCCCCCCTCCTTAGATTATGAGTTACTGGAAACTCTCATGTCTCACTGAAATACCTCAGGACACTCAGCTGCCTCTTCTCAGCCCGAGGACAACTGGCCTAAGAAGACAAAACGACAACCATGATTCTGACCAACCCATACCCAGCTTGGCAGTATACTGTTTATGAGGTGCCTCCCATGGTGACTGATCTGCAGGGCTGCAGGGACATTTCTATGAGGTATGTAACTTGAGATATGTCTCTACCACAGGATTACATTGCACAGGCATGATGTTAAATCTGTACCAGCTAAATAGAATCATGCCCCAATACTGAGTTATGCCTTTTCCAAAGCCGTTGGATTTAAAATCCGTTACATTTTACTGTGAGCCATTTACCCTCTCTCTTCCAACCCAACCCCCCTTTCCTGCCCTCCAGCATTCTGACGCTCTGGATGGTCCAATCAGCCCTTTTTCCTATGTTGTATCTAGATTTTCTGATGATCTTAGCAGATATAGGAGTCCTTATAAGTCAACATACTTTTCTTAGAAAGAATATTCTAGAACTTATCCTAAACACTCACAAATTTGGACTTCACCTCATCCAGGGTGGGATTATCATAAAACAAATGAAAAAGATAATTACCCCCCTTAAAGTGGCTTGAAGATTGCCTACATCAGAAAGAAAATGGGAACAGTGCCCCTATCAAGGTCACATTTACCAGCCCCTACACAGTAGAGAACTCTCAGCAGGACACTTGAAAGCCTTAAAGTCCATCAGACTCAGTTTGTACCTGTTCTAACATCTACTAGTTTGGGAAATTTTGCACAAATCACTCTTGAACCCAACTCTGTTTCCTGACCTGTCAAATAAGAGTCCTCTTTCTAGGACCACCTTATGGGATTGACTTAAGGGCCAACCCCAGACTGAGTTGATAGATGGAGAGCATTAGGAATAAAACCTATATAATCACTCAGCCACTGTTGTACTGTGCAGTATGCAACCACTGAGTATTATACTATGTGGAATCCACTGAGGCCCTGGAGAAAACCAGTGACTCATTAACAGATCAATTGAATTGCTGTGTGGTGCTAAACGTGTAATGTGTAGAACATGAATGTCTATCAAGTATTCAATTTACTTAGGTTTTTTTTCCTTTTGTATTATATTTATGTGGTGTGTGTGTTTGTGTGTGTGTGTGTGTGTGTTTATATGTGCTGTACACAATACACACACATACACACACACATATATACCCACACTCTTGCTCACACACTGCACTTGCATGGAGGTCAGAAAACAATTTGTCGAAGCTGGTTCTCTTCCTCCGCATTGTGCGTCCTGAGGATTGAATGTAGCTTCTGAGGCTCGGCGTCGAGTACTTCTTCCCTCTGAGCAATCCCATGGCAACCCTCACATGCCTGCTTCTTTTACTTCAGACAGAATATCGCATATCCTAAGTAGAGGAACTCCTAGATGAAGATAACCCTGAGCTTCTGATCCCCCTAACTCCACCTCCAAAGTTCTAGAATTATAGGGATTAGGCAAGAAGTGTGGTTGTGTGAGCCGCAGGGGATTGTGCCCAGGGCCTTGCACATAAGAGACAAGCACTTAATCAACCAAAGTACAATCCCGTTGTGTTTGGGATGTTTGAAAATCTACCTTGTAATAGACCAACCAACCACTGATGATACCAATGTGAGTTAACTGGTTAATGGTACCTATATGCTAATATATTTATAGAGGAATATGTTGCATATATATGACTCGTGTATTAATTATTAAATCTAAGGAAACATATAAGAAACAGAATTACTTGGAGATAAAACAACTCAGAACAAGCAAATCTTCAAAACAAAGTTGACAATACATTGGATTTTGAAGGATGTCAAATAAGTGACCTATGGGAAAAGGCATGCTAACAAGAACAAACGGCCACGGCAAAAGATGTGGAAGGACATGGAGGCTAAAGCTGCCTGATCCATGGGAAGTGTACAGACCAGCAACCATTGTGTTTGTCAAAGTGCAAAGCAGAAGATGCAAGAGTGTCGTCTGCATCATCCTCATCCAGGGAGCTCCATGACAGGACCAGAGAGAGTGAAAGGAAATGAAAAGCTTCTGGGAATGCAACGGTAATTGCTACTAGATACGCTACAAGTGGATGGTCTAGAATCTTCCTAGGAGATAGTCGCAGTTTATCTTAAGTGCAAGAGGATCTATAATTGAGAGTCCAAACCAACTCAGGCAATACTTAGGATGTTAAAGCAACAGCAAACTGAACCTTGGAAGCCAGCGGAAATCTGTGCAAGACAGTGGTGTGCCTAGTGCCTCCCGCCTTTAGCATTGGCAGAGCAGCCAACTCCATGAGGGCCTTGCCTGGTCTTGTTATGGCTCATATTGCAATTACTTCCCAGGCCTCTCTCTCTCTCCTCCCTCTCTCTCTCTCTCTCTCTCTCTCTCTCTCTCTCTCTCTCTCTCTCCTCAGTCCTTTCCCAACATGGTCTCGTTTCTTTTCTGTTAACAGACCATCTATCTCTTCCTCACCTCAGAATGGTTGGCCCTGTGAGTCACTTTTTTCAAAGGGATATACAGAGACCATACCTTCTCATGGCATCTCTCTTCTCATTCTACGGGCTTGTGACTCAATGCCAGCTGCTCATAGACCCCCCTCCCTAACAAATCAGAAAGAATAACCAGCTCAGTGCACGTGTATTTGCATCACACCATCATACATGCTTTCTTTCCTTAAGCCTATCAAACTTCATAATGCTATTTTGTCTTTCACACCTTATATTGATATCCACATTACCTTGTGGGTTTTGTTGAAGTAGAAATCATATTAGTTTACTTAGTCCAGTGCCTGGTATATAGGGTAGCCAAGATTCTAATGAAGGAAATGTAAAATTAGAATACAGAGTTTTGCAGAAGGAATAGAGGTAGCATTAACGTCATGAAAAGAACACGAATCTTACTACCTTTGTAAATCCATCATCCGTTTGCCCTGGGGACCACTTTTCTTTCACTACAAGCCTCTACATCAGATCAAATAAATCGGTGTGATGCTTATAGAGCTTTTATCTATTGACCCAAGACTACTTAACTCAGCTTGGTCATAGTTTATCACCTGTCTTCAACCCTTTTCCTCCCAGAACTAATCCTAAGACTAAGATAAGATTTAGAATGGGCTAACTGTAACAGGAAGAAATGCTGCAGAAGGGAAGATATAGCACAAAAGAGTCATGGCATTTAGGGCCAGCTCTATGAATCATTAATCCTCAACTCACCCAGAACCAGTTCCCATATTCCTAAAAGTGACACTGATTTGCTGAAGAAAGGACAACTTTCATGGAACGATCTCCGGAGGTTAATGGTCAGTGATTCTGACCCAGGCCATATTGAAACTGATTAAAGGATCCAGCTCAGGAGCACTGTTCTTACAGCTCAGATTCCTGCCCTGCTAAGTACCACCTTCAGCCCAGACACTCACTGAGGTATGCCAAGCAGCTCCATTTACTAATTATGAGATAGCATTCCCTGTAACGACGCAGGTGCTGGCGGATATCAAGGACCTGTGGAAGGAAGTGGCATCTCCTTATAGCAGCAACAACATCCCCATTAATCACCCTGCCAGACACTGAACTCAGTTGCATTCTCCCAGAACAAGCAAACATTGCAAAAGCTCTAGGACCGTCCACAACCAGAGCTAAGAGAACAAAACTTGCAGGACTTAGTGTTGCTCGTCATACGTTTCATTTCTCTCCCCCCACCCCCTACATACATACACAAATGCACGCAAACACCCCCCCCATCAAAATGTTTTCATTCTCCTGTAACCCTACCCGTATTGTTTCTGCTTGACTGACTTGGTCACTACCCTCATAAGACATTTTCTTCTCCATTAATACAGCCAGTGATCATCTGTAAAGGAGTAAGAAAATCTCCACTTCCCTCTTGAGTTCTGAATTCTACCACCTCCACACCCCAAATAAATTGTTACAGTCATGAGAAAAATTTTATTAAACAAACAAAAAACAAAAAAGCGCTGTGACAATAGAACCATGTCTAATGCTGGAATTTAGCAAGAAGTCAGCTCCGGTTTCATGAGGCGGCACCGAGAGCTTGGGAACATTCTACTGCTAAAACTCATGATGAATGACTCGAGGGGGAAGGGGGTGCTTTCTCCAGGGCGTCATTGCTTTCGGTGTCAGTTTCAGGCATACATAATAGAGACTGGCATGCAGGCATGTGGGCATGTAGCAAACTTGCTTGTTGACTGACAAAGATAAGCTACCCCCATGTCATCCTGGCACCAGAGAGCTGCTGACACTGAGTCGGAGCTAACTGAGAGAGGGGAAGCTACCAGCAGAGAAATGAAATCATTGTGCTATCTCTCTACTTAAACGGAACCCATCAGCTCTCTCAGAGCCTAAGCAGGTACAGTCACCGGGAAGTAAGAAGCCCAAGCCGGTGTGTTGGTGCTGACTCATCACTTGTTAAGTCTCAAGGATGATATAAATAAGTTCTGCATGTTTTTCCTCCAGGATCAGACATGATTTGTATCTTGCTCAGTTGCTATTATCATTTGCTGGCTCAGGGTGTGATTGTGCGTGCGTGCATGTGTGCGTGCGTGCGTGCGTGCGTGCGTGCGTGCGTTACTTTTTAAACTTATTAAAGTTGCACGGATGGCAATCAATTAAACATGAACAGCTCAGCCTGTGTTTCCTAAAAGTTAGGAACACCACAGCATAACCATCAAAATCCGGAAACCCACTACATTATTTCCATTTTATCGCGTCAACCCTCTGCCCCAACTCCAACACCAGATCTTTTACAGCTTGTCTGTAGTCTTCTTGTATCTTTGCTATCTTTTAATCCGAACCTTCGCTCAGTTTTCTTTAAGTATTTCACTTATTGTCTTGGAAGACAGGGTCTTGCCATGTTGCCTGAGGTAACCTCTGACTCGTTAATGTAGCCCAGCCTAGCTTCAAACTCACAGTCCTGCCTCAGTCATGGAAGTTATGAGGCTACAGGTGTGTGCTACCACACCTAGCTCAGGAACCTATCATCTTAAAGGATACAAGCTAAATAGTTTTAGAGTCTCACGTCCCTCGATTTGAGTTTATCACACACATTTGTATGTGATTAGGTCATGCTTAACCACAAACAAGTGCTACTTGATAAAAAGAAGTTCACAGGATACACACTCACCAGCTGTTTTGATTCCTACTGCCCTACAGGAAACACGACTTAGCACACAGAGCAAGCAGGACGTCCTGGGCATCCTGGTGAGTCCTCAGTAACAGGGTTTATCAGATGATAAAGCCTTGGAAATCGAGCAAGTTTACAGCAGGCTGAAGGCTTTCCTGAGCTATTGTGACTAGGATCAAAAGCGAGTTTCAAATGGATCAAACTAATTCTAGATGACTAGACTCCAAACAGGTCCCAGAAATGTTTAAAGAAATAATAAAGAAGACAACAGCACCTGAAAAAAAATAAAAAGAAATTCAGGATTTTTTTTAATCTGAGCAGAAATTAACCTGTCATTTAAAAAAAAAAAAACAGAAAAACAAAAATAAAAAAATTAAAACTGAAAAATATGATCCAAAACCAGGAAAATCATAAAACAAAGAATGATATAAATGATTGGATTGGGGTTAGTTGTAAAATAAAAATGAAAGACAGAAAAGGCTGTGTTTTTTACATGAAATTATAACCGCAAATTAGACATTGCAAAGGAAACTATTGCTGAATTAGATAATAATTTATCCATGAGGAGACAAGTGAGTGGGCTACACCACTTTTCTGTAGGACACCATCACACACTGAGCGCCACATGCAGACTTAGAGCCCTTGAAGGAGTTAGAAGTGGAGAAGACATAGATCTAAGAATTTGCTGACAGAAATTTATGAATCAGAAGAAAACCACAAACATACAGATACAAAACAGCCAATGAGTCCCCCTAAAAAACAAAATCCTCAGCGAGGGATATCATAACCAAAAATCAAACCCTTTAATTCAACCAAACACAGATGATCCATTAGATATAACTGATGTCATGAAAACAAAATAGTCTTTATGAATCTAGCATTCTACACTCAAAGAAACCTTCCCAAAGTCAAAGACAAGAACAAAGGTACTTTCCTTCATAACTGAGCTGAACTGACTCACCTAAAGACTGGATTTTTTTATGCATGAGTGGAAGACACCAGATGGATACTTGATTCTTCATAAAGGCAAAAATACTCAGGAAATAGTAAAATTTGTCAGTAAACATGAAGCACATCTTGCTTGTTTCAGTCTCCTTAAAAGATGACCATTTAAACAACATCATTAATATCACTGAAGGTCGTAATGTGGGTAGAAATATAATTATTGAAAAAACAGCTCTAAGAAATGGACTCAGTGATGTTCTCCACACGCGAACTGTAGCATGTGCCTTCCCACAAACACGAGTAATAAATAATGCAAATACAGATTTTTAAAAAGAATGAGAACGGAGACATATCAACATAGCCAAGAAGTGTTAGAATTTTAATAAGGAAAGATGATATACAATTGAAAATAAGTAATAAAACAATGAATTTGACAGATTCCTTTAAAAAAAAATATGGTACCAAAGCTCAGTGAAGAAGATACAGGTGTTCTAAACAGCCTTGTCTCTGTTATTGAAACTGAATTCATACTTTTTACATGCACAGAAGGGAGTTATAAATGTGGACAGCTTCAACTAGAAAATTCTGCAAACAATTTGAAAAATTAAATAATGCAGATTTCGTCCAAACTGTTGGAGAAAGGACAGCATACACTCCTGCTCAAGCCACTAAGGTAACTCCAAATCAATGAGAAAAAGTTCACAAGAGACTCACAGAACAATATCTTTTATGAGCATAGATTTAAAAAAAAAGAAATCTTGAAGAAAAATTTATCCATAAATGCCTATTGTAAATCCTGAGTCCTGCTCTTCCTTATGGGTAGAGAAAGCCTAGGCTCTACAAAGCCCATCTCTTGTCAATATTGCAATTCTAATTAACTCTGGCTTTTCATTCCCCTATGTTTCTCACTGAAAATTAACAGGGCTTGATAGTACTATACCACGGCTATAGATCCCCTCTGAATGTCCATTGTCCTAACCCAAGTCTTATCCTTCTGTAGGTGACAACCATTGTAAAATTTCTCCTTATAGTCAAGACAGCTCCTCACCAGCAGAGCCTAGAGCTAGAAGGAAGTCCATTTCCCCACATGTGGGTGAGTTGGGACATAACAAAAAGGAGAAAACAAACACATGAACAGAAGAATTTTATTAGTTACACATCCTAGGGGTTCAGAGTACAATCAAGAGGCCCACAAGAAACCTGAGGCATTCTAGGGAGCTCAAGTAGTGATTGGGAAGCAACAGAAAGGACTACATTACAAGAATATGTTTCATTAAGACCTGCTGGAACTGTCCATAAGAGTTTTTCTGTAGGGAATATAAATAAATCCTTCTGATTTTTTAAAAAGAACATTTGCATCAGGCTTAGCTATAGAAAGTTCAGCATAGCACGTGAAATAAATTAACAACACTGTCTTGGGAAAGCACTAAGAAAAAAAATCCAGGCAAAAGAAAGAAGAGGCATGTGGTAGCAACTTTTAATGTGTGTTAGAAGTGGACTAAACTGCAGGCTGGTGTAGTTGCCTAGAAAAGCCATCACAGTCATCTTTGAAAGATAAGTGACTGGTTTTAGAGTCGAGCTAATCGTAGTAGTGGCTCACACAAGAGGTTATCTTATATAAAGTCATAGAACTTTGCATTTAATCACTACAGTTACTTTCAGTTCAATGAGAGCCACTGATACACCCCATGGGGTCGAGATCATCAGAGGCCAAAGAGCTTGGTCTCCACCTCCAGTCATTGAGGACAATGGCCAGAGTAACCACCTGCAACGGCTGTTTCTGATCTTCCTTTCCTTCTCTGTTTTTGTTTTAAATCTAGGATAGCACATTCAGTTTGGATATGTGTATGTTAAATCCATGCAGATAAATGCCACTGTGTGAAATATAGAGGATATATTATATAATCTTTGGGGAATATATAGCCCAAACTTTGCACTTTTATGATGGCCAGTGTGCTTCTTTTGCCTTTTCTGTGGGATGACTGTCGTAAGATCGGAGAACTTCATTAAGATGCAAGATCTTTGCAAGATCGCAAGATCGCAAGATCGCAAGATCGCCACATCAAGGACTCTCCAGCAAAGAGTCACACACATTTGCGACTGCCACAGGGAAAAAAGACCAAGACATATCATCACATGTAAACTCCGAATCCCACAGGGTCTGATTTGGGACCCGCTGCCTCATTTGCCTTCCCTTTGAAACGGATGTAATAGTAGATAAGTCAGTGATGATTAATTTGGCTTAGATAAAAAAGGGTATGTTCTCAATTTACTCATTTTTTCCCCAAAGCTTAGACCTCTAAAATATCAGCAAACTTTCCCAAAGTTTTATTATTCTTAATTTTTAAAACTTTCCTTCCTTCCTTAGAGGACAATCTAATCCATGTGTTTCTTGTTGATGTCCCCCTGGCCAGGTTCTGTGGTTTTTTTTTTTTTTTTTCTTGAGAAGTCATTCCTATGTGATTCCAACCAAAGTTCCTCTTTTTCTTTTTAAAACATGGAAGTCATTCTTCACCAGATATAAATTAACACGTGCACCAAAAGTTTAAATTCAGGTTGAAACCTCGCATCCATAAACTGAAACATTTTGAACTTGGCACAGCCTCCTTCATATACGGTCCATAGAGACATTGACTGAAGGATATGATGTTTCTTGATTAAAGAAGTTTAGACTTCTAAATAAAATGAAGAAAATATTGAACAAATTCAACTAATGACAAAGCCTTCTCTTCTGTGGCAAAGGGAAGGACCCAAAACTCCTGACATCTTGCATCAGCCATGGAGGATACTGAAAAAGTTCATGACCACTTGATTTGTCCCCATTGAATCAAATACTAGAATCTCAGAGAGCTCCACTAAGGCCTTATTCAAATGGACATGATCAAAAAAGTTACAGAAAACAGGGCTAGCAGAAGTAAAGATTTGTCAGATGCCACCGTACTCTTTTGCAATACTGAAATTCTTACATCGACGGCATCGATCAGTTTAGTTTCCTAGAAGTTCAGTGTTGAGCTCTTCAATAGATGTATAAAGAAAAATTGGCCCTTTTGCTTTTATGACTGCAGTTTCAAACAAAATACACATTTTCAGGACTGCACCTTCTAGACAACCAGGCTGTGGTGGAATTGTCATCTACTCTTCCCCACCAACAAGACTTACTGGCTGTGCCCACAGAATGTAAGAGCTGAGAGGCACTGAGTCAAGCTATATCCTTATGGGCGCTGCTTTTATTTCCCATCTTAATAACAACCCTGATTTTCCACTGCCATTTTCAAAGCTAAGGCCTTGAGCAGACCTAACAAGTATCAAAGCTAAATCTGGAGGTATAAAAAAAGAAAAAAGAAAAAAAAAAACACTGAGCATAGCATTTAAACCTCAAGAATGCATCATTTAGAGCTTCCTCCTGAGAAGCTATGCCAGTTGGCCTTTCTCCATAGGGGCTATTAAAACACCAGCACCCCACATTGAACCCTTCCCTTCGCTCCTACATGTGTACATGTGTTTTACCTCCTTCCCCAGCACCAACTGCATATAATACCATCAGTAGTTTTTCCCTCTAATTAGTCCTGTAGTTAGAGCTTGCCTTTGAAGGCCTAGCTCTTCCACTAAAACATGAAATCCTTGGGTTCTGTGAATGTATTATTTATCAAAAACAGTTCTAGTGGCTGGCATTTTAGAGGGTTTCTTTTTCAGTATTTGTAATAGCAATTTCTTAAGTATACAGTCTGTTCCTGAGTCCAAGCCCAACACTGACCAGTAGCATGTCAATTATAAAATGAGTATATATTTCAGCTCCCTCTTTTCTAATATGACAACCATTTTTCTGTGAAAGGCTAGACAGTAAACATATCAGGTATTGTAAGCTTCATGTGTCATTTGTCACTTACTCGTCTGTTTTCCTTTGCAAACAAGGGACATAATAAGGGTCATTCTTAACCTGAAGTGCAGAAGCAAACCAAGAGCCAGAGTCTATGAAGGGTCATAGATCGTATCCCAGACCTAAGACCCTATTTTACTATAGAACACTCTGTGCCAACGGCAATATCTTCTGGGCTACATAAATTAATAGCAATCAGCCATCTGACACCATGAAGCTCATGAAATATGGCTATCATGACTGAGAAACTACATCTTTAGTTCTATTTCATTTTACTAATTTTAATCAGAATAGTTATCTGAAGAAATTGGCTTATCAACATGATCAGAGTTTTTAGAGATTATTCACAAATGAAACAAAGGGAAGATTTCCAACGCAAGTGAGTACAAATGATTGCTTCAGCTGATGAACTCATAAAGTCAAGGTGAGTCTTTGCCATCTATAATATAATATAATAATATAATATAAATTAGCACATAACATGACAAATTGGAAAACAGTGACTTTATTTTACCTGCTGAGAAATCTGTTTCCGCATTCAAAGGTTCCACCTCACCATCATTTCTAAGAATAGGCTGCCATTTAAAAATCCTCTTCTTTCAGGGATTGATAGGTTCAAGTGGATACTCCCATCTCCACCTAGTAAAAGACATCTGCTATGACATCAGTATGGTTAAAGACAATCCCAGGGGCAAGGAAAACTTCCAGCTAGGTATGGGAGGCATGGATGAATAGTGAGAACTTAATGGACGAAGCAGTGTATCTCCCTACTCCAAGAACCTCAGTAGAGGGACATATAGAACAAGTGAACTGGAAGAGTAAGATAGAGGGTGCGTTAAATAAATGGATTTTGAAATTGAAGTCTTGAAACTAAATCAGTTACTCCTGATAGCAAGAACTGAGATAAAACTTGCGACTGTGGAGGATAAAATGGTCATCAGATGTCAAGGAGGAAGGGAACAAGTGTCTGGGGCATGAGATGGGCAACTGCTGTGTGAGCTGAGGTCATTCACAATGAGGAATGAAATGGAGACAGGAGCCAAAATTTTCAGGGAACTGGGGACAGGGGTGAGATGACAAGTTCCTGTGGCTAAAAACAATGCAGGGACAGTAAGGAGCTGTGCATAGCCTTACCACTCCCACCTTCATTTACATGAATAGCAACTACCTGGGAAGGAGCTGGTGTCAGACTGGTCATGCAGCAATGTGGGGCAAGGGCTTGCCTAGCATGTGCAAAGCTCTTGAGTTCAGTCTCCAGCACCAAAAATCCTGCAACCCATCTCTTCCTGGAATGGGACCACTGCGTCATCAGTCCCCAAATAAGACAAGAACAGTCAGAACTTCCAGTTTTGGCTGTCTATAAAAGGCATTGGTGAGTTGGGGCTAGCCTCCCTCTCTATTCAGAAGAGTTTTTCATAAAGAGTTGAAGGAGTGAGAGATCACCAGAGAATGAAGGACAGAAAGAAAAATAATATTTCAGTGAACTGACTTACAAAATTGTAAGACTGGTAAATCCTAAGTCTTCATTCAGAGAAGGCTGGGAAGCTGGAGATGAACAAGAGGGCAGATGTTGTAGCCAGAGACTGGCCCCACTTCCCCTGAAGAATTCTGTTTTTCCTGAAGGCCATCAACTGATTAAACAAGCCCCACCCACATCATGAACAGTAATATGCTTTCCTTGAGGTCTAGTGAGTTAGCCATACATGATGACTCACACTTGTAATTCTAGCATTTAGGAGGCTCAGGCAGGAGGATTGTTGTAGGCCACGCTGAGCAACAGGCAAGCATGGGCTAACCTACACAGCAAGACTTTCTTAAGAACATGCATACAAAAGCTGTCTTAGTTAGGGTCTTACTGCTGTGAAGAGACATCATGACCAAGACAACTCTTGTAAGAACAACATTTAATTGGGGCTCATTTACAGGTTCAGAGGTTCAGTCCATTATCATCAAGGCAGGAACATGGCAGCATCCAGGCAGGCATGGTGCAGGAGGAGCTGAGAGCTCTACATCTTCATCTGAAGGCTGCTTAGCAGAGTACTGGCTTCCCGGCAGCTAGCGCGAGGGGAAAGCCCACGCCCACAGTGACACACCTACTCCAATAGGGTCACACCTACTCCAATAGGGCCACACCTACTCCAATAGGGTCACACCTACTCCAATAGGGCCACACCTTCTAACAGCGCCACTCCCTGGGCCAAGCACATGCAAATCATCACGAAAGCCAAATTCTAATAAGTTGAACGTTTTTACCACCAAAAGTAAAACAAAAACCCCACAATAACAGCAATAGAGAGTAATAATAAAAAACTGATTCTCACGATCTACCTGGACTTTAATGTAAAACAGGTTCTCTAGTCTTAAGAATAACACACATTATCCACAACCAAAAGTATTTTGCACAACAAGAAAGAAAATTTTGTGATGACTGTCAGTCTCCTTTTGTCTGATTCTCCCTTGTCTTTCTTGAGGGAATTTTATTTCTAATTATTTGTTGTATTCTGAGCAATAAATCTATATTGACTTTCATTGGACACCCTCACTCGGAAGGAGACAGTCAGATTTATGTGTCTCTCAAGCAAAGCCGAGGGAAGGACTTGTGAAGTCAGTTTCTTGTATCTGCTTTTGTTTCTCTGAAGAGCCTGTTAATGTCTCCTGGATGCTATAGGTTCCCAGGCTTAAGGACACTGCTTTGTTAATCAGAACTTATTATTTACCCTGAAGTATTCACAGCACACAGGCTGCAGCCCAGACCTAAACAGCCCGAGCTATAAACACTCATGGCAGAGTGGTCTCATATATTTTACAACCTTGCTAAGAGTCTACGAACTCTGCAGCATCTATAGAGAAAGAATTTGGGTGGTCTAAGAACGTGAGTTATCAAATCTCCGTTATTGTTAAACTCTTACTAGAATGTAAAATGTCAACTGCAAAGATAGACTAGAAACTATAGAAACTTCCACAGCACCTTAATAGATATTTTTCATATAATGTCATATGTGATATTGATATTTCAAACTATCATTAATGCTTGTCACCACTACAAAATCCCATCAATTATTAAACCCACCATTAGTTTGGTTATTCCGTGCATTAAAAACGCATTTATTTCTATATCAAAATGTTCACATTTAATAGCTATTTCTCAAGATGATTAGTTTCTTTATAATCATGTTTTACATTTATATTATCCTAGTGGGATGCTTAAGAATATTTTTCAAAACCCTCAAACTTTTTAACAGTTTTCATGATTTCTTTTTCTTTTCTGAGGCTGGGTCTCACTATCTCACTATGTAACTATGAAACTGAGGCTGGGACTACAGGTGGATTTAGTTTCATCATCTCTATTTGAGCTTTAGACAAATGCATTCAGAACCACTGCCTCTTATTACTTCTGGGTTATCAGTTAATGTGTTTCTACTGGCTTTCACTTCCTTTCTACATACTTAGTCTCTAAGGTTCAGAGGATGGCCTATGTTCACCATACTTTGAGTTTTGAATGAGTGAGTTGGTACATAGCAAGCCAAAACAAAATAAGTGCCAGGAGATATATAGATGGCATATGGCAGGTAATTAGATAGGTGGACGGAAAGACAGTAAAACATCATCAAATAGGGACTCAAAATGTTCAGCAGAGCAGGGAAACAAATAACCCTATTAAAAAATGGGGTTCAGAGCTAAACAAAGAATTCACAGCTGAGGAATGCCGAATGGCTGAGAAACACCTAAAGAAATGTTCAACATCTTTAGTCATAAGGGAAATGCAAATCAAAACAACCCTGAGATTTCACCTCACACCAGTGCGATTGGGTAAGATCAAAAACTCAGGTGACAGCAGATGCTGGCGAGGATGTGGAGAAAGAGGAACACTCCTCCATTGTTGGTGGGATTGCAGACTGGTAAAACCATTCTGGAAATCAGTCTGGAGGTTCCTCAGAAAATTGGACATTGAACTGCCTGAGGATCCAGCTATACCTCTCTTGGGCATATACCCAAAAGATGCCTCAACATATAAAAGAGACACGTGCTCCACTATGTTCATCGCAGCCTTATTTATAATAGCCAGAAAATGGAAAGAACCCAGATGCCCTTCAACAGAGGAATGGATACAGAAAATGTGGTACATCTACACAATGGAATACTACTCAGCTATAAAAAACAACGAGTTTATGAAATTCGTAGGCAAATGGTTGGAACTGGAAAATATCATCCTGAGTGAGCTAACCCAATCACAGAAAGACATACATGGTATGCACTCATTGATAAGTGGCTTTTAGCCCAAATGCTTGAATTACCCTAGATCCCTAGAACAAATGAAACTCAAGACGGATGGTCAAAATGTGAATGCTTCACTCCTTCTTTAAATGAGGAAAAAGAATACCCTTGGCAGGGAAGGGAGAGGCAAAGATTAAAACAGAGACTGAAGGAACACCCATTCAGAGCCTGCCCCACATGTGGCCCATACATATACAGCCACCCAATTAGACAAGATGGATGAAGCAAAGAAGTGCAGACCGACAGGAGCCGGATGTAGATCGCTCCTGAGAGACACAGCCAGAATACAGCAAATACAGAGGCGTATGCCAGCAGCAAACCACTGAACTGAGAATAGGTCCCCTATTGAAGGAATCAGAGAAAGAACTGGAAGAGCTTGAAGGGGCTCGAGACCCCAAAAGTACAACAATGCCAAGCAACCAGAGCTTCCAGGGACTAAGCCACTACCTAAAGAATATACATGGACTGACCCTGGACTCTGACCCCATAGGTAGCAATGAATATCCTAGTAAGAGCACCAGTGGAAGGGGAAGCCCTGGGTCCTGCTAAGACTGAACCCCCAGTGAACTAGTCTATGGGGGGAGGGCGGTAATGGGGGGAGGGTTGGGAGGGGAACACCCATAAGGAAGGGGAGGGGGGAGGGGGATGTTTGCCCGGAAACCGGGAAAGGGAATAACACTCGAAATGTATATAAGAAATACTCAAGTTAATAAAAAAAAAAATGTTCAGCAGAAAGTGGTTGTAGAAGCTTTTGTAAGGCTTCAGTGTCTGATAGAATGGGTTCTGGGCAGAGTAGAGCATCCTCTCAAGAGAGGCTTCCAATTAAAATAGAAGGAGGAGAAGGAGGAGAAGGAGGAGAAGGAGGAGGAGGGAGGGAGGAAGAGGAGGAGGGGGGAGGAAGAGGAGGAGGAAGAAGAGGAGGAAGAGGAGGAAGAGGAGGAGGAGGAAGAGGGGGAGGAGGAGGAGGAGGAAGAGGAGGAGGAGGAGGAGGAGAACAACAATAACACTAGAGAGGTAACATCATCAGCCCACAGCTTGGAAACATTCCACAGAAAGGGAGTAGGGAAGCTGAGTCAGTCAGCTGCAGGCACCTTTAAATGGTGGGACAAACAACACTCACTGATGTTGGAAATGGCTACTTTCTTGTTGCTCTCCTGGGTGCCATGTTTTAACTCCTGGGCTGCTTTCCTGTTCTCTTCCTGTCACAGAGCCGAGGGGGCAAGCCACTCCTAGACAAGCATTCTTGAGAAAACTTGACCTAGATGAGATTGGGTCTGAACTGTGGAGTGAGGGCAATCCTGCTTCCAGAGCCAACTTCTCCCTGTGCTCAAAGGATACAATTTATGAATACGATGCACAGTACAGTACTTACTCTGCCAGCATGTAAGTTTTCTCACTGGGTCCTCCAGCTATCTCTGCTTGGTTTGATCAGTTGGAGCTCTGTATTTATATTTATATAAACTTTATGCTTAGATTTCCAAGTATTTATGTTCTTAAGTTCTTGGAGCTCATCTCTTTGAGAGCCACAGATGCTTGCAGATGCTGTAGTCCCCGACCTTGTACAGATTTGATGTGATGGGCTCTTTATACGTAGCTAGATAAGGCCCTAGCCATGCACTTTCTCTTTCCCTCAGAACATTTGTAGTCACTTCTCTAGGGTGTTCTTCTAGCAAGTGGTGCAATTTTTGAAAAGTCATAAGCCTGATGTTGTTCTCTATGTAAATAATTCTCCCCTGCCCATTTTCCTTAAAAATAAAGACATTACTACGTACAGTCATTCTTTTATCCAAACTATGTGTAAACTGCATTGCCCTTAATTAAGTGATCCGATACTATTTCATGTCATTGCCTTTTGTTTTTAGCAAAATAGCGTTGATTTGCTCATTTTCTTGGATTCTATTCTCCAGAAATATCAATTTAAACTTAACTAGTATTTGTCCTTTGTATCTACCAATTTTCTCCGATTTTGCTTCTTGTATTTTTAACTCATAATTCACTATGATAACTGCAGACATTACCTAAACATCATGGTATAAATCTCTCTGTCAATGGTGTATGCCATAAATTACATGTCTGCATTCGATGTGTGATATCCAACACAGTGTGGTTTGGGTTCTTACTTTATTTCTAAATGTTGGTCATATCTACTTAGCTCCAGGCCTTTTTATTTGTGGCAGGGGATATTTTCATATCCTATTAAAATGTGACTTACTCTGACTTATACTTTCTTCAGATTTGGGGTCTGGATTTCTCACCAGCCTTCTACAGTAGATAACCTGCAGAATCTTGTAATATAATGAAAGTCAAAGAGCAGAGAGCAACTGTGTGATAAACGGTCAAACATCAGTCCTCTCACGATACACAGCTCAGCTTACTTCAGTGACCTTTCACTAGGCACCGTTAACTGACAAGAACAGGGCATTCTCCTACCAACCTTAATCTAACCATGCCTCTGGTCACACCTTTTGGGGTCACTCCATAGTTTCCTTGGAGGGGGATGTTCCTTGTGTGGGTTTTAATACGGCACCTTGGGCCTGTTACCCTCTTGCTGCATCTACTTGGTTTAAAGGATGGCTACCAGCTATGGGAGGTTTATGGGGGTTTATGGGAGGATATGATGTTCTCTCGGGTCCCTTTCTTACCCTTTCATTGCTGCCCTCCTATTCTTAGAACTTGACAAAAAGGAATGCTCTGTGCACTACAAGGGCTAGAAGAATACATCCAGGGGTCCTCTAGGCATTCTCTCCCCTTGCCTGGGCCTGAGCTGCTTAAAAGGCTTACCTTTTTTTTTTTTCTCCACAGCAAGCATGCGAATGTTCTCTCTCTTCTTGAAGTGTCTTGCCTTCCCACAGACATTAGTTTTGTTTGTCTGTTAGTTTTTTTTTTTCAAGGTGATCAAAGACCTTTACGTTTAAAATGAAACACTGAGGCAAACAGATTAAAAATATGGGGACTACTTTTCGATATGTTAGGAGCAGACAAAACCTTTTTGACCCTTGCTAGCACTGGAACAAGACAGAGGGAAGTGAATTAAATTAAAAAGTGTGCATTTTTATTTTATTTTTACTTGTGTGCCTATATGTGCATATGTGCCCTATGCCTGCAGGTATGTGTGAAGGCCAGGGTGGGGTCAGATTCCTGATGTAACTGAAGTTGCAGGTGTTTGTAAGGCACCCAGTGTGTGGGCTGAAAAGCAAACTCTGGTCCTCTGGAAGAGTATCAGGAATTCTGCTCTGGGATATGGACCCGGACACCCTCAACAGGAACAGAAACAATCGGTTCTTTCTATCATCATGTTAAGCTCTCTCCCTCTCTGAGCATCCTTCCAGTGTTAATCTTCACTAAAGAGACTGAAAGATGGAGGACTGGGAGCCTGAAAAATCCTCAGGAGAGCCTTGATACTCTTTAGATGCAGTTGCACATACTTTACTCAGCATTGAGGTTTGTCCCATTTTCTTGAGAATCCAGGAAAGGGTTCAACTTAACACTAAGAACACGGGTAGAACCAAACTAGATAAGATGGATGAAGCAAAGAAGTGCAGGCCGACAGGAGCCAGATGTAGATCGCTCCTGAGAGACACAGCCAGAATACAGCAAATACAGAGGCGAATGCCAGCAGCAAACCACTGAACTGAGAATAGGACCCCCGTTGAAGGAATCAGAGAAAGAACTGGAAGAGCTTGAAGGGGCTCGAGACCCCATATGAACAACAATGCCAAGCAACCAGAGCTTCCAGGGACTAAGCCACTACCTAAAGACTATACATGGACTGACCCTGGACTCTGACCTCATAGGTAGCAATGAACATCCTAGTAAGATCACCAGTGGAAGGGGAAGCCCTGGGTCCTGCTAAGACTGAACCCCCAGTGAACGTGATTGTTGGGGGGAGGGCGGCAATGGGGGGGGGGTTGGGAGGGGAACACCCATAAGGAAGGGGAGGGGGGAGGGGGATGTTGGCCCAGAAACTGGGAAATGGAATAACAATCGAAATGTAAATAAGAAATACTCAAGTTAATAAAGATTTAAAAAAAAAAGAATCAACAAAAAAAAAAAAGAACACGGGTAGAAAAATGTCTGTCTTGTCTAATATTTCTGATAGTCTATTCAAATAATAATGTTGATAGACTGCAGAATGTTGGAGTAGAAATGGTTAATGTGACGCTCACTCCAGTTATCCTGTACTTCCTGATGCTACGCAGGCTTCTGTGTTTCTGTCCAGTGGGAGGAGACAGGCTGATTCATCACACACTGAATTTACTGCCGAGTCCACTGCAGAAGCAATTGCAACTCGCTAAAGAAACAGAATGAGTCAACTTTCCCTTCAGAACACTCGGAACAAAACACAGCGAAGAAATTATTTATCATGGGGCTCTCCCGGAGTTCATCTTCTCTAAGAGAAAAATCTGGGCAGAGGCTCAGTCAGTTTTCAGAGACATTTCTTTAGGTGCGCTAAGGAAGTGCTTCCAAGAGGGACTGGAGTGCAGTGGGCTTTCAGGAAGGGGAGCCACAGCCCAGCTGGTTCAGCATTGTGGATTTTAAAGAATCTTTTATGGATATTTATGAGGCAGATGGTGTATCATGGGATAAGATGGCCTTTCTCCTTCCCAAAACATGGTGAACCAGAGCTCCCTTTTTAGTGCGTCTCTTCCCATGATTCTCTAGGAAAGTCTGCAAAAGTGGGGACGAGGCAAACCATGATGTAAATGACATCATCCTGGAGCCAAGGGTGCAGACACTGTTAGCGAACGTTTGGAAACGCCTTGGTGTCTCAGCTTCTGGTGGAGCAGGAGCGCTCTACCTGTAGCCTCTGAGACATTTCCATCACAGAGGTGACCTGAAATCAGGAGACACAGCTACCAAGGTGCAGCCATTCAGACAGGCTACAGTTTTCTTGTCTATCTCACACCTAACTCCTTTTTGAGGCTGCCTTATTGTGTTTCTGAGTTTCAGAAAAACAGTTTAATAAAAGACCTGGTAGCCATGTTTCATTGTCTACATGTGTGAAAGTCTTAAGAATAAAGTAAAATAACATGAAAATAAATAAATAAAAGGTTAATCATTTAAACCAGACAGGATGGCATATGCCTGCAGTTGTTAGGGGTATAGGCAGGAGGATCATAAATTCATGGCGAGCTTGGCTGCAAAGTGGAACAGTTGTCTTCTAACACAACTCATTGGAAAATAATTGTTCATTTTTTTTCTTTGAATTGCTCATACAGTGGAAGTAGACTGGTGTTGAGATATTCCCAAATGCATCAAACTCTTCTCTTCCCTACCCTTCCCCAAAGTAGAGTAGCCACTATCTCTCGCACCGCAGACACCTTGAGTGACAATCAGTCAGACACAGGCTGATGGGTTGGATTTTATACAGCTCTGCCTTCCCCTTTCCAACACATTGGCAAAGCAGGTCCACTCTTGTTATTCCCTCTAAGACTTCTGGTGAATTCTGTGCCCTCCTTTATCCTTTACTGGGAGAGAGCGGGTTCTTAGACGCAGATACATTGTTCAAAAGCCGTGACCCCCAGTTCACTCTTATATCACTTCCTTTTAGCAAGCTGTTTTCTGTATGTCTGAGATTCCTAAGGGAATTATAAAGTTGGGTGATTGGTGGGCTATTTCTCCCCCAGAGGGATGCTGACAAAGTCTATGGCGACTTTACCACTCCTGAAACTCTCACTAGGAAGTTATTTCTGATCTAATAGGGAGGCAGTTTTAACTGTTGCAAACCCAAAAGTACTTAGTTGTGGGCACAGGTAATACTACCAGTTGTATATAGAAGACTACAACTGTTGTAATATAACAAAACAGGATTTCACAAGACTTAGATCCAAGATCTAATAATATAGTCCCATGGGTTGGTCTTTGTCCACTCACACAGCAGAGGAAGTAGGCAGTGCACCCAGAAAACAGCCTCCCTACTACTCTCTCTAGGACACTCTGACACGAGCTTCACATCTTTTCCTCTCAACTGAATGCCTTTGTAAAATGAGATCAGGAGTTCACAGACTTACAGCTCAAGGAAACCAAGTACATGTATAACACCTAAAATGGTTTAGGTTATTTGAAATTTTTCTTTATGATTTTTAGAGTTATCTCTCTAAATTTAAGATTTTTTTAGTGTATGGAAAACAGTAACTAATGCATGTTATTTGCTATCTATAGCTAGTGTAGTTACATTATCTCCAAGGAAAGACGTCATTGTCATTCTCCCCATTTCACAGATAAAGACATTGAGGTTGGAAAGGAAAGAAAGATTACCCTTAGCCTATGCCAAGAGTGAAAGTTGGACTGAGATTTAAAAATAGAGCTGACGTAAGAAGGAAGATAAGGAGGACAGAGTGGGGAGACAGGGAGTACAGAGGTGTGAGGACAGGGAGGATAGAGAGGGACAGATGGGGGAGGACAGGGAAGACAGAGAGGAGGACAGGGAGGACAGAGGGGAGGACAGAGAGAACAGAGGGGCAGGACAGGGAGGACAGAGGAGAGGATAGGGAGGACAGAAAGGCAGGATAAGAAGGGAGGACAGAGAGGTGGGAGAGGGAGGACAGGGGAAAAGAGAAGGGAAATGTCTAAGAACCCTGAGTAGAGGAATGCCTAACTTTCTATCGCTGCCAAAACGCCATATATAATTTGACGCCTTGAATGTTCTGATTTCCTATTTTAACAGCTATATAATAAGGAAATGGTCCTTCCTTCCCTCAAGATTTATGAAAAGATTGAGCAGGCCAAGGTCAATATGCATGTTTTGTGAACAATGCAGAGTTGGATAAACAAAAAGGGGACTGGTGTCGAAAGTATTTGCAGTTTACAGATTGTAAAATACGTAACGTGGTTAGTTCAGATGTCATCTCTGTCTTCCGCACCTCAAATGTAGCATTTTTGGGATACAGTTACTGAACTCCTCACACCCAGTGGCTGTCATGGAGTGGACAATAGATGAACAAGAGTCAGTTACTGCCTTGATGACATTCATCAGCTTGTCAGTGCGTGAAGGACAGATATCTGATGGTGAAACACATGGTAAAAGGCATAGCATAGGTAGAAGGTCATCCATGCTGTTTGGAAAACTTACTTACGTTGAGCATGGGTAATGGGTGGGGGAGTCAGCAAAGCTTCTAAGGAAGGCTTCCATGGGTTCTGAAGATAATAAAAAGGGTTTGTGTATCCACCGCTCCTGTCAGTTGTCCCCAATGACTGCCCAGCCATTAGTTCTTAGGAGTTGCTAAGTACCAGTCCTGGTAATCCTAAGACTGGGTATGTATGGGGGCAGGGTCATCAGGGTGCTGTCCAGATGTCTCACTTCTCAACATTTACATCGTTCACTGTGTAGTTCCCACCCATTCCCTCTCAAGTCTAAGACTAAGACCCCACAAGTAAGCATCCTCCAAGGGAAAGATGCTGTCCTGTCTGAGTGCTCTTTTTACTTCTATCCAGAGAGACTTTGAGGTAAAACTTTCTATCCCCACACATGCAGAGAGCTCATCCTACCCTTTAACGTGACCATTGTTAGAATAACATCCAGGGTTTGAACTCCTAAGTCTGTGGTCACTGTGACTGGAAGACATGCTGTTGGCCACCTATGCCCACCACAGGAAGCCTGGCATTTAAACACCACTACACTGGCAGAATGTCACAGAGGAAGCCCTCACTGAGATGAGTTCTGATAGGAAGGAAAATAACCTCAAAAACTTTAGATGTCAGGATTTATTTATTTATTTTGGTTAGTTAGTTAGTTAGTTAGTTAGTTAGTTAGTTAGTTAGTTAGTTAGTTTTGTATGCCTTACCCCCTTTCTGTCCTAAACTGCCATTTCTAGTCCCATTGCTAGAGATTGAACACACCATCAGTGTTTACCAAGTGAATGGATTATTTTGCCAGACATACCCGATGACCCCCTAGTGGTGAGATGGATCACTGCAGACTTCTCATGCCTCTCACTCTTCCTCTTTCGTGTGTATACTAATGTCACATGCTTAATACATGTGCAGCAAATATTAGAATATAAAGTAAAGTTGAAAACTGTAACTTTCACACACACACACACACACACACACACATACACACACACACACTTATACAAAATTGCACACCTATGAAGGCAAAAGCCCTTTTAAAGTCAACTTGGAGGTTGTGTTGCTATGACAAGGTTAAACCATTCCTGGCTAATGGCACTATCAATCTCAACCTATCAGAGCACCTCCTGGGAAAGTGATATACTTAGAGCTTTCCATAGCCTGCTAGTGGGACAGGCACTTGACTTGTCAGGCTGCCATGAATGGTCATTACCGCCGTCTTCAGAAGGCCATGCTGTTTGTAGGAGAGTTGTGATTTCGTGAAGAGTACCATAAGACTGAGACGATATTGGGTACAGTCAAGCCTTCCAGACATAAGTTCTCTTTCTTCATTCAAGTTTGTTAGTCTCCTCGGTGTCGCTAATGAATGATAACCACCAACTCAGCAATTGGTAAATAAAAGAAACTTACAAGTAGCAAGGAGTGATTGTGGCATAGGGAAGAGCCTTTAGACTGTATCATCACATGGCAGAAGGCAGAGAGTGGGTGGAAATAAGAAAGTGATCCCCAGCAAAAGGAAGAACCATCGTCTTATGAATGAACCCACTCACTATAATGTGACTCCTGAAGGGCCTACAGCCTCCCCAAAGCCCCACTTCTCAACACTTACACGGGGAATACCGTTTCCAACACTTGAGCTTTGGAGGATGCATTCAAATGACAGCAACATATGAAAAGTTTCCACTGATTCCCAAATAATTACCTTTCACTCATTTCCAACTAACCTTATCATCAAGTAAAACTCATCTTTGACTAATCTCTACACTGGGCATTTAAGTACTGTCAATAGAAGAGGACTAAATGACAACAGTCCATTGGCTCAGTGAGGGGCAAGACACCCCAGTTAGTTCAGTAAACAGGTCTTTAAATCTACATTAAGAGTCTTATCCAGGGTGTTAGGTTTTCTAGGTTCTGTAGGATCTGGGCATGATGCATTCTCTTATTGAATTTGTTTCCCTTATAAGTCACAGCTCAGAAAGGTCTGGGTAAGAGAAGTTGGGTGTGAATACTCTCTAGAGATACTGCAGACATACTCATTGAGTGGATCACAGTGTAGATAGTGTATATGTTTTCCCTTTGTCCTACTAATCTCAGACCTGCCACAGGTTTGCTGTTTCCCATGCAGACCCTCTAAGAGGGAGGGTTTCAGGTGATGGTGCTGGGATTGAATTCTCCCTCCCCATCACTCAGAGCTTAAGCCTGCTCTTTCAAGGACACTTCACAATACCTTGGATAATTGCTTGTCTGAATTCAATAAACACTTCATGCATTAATAGGATTTTACTAGCAGTTGAGCCCCATCACGAAATTTGATTTCTCCTTTTCCCCTCCCCCTGGCTCCTTTGTAAACAGCTTGTGAAATGCTTGCCACAGCCCTCTGTTTGAATGGGCTCCAATTATAGCATCAGCATACATACCCTATTCTCCTACACTCTCCAACAGGTGTAGAATTGTGTTGTGCTGTACAATATCTCCCAGGGAATTTCCCAGTATATTTATGCAAATTCCATAGGCCCCCAACTACTGTGTTTAGTGCAGAGTCTATACAGGAAAATGATCCATAAAATTGTCGATATAGGCTTTGTCTCTATAAGCAGTAAACTCAATATGTTATATATGGTATTTTCTAAATTTCCATATCAAGAATTCTAGCACCCATATACAGTCATCATCTGCTTCTTTCTAGCCCCAGCCTCAAACCATGCAAAGCCCTGTACAGCTTTAAGGAAACCAGCCAAGGGAGCATTGGTTATGCTAAGTGTTGGACCCATAAAGTCAATTTTACAAAGTCCACTTGGCAGGGTGTCAGTAGTCTTTTGACTCTAGATACTGAACTCAGGAGTTGTGCGAGGTCTTACACAAACATTGCCTTAGTCCTGAGTTTCACCCCAACTCATGACTCATCACCTCAAGTGCAAAAGAAACTAATAGCATCTGCCACAATACTGAGTAATTTCTCCTCGTGATTCAGGCCCCAAGTGGTCATAAATGTGCCTCCGGCATTAAGAATCACTTAAGTGTAGTTGCACTGCATCGTCTGGTGTGAACAGAGTCCTTGTTTTATTTGAAACTAACAGCAATTGTAATCTGAACAGTGGGGCGCTTTCACACATTATCAATAAATAGTTCATCTACAGAAGTTATGCCCCAGTTCTGTAAATGGCTCCCAAAGGGGACCACAGTACTATAAAACCAGCTAGAATAGTTGCAATGAGCAGAATCCTGCCACTCAACCAGAAAATGCAATTCTGTAGAATTAACCCCTATTCAATTCTTTCCCTATATCTTTGACAAGTACTTTTAAAGGTTGATACAATTCAGTAGGAAAAAAATTTGAAGGCCTATCTGGAGATGTGAGTTCTGATTGTAAGAGGTTGCAAGCAGTAAGCTTCCTTCTGATCCTTCCTTCTGACCCACCCTCTCATTTGTAAAAATAAAGAGCTGTGCTTCACAACAGAGAGAACGCCATCCCACTGGAAGTTATTAGGCAATTGTTGTGTCCACTCAGACATTCGACATAGTCCCAAGTCACTACAAACAGTAAAAGAAGGCATCTGAAGATTGAGGACTCTCAAAGAAGACAGTGTAGGAATATACTCTTGCTCCACCCTCAGTAACTTCGAGAAAGCAGGGAAGCCACTTTCTTTACTATCTGTAAAATGGGTCAAGCAGTACTTGAGGATTAAGTGCCATGGTGGAGTTTGTGGAGCCCTTGGATAGGTTCTAGAACACTCTATAAATCCCACAGGACTCTTAAAAGGTCTACTGAATGTAGGCCTACTCCACGAGGTGACTCTGCTGATAACATCTACTTGGAGAAATGTCACAGCTTCAAACAGTTATGCATGTCAATAGAATGTTAACCATCATGGAAATGCATTATTTATTTTTTAACGTTTTATTGATTCTTTGTAAATTTCACATCATGTACCCCAATCCCACTCATCTCCCCTTTCCTTTGTATCCAGCCTTTGCAACCTCTCCCTATCAAAAAAAAAAAATAATAGAATTAAACAAACAATAACCCTTTTATCACTGAAGCTGTGTCAGTGTGTTTCACAGTTTACCTTTTTGTCCATGCATATTTATTTGCAAATGTTCACTGCAATGCAATGAGTCATTGGTCTGTTTCAAGGTCTCTGACTCCTGCTTCACAGTAAATACTGGATCTTCACCAGAACTCCTCTGTGACATTCTGTTGTTGCTCTGTATCATCAGTCATTCTTCAGTTTAAGATCTACAGGACTGGGCCTCTTACATGATCAAGCATATCAGAGAAAGATATTGGGGGTCAGGGGGGCAACTCAAAGCCCTGGATCTAGGCCTGGGAGGTAGCTGAGTTCTCCACCCAAACCACCAGGGCAAGCTCTCCAGTCCTGCTCTGGCTAACTCACCAAATGCCATAGCAGAGTCAGCTGATCAGGTCTGCTTTTGTGTCTCCCAGGCTGGCTCACCCACATCTTTGTCACCAGGGCTAGCTCTACTGTACTTCCCAGGAAAGGTACAGAGCCCGCTCTCCAGAAGGCTACCGTCAGTCAGGGGCACAGCTCTCCTGTTTTCAGGAACCCAGGACCTACTGCAGGCAGTGAGACAGGGCATCTCTCCCTTGCCCAAGCCACGCCATGGCAGACTTGGGTGGGGCCAACTCTTCAGAGCTCACACTTTCTGGGCCAGCTGATCTACTTCCCAGCCTTCAGGATCAGTTCTCCTGTGCTGCCTAGGCAAGAGGCCAGGCTGGTTCTCCCTAGTGTGGTAGCCAGTGAGGGGCAAGGTCCCCTCAGTACAGTACCTCAGACAACAGTCCATACCAGGGATATCTTTATAGTCATTGGTGGTAACATGGACCTGAGACATTAACACAGATGTCCCCTCCCAGATCCCTGGCAGCAGCATGGGCCTGGATGTCCCCATGGCCTCAGGTGGTAGCACAGACCACTCAGACCAGCATGCCCCCAACGGTAGCACGGCTATCAGCTATACACATTGATACCTGGTGGCAGCTCAGACCAGGGGCATCTGCTTTGCCTTTGGTGGTCACTCAGGCCACAGACGTCAGCACAGACCCCAGGTGCAAGAGGACCATGAACCCAGACATGGTTCTTGGTGGCAGCCCAGCCCAGGACCTCACCATGGCCACCTCATATCTTGTCTGTTTCTCACCACTATGGAGTGTCAAGTTTCACCTTTCTCTACAGTGTATGAACCCTTCTACCTGTCTCTACCATCTCTGCACTATGTACTCCACCCTTTCCATCTCTCCATCACACATTTTTTTTTTACTGTAGTGGCACTCGCAGAAGGTGCTTAAGAGTCTTTCTTCCAGGTGCCCCACCCAGGGCCTTGCCAGGTGCATGGGTATCTTCCTTAGGGCCACCCCAGCCAGCTTATATTTCTTTTACATGAAAAATGTTAACTGGGGCCAGAGAGCTGTCTCAGTGGTTATCAGTATGTATTGTTCTTCCAGCGGACCTGACTTTGACTCCTAGTACGTGTGCCAGGCCATGGACAACTACCTGGGGATCTGACATCTCTGGCTTCCATGGGGGCAAGCATACACACTGAGGAAATTTTCCGAGGATTTATCTTAAAATTAAAGTCTGAAACCTTGTCTTTGGCTGCAACGCTCCTGTCCACTGTACCTCCCTAACATACCAGTGGATGAAGAGTTGTTGCTGCCTGAAGCAAGACTGTGTGTCCAAGAGCCAAGTCCTCTCCCTTCACTGCACAGGGACTGTCTTCAAAATCTCAGCTTCCTCAGAACACAGTGGGAAAATCCAGATTTTGTCCAGATTATATCATTCTTCATCTAAAGAAGTTTACAACTCTTTAGAGTTTGAAAAAGTATCTTGTTATTCTAACAGGCTCCAAGATTTAGTCTGGATTCACTTTCATTTTATCAAATCAACCATTCTCTAGCCAATGGGATTGTTTTCATCTCAGATATACTCAGCTTTAGACCCTAACTCCCATGCCTTTCTCCAGGACTGTCTTTTTAAGTCCTCTGTGTGCTCTTGCCTACTGATATCCCATGAAGTTTAACTCCCACTCTCTCCCAGAGGTCCATCTCTCTGTATACAGCCAAGGATGCCTTTGTTTCTACTTTGCCACCCTATGCCAGCCTCCATGGAACTTACACAGTCTATAACATGTCATGGTTACTTACAAAAGTCACACCACCTTATCTCCTCCGCTAAACAGCAAGCATGGTGAGAGATGGTTCTGACCATGGGTGATATCTGCTGAGATGTGTAGTTAGGAGAGAATGACTGCATGGGTTCAGAGACCGAAGCAACAAGTGTAGGACCTGCATGCCTTCGGAGGATGTGTGATGCTTATTGGATTGGTAGTCTTGTGGGACCCCTAACAGTGGGAGCGGGTGTATCTCTGACTTCTTTGCCTGCTCTTGAGACTCTGCCTCCCATCAGGTTGCCTTGTCCAGCCTCAACCTAAGGGCTTTTTTGCCTTGTTCTCTGTATCTTGTTTTGTCATATTTGGCTGTTATCTCCTGGAGGCCTCCTCTTTTCTGCAGAGGAAATGGAGGGAGAGTGGGGGGGGAGGTTGGAGGAATGAAAGAAAGAGAAACTAGTTGAAATGTATTGAATGAGAAAAGAATCTATTCTCAATTTTAAAAGGAAAAGGAAGAAAAACAAAATAAACGGGGAAAGAAGGAGGAGGAGGAGAAGGGGAGAAAGAAGAGAAAGAGGAGAAAGAAGATGATAATGTTGTTGTTGTTGTTGTTGTTTATGATGATGATGATGATGATGATGATGATGATGATGATGATGATGATGATGATGATGATGATAGTGGCTGGGTAGCAATACCAACTAAATTTCCCCGATTTCTTTGCTGTCAAATCTATATGATGATGTTTCCACCCATGAGAAGTAGGTTATTCTGATGCTCATAACTTCCAAAGGACACATTCTTTCAGACTATTAGTTAACATCTTTTGATTAAAAGAAGTATAAATGGAGTACTTTTTAATACTTGACTAAAATACATAGGGGTGCTTTTACATATTCTTTTCTTATCCCATGAACTAGATCCATGGCTGTTCCTGCTTCTTAGATTCAACTGTGTTAAAAATCCTCAATATCCTTTTTGAATGACTCTTTGAGCATGGCTTCCTTACATGTTCACACATCTCTGTTTAGGGTTGTTTGTGAAGAGAAGCATCATCCATTCTCTTTTCTTACAATGTGTGTCAAGCCACATTTTCAGTAGTAAGAGCTCTGACATAGACCCGTGAATCACTCTGATAGTCACCACGATGATCTCCAGAATAAAGTAGCCTAGTCTTCAGCTGAATTTATGCTCTAGACATTTTGTATTAAATATAAATATACATGCTGTAGTGGGTTATACAAAAAGTATCATTTGTTATCGTTTTGACTAATATTATTTCAGCAAAATCAAAAATCTTATATTTGCTGGTTGATGGTTTTGTTCTGTGTGCATTCTTCACCTCCAGAGAATGAGAAATTTATGTGATATATGCAGGCTACCATCACATAAAAGGACTTGGATAAAACAGTATTGGATGAAGTGCCTTAATGTTTCTTTCAGTGTCCGGAGTTAGCCCTGCAGCCTTTGTAAACACTGTGTCTAGTGTCTTTGCTCTTACCCTGTTTCACTTCCCTCTGAACCAGAGAAGGGTAGTACAAATGGACCTGACTTTAGAGGCTGCCTCTCAGGGAGACAGGTGTAATAACCACAGTACCTTCACTGCAACTGCGATGCCCAAAAGGATGCCCAAAAGAAAAGCCATCCAAAATAGAGGGCACTAAATCCACTATTAGGAAGTAGCTGACATGAAAATATATACCACCAACTAAAGAAGAAATTTGGTTTAAAAAATCTACCCAAAGATTTAGTTATTCACATTTTAGCTTTCCTCTCCTTGGCTTCAAGACATTGCAATCTCTAGCTTCCCTCCATCCTTATGTGTCATTTGTCCTCAGGGTCCTAAACAGGGACCTTATCCCAGGGCACACTCATTAACCCCTTCCCTTTCCAGTCACTTCGAATCGTATCTTGGCATTTACCCAATGAACTTAAATCACCCAATTAAAAACCCATGTCTTTCTTATATAGCCAACTTTCTGCTTAACCTGTCTCCTTGGGCATCTAATATGGACTTCAAACAATAGGACCCAAATACATTTTTATATGTTTCCTCCATATGCGGCTTCCGTGAGTCAGTTAATGGAAAAACTATCTTTTTATTTGTTACTATAACACCACACCGTTGCCTTCTAGTATTCCCTGTCTCAATTGGGCATATTTTCTGGTCCCATCACTCCCATCTTCCCCAGGACAATTGTCCTAGCTGCTCTCTACATACAGAAATCCTCCAGATGCCACATAACTGAGTTTCCCCTTACTCTTAATTTTTATTCGGATAACACCTTTCTAAGCAAGATCCTCATGACAAACCTACCAATAAATGCAACTCCTATCATTTTCTTTTGAAAATAATTACTGATGTTTATTTATTATACAAAGCGATGGGGTTTACAATGAGATGTTTTTGTTCTAATATATTATGCATTTTTATAGTCACTCCCCATTAGCTGCTCATGTACCCTTCTCCCTTTTCCCCTCCTCATCATCTTTCCAAATCTTACTCATTTTATTTTCATTATGATTATTTTTCATTATATAATATAAATCATGTCAAACTCTTTGATTTATTTTAAATTGATTTTTGTACATGGTGAAAAGTATAACTCAACTGTCATTCTACATATAGACATCTAGTTTTCCTAGTATCCTTTTAAAGAACAAGCTGCCTTTTCTCCAGTGTATGCTTTGACACCTCTGTCGAACTTATGTTGACTATAGCTACCTAATAGCTTTATCTGAAAGCTAGCATTTTCAATATAGTTGCTTTGTTCTCCTTTTTAGTAGCATTTACCATGTAATATATATGGTAGCATAATATATACCTACAACGTATTGTAGTCATTTCAATTGTCTGTCTTCCCCAATGAGTATTTGAACTCCAAAAAGAATCATTTTCATTAACTAGAAGTTCTTAACTTTATAAAATAAATCCTGCGCGGTATGGGCAATTGCATTATAATTAAACTAGCAAACATTTACTAAATATCACATTAGAGTGGACATTCTGCAGGAGCCCTGAGAATAAACTACCTACAATAGACCTGGTGCCTACTCTTCTGCAGCTTCAGAAGGAAGCTCTGAAGAGTGTAAATTAACACCCAGAGTTTCAAGAATCCGAAAAAACAGTGATGAGTTAGACTATTGGAACATACTTCACTACAGAGGAATCCTCAGGGAATGGGCATCAAAGAGTCAAGGAAGAACTGAAATTACTCTTCAAGGAGCCATAGAAGGGAAAGAAATAACTCCCTCACCCCCTCAAAAAATTTCCTTCCATTCCACTATTTTATAATATGAACAGTAGTCCTGCAAAGTACAGTATATACACAGATTCAAAAGCCCATGAATTCTTTCAATGGGATAATTTCGCTTAGGTGAAGCATCCAGTTTTCCATCCAGATCCTCAATTTGGAGAGAGATGACTATTCAGAACAGGAATGTATAGCAGAGCTCAGGGATAATTCATGTAGTGTTGAACGGGGAGCGCGCATAGAGGAAAACCTGCAAAACAATCTAGAAGTTGGGAGATTGGCCAGCAAAGCCAACATATTCTATTATCTCTATCAGCTCAGAAACAGAATGAAGGGTTGCTGGTGGGTTTGATATATTTCATAGGCTGCCTACCTACAAGTCTCCAGTACCTAATGAGACATCTAATTTATTATTGGCAGTGAAAGATGGATGATACTTTTGATAAATTAAAATCATCTTTTATTATAAGGTTTAGAAAGCATGGGCCCCACTGCAGACCTTCCCAGGAGACCTATGAAAATAGGCACTGCTAACTGTCAATAGCTGGAGTGAGTAACTTAACCAATGCACTAAAGTTGTACACACCCCAAACCTTACTAGAGGTTATCAGTCTTGCTACAATGATGGTAGACGTTCTGAACATTCCAGAAAGACAGGACAATGGGCTCTTTCTTCCTTCAACACTGCTCCCAGAAAATACACCACCACTGAAGAGACTATCTGAGTAATTTCGTCACTTACATTTAGTCTGGAAATATAGAAGTAGTACATTGCTTCCATTTGCGATAAGGGATACAGTGCCTTGCAGCCAAGAGTAAAGGCTTTCTTCGCTCTTCCTCCCATTATTTCTGCCATGAAAAACAATTTGTATCCTGCAAAGGTTAATACTGAGAATTTATTTTAAATTAAAAGAAGCACACAATATATACTATGTACAGCTATTTCAATTCATTAAACAATCTTATGAATATGCATATATTTGCATATGTTGTGTGGACATCTATATGTGCCTGTATTCATGTAGGGAGGGCTGTGGTATCAGGACAGCTAAGCAGACATTCTATAATACCGAGGAAGCGTGGCTGGGTGTTAAAATTATGAGTGATTTCTTTTCTGCTTTGATGTCTTCCACAGTTTGCTATAACCAGATTACTTTTCTACCCAGGAAACTACATATAGAAAGACACTAACAGAATAGTGATGTGGCAAAGACAGGTACGGAGGTTGGGGATAGTTACAATGGATGAGCTGGGATTCTCTGCATCAATATCCCAAGGTATTAAGAGAACGTGCAGATGTGGCCATGGAGCCAGCGTCAGAGATTCTAGAAGGATCAGAGAGGGAAGGCATGGATCCAGAAGCTTGCACATTTACAAATGTTGTCCAGATTTTCAAAAGAGGGGAACTGGTGAATGTCAAAAACTGTATTAGATCACCTGACATCAATCCCTATGTGAATTCAAGAAAAGATGATTAAACAGATGGCTCTGAGTTCTTCACAGAGGAAGCACTGGGCTCACTTGGCACACGTCATGCCGAACTAAACTCATCTCTTTTAGGTTGGACTAAGAGGTTTCAAAGGAGATAGGGGTTGTTATTTCGACAAGGCACAAGATAATCTGCACTGACATCTGCTAACCCTAGCACGTTCCTCACGGGTGGAATCAGGCCAAGGAGAGACATCAGCGGACACGCCCTCCAGAATGGAAGGGGTCCTGGAGAAATTGAACACATGGCTGAGATTCGAGGAAGGGGAGAGACAAGTCATAGTGCAAATCCTTCTGTGAGAATACCGACTGAGAAACTCATGCCCTAATATCCCCTGATCACTCTTTCCTACCATTCACTGTCACTCTCAGTTTGCTTTCCTCCAAGCCTTTACTCACTCTCTGAAAGTATCCGACAGATGTGTTCATTTTCTTGTAGCCCCTACCACCACCCCAGAACATTGGTCCTATAGGTTCAAGGACAATGTTTATAGTACTCAACACTGAATGTCCAAGGCCCTGGCACATAAGAGTCGATCAGTATTTGCTAAGTAAATAAAGTCTGCTGAACTTAGTTCCCCATTAATGCCCACAAAACTGCAGTATTTCCAGATGTTATGTCTTTCTTCCTCATCTGTAAACACCAAAGTCTCAACATGACCTCCTTTCTCCTCAGTCTCTCTGCTACGAGGAATGTCCCAGGCATCTAAATCTCCTCTTACCTGATGAACAATGAGGTGGGAAAACAATGGGAGACAAGCAAATGACATGGTAATCGTAAGTAACCAGGTCTTTGCCCTCCAATTGTGATATAGAATGCCTCACAATAATTACATAGATTGGTTACATGCAAGCATGGTCCAAAGTAGACTAGCCTTTCACTCTCTTCTGCAGCTAAGTCTACCTTTCCCTGGAAAAGAGCCAATTACTCATGAGTAGAGGTTTTTCTACCCCAAAGGCCAATATGGCAGAAAAGGGAGGAGACGAGTGTCCCTATAGCCTAGATTTCCACCGTGTCAGTGACAATTAATCTTCATTGTCAATGTGACTCTATCTAGAATCCCTAGAATATTTCCCATTGGGTATGTCTGTGATGGATTTCTGGAACTTTACTGTCTAGGAAGAGAGATCTATCCTCAATGACAGAAGCACAGTTCCATGGGCTGGGGATGGCTAAGCACCATCTCTCTTAGCTTCCCAACTCTAGACACACTGTGATCTCCAGCGGACTTCCATTACTTACAGCATGGATTCTCTCCATCAAACCATGAGCCACAAAAAAAAAAAAAAAAAAAAAAAACCTTCCTCTTAAGTTTTTCTTGTCAAGTATTTACTCACAAAAATGAGAAAAGTAATGAATACAGTGACCAATTGGTTCAAGTTTTACAGAGGTTAAACTCAACCTACATAAGTCAGCCATTGCTTTGCCAACAGGGCTTTAAACCAGAAAAGAAGCCAACTGGTCTTATGTGTTAGGAATGGATTTTAAAGCCAAGTTTTCTGGCTTCAAATCATAGCTTACTGCTCACTCTATGTTGTTTTTAGCCAATTGTTAATTCCTCTGAGTCTAAGTTGGTACAATGTTAAAATGAGTATATATATATATATATATATATATATATATGCTATACAGTAAATTTTTTCAAAGATTATATGAATTAATAATGAAGCCTCTTAGAGAGAGAAAGAGAGAGAGAGAGAGCACTACATAAAGATTTGCTAAGAACTCCTTAAAGTCATAAAATCTTTAGCATATATGAAATGTATACATCTTTGTTAACCACTGACCTCAGTCTAAAATCACAGACCTCACATTAATAAAAGAATAAGGATATGAAGATATTATAAAACACTAGACAAGATATAGATTTCAAAGTCCATTTTGATATATTCTGCTTGTTCAATTCTGGTCAGATCATTACTGTTGTCCGAGATTATAGTTAATAATCTCTTAAATTAGGAAAAATAAACTATTAGTAATTGTTTATGTTTTACCACAATAAGATTATAGTTTTAGTAAGGCGTATGCATGATGGATACCTTAGAAAATGCAGTGCTACTATGCAGACATAAAGTTTTCTCACCTACATCAGCACATACAAAATAAACCAATCACCAAAAGAGGTGAAAGCATGATGTATATTAAATGCACCAAAAATGGAGTGTGACTCCCCCACTGTTTGTCTGGATATGCAGCTGATGGGTTGTGTGGCCCTCCGAACGTTCTCTGCACTTTCGGTTTCTTCATCTGGAAAATACAAGGGAGGGTCCTTAATGTCGCTTCTGATTTTCATCTCCTAGACAGACTACAGATCGGGACCTTGGTGGATATGTGCTGACAAAGCTTTGTATAAAAAATAAAATCCTATTTAGTTAACAATCAATGTATTAGGACACAATCACTTAGGTGTACCAAGTACACCTAAAGGACTCTTCTCTCCAAACAGAGATACTGAATAATTACTAAGCGGGAAAACTTTTATTTACCTCAGCCTCCTCTGAAAGTAAGAAGGAATTCTTTTTAGATGCTGTAAGTGGACTTCATAAGATCATTCATCAAACAATTTTTATGGCTCCAAGCTACTGCTGATGTTCAGTTTATTCATCTCTAAATATCTTGAGTGCCTATGATTTGAATGAGACTAAAACGACTAAAAAATATTCTGGCCCTAAAACACTCATATTCCAACAGAGAAAAAGATCAATTGTTCAATGGATAAATAACCAAGACTTTTACCAATTAATAGTAGAAATTTGACAATGGTCAGTATGTTCTAAAGGGTACTTTCTAGAACTGGTCATGGAAATTGTTTTTAAACCAGTAATATTATGCTAAAATCCAAAATAAAAAATTGCCATGTTGTAAAGAAATGGAGGCACATGAGGTGGGAAGTAGGATTTGAGATGGAGACATCAGGAAGTACAGTGAAGAACTTTTCACTCTGTAGAATTCCATGGAACAATATGTCTAAAAGCCACAAAAAATTCAGACTGACTGCACGAATTCCCTTCCTCTGGGCTCATATATCCAGGATTCCTACTAACTACCTCTGTGGCACCTTTTGGTTCAACAAATTACCAGCAGGCTCCACTCACTTTCTGTATAATATATAGTGTCTCAGATTATCTCAAATCTACCATTTATTCAAAAAGTCATGTCTAATACAAGTAAAGACTTTTGGACCTGAAAAATGTCCTAGCCATCCTAGACGGGCTTAGAGTTAACTAACCTGAAAGGGGTTCAAATGTCTTCGGAGTATGCCCAAAGGTGATCACAGGCAGCCTCAAGGCCAATAAATGAAAGTCAGAGGAAGGCAGATTGTTCACTTTAAAACAAGGAGGGGCTCTCTATCAGCTAAAAGTTTTACTAGACCAGGAATCAAAAGTCTTCCAAGCAAGGGTCTTGGGTTAGCTTTTCTCATCCCTGTGAGCAAGTTCCTGATAAGGATCAACTTAAGGGAGGAAGAATCTTACTTTGGATCATATTTCACGTCAGAGCGAAGGTAGCTCTACCCCATGGTAGGAGGAGCTCACTAGCTGTTCCACCTCTACAGCTCCATGTTTGTCACCGAGACCCTTACTGCAAAGGTTCAGCAACCTTCCACAGCCAGCCACCAGCATGTTCAAACACATGAACCTGGTCTGAAACATTTCACATTCAAATAGTAACAGGTCTAGACCAGATATACTATAGTATTCGTAGGCCATGTCATCTCTGAGGTAACCAGGAGCTCCACCTCTAGCAGAGAAGCAGCCTTAGTTGACACTTAAACAAATGTGCATAACTTTGCTCTGTCAAAACGTACATAGTTCGCCCATTCCTGGAACAGGCCAAACAAAGCAAAATGGCAGTCCACCAATGCCATCTCCTCCCCCAGACAGGCTTCAAAACAGAGAGGATTTTACTAAAAGTACAGACGCCTAGCTTTTGTTGGGTAACCCAGGGCCCACATTCCTGTGTGTCAGCAAATGTCAACAACTGTCTGGAGCTGAGTAATGGCTGCCCACTTCGGAGGGAGCAGGGTCTCGGCAGGCCACCAAACACCCCACCACAGACCTGCTTCCTGCCTGACTCTGGGTTTCATACCAGGTACCATTTAGCAGACTAGCCCATTTTTCCCTTTGTGGTAGGAAGTTATTTCTCTCAACCTGCATCTATATCAAATGGAGTAAAATAAAAGACAGATTGAAAAGGCCACGTTTCAAGAAAAATGAGAAAAGGCATATGGGTTTAATATGCATATAAAGGATGCTGTGTTGAAAGATGCAATGTTTCTATTTTTTTTCAATTTGTATTTTTCTATTTAAATTTAAAATATCTGCATATTTATATCATGTTACATTCTTATGCCATAGTTTGGTAACAATAAAAATATTTGAGTTCACATCTACATTTGATTTTCTTATTACAGTCTAGTTTTATCCAGTTATGTTACCTGGGCATGTCTCACAGGTATAGGCTAGCAGGGTACCCTCCCCCTGTGACTAAAAGCTTGAGAATTCTTGCTTTATACACACTCTACATCCTTTAAACAAGGAAAGTGCAAGCTGAGATCCCATCAGAGTCGACTAGAGGACAAACTTTTGCAGAATTGTGTGGCAGAGCTCTAGCAGTCGCATCCCCTGACCTCTTATTCTCTGACTACAACAAAACGAATCACATCTTATTCAGGAATAGGTCACCTTTTAACAGGGATGACAGGCTACTCACATGCATATAATCACACTCAGATACAACACACACACACACACACACACACACACACACACATCACAAGCAAATATAATTTTTAGATGGGATGCATACTCTCACCATGAAACATCCAAATGGGGAAAGAAGCACACATTACCTAATGGCTACTAGGCCATTTGCTTGTAGAAACAAGAGGCCTTTTCCACTCACCCTGACTCTGCCTGAACTGCTAGTATTTTCCCCAATTTACTAGCATGCCTGAATCTCACTTGAAAATTTGGTCATGTGTGCTCTGGTTTGTGATTCCATTGTGTGTGTGTGTGTGTGTGTGTGTGTGTGTGTGTGTGTGTGTGTGTATGCATATCTCCAAGAACATTTTAGATATAAAAGGGATTATTTCAGCTTACATTTCTAGATTCGAGGCCATCACTGAGACAGTTAAGACTTGAATTTAAGGCAGGAACTGAGGCAGAGGCTGCTGAGGAAGTTGGTTGTTAGCTTGGACTCTTCTGGCTCAAGCTCAGCCAGCTTTCATGTATAACCAAGGACCACTTGCTCAGTTGTGGAATCACCAAAAGTGGGCTGGGCCCTCCCACATGAATCAAGACATCTTTTGATGTCTTGGCTACAAGCCAATGTGATCTCAGCAATTCCTCGATTAAGACTCCCTCCTCCCAAGTAATAACTCTTGGTTGTGTCAAGCTATGAAGAACTAACCATGGCAGTATGTTGGACTTAGGAAATGCACAGGTTTCCGTTGAATCAATCCATCACTGGGTCAAGCACTGAGGATGGTTACACCATTTATCTGTCTGCCCTGCTGTGGCTGGGATCCAGACACTGCTAAGGTTTGAGAATCGGTCATTGAAGATTACTGAACAGTAGAACTTGTAGCCTCCAGTAGAACCTAGAACCACAACGTTTGCAACAATTAAAAAAAAATTGCCCAGTGTGCTCTACTTTTGATAAATGCTCATCAAGTCTGTGATGAAGAAACAGATTTTTATAAGTAAAATAGTGATAAAGGTTATCCAAGTCAGCTCATGGGTTTAACATGTGTGGTATGAGGGCTGGACTAACCGCTGTGGACATCACCAGGTATATACTTAGAACCAGAGTCTGGGATCCTGCCCTAATGTCTTGGTACGATAGACTCCAGAGTAGACTTTACAGAAGCACTGATAACCGAACTCCATGCCACCAGGATCTACCATCACTTGAGTCTGTTTTCATCAAAGTTCTTCAAATAAAAACAATGACACTTTACGTTTCTAGTTAATCATTATTTCTGTCATGCATTATTACCACCAAGCTGTTTGACATTTTTTCTTAATAATTTTAATGCCTCTTGCCTTCAAGGCAAAAAGAATCTTTCAAGAGAGCCTTTGCTTGTGGCAAGTGAGTGCTGTGCTCCAGGATCCACTGAATCCAGATCGCTTCGCTGAGCGACACCCAAGATGCAGTCCTTACATTAGAAAAAGTTTGCCTATGGCAACATTAGCCAGTGGAAAAATCATTTAAACGAAATGGCCAGGCACACCTGGAAATTAATTTCTCACGCATGACTTTTCATTTGGAAATCCGTCACCAAATGTCCTCAGTGAATTGCTTGAAGTGTCTACACCACAGTTTCCCAAACGAACCACCACCGGGACCACAGAGACTTCGGCTTTCCTACGACAAACTTCCTCAACTCTGAGCTCCTCAGCCCGCACCCTGACTTGTTATTTACTGCACTTTACACGTGTATTTTATTTCATGCCTTTATTAATCCAAGTCTTCCCTGCCCCCACCTCAGCAGTAACAAAAGAAGCTGTAGAAAATCAATGAGCTCGAAGCTGAGAAACAGGGGCGAGCCCTGTGTACCCTTTCAACCCACTGGGCACGGGCTTGCTGAGTGTAACCTGAAGTCTAATAACACTTTCCAAACCAGCCTGAAAGCGCAAATGAGAACTGGTTTGTCCCCCAAATCAAGGCTTAAAATGAAAAGGCTGGTGTTGTTTACACTGGGGAAGAAAGGCTGACAGACAGTAATCCTTCACTAAGGATTAAGAAAGAGGGCTGGGGGTTCTGTTTTCACTTTCAAATCTCAGAATTAAGTCAGGGGGGCGGAGGGGGAGGTGTGGCTGGGTGTCTAGGAGGGTGCAGACACGCATAGCTTCAAGTGTTTGTCCTCTGGGCTCAGTTACACACACCTCACCATGGCTAAACTGAAAGGCCTGTGCTTCGTTGACAGATTGGCAACAACCAGTCTGCCTGGAACGTCAGCAGCTCAGGGACTTTCATAAGCAGCCTTAAGGCCAGCCTCGCTCTGAAGGATGGCTGACAACATGTCTGGCCACTCAACTTTTCTTCCAGCAGCAATCTGAACAGCTCACAGGGTAGATCTAGCCAGGCTGGGACAACTGGTGGGGAGGGGGCTTGCCATGCTGTTCAGTGGCTACTGATTTTTAAAATGACTGACATTTTAAACTAAGTAACAAAGAAGGGAAACTGGAACACATCATCAGGCATCCTCACCTGTGAGTCAGAATGCAGACTTGGAGTTCTCTGGGGAAACAGGCATATTAAGCGCGATGCCGTCATTCCACAGAGGGGCTGTTGAAACTGGTAAGAAGACAAGGTGAGCGGCTCTGAGCCCCAGCGTCCTAATCACTCCTCCAGAGCCAAGGTTTCCAGATTTGAGGAACGACCTTGTTAGGGTTTCTAGCCATCATGCCCACAAGGACCTTGGTCATTTGAAAATAATTAAACTTCAGATGATATCTACAAAAGGAGTGATATACCTTACCCCAAAGCCAAGGAACACTGCGGTATGAATACTGGGTGTTTCTGTGAGGAGGTGGGGAGCACGGTCCATAGCAAGATCCAAGCGTCATCTCATTGTGTTCTCTGTGGACGTCTCCAACTGGCCAGCAGCTTGAAGTACCCATAGTGTGAAATGAAGGGTCGCAGAGTCAAAACTGAACAGTAAGATTGAATATTGTGTGTACAGGGGTTTAGGGAGCTGGCAAGACTAAGTCACAATACACAGTGTCATAGTCTCCCTGTCATCTCCCGACATGAGCAACCTTCCCTTCAGGGTTGGTTTCTACCAATTTCCCTCTGCAGCATTAACCTTTGTTTGTTACGTGGGAATTTCAGTGGTGTGCTGAGTTTGTTTTTTCCACTGTATGATATCAACAGGTAACCTGGAAAATCTTGTTCTCTCTTTCCTCTGTGAGACAGGGGGATTACTTTACATATCACGATAGCTACAAGACACATCATCTATCATGTCAGGAAAGAGTCCTGGCTGGGATGCAGCCACGAAGAGCACAGGTTTATCTATGGTCTCCCTGCACCCATGTGAGTGTGCCTGAGGTTTTGATTGACTTGAAGTGGCAGTGGCTGTTTATCTAAGCAGAGCACCTGTCATCTTCAATCCTCAGTGATTGTGTTTGATTTTTAAAAAAAATACCTATACCTAGTCCAATCTTCAAAACTATTTTCCTCCTGCCCAATTTTAATCAGCCAGCATGTAAACATTTAGCAGGTTCGCATTTCACAATCAAAGAGCCTGAAGTTCAAGTTCTAAGCTTGCTCACCGTTGCCTTCGGATAGGCATCTTCCTCCCTGGTGATCACAGCTGGTTTTAACCTGTAAGATGAGACTGTAGTGATTCCCTCCTGGATAGTTTCTGTCAAGATGGTGAGGTGTCAACCATATGTCTGGATGGGTGGATCCGTGAGGAAAGTGCTTGCTGTCAAGCATGAAAAGTTTGTCTCAGATCCCCAGAACCCACATTAAAAACAAAACAAAGCAAAACAAACAAACGAAAACAGGTATGGTGGCATGTACCTGTAATCTCAGTACAGCAGATGGTCAGAGGCCTGGAGCTTCCTGGCCATCTAATCCAGCTCTACCAGTGAGCCCCAAGTTCTGGAACAGACCCTATCTCAAAATAAGTGGAGTAATTGAGGAAGACACTTGATATTGACCGCTGGCCTCTATACATACATCCTTGTACACATATTCATGAGCACACATACACATACACACCACAAAGATACCACACTGTTCAACACATGAGTATTTACATGAGGATTATTACTGTATACCATTTATAAAACTAATAATTTTATACTAAAGAATTTCATATAAATGTACATTGTATTGAACACACCCCAATGAGTTTAAATATACATATATGTTTATAGTGTGCAGTATTTACAATAGTTCTACCTTCTCAGAGAAATTAACTGATATAAAAGATATGTCATCTTTCAGAGAAAAGAAACTCTAATCATTAGTAAAACAAGAGTTCATGTGCTCTATGCAGAAACATTATAAATTTCAGGTCAGGACTTCACAGGCAAAAGTGATTCTGATCTCTTTCATATAGGAATAGAAAGAGGCTACTTAGAACATATTGGCTTAATCATGTAGCAAATAAAAGTGGACATTACTGTGTGTGTTTCCCATGATGAGGAAACCAGGACTGGGTGTCTGGGAGTGTTCCTGTAAACCCAAGGTCTTCCAATGTCCATGTATCTGTAGATCACTCCACTGTGGTAACACTTCTGCACTGCCACATAAAGTCCAGTCTGTCATACTCCTCTCTCTAGGAGGTAGAACTTAATCGCTTTCTCCCGGATTATAGGCTGGTCTTAGGGACTCTCCGCAACAGTACATGAGGCAGCAAAGATGGTGAGTGAAGTCCGAGGACACATGGATGTACCTCAACCGGGCCATCAAGGTCAACATCATCAGAGGTGAGCCATGTCAAGGCCATGTGCCCTGGCTGAGCTGTCGTGAGAAGGGTGGGGAGGTTCTCACCTCCATGGCACTTCTTCCAGATAAACCATAACCCCATTCTACTCATGATAGTACAAGTGGCAACCCCAACTAAAACTCATCCTTCAGAAGCGCCTGGCAAGTATGCTTCCCACATTGAAAAACAAGGACAGACAAACATGTAATTCCTCACATACTATCCAAGACTAAGACAACTCAATGGTCAAATGCAATGTGGTATAGTGGATTAGATCCTGGATCGGAAAGGGAACATTAGTAGGAAATGAATAAAATTTAAACATGGTGTGTATTGTAAGCAATGATATTACACCAATGTTAACTTCATGTATACAATGTCGACTTTAGCAGAAGGTGGGAAAAGGGGTAGTGAACTCAGTATCATTGTGACTTTTCTATTATTAGTAGTTCAAGGCTGATCAAGGTTTAAAAATCAAATAGTCAGGCTGGAGAAATAGATTTGTGGTCTCATGCCTACATAGCATGCACAAAGCCCTGAGTAACACTTCCAAGAGACAAAGAGGGAATATGAGGAAGGGAAAGAAAATTAGAAAAAAAGGAAAGAAAAAGAAAACTAAACAATAAATGATGAATGGTGGGATGAATGATAATTTTATGACATAGAACCTCTCTAATATTTATTATAATAGAGTTCTGCAGGTAAATAGTATAAATTCTCGTAAATATGTTACAAGTATATATTTCATATAATTAAATAGGCATGAATAAAATTATATATAATTTTATATCAAGCAATTTTATATATAACTTACATGCAAATTCTTATATCTATATAGTTATAGAGCACACATACATTACTGCACATGTGTGAACACCCAACATGCATATATATTGTCGTAGGGTTTTACTACTGTGAACAGACACCATGACCAAGGCAACTCTTACAAGAACAACAACATTTAATTGAGGCTGGCTTACAGGTTCACAGGTTCAGTCCATTATCATCAAGGTGGAAACATGGCTATATCCAGGCAGGCATGGTGCAGGAGGAGCTGCGAGTTCTACATCTTCATCTGAAGGCTGCTAGCAGAATACTGGCTTCCAGGAAGTTACGATGAGGGTCTTAAAACCCACATCCACAGTGACACATCATTCCAACAGGGCCACACCTCCTAATAGTGCCACTCCCTGAGGCCCAGCATATACAAATCTTCACATATATGTAGAATATATCAACTTACAATGCTATAATATTTTTATTATCTCAAAGTAACTTCTCATAAACCAAAAGCGTAAGTGTGAGTTGTGGTACCATGCCAATGTGACAAATGTGACACCACTACGTAAAAGCCCATTGATCATACACCTGCCTTTAGATGAGAGACCATAAATGTGACACAACATGGGTGAAGGTACGTGGCAGTGCCAAATCCCTTGAAGGCCAGGAGGCCAAGATGAGAACCCCAGAGAGAGCATACAGGGGACATTAGACAGGAGCTCCAATTCTGTTAGTTGACTCTGCCACCTTGAACAAGTGATTTGAACCTCCTGAGTTTCTGATCTTCACTCATAAAAGACAGACAGCACTCAGATCCCAAGATCTAGACAAAAATTAATTGAACCTGTATTAAAAAAAATCATAGCTACTGATGAACTTCAACAAAGCTATATAGCAGGCTGTGCTGAACCTCTCTCTCTCCCTCTCTCCCTCTCCCTCTTCCCCTCTCCCTCTCCCTCTCTCCTCCTCCCCCTCCCTCTCCCTCTCCCTCCCTCTCTCTCTCCCTCTCCTTCTCTCTCCCTCCTTTTCCCCCTCACACACCCACATACACATACACACCAGTGTGCAGAGAGTGTGATGGTGATATAGTGTCAGGGAGGGTGACAAATGTCCTCTTGAAGAACTACAGTAGTGTTGATGTGCTCAGAGGAGAGAAAACAATCTAAATCACTAATACACAAGTTCTACCTAACTATTCACTGGTGCTACCCCAAAATACACATTGTTATCTTACCTATGTTCTAGTTCCTTGTTGATTGAGGGCAGTGTACTGGGAAACCCTAATACTTACTTACTTAAAAGAAAAAAGAAGCAGGATTTGTTTTGATTTCAAATCTGCAAATTGGGTTCCAGTTAGATGGGATGGCTTGGCTTGCTTTCCCATAATATTAGTAAGTAGCCCAGGTTAGAAGGTGGGACAATGACCAAGTTGGGACATTCACACTTGTAGGAATTGATGAGATGCTGGCAAGGACCTCAGCTGGAATGCTGCCATGATTGTGCTCCCTGTGAGTTCAGAACTTCCTCACAACATGGTGGCTACCTTCTAAGGGTAGGCATTCCAAGAAAGAGAGCCAGACAGAAGCCAGCCCTTTTGTGACTTATCATTCAAATTCATACAACAGGGATATATAGTTCAATGGAATATAGTTCAGTGGAAGAGCACTTGCCTTCGATGCACAAGACCTGAGTTCGATTCAAGACACTACCAATGAACAACAGCAAAAACAAAAGGTATACAGTATCTCCTTCACCATGTTGTTCCTTCAAAAGTAGTTCTAAAGGCTACAAACCCCCAGAATGAAGGCAAATAAGCCCAAACCAGACTGTGAACTCAAAAGTCACAAAAACATATCAGCCTGAAAATATTGCTGTAGCCACTTTTGAAAACTACATTCTGTCACATAAAGAGTGGTGATACTCAAGTTAGCAAAATGAAAAGGGACAGTCAGATATTTTCATGTCATTGACAAACAGAAAAGTAGAATGTAACTGAGACTGGCAAGAATGGAGTGTCTCCCTGACAGACTCTCCTTACATCATTTTCAGAGCTGTGCGCCCTCTCTTGTCTTTTGAACTCTGCATGTTTATTGCATCCTTTACTTCTGCCTGGAGACTAGCCTTCCCCTGTTCATTGGCTAACACAAGGTCTAAAACTTTATGCTTAGTCTTCTGTATAAATGGCTCTCCTTGTTCCTCCCCAGCCCTTAGGAATTATACACAGCCAGCCCAGTGTGCCAAGCCACCACTTATGGATCTTTTCCCCAGCGGCATCCTTGGCCTTTTGGCCTTCTCAGTCCACAAGAAGGACATGTGAATTAGCCTCTCCAGGGAGCTGCTCTTAGCCAGTAACCATCCCCAGTTGACCAATAAATACCTCAACTATCTTGGAATAACTTAGCACACATTCCACACGGACTACTCAAATCCCTGTAACAGAACTGTGTTCCAAAAATGGTTCCTTGGTTGATGACGTAGGTGAGTCTTGTTGCTATCTTTTTCTTCCATTCCCTCTTTGACACACCCCAACTGATGTTCACTGAGATCTTCTCTTTAATATAGTCCTGCACTAACACTTGCCTTAGAGTAATGGGGGTAGCAGGGAGACAGAGAAACTGGCATATTCCATCCCTTTAGCTGACTCAAACTTAAGCCCCTAGGGAAATGGAACGATTGATCCAATTTCAGTCATATGACCATTCCTCATCAAGTCTTCTGTAAACACAAGAATGAGTCATGAAATAGCAGGGCTTCTTGGGCCTTTCCATCATCAAAGGTGGTAATTGGGAGCAGTTTCCAGGAGAAGGGTCTTAGGGCGGAAAGGTCCTTAGATACATGGTGGCCAAATTCAGCACACTGCATTTATTTGTAATATATGTTCAGAGTTTCCTGTATAGCTCAACACTACCATCCAAATCTTATCAGAGGTTTGCATGTTAAGAATACAATGCCCTCTCCTGAGCTCATGCCTGTATTAGAAATATAAAGCAATATCCTCCACGGCACATAGACACAGCAAACTACTAATTATGTGGGCTCCATATCTGTGGCAGATACTTGCATGTGCCCTCTGGTTTTATTTTAACAAGTCAACAATTATGCAGTTTGAAAAATGAACAGATAGGAATAGCTTTTTAAACAAGACACATTTTAACTAACAGATACATTTTGCCATGGTGATTCAGATCACCAACTCACGGCACATTATTAGAATGACTCATTCCATTATTTGAAAAGCCTTTAGGAAATAAAAGTCAAACCCAAATCTAATTTAATCCAAAAAGCTCTGCGTGCCTCACCTTCTTTGCCCCTCCCAATTAATTCCAAATAAAGTAATGAAATTTGTTTGCGGCTATTGATTCTAGAGCCTGACCCCAGAATGCATTTCTGGCTAACTAGTTACTCCAAAAATGCTAATGGCAATACAGACCACACTCCCCACCAAGATGTGTTTTATAGTTAAAAATTAGGCTCATGAAAGGGAACTGGGAAGTCTGTGCTACAATAGTTCCAGTTACCTGTATTTGCTGTCACTGTATTCATGAAGAATCAAGAAACCTCCTCAAGGTCTCTCAGGGCTTTCTAGGTCCAACACAAAGCCATTTTGTTAGCCACTGCCACTATTTCTATCCAATTCTTCCTCTCCTGTTCCTGAGCATGTCAATGACAAGGGAGGCTTTCTGAAGAGCATTCCATAGTGGTACCAGGTGATAATGCTCAAAGTACTCCCAAACATACAGATCCCCCATCAGCCAGGCCAGTGCTAAATTCCAAGCACAGCTGAGAACACTGTCACCTTGCCACCATATCATACTCTGCTTTCTGACCTTGGAAAGAAAGAGCTCTTCTCAAGCCTATACATTCCCAAGAATTCAACTTCTGTTCCAACTCTCAACCAAGAGCCCACAAGACAGTATTTCTCCATTCATCTAAACAAGTACTGAGGTGAAGAAATAATGGTGTGACAGTGTACAGGGAAGGGTCACAGGATGTCCACCCCTTGTTGCCAGAAGCAATAAGGTGCTATGTCCAGCCGCTTGAAAAATTCTTGTCAATTCTCAGCTAAATTAATTGTAATCAAATCAAAACGACAGTGGGGTGTGTCTAAGCAGTGCTCACTAACCCACCAGCATGGACTCCGAGGTGGCACAACCACAAATAAGGCCCACAGAGAATTCACGTGAAGTAACTAGAAACACAGAAAGTTGAAAAAAAAGTCCCAAACACACTCAAACACATCTGAAAATTACATGGAGCATCTGAGAACACCGGAATTGAAACAAAAGACAGCTCTTAGCCAGTAGGTGAGCATAATACTTACAAACTGGAATTAGAAGCAACACCAAGTGCTGAACACAGTAAGTGCCATTTAATATTTTAAAAGAATGACTTTTACACACACACACACACACACACACACACACACACACCTCTGAATGTACAGATGTACTCACCTCTCAGAAAGAAACTCACTGGGTATCCTTCAAAGTATGGACACTAACAGAACATAAAAAGAAAAACCTTCCAATTCCTCGACGACGACAGTCTCTACACTCAGTGAACACTCAACACAGTTGCTAAGGTTCCACCGCGGTGCCTCCCAGCTTGGTGAAGTTAAACATCTGTGCTTGTGGACAAGTGATGGGAATCTAGTGTTAGGTATTGGACCTCAAAAACACCTCATAATACCATCTCAAAAACATTCATAATACCGATATGAATTGAGTTTCTTGTATCGACACTGGAGTAAGCCAATCCCCATTGACTCCCTGCAAACATCTTACGTGGCAGGCCTTGTGACCGTTAGAAATCTGAGCTCAGAAAGGTTAGGCGATTTGCTCAAGTCACACACGCTGTGGCAGACACCTCTGTAGAATCGCACAGCCACGCCTTGCTGTTATGGAATGGGACATAAAAAAAGATGACCACTGCTGCGCTCAACTGCATGAGGGCCACTGTTGTGGTCTCCTTGTGAATTATTCCCCAAAGGCTCATGTGTCCAAACACGTGTCCCCTAGAAATTGCCACTGTTGGGAAAAGGTTTTGGACATTTGAAATGTAGGGTCCTGTTGGCTAAAATGGGTCACTACAAATAGACTTTGAAGGTTCTAAGCACCATTCTTCACTTTATAGCCCAAGTACTTCACTATCTGTCTGTCATGTGGCTGGCAGCCTCTAGCTCCTATGGTCATGGGTTTCTCACCATAATTTGTTGAACTCCATGAATCACAATAAACCTCTTGTTCCTTAAGCTGTTTGTCACCGTGATGAGAAAAATCAGCTGCCTTTACCCTCTGCTATTCATTTCTTCTCCCAATCTCTGTGGAAGGGAAGAAGGCCCTCCATTCTTACAGAGGCCTATGCTTAGGATTCTACCTATACTTCTTATATTGCTTCACAAGAAGCCATTATGGCTGACAGTCTCCCACACACACACACTTCACAAATGCAAATGTATATTTCCAGGAGGTAAATATTATATTTAAGTACAATTGATCAGTGCCAAACTGGCATAAGGACCCACATCTAAGTCAAAGGTCAACTCTTTGTTTTACATTGACTAGGCAACTTCTCAGATTCTCTGGATTTGGGTTTATATGATGTCAGTAGCCCTTTGGTGTGTGTATAAGGTATGTAATAAATATGGCTTATGTGAATAGTAATTCTCTTCCAAGAATCCCACAAAAAATGTGAGATCAGAAATTTCACCCTTCTCCTGACCCCTCTCAATCCCCAAATTGTGTCCCCCCAAAACAAAACAAATGTGCTGCTATTTCCTGAGCTCTAAACACAGTCAAATATAAATCATGGGAGAAAGTGTCTTCTTCCTAGCCAGGCATGAGCTGTCTGTGCTAAGAGCAGCTCTTCATTTCTCTCCTGCAGACCCACTTCTGACCCAAAACTAAATCCTCAGGCCTCTTACAGAGGCCTTGTTGTTGCCTAGGAACCCTGGCAAAGAAAGAAAACAGTAGTTTCACTCTGGTCTGGTATAAAGTTTGAATAAGATACTGTATCTTAAAAATTGATTTTGTATACTCTCTGGGCCAACTTCCTGGGATTAGACATTTCTTTTAACACTTCGTGTTTTCCTCAGGCTTCTCAGATAGCTGCAGAAGTACAATAAATGCAGAGCACTGGTAAAGCTGAGCTGTAACTCAGAAGCCAGGTAATAGGTGAAAGAAACTAATCCCAGCTGAAGGGAGCTCACTCAATGGACCCTGACTGTCCATGGGTATCAAGAGCACGGCATTATGAGTATTTATGGCGGAATATGGGGCCTGTTGGGAAACAAACTCAGCAGGGGCCCATCTACCCTAACAGCTGGGGATCATTTGGGGTGTTAAGATGAAGTTTTAAGGGATACCATTTAGATAAAAAATCATATTTGAAACAAGTTATGCGTATGCTTCAAGTGCCATCAAGGACAGGGTGAATCTGAGTTTGCTATGCTTCATGAACATCTGGTTGCTTTTAAACTTAACTCATCTAGTACCATAAAGTAGGATTCAGTTTCAAAAAAATCTCCCATATTTTTATATCGGGATGCCCTAGATACAGAGGTTTGTGAAAATGTTGAAAAGAAAAATAGCATATATATATATATATGAATATATCATATGATATTTCATCAGCTGACTTTTCAAACAGCATTGATTGAAGGGTGTGATATGAACAGTGGCTTAGCATGTGAATTTTAAAGTCAGATTCCAACTCTACCATTTCCTACAGGCTGGGAGGCCTTGGAGAAGATCTTTAACTTCCCTGAGCTTCAATTTTCCAATGTGTAAAAATGTCCTGTCAGTGCCTCCCCTACTTCTGTGAGGAGATCTAAATGAGTTTCTGGCCCATAAAAATTGCTACGATAGCATTAACTTTCATCATTGTCATTTAATAATCTTTACTTCTTACTCTGATTTTCAAGAAAGTACTTGATATTTATTAGAATTACAAACACCAAGTTTAAATGGTGGCCATGTATGTATATTCAAAAATTTTCATGTGTATATATAATTTTGATATACAGATATAAATTATTGGAAAGAGAAGCAGTGCAAAAAGTTTTTCTTGACAAACGAACTTCACAGCTACGCCAACCAAACTTTTTTTTTGACAAGTTTCAAGACCTTGAAAGATCCTTTATGAGAACAAAAGGTAGAAAATGTACTTTAAACAATTTTTAAGTTATCATTTATATTCAAAGTGATAATAATAAAGGAAACATTAGCACAAAAAATCTTTACTTCATTGGAATGCTTAGGTAAATAATTCAAAGTAGGTATCACGTGTTTATATCAAACAAGATTTGTTGCTGTTTATTTAAGAATTAAAAGGCCTGAGAAGATGACTCAGTTCATAAAGTGTCTTCTGTGTAAGCATGAAGGCATGCGAGCATCCCTGTAGTACCTATGTAAAAAGCCAGGCGTCCTGCTGTACTCCTGTAATCCCAGGACTGGAGAAGCAGAGATCAGAGGATCCCCGGTGCTTGCAGGCCAGCCCGACCAGCCAATCAATGAGCTTCAGGGTGATGAGGGACCCTGTACTGGAAAACAAGGTTGAGAAACAGCTCAGGAAGATACCAGATGATAGCCTCTGGTCTCACACAAGAGTATATGCACACACACACACACAAACACACACACACACACACACACACACACACACACACAAACACACACACACAAGCACACACATACCTATGTACCTATACAAATACACCCAGAATTAAATGATACATTTCACATAGCAATGTGTCAAATGCAGATGTGCATTAAGTAACTAGCTAGTTAAACCCTCTTTGAGCCTGCAAATAAAATCCCGATGACTTCCCAACCAAAGTAACTGATCACTATCAACTTCCACCCATCTTGATCCAGAGCTTCAGTTCACTTTGTGTTTTCATCCTGGTTAGTCACTCGGTATAGGCTGAGCTAACCTGGAGAAGGAACATTTTTTCCTTCTGCTCTCCTTCTAACTTTGTTGTTTAATCTTATTCATTTATCCAAAAAGGAGAAAGAAACAAAGTAAGCAAGTGATAGCGTCCTTTCACTGGGTCCTGGTAGCTTCTAGATTTTTATTATTGGTGTAGTCTGTTGATTTCAGTCCACTAAAATTCACTTAGAGGCAGGCTCTAATCCAAGTGCCGTGTGAATCACTATTATCTCCACAGGGACCTCTCTAATATGCACCTGCAAGCAGGCTCATGGGTGTCTGAAGTCCAGGCTGCTGCACCAAGGAAGACCTTGCTCCCAACAACAGACCATCTGCTTTGCAACCAGAGGGAAAATGCTAACGTTACAATGTTGTTTTCCCTGAAAACCCTTTACTAATTGTACACTTACCTTAAAATAAAGAGCAAATTGTTACCCAAGAGTGTAGATTGTGAGATTCTGGACCAGTTTCCCACTGTGTTTCCTGGATCCTCCTCCATAGTCCAGCAACACTGACTTTCACATAGTTCCAATTGGCTCTGACCTGAACTTTGCGTGGCTCCAATCCTCCAGTGGCTACCAATCTTGCTTCAGGGTGAGCAAGACACAGGTCCATGCCTGAAAGACTAGAGTCTGCCTCCTCTTTCACCAGATAAATTTCTACCTATTGTAAAGTGAGCTTCGTTTTCTGTTAATGAACACTTAGAATCTTTAAAGTGGTATATAAAATTTGCTTCTTCTGGGTAAGCCAAATTGGTGTTTTAGAAGGCGTGGTCTGTCCTTAGCTGGTCTCTAGCTTCAGTCTCTCTCTCTCTCTCTCTCTCTCTCTCTCTCTCTCTCTCTCTCTCTCTCTCTCTCTCTCTCTCTCTGGGTTTTCTCTGGTCAGTAATTGCACAAGGCAACCTCTTAGGTCTGGTAAGAATTTATTCAAAGAATTTTAGCTTTAGACCACATTCCCTGGTCTACCCTGCAGATCACACTACACTGTGAGTCACTACCTCAGGCATGAAGTATTTGAGAATTTCAAAAACTGTCACTGCCAGTTTGCAATATAGTTGTAAGCACACATTAAAAATATCCAAGGGAAGCAGACCAATGTTGGCGTCAGTCTATTTTATGTTCAGAAACCCTGTCTTTGGTGAAGGAGGACCACCTACACACCTTGAGGGGGGATGAACACACTGTGCAGAAGCCTGAGACTGCAAAGGCCACCTTTCATGTCTAGTCTGGACAAGTTTGGGGTGACGGCTGCTTAGTGCTCCGATGAGCTACCCAGCTCTCTGCCCTGGAATCCAGCCTTGCTGTTGGCACGCCCACACTTTTCCTCCTTACCTCCTTCTACATTACTTCTTTCTAGTCTCTTCCTAATTCCAACTCCTAGGAAGGCTACTCACTCCGAAGACCACATCAGGTCACAGGGTGAATAGACTTCACTGATTTAAAAAATAATAATAATAATCTTAGTTCTCCAAAATCAAACTGTGGCTACTTAACAATGTCATCTTCCACCCTCACCCCCAGGTGAGTGTCCTGACATCTCCGGTCTTGCCAGCGTACGGAAGGATGGATGTCCGCTTTGGTACATTAGATCGCAAGTAAAGACTTGCCTTTTCAGGAAACAGTCTATCTGAAACCAGCATAAGGAAAGACACTCGCCCTAGCCGATGTCTGCAAGGTGTTGTTGCTATCTGTCCATAGGTCCAAGAGAAGGCTAGCATCGAATCTCTCAAAGCTTCTGGGAGTTCCTGGGCAGAAAAGTTCACAGCTGAGAGCCAGGCCTTCAAAAGGCCTGTTTCCCTAGAAATGTCGATGGGTGCAGAAAACCACAGTCACTGATTAGTCTGAATCCAAAGGAGCTTTCGACGCAGAAACGTCTTTGAAAATGTCTTCTTCAAGCTATGGTCTCCTTTTTATGCATGCACGAGGATGATTCTTAAAAGCTGTGCAGCAGTTAAGTTTAGGACAAACTCTTTCCACAAGAATAGAGTTGATGTATAAATGATAAGAACACATAAAGTTATCGGTTAAGTTTAATTGGAGACGTTTTCTCTTTCTTAGCACCATTCCAAGGTATTTCAGTTAACAACAGGCCATGTAAACAGCAGAGGTCCCACGGGGTTATACTGTCTGGTCCAGTCAGAGCCATCTTCACCTCCATATGAACAAATGATGATGACAGTCTCAAGACAGCAAGAGCTGCCCAACAATGCTTCTTATGATATATTCCTATCATTAAGAGATGCGTCATTGGAGACAAGACATACATCCACATGGGTTTTATGGAAATACACTGTATTCATTTTATGGCTGCCTGGATGTTCATATTTCACTGATTTATCTCAAATGTAACTCTGCCTTTCTAATCCCATGTATAATGTGGATCTTTCCACCTTCTGCATCAATATGGAGTTTCTCCTTTGGATGAAGTAAGCATACTGTAAGCGTTTTGGTGAAGAAGAGGAACTAATACATGATGGCTGATGGAGTAAAGTGTGGACAGACAGACCTTGGTTCCTGGGTACCAGACATCACCTGGCATCTTGCATGCCCATTCCCTGATTTCCAGGACTACGGCTACCATCAGAGTAAGGCTCCATTTGTGTCTTGCCGGATTCCCTGATGGATTAGTTTTTTAACAATGAATCAATCAATTAACTTTAAAAAGCTTTAAAGCCAACATTTTTTTTTTGAAAAACAGAATGCCTCTAAGTGGGCCTAAGTCCTCCAATTTACAATCCTGCCTCTCTTTTTCATCTATATCATTTATTTGGTTCTGGAAGGTTTTCAGCCGCTGATGTCTTCTGTGATTTTACGCTGATGCTCAACAATCACTTTCTTCCTGTAGTCAAAGGACGGTGAGTAGCTAGTGGGGAAGCCCCACCCACGAAACACCGACTGGGGAGAAGCCAGGCGGTCAGAATTTCCAGGCTGCACTGTGGTATAGCTGGTAAGTGCCCATTCAGCTCGTCCCTTTTGGAAGGCAGCACGGAGTTGTCCGCAATGCTAGCGGCTGTCCACAGGTGGCAGTGGTCTTTCACTGAGGCAAAAGCCTAAAAAGCCAATGCAGCCTCTGAGCTCCCATCCCAGAGCAGGACAGGACACTTGTGTTGGAGCCACTGACTTCTTCATCCTCTTCTTTGCTGGGGCTTCTCTGCGGTGTTTAGACGGGATAATCAGCTCTGGTGCCTGTGCTGCCCTGTCCCCGGTGTTTACAGTGCTGAGAGACAAAGGCAGTTTGCAACTGGAAGGATGGTCCCCATGTTGTTAAAACCAAACAACTTTTCCTGACTTTCAGTTTAAATAAGAGAGCAATAGGGCAGAAGGAAAAGCTGATTTTACTGCTCATTTTACTAATCGTATCTTTCTTTTAATATTGTACTAATGTGCTTGTATAGCTCAAACTTGAATCCCCAGAACACTTGGATTAAACAAACTAAGACTTTTTAAAACATGTATTTTAATTTTTAATATCACTTTATGCATGTAGAGACATAAGGGAGAACTCAGTTCTAAAGGAGTTAAAATTAAATAATATTTTATCTCTAGCTAATTTTTACGGGTAATGTAGCATTGGGTAGATATGTATCTAAAAACAAGGATTTATTTTCTATCTTCCTCTATTTAAACCTAGGCTGAGTTTGCTTTGTTTGTATTTCAGTTACCAAAGTAATGCAAGAATGGTCCCATGATATAAATACTCCTTTATAACATATGGCAACATTTCAGATGCTTTTCAGTTGGACTATGATGTCACCAACAGCAAGGAGTAAGTCACAGCAAGTCACTTTCAAGGGACTAACTCCCCGCAGAGAAAGATTCTCTTGTTGCATGGATGACCATTATTAATGGTGTTCGTTGATGGTGCTTTAAGCATTTCCTCACAAGAGGAATAAAAAAGATAGTCACAAAACCAGTGCTCATCAGTAACCCATTCTGCTTCAAGTTACACAGCCCAGGAAGTTCTCACGAAAAGTAGAGCCTTTACAAAGTATGCGTTGTTGAATGAGTACAAAGCTGACTTAGACAGGCTGCTTAGGACATCTGCAAATATTTTTCTTCATTTGTTTGTTTGGTTTGTTTGATTTGATTTGGGGTTTTATTTATATGAGTACACTGTGGCTGTCTTCAGACATACCAGAAAAGGGCATCGGATCCCATTACAGATGGTTGCAAGCCACCATGTAGTTGCTGGGAATTCAACTCAGGACCTCTGGAAGAGCAGTCAATGCTCTCAACCACTGGACCATCTTTCCAGTCCCTGATTTTTGGTTTGATTTGGTTTGGTTTGGTTTGGTTTGGTTTGGTTTGGTTTGGTTTGGTTTGGTTTGGTTTGGTTTTCCAGACAGGGTTTCTCTGTGTAAAAGCCCTGGCTGTCCTGGAACTCTTTTTGTAGACCAGGCTGGCCTTGAAATCACAGAGATCTGCCTACTTCTGCCTCACAAGTGTTGGGACCAAATGCATGAGCCACGATGCCTTGCTGGACATCTGCAAATTTGCATCTGTGCTTCTTGACCAGGGAAAGTATGTTCAAGACAAAGAAATCCATTTAGACTTGAAAACAAACTGGAATATAGTAAAGAGTAGATGTCAATCATCCTCTTCTTCACCTCTGTAGGATGTTCATTCCCTCTTCATCGTCACTCAAGGATAAAGCAGCCATTTTGTGGCTTCTCTTTGGTTGGCTGGGTGGCTTTTCTCACTGTAGCCTCATACATCTTGTGCCTGGATCCTCAGCTATAAAAGAGCACACACGCTGTGCAGGGACCCCTCTGCTCTGTTGTTGCTCTTCCTTTTGACTCTTTCACGAGAAAGAAAGTCTTTTGACACGGTTTTATCCATGGCTGGTGGACTACCAGCTTGCCTGTCTTTCATAGACTCAAGCAACAGTTTGCCTGCAGCTGGCCATAAGGAATAACACAGCACCAAGCAGGACTGAAACTTCACACTGAGGTTAGATGTGGGCATCAGAACCCAGGCAATACCTGCAGTGCTACACCGTGTGGAAAGGCTTATGGAGGCTCCGTTCCCCTCACTGCTTAGAAGCAGATCTTCCACATTGCTTGGTATCATTCCATAGGGATTCCAAAGGAGTTAGCCCAGCGTAGAGTCTGAACATTGTCAGAAGAGCCAGAGTTATCACTCGAAAGCAACATCAAACCAAGAACAAGGCACCGTACTCAAGTCCCTAAAAGGCAAAGCACTTTGCATACATCATCAAAATGAACTCTTAGAACTCTCTATGCTGGAAGTTTAATGAGACCCACTTCGCAGGTGAGCTTCACAGATGAGGTCATTTGGATTCACAGGCTAGCTTGCCTGCCATTCATCTCCCTCCAGCATATTACTCTAGATGCTTCTAAATCATGGCGCCTTTTTACTAACCCTTTCCAATTCCCCCCTTTACCTGCTTTCTTGTTAAAACGAGCAAGCAGAACTCTACAAATTAATAATCCCTGTTTTGGAAATGGCCATCCCAAGACTATGATAAAAATGAACCTATGAAATGTATTCTCTTTTTCAATTCTTCTCTTCCTCTCCCAACATAATACTTTTATTGATTATTTGAGATTTTCACATAATCCACCCATTCACTTCCCAGTCTTCCCAGGTCCAGTCTCTCAATTCTTCTCTAATGGTTGTTTTGGACACAATGACTTACATAATAATTATTAATTTCTCAGGATTGAGTAATAGGCATCTTTGACTTTACCACAAAGAAAATTCTTTCCAGGTTTTAATGCATGATTCCAGCACCAGTGATATGAGTTATATAGACTCACTCCCTTCAGTCTGAAATCATTAGGATACTTAAGGACCAGTCCACACTTAACCACTTTGTATCGCCAGTATCTGGAGCTAACAACTAGAGCAGGAGGGTGAATTTTCCCCTAGAGTCAGCTCAGGATGTCAGCCTGACCTGAAATTCTTTCAACTTCCACATCCCACCTGACCACAATGGAATTATAATGAAATGAAAGAATGCAGAATTACAAAGAGTATAAACTCTTCTACCAGAGCCCCGAACAGTCAGGCTACCATGGTTTGCGCTGGTGAGCTCAGAACTTTCAAAGAGAATTTTAGATTGACAACCTCCAAGGGGATGGGCCTGTAGGTTAGTCTCTTAGATACAGCAATTAAACCAGACAATCGTCAGGTTTCTAGAACCTTCTGCTTGGCTAAGGTTTGATATCAAAAGTAAAATCTTCCTTATTCTATTTGAACAAGGTTCCCTGCTGCTTGAAAGTTCCCTAGCACAGCTTCTGTCCTTCCCTTCCTTCACTCAGGAAAGCTGGAAGTGTGAGAAACAACAAACTACTAATGGAGGCTCTCTGTGTTGCCTGGTCTGCTCTACAAAGGAAGTTAACCCTAGTGGTGCCTGCTTTCAGAACTCTTGGGATGTTTATCCACCAAGAGTGGTTTTATTTTTCTGCTTTTTTTTTTTTTGTTGTTGTTCCTGATTTTGAAGAAAAAAAAGCTGTGAATTTGAGAAAAACAACTGTGAGAAAGCTTCCAATTAATGACTATACTATACACTTGAAGGACTTTGAATTCTGTCAGTAAACACTATACTAATTAACAGCCACAAACCCTTCCATATTCTCTCTTTACATGTATATGGACTATTGACAGACCCGTCAGCATTCATCAACTGCTTTCCTTATTATTCCCTGTATTAGCCTCCACTAGAGATATTTGTGGAGAAAAAACAAAAAATAAAAACAAACAAAACAACAAAACCATTTCTACAAACCCACATTTTCTTTGAGGTTACCTGGCTATCCTTTGTTATTGCAGAGAACATCGGTGGGAACTAAAAGTAAGTTACACTTTGACAGAACACTCAGAAGCCCAGATCCAGATCAATTTCCATTTGTTGATACTGTAGACAAACTGCTTAATTAAATATTTTTGAAGAACCCTACTTCAATGATATCATGACCTAAGACTTTCTATGACCACAAACATGTTACATTTCCTGGTAGGCTAACAGGAGCCTCCGAGTCTGAGAACCAGGGTTTGCCTATCCCTTTTAAGATTGCATTGCTCTTAGATAACAACTTGGGAGTCAAAGTATTTCCCTCCAGTCCTCGGATTTTCTGTCTAAAAGAAGCTGAATACAAGGTCTGCTGCCCTTCAAACTTTAGTGTGTGTTTTAGCATATTCCAAACAGTCTTTAAAAATATATAAAATGTGAAGCAAAATTTAGTACAGATGTAAAGACTCACAACTAGTGTTCCTTGATAAGGATCGACCCTAAGTGGTAAGTAAAGCTAAACAGGGATGCATGTGAGGGAAAATGGAGGCAGAATTGTTATCCACACACTGTGGGCTCCCCTGAGAATTCATAGTACCTGCAAAAGTAAAGGTATACTTCCTTGTTTCCTCCAGCTAATGTCCCAAGCAAGCCTGGGTTTGACCACCATGGCCTTTTGTCTCTCGTAGTGCTGGTGGACCACAGAGAGCAGAGGGATTCTTGGATCCTAAGACTCCATCAGTGCTAGAATGATGGGCTCTGAGGAGCTCATCATTCCTCATGCTCAGGGACTGGTTACCCACACTCCTTTTCAGCATACCCCAGGGAAAACACCTACTGCTGAAAAATACCCAGCTGTTATAGGTGCTTATGAATGTAACTCAGCCAGGTTAACTGTCAACAAGGCCAGATGAAAGGAAGCACGGAAGCTGGAAATAACTGGGAGAAAGGGTTTATTTACCCTAAACTTTCCAATATTTTAGGAGAACAAATAGTTCTATTAATTAATCGATGTTTTCTGCTAACACGCATGAGTGCTCCCAACCGGAAGCTTCTGAGAAGAATGGCTGGATGATGTTGCTTCCTCAGATAAAACGAACTGCCTATTACTTTCTACATACAATGAACTGTCTGTTCCCTTCTGCTGAGCTGAGCGTCAGTGGACTACAGCCCAGTTTCAGCTGCTACTTTACTGACTTTGTGACTGTTGCTACTGTGTCCCAATATGGGAATGTGTGTGATCCAACCAAAATGAAGAGCTGAGCTGGACCTTGATTCCTAATGAACTGCTATATTAAGTGGTAGGTTACCGTAGTCTTTCCAGAGACTCACCAGCAGTCCAGAACGCTCACCAGCATTCACTCAGTAGCATCTAAATGTCCCCCGTGGGGTAGGATATGTGTTGGACCCTGGATAAAAGAGGCTGGAAGAAAGTAGGCATTACAAAATACCCAAAAATATTCGTGGTAAATATTGCAAGAGTATATTCCAGATACACAGTTTTGTGTATATTCCAGATACACAAAACCTCTACTGCTGCCTGCTAGAGTTAGGGAAAATATGTGTTTCCAGCATATTAAAAAAGATGAGCAGGCATATGTCTAACATACCAGTGTGGAGATGTAAGGGGTGTCATAGAAGACTTAAGAAAGCAAATCAGTAGAGACATAAAGACGAGAAAGAAAGACTGGTTCTCAGAGGGCGGGGGAAGGGTTGCTCATGTTGACAGCCAAGACAGGATCATCCATCAGAATTCAAACCTTTGCTCCATCTGTCTTCCTAAGGCAAAAGCTGTACTAGCCCCACTTTATAAATAAGTAGAGCACACAGCAAAAACAGTGACTTAGTGGAAGGTTTATGGGACTTGCTGAGTGGAGAAATGGGTTCCTTTCTCACTAGGAGCCCTTGAAGGGGGAAGAAAGAACAGTGTGAGTCTAATAGCAAGGCTTAAATATCATAGTTGAAGGCACCGTTGTCTGGTTTCCTGGCTCTCCTCAGAGTGAAAACTTACATTGCACCCTAATACATACTGCATATCTGACTGTCTTCCTAGGCACTGATATGGATAGACGGAGCTATCCTGTAATTTATAATGGCATGAACTCAATTTATTTTGCCTAATTCAAGTCTTAGATGGAATCATGCTGCTCCTGATGATTTACCCTAACATGGGGCATGGGAGCAGGCACTGACAGAAGTGTGACAAGGGGCAGCACCTGTGGGACCACACAGCCATGTATGCATGTTTGTTCCTCCTTCTACTGCTGCCATTGACATCATTAAACACCGAAAATTAAAGGGAGATCCTCTCCACTGCACACAATAGAATCCAAGGCATACGGTGATGTAACTCTAATGACTCACTCGAACGTTTGTTACATAAAATAAGCAATCCTCTAACAAGCCTTCCAAGACTATTGGAAGCACAATAACTATTGTCTATGTTCAAAGGCACCAGAAGATCTCATGAAAACAAAGCACAGAAGTGTGGCACTGATCTTGGGTTGCTAAGAATTGGAAGCTCCAGAAACCCTGAGAAACATCAATGGAATGAACAAGTCTAGTGATGCGATACTTCCCCCAAAACATGTGCCTTAACTGAAAGAACGAGCTCTCCTCAATTTTTTTTAAAAAATATATAATATATTGTATATTTCAATCCTTAAGTCCAGTTTGTATAACACCAAGAACTAAATAGAACAGCTCCACCAGCCTTATTGAAAATTCTCCTGTGGTCAAGAAAATTAAAATGTCACATGGCCTGGCTATAGTGACAATGTCCTGAATCCTGACTCTGAATGATAATATCTATTTTCTAATTAAAACTTCTGTATCTTATCCCCTTAGTGATTCCCAAGAGCTTTTCCTGAATAGAACACCAGCACATGGTAGAAGTTTACAACTCTGAAATCCTTACAAATCTCCAATGCCACACAGCCCAGTGTGGACTCAGATCTGCACTCAAAGGTCAGTCAGCCTCGAATCCAAAAATAACTACAGAGTTATGCGCAGGATCTTCAGAAATGTCAAAAAGGAATTCACTCATAATGGAAGGCCAAATTCTTAGACTCCTCTCTCCACAGCTCCTTATCTTGCACTGTGCTGAGCTATCCCTGAGAATGTTTCCTCACACTGCCAGGGGTGTCCAATCTTTAGACATTGCAACACAATGTCATCATCTACAAAGCCCACGCTTGAGAACCATGTAACCAAGTTACAAAACAAAATTGCAAAAAAAAAAAGATTTTATCTCAATGTTTTAAGTTTATAATTTTCCCTTGGAATAGATCCATAGCCATCCTTGGCCTCATGCAGTCTGTGGGTCACAGGTTGGACATATCTTCAACCTCCAATCTAGCCACCCTGGCTGTAATAGCTTTCTTCCTTCCATCCTCTTAGAGTTCTCTCTGAGGGTCTCTCTCTCTCTCTCTCTCTCTCTCTCTCTCTCTCTCTCTCTCGTGTGTGTGTGTGTGTGTGTGTGTGTGTGTGTGTGTGTGTGTGTGTGTGAAAGAGACAGAGACAAGAGAGAGACAGAGACAGAGAGAAACAGAGACAGAGTAGGGGGAAGGAGGGCTTAAAATAATTTAAGATTTTAACTTACTTTAATTGCTTGAGAATTTTATATTTGAATATCATGTGTTTTGGTAAAATCTACTATTCGTTCCTTCCACTCTAAGCCCTTCCCTACCCCCTTCATTGCTTTTCCTTCCCAACTTCCCACAGAGTCTACTTAGTGCTACTTATATGTGCACGGGTATAAAACTTTTTATTGGGGCATAAGCAACCTTTCAAGGACCACATACATGCCTTCTCTCTTCCAACAACCATAGGCTGTTAATAGCTTCTCAACTAGAGATGAGACTCAGGAATCCTTCCCTTGTCCAGGGTGGGATTTCGTCTGGTTTGATCTTGTCCAGGTCTTGTGCATGCAGTCACAGCTCTAAAAACACAATAGAAAATAAAATTTACCTTCATAACCCAGAGAAGGAAAGAGAGATGTTAATTTCTTACAACCATATGGTGAGACCTTTCTGGAATAACGATCCAACTGTTCCTTAGGGATGGTTGGTTTGCTGGTTTTCTTTTTAAAAGACATTCTGTAGGGCATGTTTTCCTATCCAAAATTCTTGGGATTCATGGCCATGAAAATAATAAGGGTTCTTTACATCAGTAGTATTAGCCCTGGCCATAGGACACAAGCTTTGCTGTATTGACTGTTGATGGACTTTAAGAAAAAGGTTGTAACTTCTCCATCCTTTAAACACTAGGGGGTTTACTCAGATCTCCCCATGCTACATGATTTCTTTACTATGTTCTATTGGCCCTGATGGTAACTTTGTGGCAAGCCCAGTGGCAGAAAGTGTTCCCCATATGCAGAAGGTGCCCTCTGATTCTGTGGTATATGTGAAGAGGGAGAACCATTTCTTAAGCTTAAAAATGCTTCTGTAAAAGGCCGGGTTGTGGACTTTTAAGCCGCACATGGAGAATGTTTCCATAATACACCACTCAATTTAGGCAATATTGCAAAATCAGTACTGTAAGTTAGATGACACAATTCTGGCCCAACTGGGGCTTGGTTTTTTGTTTTTTGTTTTTTGTTTTTTTGTTTTTTTTAATGTCTAGTATGAAAGAGATAGTTTCATTTCACATGCTTAAGGTTAACAAATGGTAGAAGCAGAGAATGCTTAGATATTTTCTTTTTCATTTTATTTATTTATTTTTATTGAAAATAAACTCATTTCTCATACGATATATCCTGATTATAGTTTCCCCTCTCTCTGCTCCTCCCAGGACCTCCACTTCCCACTTCCCTCTCTTCCAGATATACTCCCTTCCTCTCTCTCATTAGAAAACAACAGGCCTCTAAACCAAATGTGACAAAATAAAATATAATAAGGTGAAACCAAAACTCTCATATTAAAGTTGAACACAGCAACCCAACATGAGGAATGAGTCCCAGGAGAGGGTACAAGAGTCAGAGACCCACTCTTCCTCATAGTCAGGAGTCCCACAAAAATGCTGAGCTAATGGCTGTAATATATATGGAGAGAACCTGGTGTAGACCCCTATAGATCCTGTGCTTGCTGTTTCAGTCTCTGTGAGCTCATATGTGCCTTCCTTAATTGATTCAGAGAGCTGTGTTCTCCTGGTGTTTTCTGTCCCTTTCAACTCTTACCATCTTTCTGCCTCCTCTTCCACAGGATTCTCTGAGCTTTGAAGGAAGGGGTTTGATGGAGATCTCCAATTTCAACTCTACTCTTCTCCCCACCCCTCTCTCTGTGCATAATGTCTGGATGTGCATAATGTCTGCAACTGTTTCCCTGTGCTACCACAGGAAGCCTCTCTAATGGTGACTGGAAAAGGTACTGATTTATGAGTATAGCAGAATATCATTAGGAATCATTTTATTGCTATATTTTAGGCCAGCCATGTTTGGTTTTACCCTAGGTCTCTGGACGTGCTAGTTTTGAGTCTTGGTTACCCAAGCAGTGTTGGGTATGGGTTCCTTCTCATGGAGTGGGCCTTAAGTCAAATCAGACCTTAGTTCATTACTCCCACAAGTTTTGTACAAACAATGTCTTAGCATTTTTTTGCAGGCAGGACCGATTGTAAGTCAAAGGTTTTGTGGGTTGGGGTTCACGTTTCTCTTTTAGTGGTCTTCAGAGTATCTTCCTGCACCAGAAAGACTAGAACGTGGGGCTAAATGCTCCATGTAGGCATCAGCTGGACTTCTCCATGTTCAGTGAGTTGTGTGGATATTTTCCTCAGCAATGGGGCCCCACTTTCATTGCAATCCTCTAAGTTATCATTACTGTCTTGCTTGAAGATGAAGTCCCTGGTCATAATAACTCAAGGAAACTAAGTGACAGATAGCTAACCCTAGCATTATAAGTAGGGATTCCAGTCATAAAGGGTTGGGTAGAGTATGCTTCTGTTAGCCAGGAATACCCGAAGGATAGTAGAGCTTCCCACTGAGGGGCTCAGAGGGGGAAGGACGTGTTTTGTCAGTATTGCTTCTTACACAGGATGTCTCTGAGTGGGCTTAGCTTGTACTGAAGGAAATATCTACTCACTGGTATTCCCTTACCATACCTTCAGGTATGCTGTTAAGGAGACGTCTAAGTCTAAAGGCAGGGTTGCTATTGGGGTTAGGGGCAGGTAGTAATGTTGAGATAGAAACCTCTCACATTGGAATTATCTTTTCATCAGAACTAAGGGCAGTACTGGGTGCCTCCTGATGGGCCCTGTTTGCCTGCTCTATCCATGTTAACTGCATACCTGGTGCTAAAGAAACAGAAATCTGGTAAATGTGACCCATGATATCTTAGAGGGTAAATAGACCCAAATAGTAAACAAATGGGAAAAATAATAATTGCTAGTTTAAAGTACTATAAAGGAAACCAGCCAAGGAGGAGCTCAATTACAAGTCAAGGGGCCAGAAAGGGCTCTTCTCAGAGACAGAGTCCCTTCCCTGTAGTGTTCCTTCAAAAATTGAAGACGTAAAAAGTCTAAGGACAATAATTTTGTCTTCTGAGAAACAATAATAACAATATCAACAATGAAAAACAGATGTGGGTCCTTTCCCATCCTCCTGGTCCATCTCCAGAAAAGGGTCCTATAAGCTTGGCTTACAAATTTTTCTTCCAGGGGAATCATTGAAAGCCAAGTTAAAAAATTTGCTACCTTATGTCATTTACTATCATTGGGGGGGGGTCTGGAATCTTAACCTCTAAAATCTAAATCTTTGGTTGCAAACAGTCATGGGAACCTCTGAAAAAATCTCTCTTAGGGCAGTTATGTGTAGCTAGCTGGAAGAGCTACTAACTACCTGAGAGCCAAACTCAATTGGAAGGTTCCAGAACCCTCATTCTGAAGATCATCACTAAGATGCTATTCTTAAAACACTTTTCACCCAGTTATCTCTTGCCCTTGACTCCTGCCCAGTCCACCTTTGACCTCTGCCTAATACGTCCCCTACATTACCACCTCCTGTCACCTGACATGTGGATCATCTCAAAGGTCTGTGGAGCTAGAAAGAACAGGGGAGGAAAACAGAAGTCCAGTTTAGTCAAGATGTAGTTGGGTCTTCGCTCCCTTTTGTCAGGCAGATAATATGACATTTTGAGTCAACGAAACTAATCTTTTAACAAACAATGGAAACAATTTCGGCACAACCCATAGATATTGATCAAACTATAAAAGAGGTATTCGTTTTATTTACCAAACACCTTGTTGCTGGGCTGGCCAGCAGCCAGTCAGAACTACAAAAGATCTGAGCTCAACTGGTTTGCATATTGCCCTTAAGGGGAATTACAGTTTTTCTCATCTGCCCAGTCTGTAAATATTTACTGAGTATTTCAGCACACTTCAAATGTAAGAATTCGATTGTCCCTTCACTAGTTCCTCAACACCAAACAGAAAAACCACTTTCTTAAGATGGAGGAGATAGCCTTGGCTTGACACACTGAATCTGGATTACATATTAAACGAGAAATGCTCTTCTTGAGCCAGTGAAGTAAAGAACAAGTGACCTTCTCAGCCAATGATGCATCTAATAAACTGGCTGGAAATCTGCCCTGTTCGCACACGGAATCAGAAAGTAAAATAAAACACAAAGACTGCAACCCATTCTTCTAATTTCTGCATCTTGCTACAGCTATTCTCCCCAGAGCTTTGCTCTAACCCAGTTGCCAAGGAGGCTTGAGGGGTTATCCTCTCTGACACACCATTAAGGATCCTGTGGGCCCTCCTGGGGATATTCCAAAAGCATTCTGTAGGGAAACTGGCTCCTCCAGGCTCATCATATGGAAAGTATATTTCTCTACACAGCTGGCAAACAAATCTCTTTGAAAGAGATAGCCAAGAGGCCAAGGTTGGCCCTCATGTAATGAGTTCAGCATCTTTCCCTCTCCCCAGCCTGTAATATTCTTCTTCTCTTGTAGTTATTTATTATTCAATATTTATATAAGCTATAAACGTGCAGAGCTCTGCACAATATCACAGAGACAGCCAATGCATTCACAACACCTTCTCCTAAGAAATGGAAAGGGACCTTCAAGTGAAGCCCACAGGCAGAAGCTGCCAACAAGAGTGAGAGACTGGTGGATGGCTAAAGTCATTCAGTGTCAGGGACATGCCTTAAGCACCAAACCTTCTCTATCCTGATGTGGTTTCAAGGAGAAAGTGGCTTTGCCTCTTCTCTGTGCCTCTGCTTTTTCATGCTTGTTTTGTAAACAAAAGCAGACACAGTAGCCTGGCATTAAGACATGCACCATAAACCACAACCCCTATTTCCAGGCTATACTCAAGGTAGTGGGGAAGCTAGTCTAAACATGAGGTGTATAAGGTATGGAATATTCCACCATAGTCAACTGAAAATAAACTGTCGTGATAGTCTCCAGCAAGGATCTGAATGGTTTCTCTGCTAACTGAGAAATGGGTGCAATAAAAGTCATGGAAGAACCCTTCAAGGTCATGTCATCAGAAAACGACAGAGCTGGACTGTAACAATTCGCTGATCTAAAACCACAATTCTTCCTGGGCCCAGTCATTGTCTCTCTCTGTTCCTTCCTTGCTTGCTCTGAGCTTTGGTTCTTCATCGACTATTTTCTCTGGTTCCCCCCAAATATCTATTTATCCTTTACCTTAAACTCTAGGCACCTCGCACTCCCGGCACCTTAGCCTCATTATTTCTCTCTGAGGCTCCCGTGGCTTTTTGTTTGTTTGTTTGTTTGTTTGTTTGTTTGTTTGTATGTTTGTTTGTGTCTATGAAATCTCTCCCATAGTCTCTCAAATTGCAACCATCAGCCCTTTATGGTGAAACCAATTACCTCTCCAACCCTGCACTGAGGACAGGGAAGAGATTACAAACTTTGGAGTCAGGCAACCCTGGGGCAAAATATCAATACTTCAACCTACCGTCTGTGAGACCTTGTTAAGCTCTGTAGTGCTAGAGTTCATCCTTAGTTATGAAGGTAAAGACTTAAATATGTAGCCATTATAATCTCCACACTCCCCCAGCTTCTATGGAGCTTGCTTCTGTTTCTCCTGAGATCCTGACTAAAATAATAATAAACCATGCTCACCAGAAGTCTGTCACATCTCTGCTTTCCCATATCTCAGCACACGCCTTCTGGATTTGAGACCTACTTTCCGTTTCCACATATGATCTGGAAAGCTGATCTTTAGTCTTGAAATGCATTGACTTTGTTGCTATGTTTACATACTGGTCATCATTCCTATAAATTCCACTATGGCCTTTGCAATCATTTCTCTCTTCGTCCCAGCCAGAATACGTCCTCTCTGAACACAAAAGCCCTGCCCCCCACTTCCCTATAAGAAAGAGCAGGGACATCCTCTTTGGTGGGGTGCTCTATCTATAGCGCGCAATTGAGATTTGGATCTAGCAAATGGTCAACATTTGATGGTTGAATAACTGTATCCTGCTGTCCATCCTTTCTCCGCAATGGACAGTGTGCATAGACCATCACCTACCTTATACTACTGCTGTGTCAGTTCCTGATTCCATCCCACAAAAGGTACTGGACAAAAATATACCAGTAATCTAGTCCTTGCATCTCTTCTATTCATGAAAATTACTTTAAGAGCTTGTAGAGTGCTTGCTCAGCATGCATGAAGCTCTGGGTTTGACTCACAGTTGATTCATAAAGTAGATAGGCTGATTCATGGCAGTACTGAGGAGGAGCGGAAGTTTGAAGTCACTCCTGGCTATATAGCAAATTTGAGTGTAGACGGAGCTATGCGAAACCCTGTCTAAAACCAATAGAAACAAAGCAAAACAAAAATAACAAAAAAGAATATTTTAAATGCTAGATTTATGAAAAATATTTGCAATATTGAAGAGTGAAAAGTATTTCCTCCTTTAGTCAAAACAGAGGTTTGAATCCAATAAGGCACATATAATTATCCTTCACAAAGGTAAAAAATTAACATATGGAAAGTTTGTTCTAAACATTAAAAATGTCCCTAACACTTAAATAACCAAATTTTGCTATTTACAGTCCTTGATTGTAAACTATCATAACTATTGTCACATTGTGGGATGTCTATTGTTCTCAGATTACCTTTACCACAAAAATAAGATACTCTTGAACCTCCAAACATACAAATAATATGAGCAGTCCATTACCTGAGAAAAAAAATTTTGTTTTCAATGCTAAGTCATCTCTTTGGGAAAGATTATTTTCAAAATTTACCCAAGATTAATTTGAAGTATCTTACTGTGACTGAATAACTAGAGATGAATATGAAAACAGTCATTGCTTTGAATATTTTTAAAAACTTTGGCAAAACCCAAAAAACACTAACTTGCTGAGCTTTTGAGAATGGTGTTGGAGCCAAACTAAAAGTTTGGGGGAAGCTCATTGCAGGAGAAACAGAATTAAAATAAGAGAGAATCAAAGTGGGACACATATCCCCCTGAGAATGAAGTTTAGGAATAGAAAGTAGAAGAGAGGTGGTTTGGGAGAGGAAGAGAGTCATTAGGGGAGAAGGAGGGGTTGGAGAGAACCTTGGAATGGTTATAGTGAAATTACAGGATACTCTTGAGTGAAAATACCATTAGGAAGAATACCACTTTGTAGGATATGCTAACAAAAACTAAGCTTAAACCAGATATGGTGGAGCATGCCTATAATCTCAGCACTCAGGAGCTGAGGTAGGACTGCTATAAATTCAAGGTCAACCAGAACTTCATAGGGAGTTCCTAGCCTGCTGGGGCCAAATTCTGAAACCCTATCTCAAAATAATAAATAGACAGATAAATAGATAAAGCATTTATACTAATTTATTAGCCATAAAGTTTCTCCAACATTCAATCTGTCACTCATGTACCCAAGTCAGCCTATCACTCACATTCTGGAGTTAAACTCCATATACGTATGCTTTTCCATCCATAGAATGCTGGAGTTCTGTGCCACTCTACCCGACACTCTGCTTCCTCATCCCATGCACAATCTATCTCTAGGAAGCTCCTTGGTAGGGTTAATGGTTCCTCCTGTGGCCTCACTTCACACCCAGGCCACAAAAGTCCTCTCCAATTCAGCCTTGAGCTTTCTGGTTCTGCACAGTCTACAAGCCCAGCATGGCCTTTCACTGGGAGGTACAGCCAGGCTCACTCTCCCTAGCAAGTCAGACAGGACCCACTGCCAGCCTTCCTGGCTCTCCGTCTGCAGTGCTTGAAGGGTTCGAGGAGGCTCCACCTGGATTTCCACTTCAGCATTGCTGCTGCAAAGGTTCATCTTTTGATAGCAGCCAGAGCTTTGTAATGGGCCTGTTAAAAGGTATTTTTGGTGCATCAGTCTTGGCTATGGGAAACTACTCTGAACTTAATAGGATAGCTCCCTTCTCTGCTTTTACCTTATGGTTCAGGACAGACGTTACGATCGCTAATGATGGCTTCCAACTACCTCCGACCCCTCTACATGATGAACGTGTTAGCCTATCACTAGGTTTGCTTCTTTTCTTTATTTCCTTTCCTTTTCTTTGTACAAAGTTAAACCTGAGAGCAGCTGACCCTTAACACTCAACAGTCATAGTAAGCTTAAGGCATGGTTCTGTGCTGCTGGTGTCTAGATCACAAGCAGGACTGGCTAAGGAAATGTGTCCTCTTACTACTCTGGGCCAGAGAAGGCACAACTCAGTACTGTTCACACTCCACAGGAAGAAAATTAAAGAAAATATGATCTCCACTTAAGAACAGATTTATTGCTTCCTAACTCTCAAAAATGGCAGGTGGGTGTGCTCTTAAACTCTTTCTCTCAGACGAGTCAAGGGAAGCTAATCCTACCCACCTTGCCTTTGTATTCCCCATCACCAAAAAAAAAAAAAAATGCAGAAAGAATGCCTTTCACTATGACTGAGTTATTTGCATCTGTGTGGGTAATTCTGACAGTGACAAAAAGAAAGAATTTATTTAAGGGAAATCCATATTGAAGACTGTATTTTCAAGAAAACGCATGTTAGTGTTACACTACTCCTTGGAGGCAAAATCCTGAGGTTTAAGATTTAATGAGAATTTTTGGAAAGCAGACCAAATCGTGGCCACAGAAGATAAATTATAGGCAATTAGGTCTGCATTTGATCCATTTTTCCAGTATGCTAAGCTTCACTCGAAACCTGTCTTCAGCTCCATGTTTTGCTGTGCGACTGTGCCTTGCTTCTGAGAACACAAGGAATGAAATATCTCTGCGCTGATACCCAGAACTCCGGCCATAAACAAGGCCAGATTATGTTTGCAGGCGGCAAGGTATTGGGTTACTGAGTCCTTCCGGGGCACATTTGTCACAACCCCATTGAAATTCAACTGAGCTGGCAGAGGAGCCCTCATTTGCAAAGCAGAAACATGAGGGTTATGCCAGTGGACAGGCCATGGAGCTAGCAGGTGTTTGCCATGATTACCAGACACTGGCTCTAAGCCTGCCTAAGCCTGGCTGCAACAAAATTACCTGGAAACACCACTGAAAATACAAATTTCCTGGATTCTGCTTGTTAGAGGCTAAACTGGATCTCTCTCCAAATCCTGAACAGCCTAGTAATTTAGAACGTGACTGTGTTTGCAGACAGGGCCTTTAAGGAGCTACTTAAGGTTAAAGGAGGCCACAGGAAAGACCCTAAACTAAGAAGAGATTGGGATACAGACAAGTACAGAGGGGAGGCTACCTTATCAGAGAGGATAAGACAGCTATCTACAAGCAGAGGAGAGAAACCTTAAAAGAAACCAGTCACGCCCCATGTGTTAAGCTCAGACTTCCAGTTTCCAGAACAGGGAAGGAACACAAATCTGTTGTTTAAGTCACCCTGTCTGTGGTATTTTGTTATATTCATGCTGACTGACTAATACCCCCTCTATACAAAATGAACATATTCTTGAAAAGTCCAGAGCAGGCATGAGTCTAACATAGTTTAGAGCCAACAATGTAGATTTTATCCCAAGAACAAAACAGTCTCATTCAGTGGTTTGTCGCCTTGACCTACTGTGACTGTGACCAAGGTTTAGACTCACACTTGCCATAGAAACACTGTGCTTGTCACATACTAATGAAGAGTCAACTTTCCTTTCTTCTAATTTGCTCCCTGGGAAGGCATTGCTACATCACGGTTCTAAAGCTATCATAGGACCTTCCAGTTGTTTCTACCAAAGCCATTTGAAAGGCAACCCAAGTAGGATACTTTTGAACCACGGAGAAATCTATTTCCTGAAAGAAAAATGTAGGGAGAGAAAAGACTCAGACTACTAAAATTCTGGACAACGCTTAAGAAAAAGAGGGCTGCCAACATATAAAAAAAGACACGTGCTCCACTATGTTCATCGCAGCCTTATTTATAATAGCCAGAAGCTGGAAAGAACCCAGATGCCCTTCAACAGAGGAATGGATACAGAAAATGTTGTACATCTACACAATGGAATATTACTCAGCTATCAAAAACAATGACTTTTTGAAATTCATAGGCAAATGGTTGGAACTGGAAAATATCATCCCGAGTGAGGTAACCCAATCACAGAAAAACACACGTGGTATGCACTCATTGATAAGTGGCTATTAGCCCAAATGCTTGAATTACCCTAGATGCCTAGAACAAATGAAACTCAAGACGGATGATCAAAATGTGAATGCTTCACTCCTTCTTTAAAAGGGGAACAAGAATACCCTTGGCAGGGAATAGAGAGGCAAAGATTAAGACAAAGACTGAAGGAACACCCATCAGAGCCTGCCCCACATGTGGCCCATACATATACAGCCATCCAATTAGACAAGATGGATGAAGCAAAGAAGTGCAGGCTGACAGGAACTGGATGTAGATCTGTCCTGAGAAACACAGCCAGAATACAGCAAACACAGAGGCGAATGCCAGCAGCAAACCACTGAACTGAGAATAGGACCCCCATTGAAGGAATCAGAGAAAGAACTGGAAGAGCTTGAAGGGGCTCGAGACCCCATATGTACAACAATGCCAAGCAACCAGAGCTTCCAGGGACTAAGCCACTACCTAAAGACTATACATGGACTGACCCTGGACTCTGACCTCATAGGTAGCAATGAATATCCTAGTAAGAGCACCAGTGGAAGGGGAAGCCCTGGGTCCTGCTAAGACTGAACCCCCAGTGAACTAGATTGTTGGGGGGAGGGCGGCAATGGGGGGAGGATGGGGAGGGGAACACCCAGAAAGAAGGGGAGGGGGGAGGGGGATGTTTGCCCGGAATAACACTCGAAATGTATATAAGAAATACTCAAGTTAATAAAAAAATAAATAAATAAATAAAAAAGAAAAAAAAGAAAGAAAAAGAGGGCTGGAGGAGCTCATAAGCTCATGAAGTATGCGTTTAAGAACAGGGGCAGTTCACAGTACATCATGATGTGTTAGTCTGTTTTAAGTAGCTATAGCAAAATGTCAGAGGTTGGGTAATCAGAAAAGAAAAGAACTGGTTTAGTTATCTTCCAGTTCAGGAATTCTAGGAACAAGACATTAGCATCCAGATGGGAATCCCTACATCTGTGTCATATCATCACAGAAAAGCACAAACAGAGCCAGCCATGTGAAAATGAGGGTGTAAGTGTGTGGGGGGGAGTCAAAGTTTAGGCAGAAAGACCAAAGACTAGGAATTCTAGCAAAAGGAATTCAACGTGGGATTGTTGTTTAGTTGTTGGTGGCTTGTCTGGTTGTTTTTTTATCTAACTACCCAGTCTCATAAGTACTAGCAGGACTTCCCAGGAGAGCTGTATTAGTCCCTTTGGAGGGTGCAGTCATAACCAACTGCCTTTGCACTGGGCCTTACCTCCTAAAAGATCCACCCTTACCACACTCCAGGAACATGATATATTCATCTAGATTGGCTTGCAATGATGAAATCATCACATTAGTATGTGAAGTTGTGGGTGATAAACTCAAACCAGATCCAAACTTTAGTGCACGGACTACCAGCCCTAAAGATCCCAGAATACACCTGGGATCTGGAAGGACAGGGTCATTCTACAACTTTTCTCATGAGGCTTACCATGCATACTCTGTCTACAAGCACAAAGTGGCAGTACTTGGTTTACACTTGAACATCTGCTCTGTGATGCATACAGGTACCCATGCATGTAACCCCCATGACCAGAGTTCCCCAGGCTCCAGAATGCATCTATGTGTGCCGTTCCATTTTCACAATAGTCAGACACTCAAGCCTAAAAGGAAATCATGAAGGTCCTCCTGCAACCATCATTTACGTTACCCAATTGGTTCTTTAACATCAAGTTTCATGACTAGAGCTCCCTGCCCCTCAAGATTTGCAACTTTGCCTTTTATTTGCCTAGAAGCAAATCTGACCAACAATCCTTCCTATGTGGGCAGAGGCACAAGTATTTATGTGGCCCAGACCTAACTCAATCTCCAACATCTAATACCTTGTTGTGCATTAAATTTCCTGGTCATGGATTCATTTCTTAATTCAATAAATATTTAATGATTGCATGTTGTGTTTAGGACCTTACCAAATACTGGAGATGACCAAACTTCTGCTCTCATTGCTTTTAATTTCGTGCGGTAAAAACAGACAATTGACAGGTGACGTAGCAGCACTACTGGCAATGTGTCAGGAGAGGGAATTCTCAGGCCTCACTTAATACTTTTTGAATCAAATGGATGTAGCAGCTTGGAAGCCTCTACCAAAGCTTGGAAACAATGCTTGCAATTGAGAATGATGCAAGGGCAGTCATCTCAGAATGGAGGAATAAGCACGCTCTCCAGGAGACGATGGCACCCAAGATGAGACCTGAATGTCACGTAAGCTAGAAACACGCACTGCTCTAAATCCTCATCATAGTCCTTTAAGCTCCCCTTAAAGCTTTGGATCATGCTCATCAAACACAGTTTGCTGTGCCTTTCCATCATGGCTAGTTTTATAGCAATATTCCCTGTGGGGTTACACATGCCGCTATGGTCAGAGGGCCCCAGACTAAGTTCAATGCTTCACTTTCACCTTTCCAGAATTCTCAGTGGTTTGATTTATTTATTTATTTATTTATTTATTTATTTATTTATTTAGCCTTGGGTTTTGCAAGTGAAGGCTAACAAGACAATGACACACTCACTTGAGCACAAAGGTTATGGAAATCTCCATGCTTTCCCATCCCTATACAGCATTCTTAGCAGTCTAATGGATGCATCACGCACGGACGTTGAAAGATATACAAGGCAAATTTAGTATAAGCATGCTGTATCTACAGGAGAGCATGCAGAACGCTGACAGCATGGAGGCCAGCTCTCCACTCTGATCAGAACTTGCTCCAAACACAGAGTGCTTAAGAATGGTGTGTAAGAAACAAGAACTACCCAAAGACCCATTGTATTCCTTATTGTTCATGTTTTCTCCATGCATGGCCACCCACTCATGCTGAAAGAGAGGGCAAACAAAGACGAAAGCATGGGAGGCCATCCATATACCCTCTGTCTTCCAAGCCAAAATAAGCAGTGATGCTACAAACTAGGTGAAATCAAAAAGGGAAATAAAAACAACTGAGTTTCTTTTGGTGGGTCAGCTCTATTCCAGTAAGAATGAAAATCTGTATGCAAGCACTGAGCTCTGAAATCCTGGATGCAGGATTTCAAGGACTCCTCGTGCGATTTAAAAGGCTCTCAAATAGACACTTAGAGCTGGCATCAAAAAATGGAGAGATAAATGCAAAGTATCTGACAGTATCTTAATTCTGATTTTTTTGTCTTTCCTTAAAATGACATTAAGCAACAAATTTTGAAAGCTATGACATGCTGAGAGGAAGACCATGGGAGAAGGGGAAAGTGTCATATTTTAGTTCTTCCAATGGGAAAGCTTTCTTGCTTTTCATATGAGGAGCTTCACATTTTCCTTTTGCACTGGGCCCCATAAATTATGCAGCTGGCATTGCTTGCAAATAGAAATCCACAAAGGGAGGCTCTGCACATTCACCCTGCCGGCATGAGCATTCCAAGGCACGAGGCAACTGTATTTCTCTCTGTCACAAATGGGTCATCAAGTTGAGCATCCGACGTTGGGAAGGTGCCAGGCAGCATTGTTATCAGCAGAGCACAGCTGCATCTATATGGGGGTGGGGACAATCTCCATCAGTTAGAAAAGGGACTTTTCTTTCCAGCCCACACCTGACCTCAACACAGTAGCAGCTTCGTTAGGAATAGACTAGAAGTGGTGCCCAAATCCAGCACAATGTGGTGTTTCAAAAGAACTGACCCACCTTTTGTGAGACCTTTGGGCTGCTTGCCAGCAAACAAACAATACAAATGGGACTAGCAACCCGGATACAGCCCAGAAGAATAAGCACAGTAAGAAAACACAGCCAGTTGGCTAGCGCTAGACCATCACACGCATCACCTAGTGTACCTTGCAAAGAAGGAATTCAAATTGTTTAAAAGTATGAGGTTTGATGGTCCCCTCAAACTTTTTAGCCCCACAAATTTGAGTTATGCCAGCATTTAAAAGACTAGATTGCCCTACTCTAACCCATTTCCCAACTCCCACTGCATGCTTTGAACAGCCGGCCAATCAAGAAATGTTCCCTTCACTTTGCCTGCCTAGAGTTCAATACTAGGTACCTCCTCGCTTACAGGCAATTCCAGGACCTGGTGTGTGTCACCTCACACGACAGGATACATCAGCCTAGCCCCTTCATGCCTGAGAATGTGGAATGTCTCTCACGCGTAGTACCAGGGAAGGCACAAAGGCTGTGTTCATGAACTTCGGCAGTTTTACGAGGCAGAAAGCGCCAAGATTTCTGGGTTGGAGCCCTATCCCACTCATTTCTTATTAAGATGCTCCTTCATCATTGGAAATTCTTTTCAGTCCCAAATGACTTTCGCCCTGTTATTGAGCCATTAGTTAAAAGAAAAAAGCTTAGGGCCAAAGCCCTCACGTCCATTGAAGCCATTAGCTTTCAGCCATCTATGTTCACATGTTGTCTAAATGCTCCCCCTGCGGAGCGCAACATTTTATTAGGCAAAAACACAAGTAATGGATTGGTTTTTTTTTTTTCACCTTCAAAATAAAAAGAGAAACGCCTTCCATTGGTAAGTGATGTGTGGGGAGCATTGTGAAAGAGATCAGCCATGGACTTTCTCCTCAGCTCTGTTACTTAAAGAGCTGCCTCTGGTAGACCTTGCAAAGGTGCCTGAGACATTTGAGGTTAGGGAGTTCTGGGAGTCTGAGTAAATGAACATAGGCCAGGTTGTGTTCCTGACCAGCCTTTTCTGCCTGTCTGCCTTCTGTTTGGCCTCAGATTCTTCACCTTCAAGGTTTTCTAGATCAGGGGCTTCATGACTGAGCTTAGGAAACAGATTATTTCATCCTGCATAATTGCCTGGGAAATATATTCAGACCCAGATCCTTACCACTAAAATTCTTATTGAGCAGGCCACAAAGAAAAAGGACCCAGTAATTGGAAATACTAACAAACCCATCAGCTGGCTCTGACACTAGAATTGTAGAGTCCCTCACACATCTTTACAAAAGGGGGTGGTTGTAAAGAGGACCCTACCACCCTCCTTTGCTTGCTGTCTATACTAGTAGGATCCAGTGAGTTGGAAACTTATGGGATTTGCTTGTATGGTGGGTTAGAAGGGAGGTTAAGGCATTTAAGAACCATTATTAAAATTTGGGTTTAAAAAAATTAAAGGGAGAATCCAGTGACTCAGCACCTAGCAAAAAAGGGTGAAAAAGCCCAGAAAGAAACAACCAATGATGCTCTGTACTGCACTCCGTCCAAGATTCCAGGAAGATGGTCTAACCCGGGGAAGTGTCAGGAAATGCTCTACCTGCTTCCTCTTTGCTCTCTCCTCTCCCTGTTGGAAACTTCCAAACTACAGCAAAAACAAGCAAGCAAACATTTATCCTTCATCCCAGGGTGCTCATTCAACAATCCTTTTTAAAAATTATTTTGAGGGATTCTTATCCTGTACTGGATTATGTCACTTAAAAGAATGTTCAAATCCTAATGCCTAATACCCCCAAACCAGCCCCGTCAGTTATGAGAGGTTGAGTGACCACACCAGAGGAGAGTAAAGTGTCTTTGTATCAAAATACTATGAAGAGAGGAGGGCAAAAGAATGCCAAGTGACAAGGGCAGGGGTCAGGACACTGAAATCAAACAGAAAAGTAAGAAACAGACTCTGGCTGGGACACCTTGCTATCAAATTTCTAACCACAGCAACTATGAAAGAATTAATTTCTGTCAACTAAGGCAGTCAGTCTGTGGTCCTTTGTTATGGCATCACTAGGAATCTAACATGGTTACCAAATTTGCAAGTAATAAATGTGATTTTTAACAAAGATCACTTCCTTCATCTCCAGAGAAGCAGGATGGGAGTTTATCCAGACTCGCCCAGCCATTTCTGAACCTTCTGCCTGCTCTCCTTCAAAAGCAACAAGGTTGATTTCTGCAGTCTCGACGACCTGTTGTTCCAGCAGTTTTTAGGACACAGTAGTCTGTGTGACCCCTGCCACTCCATCTGTCCTCTCTTTTCACAAAAACAGATCATTAGTTTGTTTCAGGTATGATGTTCAAAAGAATATCTGAACAGAATAAATGATCTCTGTGTAAAGAGATTCCCAAAGATTGTGCTTGCAGAGTAGACGGAAATACTGCACAGGCTGAAGTTCTAAGTGGCCATATTGTCCTATAAGGAATAAAAATGGACTCTTGTTTTTAACCTCCCTGGATAGTGCATAATTAAAGCACCCAGCCAAAATAACCCATTCTTCCTGACAAGCCACTGGGTTTAGTTAAGGAGACTAAACTGAATTGGCAAATATTTCAAAACAGAACGTGTTTCATAGGAACATGGTTCTGGTAAGAGATTCAAAGAGTAATCTGGACTTCAGAATCAGGACATGCCGTTTTATTCTGAAAGATAAGCCAAAGGATAGAAATATAATTTTAGAAGATACAGTAAATTTGGCAGTTAGATTTGACAAGTTGAGAATGCACTCAACCCAACATAAAACCTTCTTATTTGCTTAACGATTTAAGATAGTTTTATGAAACATGTCATACATGCCTACAAATATCAGAGATAGAGAGAAGCCGTTCTGGTATGCTTGCCACTTAGCTGGTGCTGAGGGGGACTAATCATTAGTCAGACCCAAGGGAGACAATCTCCACCATGTCTTCCCTCCCTGCCGGTCTACTCTGCTCTTCGGAATCCCCACTTTTAGGTTTTAACAACTGTAAGGCTGAAGTCGCTACAATCACATCGAGACACATTTTGTCGCTTAGACAGGTGTCTGCTCTATATCTTGGTATTCGTCAAACTGTCGCAGGGTGACTTGAGCTCTCAGCAGCACAAGGGACAGATGAGAATTCCCATCACAAAACGATTCATAAGCAGACACTTTTAGTAACAGTATACTTAAATCCTGATTGAAATCTAATTGGAAAAAAAAGATCTGTCTGCAAATAAACTTAGAAAACAAGTATTTCCACAAAAAACCCTTTAATATCAAAAATAATATGTAAAATGAAGTGAACTATTTACATGAGCACATATACTCATTCGTTCAACAAACACAGTGTACCCCAAGGGTTGCCAAGAACCACTGGGCACCTGGAAAGCAAACTTTATCATAAGCATGTTCCTGTCATATCTGAAAAAAATAAATAAAAGAGATGAACTCTTGCTCATCAGAGAAAGAATATTGGTAGGATATTCTAGATCTCACTAATGGAGAAGGAAAGTTTCCTTTGTTTCTGTGCCTTCCTGTTCAGGAAGATTCTGGGTCGGGTTCTTCTTGCCTGTAGCTCAGAGAAACATTCCAGACGCATATCATGGAATCAGTGATTCAGCATGGCCAGGGCTTGGAGAGATAGACATGTTTGTCCTATCTCCCCATCACACACATGCACCCAACATCATGGGACACTTCAGTGCTGTATATATTTTTATTTTAGTTACAAAATCAAATTTTAAAGATTATCTAAGACTGTCAAAGAGCTACAGAACAGAATTTTTTCAGTGTACATTTTTTTCTGATCCAATTGATAAGATATAATTGCCCGCCTAGACATACAAAGCCCTGTACACATCCATCCCTTAAGAACATTCATAACAACCTGTAAAGGTACAGAGTGGAATCTTGTCATCCACCTCCATGTTCTCTTGGCGGCTTCCTCCTCCCCAGTCCTGCAGTGGACATTTTTAAAGATTGCAAGTGTAGAAAATTAATACCCTTCCAATACTCATCCACGGAAGTCCCACAGAAGAACTAGAATTGATGCTATGTGCTTCGCCTTTAACCACAAACATTTCCCGTTAGCTAGCACTGTCCAACCAATTACTCTAACCTTTCCATTCTCAACATGCACACATTAAAATAAATCTTGCATTTATTTCTTGCATGCTGTTAATGTTGTTTTTGGCTGCAAGCAGTATAAAGGAATTCTGATTCATTTAAGCACAATTGCAGAACCTCATTAGAATGAAAGGATTGTTGAGCCTTGAAACATGAACACATCTATCCTTAGAGACTATATCTATCCTCCATGACTGTGTAGAAGTCACTTCTCAAAAGCTACTTGCCCCAAACTTAATTCTGGGGACCTTTAACGTAGTTTCTTGGTAAATGGCCATGTGCAACTTGAACTCACAGAGAAACTGATTCTGGGAGCCCCCTTCAGACACAAGCATATTTATAGCAAGTGTTCCCCAAAATCCCTATCCTGGGACAGATTAGGTCCCTAACTCTGACGCAGGGAAAGGAGAAAACCACATGCATTTAAGGATAGTAAAAGCATTGTGCCCTTGAGACAGAAGTTAATCTATTTTCAGCCAAAATTACTATCATTCATCTAATAACATAAAATTTCTTATGCTGAGGAAGGGAACCCAGAAGCCCACCCATAGCAAGAATTATGTGCTCTTCTGGGCATGTGGTTCAGAGACTCCAGCATGACTGTTTCAAGGCCTCCTCAGTCAGTTTCTACTGGGTGGTTTTCAGCATCTGATTTGATGATGTTATTTATCTGCTGCTATTTTTCTATGTAAAAGCCCCACCCAAGAGGGGTGCTCTGTTCTACCTGGGACTCTCTCACCTGGGACTCTCCTGCAGACTGTCTCAATAGTGCTTCCCACGTCTCTTTCTGCTGCAGGTTTTGAGAGTCTGCTTATAATTACCTTCTGTTGGTTCTCTCGATTGGGCTCCTACAGCCATCTCTGCTAGATATTTAGAGTGTCTAACTTCATGATGTTTTGCTGTCTACCTGCTCTCTCTCTCTCTCTGTCTCTGTCTCTGTCTCTGTCTCTCTCTCTCTCTCTCTCTCTCTCTCTCTCTCTCTCACCTTTACTGTTTATTCTTTGATGTTTGTTTGCTATATACTAAATAAACACACTCATTCAAAGCTGAAATTGTGGTGACCATGGGCCATTCTCTGGAGTGAAGATAACACGAGCTCAGGCTCTCAAACAAACCCAGTCTACAGCTCATGGTTTGGGTAAGAAGAATCTATCTGGCATCAATTTAATCCAGGATCTGCCCCCTAGAACTCCAAGATGCAAGTTTACCATTCACTATGTCTATCTCTTCATGTCTATACAATTCAGGGTATGTGTGTGGTTTCTGAATTAAATATATCAACAACATTTTCTTTACCCTTGAAACAGAGTCCCTTGTAGTCCAGATTCTGACTTCAAATGTGTTGTGCAGGTGAAACTCCCCTTGAGCCCCTAAACCCTTCTACCTCCACCCCTAAGTACTAGGAAAGTACTTATGAGACATCACACTCAGCCTAAAACATATTTTTAAAAAATATTTCTTAAGAAATGGATCTACTGTTTTCCCATTGCTTCTTAAGTTTATAGGGAACATGAAACAGGAACTGCTTCAGAGAAAGACATGGTTGGGAAAAGAAGAAGAAGAAGAAGAAGAAGAAGAAGAAGAAGAAGAAGAAGAAGAAGAAGAAGAAGAGGAGGAGGAGGAGGAGGAGGAGGAGGAGGAGGAGGAGGAGGAGGAGGAGGAGGAGGAGGAGGAGGAGGAGGAGGAGGAGGAAGGGGAGGAAGAAGAGGAGGAATAGGAGGAGAGGGAGAGAGGGGGAGGGGAGGAGGAGGAAGAAGAAGACATCATCTGTTTAATATACGGCATTCTCCTCGAAGTGTAAAATCTATGGTGATTTGTGCTTTGTCATATGGATATGGGCAACTCAAGATAAGTGAGTCATTTACTTACTAGCCATACACGATCAGAGTTTCCAGATGGACCATGTCTACTTACTAAACAACTCTAAGTAGAACCTCTGTTACATTAAGGAGGCAGCAGAGCGAATCCTCCTCGGAGCAAGTGAACTGTGAGCTTCCCAAGATTTCCCAAACAAAGCAACATGGCCCTTCACTGAGACTGATTAAGAAATGAGAATGAGGGCTGGAGAGACTGCTGAGAGGTTAAAAGCACTGGCCACTCTTCCAGAGGACCAGGATTCAAATTCTTAGCAGACACATGGCAGCTCGCAGCTGTCTCTAAGTCCAGTTCTAGAGGATCTGATGCCCTCACATAGACATACGTGCAGGCAAAACAGCAATCAGTGCTAAATAAATAAATAAATAATTTCTAACAATGAGAATAAATAAATAAAAATGTCATTAGCCGACCTCCCAGCCAACTACACAGGATCAGGAAGGCACCTCTACTGGGGATGCATCTTTGTAAGAAGACTGTTCGCACCTAGCAATTGTCTTCTTCAAGCAGCAAATGAGTCTTTGATCAGGAAGGTTTCTTGATGCGCTGGATTTTTAAATTACATGGGGAGACTTACACATGGTGAAAATTCTAATGAAAAATGCCAAATGGAAAAGGTAACCAAAAGAGTGTTGCTCAAATCATCTCTCCTGATGAAACTTGAAATCAATACCGATGGGTTTGGCTCGCCCAGTTTTTGCTGAGTGGATTGGACTAGGTTGGTGAAAGAAGTTATTTTGGTTGTATTTCTTGACATGTCAATAGTTTTCTTTTGCCAGCATTCTTCCAGCTACACATGTGGCATTTAGCATTTGCAATACATGCATAGGGCGTGCTTGACTGATGAGTTAAAACCCCCCCTTTCGAAAGATCTTTTCCAAATGGACCTCCGTACTCAGTGTGTTAAATGAAGTGCAATGCAGTCAGTCAGGTATGCCTCACTTTTAGCTCTGATAAATGTATCATAGGGGTAATTTGTTGCAGATAATATGTGAAATAAAGTGTGGCCATAGATAATTATGGATTATGTGCTTATATTTTTCTATTTACATGACCTCTAATATGCCGTATAGATGATGTCCACAGACTTAGGAAAATCTGGGAAGGTGAGCGAGAGAGCAAGGAGGGGGAGGCCAAGATGGGGATTGCATCTGGGAAAAAAGAGACACAATCACATGGAGTCAATCATCGTATCTACAGAGGTTGCACCCTTACTTACAGATATTTACATTGTGCTATTATCTTGAATGAGAGATATGAGTATTCCAAGTGACATCTATGGAGTTTTATTGACGTTGTAAATTTAGTATTGTCATACTGGCAGAGTTCCCATTCAATGGTAGGAAGTAAATTTTGCTCTTAAAGGACTGGTTAACCCTACAGACGACGTCAAATTCATATCATTTGATGTGAACTATTAGTCTTTAATCTGACACACCCAAATGATGCTCTGCCCTGTTTTATGACTTCTATATATATATACTTAATATGTTCACAAATAATTAATTTATGCATAAACACATATATGCTTACTGTATATGTTATTTGTTCATGCATATTCAATAATATATATGCAATCTTGGGATGTTATAAGCAAACATCTTTCATGTATATATCTCTGTATAAACATGCCTGGAATGCATGTGATTCACCATCCTGACAGTTAACAGCATTAAGTTCTCGAGTGTTTTGCCAGATGGCTTACGTGTATTTATTAGTTGGCGCTACGTGTCTACTCCATAAAATAGGCATTGCTATTCCCACTGTACCAGTGATGAAGCAGAGGCACAGCCAGGCCTTAAATTCACTTCACATCTTCCTCGAGAAGGCTGGACCAAAGTTTGTAGCCCAAAAGAGGACATACACTCTCATGCAGCATGCCAGATTGCAAGGGCCAGCACGCTGGCTGGAAAGAGCCAGGCAAGACGTGCGTTAGGCTTTAGAAACACATCTGATTATTTGTTTATTTATTTTTAGTTTCTTTAACAATAATTGTTAAATGTCACTCACGGATGATGGTTATTAAAATGTGCCACCAGCTACGTTTAGCCCATAGGACACATTTTACCAAAACGAATTCAATGTTCCAGTTGCCCATTCAGCATAGTTTTAAAATACCCTAAGCAACGAATCAACAGCTAGCCTCACTATTGTAGGTATCTCTCTTTTAAGCCTGTTTATTTAGTTGGCTGGTCAGTTGATGCATTTATTTTTTAAGGCAAGGTCTTACCATCTTACCCTAAACTGGCCCAGAACTCATGGCCTTCTTCTTCAGCCAAAGATTACAGGTGTGTGCTCCCATTTTGACTCTTTCCCCCACCACCCAACCACCTACTGGTTGGGATTCTGACGGCCTAGGTCTTAACATGTGGGCCTACCATGCAGCCTCAGCTGACTGGACCAGAGTGCTCACAGGGCCACAAGGGGAATTCTTACACTGACAGACCCCATCTATACTGGAGACTCCACAGTGACCACAGCTTCTGCCACATGCAGGAGGAAACCTGGTCTGCAAAGGGAGGAAGTGAAAATAAGAAGATGAAAATGACTGACAGAGAAAGAATCTCAGAGGAGTCCTGTTTCCCTTGCCTAGAAAACTCAGGCTTTCTTGTAAGAACCCCAACTCCCCCACTACACCACCCCCAACTTGCCCTTCCCCCTCCTCCTCCCACCACTCCCTTACTCTTCCACTTCTCCACCCCCTACTTCCCTGCCCCCACCCTCACTTGCCACTCCCATTCCCCAACTCCCACTCCCCCACTCCCTCCACCCCCACTTTCCTCTCCCTCCTCCCTCACTCTTTCATTTCCCCACCCCACCCCCACTCCCCACCACTTTTTCCCCCTCACCCTACTCCATGACCATAAGCCTGACTCTTCTGGCATAGATTTTCGCTGGGTAAAACCAGACCTAATGCTTTTACACATTTTTATTCATTTTGAATTAGCAGACCCTTTTGAACCTAGGAGATGGTTTTTAGACGATTAAGTGCAGCAAGCGGGATGGGGTCTGGTCCTTCAGATTGCACAAAAATGTCTTATCTCCATTGAGACTTTATTTCTTTAAAGCAGGCTCCTCCCCCAGCAACACAGTCACCCCAGTGACCCCAACTGTGGTCACACTAGGTCCCATCCTCAGTACTTTCCTCACCTTAGGTTGTCGTATATCAAACTGTAGCGCCTCTCCCTCACAAACTGTCAGTTCTCTCCCTCCTATGTGCGGTCCAATAACTAAGCTCTGGTCTTCAGGCTTGGGGGCGAGCTCTTTTACCCACTGAATCATCTCACCAGCCCATGATAATACTTTTTAATGTTTATTTCAGAAAAGAAAAAAAAAACAAATCCGTAAATTGAAACGTTCCAAACCAGAAGTGGTTAAGGGATACAATTTGTGTCTAATTCTATGATTTAGACACAAAGGCAAAACAAGAAAAATGTGTTTGGTTACAATTAGGAAGTCCCTAGTTATATAAGTCACTTGGCTACTCAGTTGAGCTTAAATCTGTTTATCTTTAACAGAGGCATTTACAAGAAATAGCTCAAGTTGTGTTTAAATCAAATTAGAGTCACTTACACGGCCTAACAGCCTATGTCTCCTCAGGCACTCCTCAAGCCTAGTCTCCATTTAAATTGATGTGTATGAATTGTTTTTTATCCATTGTAATTGATGAGAATAAGTTGAATTTTTAAACATCTAACGACACCAATGAATGGTTCTCGTTTATTTAAAGGGGGTTTTTCGTTTATGTACCTGGTTATAAAAAGCTGAGAAGCCTTATTAAACTTGAGGCCTTACACAAAGAAAGAAATAATAATTCTAGGTACAAAAGAATAGTAGAAAAAACTCCGCTAGGATGAGTGTCCTTAAATGAAAATGCGATAACTGTGACAAGAGAGTCATTTTGGTCTTTGTGTGTTGATCTTATGGAAAATAAATTTAAAAACCAAAAATAATTAAATCCAGCTGCAATACGCACATAGAATTCTTAAGTCTTTTAGGGGTATTGAGGCAACCTTTATGTGTAGAATTAATGAAGACCACTTATTCATCATTTCTTCCCTTGGAAACCACAGAAGTCACACTTTCAGGGCAAATGACAAACATGACTTTTTGAAAATGCATTCTTCTGGTTCTTCGCTTGGTGCCACACACCTTTAGTCCCAGCACTCTGGAGGCAGCGGCAGGCAGAGGTCTGTGAGTTTAAGGCCAGCCTGGCCTATTTTCCAGGTCAGACAAAGTTACACAGTGAGACCTTGTCTCACAAAACAAAACACGAAAGAAAGAAAGAAAGAAAGAAAGAAAGAAAGAAAGAAAGAAAGAAAGAAGAAAGAAAGAGAAAGAAAGAAAGAGAGAAAGAAAGAAAGGTAAATAAGTAAATGTTGCGTTTTATAGAATGGCCAAGTGATCACCCATCTTGTGAGGTCAGCTTCAACAGCAGCTTTCAGTTTATTTCCTCCAGTCAAATGAATTAATTTATTTGGATATGATGTGACACAATGACATTTTTTCCTTTAGCGTGATCATGAAGATTCTCTAAGTGAAGAATCACATGGACTTGGCAGACCTTTTCTGTGTGCCATCTTGGGAGATGCTAGGTTCATTATGTTTCCCACTGAGCCCTCAGGGCCGAACCAATGACTTGGATGCGATCTGATTGCGGCATTTGCTAGTGAAAATTTTCATAGCGATGCCTGAGAACCTGTAAAACTCTAAGGCAGTGCTTCTCGATCTTCCTAATGCTGTAACCCTTTAATGCAATTCCTCACATTGTGGTGATTGTAATCATAAATTATTTTTGCTGCAAATTCATAATTAATTTTGCTGTTATAAATAATAATATAAATATATGTTATGAAGGGTATCTGTTCCCCAAAATGGGTTACAACCCGCAGGTTGGGAACCAACTCTCTAAAGAAATACCTAGTGGCTTCCACAATCAGAATCACCACAGTTCTTCCACCACAGAAGCACTTATAATGGGTCTTTAACTCTACTCTTCAAAGTCAGTAGGTCACTTGCAAACAGTCCCACTGGAAAACTAAGACTGCACATTACTTTACTTGCAATTATTTTTATTTGAGCATTTAGTCTGTAATGACTGTTGCCCAACTACAACCTCCTTGGGATCCTAGCTGGTGGTTGTTTGTTTGTTTGTTTGTTTGTTTGTTTGTGCTACAAGGAATAATAATTCTTTGGTGCCTGTATCCTGAAGAAGGTTACTTTTCGCTATCAGACTTTGCCAGCTAACCTCTTTTCAGATAATGAGACTGCAAGTCTCTTTAGTGGCTGGGCAGGGTGACTTTCCACATAATACTGAACACGTAAGAACACAACCCAATGAGAGACAAGTCACAGTTAAGGTGTTGGGGGAATTCCCAACCAATACACTAGACTGGGAAACCCCAAATAAGGCAGGAATCGTAACAAAAGAATAATACATGTCCCCAAACAGGATTTAAGGGTTCGTCAAAGAAAGGAAAGAACACCGTGACCGAGTAAAATCACATCCAGTAAGAGAGGGATATGGCTTGTTGCCACAGCTTTCAAGTGACTGAACTTTATTCCAGTTGATCACTTAATATAGTTAACTCTGTCATGATGTAGACCCTACATATAAATACACACACACACACACACACACACACACACACACACACACACACACACGAGGTGACTATCTTATTAATGAGAAGGGAGAAGGCAATGATTGACTCAGTGACAGCATCTGACTCTGAATCCTGCCCTCAGTGGTTGGGGCCTTGCTCAGACTATCAGTAGATAAAACAGTCAACCTCGCAGTAAGTTAACTTTTTAAATATACTGATCAGGTATCCTGTCTGGTTTAAAATCTTGCTTCAAGAGCTAGATGAGTCTGTGAGGAGATGAGTAGCCACAACATCTAGAGGGCAGTGGCCACAAAAGGCCAGCTCAGGACAGGGCCACGGAGTCAGTCCACTGAAAGAGGCCCACCTACGTGGACATGTAATATGTAACAAGGGTAGAGAGCTACAGGAATGCAGTCTGAGTACGCTGAAAATCCAGAGACACTGTTAGAGAACAGGTCTCCTACCCAAAGCCTGAAACTAACAAGAATCAACCCCCCAACAGCCCCGAGGAGTGCAAAGCCTTATTTGTGCTTTAGAAACTTCTCTACTGCTGTACATGGTTTCTTGGGAAGCGTACTTGGAGGTGGAGATGAACAGAAAGGGGATTAACTGGGATTAACTTCTTAGAGGGGGGATCAAAATTGAACAAGAATTACCCTGTGATGCAGAGATAATAGCCTCAGCCAGTGCCACGGGAGGCTCAGAAACAGGATGAGCAAATGAGCAGCACCCCTAGTTAAGAGGAGTCAACTGCCTACATTTGCTAGCCTGTTGAATGCAAGCCGTGCCCAGAGAGAGCCTGCATGTGAACTAGGCTACGGCAGCTACAGTCTAAGAGTGTTACCTCCAAAGAACTGCGCTGTAAGAGCTCACTGTCAGTCACTTCTGGCCGCTGAAGACGTACGTATGCGTGTCCTCCAACAGTAAGACACAGGTGTGCCACAGATCCACTGAAGACCACATCTTGCCACCCAAACCATATGCCTCATGCAGCAAGTGCACTTCACAGGAAGTAACTCATCCAAAGTTATTTATGGCCTTTTCCCTTTCTTGGAGAAACTCTCAAGATGTTTACAGAGATACAGGAGACCTTCTACCATTGTATATGACTGTGAATTTAGTTCTCTCTCTCTCTCTCTCTCTCTCTCTCTCTCTCTCTCTCTCTCTCTCCACTTTCCATTTTAGAGCCCACTAACCTCTGAGTGTCCCTCTGAAGTTCTTAGAAAATTACCTCATGGGAACTCAGGCCTCATCTCTAGGGAACTGAGCCCCCACCACCACCATCATGTATTTCTCAGGCTTGTCAGAATATGATCAAAACTGTGTAGGAGAAAGCATAAGCGTCATGATTAGAGTCACCAGGTAGCTTCAAAATGACCTGGATCATTTACTTTTCCTGAATGGATGCTAATGTGTTTTCTTGTCTATTGGTTTCTCAGCCCAAGGATTTCAAAATGATCTGGTGACATCCACAGTCAGCAGTATAATAAGATTCTCATGGTGTTCCCAGATGATGGATGCCTTCTGCCTCTAAACTGAATTAAGAGTTAAGAGTTGTGAAAATATGAAATATAAATTCCCCCAAGAGACACCGGGGAATGTAAGGAAAGCCAATTCCACATCTGCACTTGGTCCCCTGGACCCAAGTATTAGAACTGGTAGGTGTACAAACCATGCAAAGTAGACCATGTGTCTCAATCTATGTACCCTGTAGATATCAAATGCACATCTATACTTCTAAAGTGTCACCCTGCTTCTTTAGCAGGCTGATGGCTTCTGAGTGGTAGAGTAAATGATAGGAACAAGACCTATAGTCTTTTGATCACTTCCAGATCGCCATACCTACCATGATTTAAGTGACATCCTTATCTAAGGCAATATCACTAGGCATTATCTTTCAGTGATAAAGTGTTCTATAAGGTAACATACAGTGGGGACAATGCCCTGCTATCATGAAAGGCAATTGCTATAACTAGAGTCATACAACCCAAAAGATACACATGTGGTTGGTTCACTCAGAGGGTAGTAGTCATCAGAACCTCAAGTTGGCCATATTTGATAGGATGGAAACCAAGCAGTGGTTCATACCTGGATTATCATCGGTGAGTCAGAGCCCATGTTCTTAGACCCATTATGAAATCTGGGTGAGCTTACCACTGTAACAGTCAAAGGCACTCTAGCTGACCTCAGTTGTTTTAGTCAGCCCTTGAAGAGTGTTCCCCAGTGGAAAATCGAATGTGATTTTAAGAAAAGGCTTTCAGATTTTTCTTACTTCCAGTTTCTAATATTCCTCTAAGTTGTTGGCAAATTCCACTGCCTGTCACTGCTCGCAAATCTACGTCGATTTCTATACCATGTTATATGTCTCTCAACATACATTGCTAAGCTTTTCATCACCCTAATGAAGTTCCTGAGGCATGTAAACTTTATAAAGAAAGAGTACATATTTAGCATAGCTCACAATTTTAGAAGCTGACAGCTCAAACATCAATGCCCAGGATCTAGAAATAGCCTCTTCGCTATACCACCTCACGGCGAATGGCAGTAATAAAAGTCAATTTTAAGAGAAAAACCTCTTAAAATAGGAAGTCCAAGAGTCCAAAGATCCAGTGTCTTCTAAAGGTATATCCTCTTTACTAGGCCTACCATCATTCCATACCACACCGAGGACAAATCTCTAAAACATAAGCCTTGGGATTACAAACAATATCTAAACCGTAGCACCATATAGGGATGCTGGGTGCACCTGAAAAGACTCTTACTACTGGAAAAAAATCTCCCAACATATTCCTTCAGGGATGTTCATGAATCCAGCTTCTGGAAGATTCAAATCATTTGGCTCTTAAGTTCATGAGTCAAGCCAACCCATCTATGAACTAATTCCAGACTTGTCTCTCCTGTCATCTGGGGTCAGGGCCTCTCCATGTAGGTAGGAGCTAAGATAGAGAAGCTAGAGCAGTGGTAGAGGGTAAGATGTTCTGGACATACACTTAACATCTTATCCATACCTCCCAATCTAGTCTATGTGCATGAATCCCATCTTATAACAGGTTACTACAGGGCCTTTACTGGCCTTATAACTCAATGAGTTTAAGAACTGAGACCAACATGCTCCACAAACTCCATGCCCTTTTAATTTTAATTACACAATCATTGCTTATACCACAGGGTATTCTGTGTTGTACAACCTAAGAAGCACCTTCAATTTCCTTCATAACCTTTCACAGCACTGGCCCCCCTCTAAAGATATCAGACTCCCCGTGGATGGGTCAAGGCAGCATTCCCCAATATGAACTGCATGGTCTTCAGAACTAGTATGATCCATTAGGTATTTGCTTCTCTCTTGGTGATATAACCTTCTCTTCCATCATTACATTTGATGCCTTGGCCTGTACCAGAGCATACAACCTCTAAAATGTAAGTGATTTCACAGTATCCTGAATTTTCTTGTTCAAAAATCTCACGTGGTTCAAATAACAAGTAGTTGCCAGTAGCATTGCATAGCAATGTGATGGTTGATAAAATATCTGCATGGTTATGCTGTTCCTTAGACAATCGTGATGGATAGTGAGAGAGAAAAATCTTGTGATGAACTGATGAATATATATTGTTGATCGAATATATCGAATCTTCACCAGGTCACAAAAGAGACTCTTTGCCATGTCTGAGGAATTATACCATGTACCTGAGGACATACTTCTCAGAAGTCTTCCACACCTGATATAATGGATGTGGCTGGTATCACTACCTGGTTGGGTGTATAGAAGTTGACTGTCATCCTCCAGGGTCATTTGAGTTTGGTAAGTTCCAGTGTACATAGTAAATTGGCTGAACCCGTGATGGAGACTAATATTCCTGCACTGGTTGGAGCTTTAAGATTGCCTCAGATGTTGATAAATCTACAAGTGTGTACCACTATTTGTGTGTACTTTTCTAGACCTTCAAAGTCATCTGAGTAGTTTTCATTAATATAACCCATAGTACTAATGTAGAGATTCTTCCAACTAACTCGAAGCATTAATTCCAAATTTACATTCATGGAGCAAGGAAATGACCATTGTATGTCTCCCTGGGTCCAATGGGCCTTTGTGATCCAAAATTCACCAATGACACACCTATAACCTAGCCCATAAAGAGCCCCAGGAAATGATGAAAATCAAGGGGCCCTAGAAACTAAAGTTGACTTAGAACATGTGTCCAGTGGCCTGCAAAATATTTAGTTCATACCTTTTGGTTTATGGTTTCTCAGGCAAATGTCAATAGGTCTACTTGGCAAGTGACTGAACTGATAATCATTGTTTCTACTTTAGCTGACATTGGATTTCTCTCCTGAACTTAGCCATTGGGTTTTAATTCTGTAAACCACCTTAGGACCTAAGGAGGACTACTACCTGTGACTGTCCTCTGAGGCACAGGCTTAGTTTGAGGTTTCCAACTTGTCCTATTCATTTGATTGCCCTGACACGTAGATCATGAAGCTAGTGTGGGGGTTTTCAGCTGCCTTCAGAATTCTAATTATTAATTATAGATTTCTTTAAGAAATATTATCATTGGTTGTCTATCTACCTTACTCCATTCTGTACTTCATTAATCATCACCATAACCTTTTATGGAACAGGCTCACTTGCTGCCCTCCCACCCTTGCTGTATATTTCTGTAAATGGTCCCATCTCGCTCTAATAGGCAGATGCTACAATTCTGCATGTATATCAGATTCCTGATAATCCTATTAAATACAGTTTTATAACCTTACCCTTTCTATCTTCAAATTCAGCTATCTCTGAGCCATACTGACAATACCATGGCATCTTCTGTCAGCAAAATCTAAATCACTTTGGTAACGGTGAGCATTCTTTAAACTCTTTTACAGAATATAGTTGACTGACACTTCCTCAAGACTTCTGTAGTATCTGTACTCCAGCATTCCCACTCTTTAGTATATTGGAATTCCTCAGTGCACTGTTTGTCAGAGCACTTCTTGGTTCTCAACTGAATGTGGACCATCACTTTCTCCAAGCTTTAAGAGCAATTTGAATGCCATGTTACAATCATCTTCTTGTGTCCTTTCCAACTACGCCCTGTATCATAGAATTATTCAACTTCGATAACCTCCCCTTCTATTCCACAGCATCCCTCCTCTATAGTTATCTTCTCAATCCGATACCCACAGGAGCCATACCTTCTTAGCTCCCGCTGGTATAAGTGAGCTGAACCCTGCAACTCCTTACAGATAGAGTTCCTTCCTCTGCTTAGCACAAAAGCTTGTCTCCTGCTGGGTTACCTGGTAACTTGGCCCTCACCGTTGGTCTACTGGTCTACCAACCAGGAGGGAGAAGTAACGAAAGGGTTATATATTGTCATCTGAGACAAACACTTCTGCAGCTTCCTTAAAAAGCATGGAATGTGACCGTTATAGGTAGGTGCAGACCGTACACAGACCCAGAAGATTCAGGTGGGACTGCACAGACAGAAACTTTTCCAGTGTTTCGTTACCAGGTTGAATCTCTAGCTCTCATTTTTTTTTTGTATTCGGGGTTTTAACTTTGCTGCAGAAAACATGCCAGAGAGTAGACTTTAACCCTGTGATGCTCTGCATTCTTTCACTTCTTTCTTCACCTCTGTTTCTAATGGGCTCATATTCTTTGTTTATGGTAATGGATTTCACAGAAACATCTTCATCTAAGTATATCATGTACTCTGACAACACTTACCCCTTCCTCCCCTTCTCCCTCATCTTATCCTTCTTCCAGGTGGTCCCACTTCCATTTTGGTGTCACATTCATAAAGATTATGTATAGATTTCATACATGATATATATATATATTATATATACATATATATACATATGTATGTGTTATAATCTAAGATCCACATAGGAGAAAAATGTGCCTTTTTTCTTTGTTGATAGTTTATTTCACTTAATAAAATTTCCAGTTGCATACAGTTTTCCTAAAAATTATATAAATTTTTTCTTTATGGCTGACTAAAACTCCATAGTTACATATGTATTTGTGTGTGTGTGTGTGTGTACACATGCATACATACATATATACACACATACATACATCATGCATATCACATTTTCTTTACTCATTTGTATATTGATAAACACCTAAACTGATTCCATTCTTTGATCATTATGAACAGTGCCACAAACATGGGTGGGCTAGTATCTGTTGAGATCCATTTGGGTGTACTTTACAGGACTAGTAGAATTGAAGGCTACAGAAGTACAATTTTTAGATTTTTGAGTAACCATCAAACTGCCTTCTATAGTCGCTATACTAGTCACATTCCCATCAGTAGAGACTAAGGATTTCTTTCCTCATCTTCCACAACCCCCATATCTTTGTGGCTATTTGTTCTCTTAATGGCCACCATTTTGACTTTTATTGAGATGAAGCTCATTGTAGTTTTGATTCACATTTCCCTGACCTAAAAGATATTGAACACTTTCATTGGCTGTTTGTATTTTAACTTTTGAGAACTGACTATTTATTTAGTTTGTCATTTTATATTGGCTACTCTTATAATCCCAGATCATCTTCACTTTCTGATTTCCAGCTGTAAAGGGTATAGGAGTCTTTGTGGGCTACCATGTGCTTTCTGGCTTTCACACATAGGCCTATGTTGGAGAACCACCTTTAGCCTTTCATTGTCTTTTGTCTAATAATTCAGTAGACCCTAGCAAGAGCTACCTAAGTCCTTCCCCCTCTAACTACTACATGAAAATACCAAAGTTCGATGTATACTCAGTGGGTTATAGCTGTCCGTGTGTGCTTTTTCCAAATTTAACACCAGAGAAAAATTAATCAGTTGCTATGCTACTTCATGCCAGAGATTGTCAATGGGCCATCTACCACCATAAAATGTGAAATTGCTCACACCTAGCTGATTGGGGATATTGTTCCAAAATCCCACTTGAGAATCTATCTCCTAAGACAGTTCATGTTCCAACCCTCCACAAGCCATAGGTCAGGCTCCTGACCTATCAAAGTTTGATATGAAGATCTGAGTAGACAATTTCCTGGGGAGTTGTCTTGACAATAACACCTGTGAGGGAGTATGTGACATAGTACTGAGCATAAGAAGCTGAACTATCAGACATTTATAGGCAGAGCCTCAGCTGACCTTGTGGAAAATTCTGAAACTGAATGACCTTTGGATATGCCCTTACTTGAAGCAAAGCCTTGAAGGCCTTTCTGTTTCCATTTGGACTCTTTGGATGTAGGCTTCCCTTAGAGAAGGATATACCTTTGAGGAAGAGTGTACCCTTTGGCCAATGGACAAATATGGGAGAGGAAGTCAAGTTTGTGTCTTTAATGGGACAAACTCATGGGGGTTAAAGCATGGTTTAAAAAGGGAAAACGTAAAGCACAGTGTCTGTGATGCTATTTATGGAACCAAAGTGTTCAGGTTTGAGATCTCCTACAATCTGAAGGACTGTGCACATCATTCAGGAGTAACAAACAGGTTTGTAGAAGCTTTAATGAAGAGTAGCTAAAGAGAGAAGATGGACAGAATATGAATTTGTCAGTATGCTTCAAGCATTTAACCAGGAAATGGGTGTCTTGTTTTAATGTGCTATTTTTCAGATGAGACGGCCAAGGCTGAATGTAAATCCCAGTTATCCATTTTCTTAATCATTTGTCAAACTGATTTCATTATTTATTACATCACTTCATATTTCAAATACTTAATATCCATTAATCATTAATTATGGGATTGGCTCTATTATTGACTTCATTTTATATCAGAGGTCCAGTAAGGGCAAACATTTACTTGCTCTGTGAGAGGCCTCTTCGTTTAATTTACCAAATAATCACATTTAAAACTGAAAAGCCTGCCTCCATCAATTATTAGCTGTATTTTTTCCTTAGGCTGTTTTCTATTCCTATAACGAAATACCTGAAAGCCAGAAATGTACAAAGACTAGAAGCTTATATCACTCAAAATTCAGGGGGCTGGGAAGCTCAAGGACGTGGCCTTTGCATTTATCTGGCTAAAAGTGTTCTTGCCGCAAAGGCGCAGAGGTTATCCCAGGTTAACTCAGAATGAGCGCACAAATAACCCCTCTCTCTCCTTACAAAGTGGCTAATCTCTCCTAGCTCCCTCTACATTTGTGATTTCATCTAAACCCAATTACCTTCCAAAGGCTCTGCTTCCAAACACACTTAACACTTGAAGTTAGCTCAGCTTACAACACAAGAGCTTATAGAAGACACATCCAAACTAACAGTGACCTTACACCAGCAACATGACCTCTCTAAGCCTGATCCCTTATATGTAAAATAGGAACCTGCCTAGTGATTTATGGACGTGTAATGTTCTCACACCAATACCATCATGAACCATCACATTATCACCATAAAGAGACACCCTTTTGTCCAGATAAGCATCTTCCCTCAGTAGATGGCTCTGTTTCTTGCTGTGTTTAAATCACTTTAATTCTAATTTACAGATTATCATCTTGTAAAGCCAATTAACTATTAGTGTATCTACATATCCCAAGGTTAGTTCATAATATGTTTACTGAGCTCAATGAGGCAGAACACGCTCCATATTGAAGAGTTTGGTTCCATATGACCAAGCCCTCTTGCTTACTTAGTCTAAGATCAGCTTCTGAATCTGAGAGGAAGAGAAGATACCATTCTCCACAGGAAGTATGTCACAGTCACCAACACCTCTGTCCTGGATATGTTGTCTGCCATATCAGAATTCACTTTTTCCTCCTACCTTCCCTGTGCCCTGGCATACTTATTGATAATACTGACAATGAGCCCCAATCCCCCCATTGGTCTTGATGATGGGGTGTGAGGATAATAAATTAAATATCAGAGTGGTTGAGAAGAGGAAAATTGGGAGTGTGTTAGGACTTTCTTCCTCTGTGTCCCTCCTGACAGATCATCCTTATTAGGGGACACCCTTACAGCTTTATCTCCTTGCAGTAATGCACCTATATCTGGAATCACTAACTCCAGTCTGAGGAAAGTTCCATTCCTGTGCCCCTTTGTCTAGGGTAGTAATGGTTCCACTGTTTCCAGAACCAAGAAATGGAATTTTACCTCACTTATGTTCTTTTTTTTTTTTTAACTTGAGTATTTCTTATATACATTTCGAGTGTTATTCCCTTTCCCGGTTTCCGGGCAAACACCCCCCTCCCCCCTCCCCTTCCCTATGGGTGTTCCCCTCCCAACCCTCCCCCCATTGCCGCCCTCCCCCCAACAGTCTAGTTCACTGGGGGTTCAGTCTTAGCAGGACCCAGGGCTTCCCCTTCCACTGGTGCTCTTACTAGGATATTCATTGCTACCTATGAGGTCAGAGTCCAGGGTCAGTCCATGTATAGTCTTTAGGTAGTGGCTTAGTCCCTGGAAGCTCTGGTTGCTTGGCATTGTTGTACATATGGGGTCTCGAGCCCCTTCAAGTTCTTCCAGTTCTTTCTCTGATTCCTTCAACGGGGGTCCTATTCTCAGTTCAGTGGTTTGCTGCTGGCATTCGCCTCCCTGTTTGCTGTATTCTGGCTGTGTCTCTCCGGAGAGATCTACATCCGGCTCCTGTCGGCCTGCACTTCTTTGCTTCATCCATCTTGTCTAATTGGGTGGCTGTATATGCATGGGCCACATGTGGGGCAGGCTCTGAATGGGTGTTCCTTCTGTGTCTGTTTTAATCTTTGCCTCTCTATTCCCTGCCAAGGGTATTCTTGTTCCCCATTTAAAGAAGGAGTGAAGCATTCACATTTTGATCATCCGTCTTGAGTTTCATTTGTTCTAGGCATCTAGGGTAATTCAAGCATTTGGGCTAATAGCCACTTATCAGTGACTGCATACCATGTGTGTTTTTCTGTGATTGGGTTACCTTACTCAGGATGATATTTTCCAGTTCCGACCATTTGCCTACGAATTTTATAAAGTCATTGTTTTTGATAGCTGAGTAATATTCCATTGTGTAGATGTACAACATTTTCTGTATCCATTCCTCTGTTGAAGGGCATCTGGGTTCTTTCCAGCTTCTGGCTATTATAAATAAGGCTGCGATGAACATAGTGGAGCACGTGTCTTTTTTATATGTTGGGGCATCTTTTGGGTATATGCCCAAGAGAGGTATAGCTGGATCCTCAGGCAGTTCAATGTCCAATTTTCTGAGGAACCTCCAGACTGATTTCCAGAATGGTTGTACCAGTCTGCAATCCCACCAACAATGGAGGAGTGTCCCTCTTTCTCCACATCCTCGCCAGCATTTGCTGTCACCTGAGTTTTTGATCTTAGCCATTCTCACTGGTGTGAGGTGAAATCTCAGGGTTGTTTTGATTTGCATTTCCCTTATGACTAAAGATGTTGAACATTTCTTTAGGTGTTTCTCAGCCATTCGGCATTCCTCAGCTGTGAATTCTTTGTTTAGCTCTGAACCCCATTTTCTTATAGGGTTATTTGTCTCCCTGCGGTCTAACTTCTTGAGTTCTTTGTATATTTTGGATATAAATCTCTATCTGTTGTAGGATTGGTAAAGATCTTTTCCCAATCTGTTGGTTGCCGTTTTGTCCTAACCACAGTGTCCTTTGCCTTACAGAAGCTTTGCAGTTTTATGAGATCCCATTTGTCGATTCTTGATCTTAGAGCATAAGCCATTGGTGTTTTGTTCAGGAAATTTTCTCCAGTGCCCATGTGTTCCAGATGCTTCCCTAGCTTTTCTTCTATTAGTTTGAGTGTGTCTGGTTTGATGTGGAGGTCCTTGATCCACTTGGACTTAAGCTTTGTACAGGGTGATAAGCATGGATCGATCTGCATTCTTCTACATGTTGACCTCCAGTTGAACCAGCACCATTTGCTGAAAATGCTATCTTTTTTTCCATTGGATGGTTTTGGCTCCTTTGTCAAAAATCAAGTGACCATAGGTGTGTGGGTTCATTTCTGAGTCTTCAATTCTATTCCATTGGTGTATCTGTCTGTCTCTGTACCAATACCATGCAGTTTTTATCACTATTGCTCTGTAATACTGCTTGAGTTCAGGGATAGTGATTCCCCCTGAAGTCCTTTTATTGTTGAGGATAGTTTTAGCTATCCTGGGTTTTTTGTTATTCCAGATGAATTTGCAAATTGTTCTGTCTAACTCTTTGAAGAATTGGATTGGTATTTTGATGGGGATTGCATTGAATCTGTAGATCGCTTTTGGTAAAATGGCCATTTTTACTATATTAATCCTGCCAATCCATGAGCATGGGAGATCTTTCCATCTTCTGAGGTCTTCTTCAATTTCTTTCTTCAGAGTCTTGAAGTTCTTATTGTACAGATCTTTTACTTGCTTGGTTAAAGTCACACCGAGGTACTTTATATTATTTGGGTCTATTATGAAGGGTGTCGTTTCCCTAATTTCTTTCTCGGCTTGTTTCTCTTTTGTGTAGAGGAAGGCTACTGATTTATTTGAGTTAATTTTATACCCGGCCACTTTGCTGAAGTTGTTTATCAGCTTTAATAGTTCTCTGGTGGAACTTTTGGGATCACTTAAATATACTATCATATCATCTGCAAATAGTGATATTTTGACTTCTTCTTTTCTGATCTATATCCCCTTGACCTCCTTTTGTTGTCTGATTGCTCTGGCTAGAACTTCAAGAACTATACTGAATAAGTAGAGAGAGAGTGGGCAGCCTTGTCTAGTCCCTGATTTTAGTGGGATTGCTTCAAGTTTCTCTCCATTTAGTTTAATGTTATCAACTGGTTTGCTGTATATGGCTTTTACTATGTTTAGGTATGGGCCTTGAATTCCTATTCTTTCCAGGACTTTTATCATGAAGGGGTGTTGAATTTTGTCAAATGCTTTCTCAGCATCTAATGAAATGATCATGTGGTTTTGTTCTTTCAGTTTGTTTATATAATGGATCACGTTGATGGTTTTCCGTATATTAAACCATCCCTGCATGCCTGGGATGAAGCCTACTTGATCATGGTGGATGATTGTTTAGATGTGCTCTTGGATTCGGTTTGCCAAAATTTTATTGAGTATTTTTGCGTCGATATTCATAAGGGAAATTGGTCTAAAGTTGTCTTTCTTTGTTGGGTCTTTGTGTGGTTTAGGTATAAGAGTAATTGTGGCTTGATAGAAGGAATTCGATAGTGCTCCATCTGTTTCAATTTTGTGGAATAGTTTGGATAATATTGGTATGAGGTCTTCTATGAAGGTTTGATAGAATTCTGCACTAAACCCGTCTGGACCTGGGCTCTTTTTGGTTGGGAGACCTTTAATGACTGCTTCTATTTCCTTACGAGTTATGGGGTTGTTTAACTGGTTTATCTGTTCCTGATTTAACTTCGGTACCTGGTATCTGTCTAGGAAATTGTCCATTTCCTGTAGATTTTCAAGTTTTATTGAATATAGGCTTTTATAGTAAGATCTGATGATTTTTTGAATTTCCTCTGAATCTGTAGTTATGTCTCCCTTTTCATTTCTGATTTTGTTAATTTGGACACACTCTCTGTGTCCTCTCGTTAGTCTGGCTAAGGGTTTATCTATCTTGTTGATTTTCTCAAAGAACCAACTTTTGGTTCTGTTGATTCTTTCTATGGTCCTTTTTGTTTCTACTTGGTTGATTTCAGCTCTGAGTTTGATTATTTCCTGCCTTCTACTCCTCCTGGGTGTATTTGCTTCTTTTTGTTCTAGAGCTTTTAGGTGTGCTGTCAAGCTGCTGACATATGCTCGTTCCTGTTTCTTTCTGCAGGCACTCAGCGCTATGAGTTTTCCTCTTAGCACAGCTTTCATTGTGTCCCATAAGTTTGGGTATGTTGTACCTTCATTTTCATTAAATTCTAAAAAGTCTTTAATTTCTTTCTTTATTTCTTCCTTGACCAGGTTATCATTGAGTAGAGCATTGTTCAATTTCCACATATATGTGGGCATTCTTCCCTTATTGTTATTGAAGACCAGTTTTAGGCCGTGGTGGTCTGATAGCACGCATGGGATTATTTCTATCTTTCTGTACCTGTTGAGGCCCGTTTTTTGACCAATTATATGGTCTTGAAAATCATTCCTTTATGAAGCTACCAGTTACCACATACTTGAGTATAACTTCTGTTTCTTGTTGGGATTCTGATTGGTATGACTTACCAAACAAATATAAACACTGTCACTCAAGGATCTGTGTCTGGATCATACTTCTGTACCCTATACTACATGACCTCCCCTGTCAGGCCATGTTCATGCTCTTGCTCAATCCTTGAATACCTTAGATCATATACAATAATGGGACTATTTCTGGTAGTATTTTATGGTGACTAAAAACTTAAATCCATCAATTTTATCTCAAGCTCTCGTTTGATAGGAAGTCTTACATAAGCTATTCAAGGAGACCCTTTTCTTACCCCTAGTCATCTCCAAGCTGGTCAGCCTCTTGACCTAAATTCTCGTGGCTGACAGGTCACTTCTGCTGATATTGTTACTGCCTATCAGCTTTGTCATAGAAACGTTTGACCTGATCCACGTGCTTCGAGAATTCCATGATTCCCCCTCTGAATCCTCGCCATCTGAACATTTAATACCAAAATCAATTGCAAAGCGTTTTAGATCCAGGATTATAAAAGACATAGTCTAGCTGTCACTGCCTTCCCCCTGGACGGTCATTCCCTGTCAGCAGCAGGCAGTTCGGGTACAACTCCTCACACTTTCCCCTTTTAGCACAGACCCAGTAACACCTAATCAGTCTTCCTTTCTACATTCCTGACCCTGGTTACTCCAGCAACATCCTGGCCTTTCTTCTTAAATATGACTTTATCTTTGCCATATGTACACACATGAGCTTAAACATGCTGAGTTTGTGTGTAGCATAGTCTCCCTTACTCACAGATGAGCAATCACTACATTTCCTTATGTACATCCTTGAAATATAGTTTAGGGGTAAATAGGAATGGTCAGACTACGTGGTTTGTCTAATCAGTTGCAGACATGCACTGCTCACAAGCATCATGGTGCTTCCAGCTCAGAGTAGATGGAGATATGAGCTCTGTGTATCTATCTGCCATGCACCAAGTACCTGAAATAGAGTGAGGAGAGGGAAGAATGCCTAGTGAGGAACAAACATATCCAGTTTGGAACTAGTTTTTGTTTGTTTGTTTTTGTTTTGTTTTGTTTTGTTTTGTTGTTGCTGTTGCTGTTACTGTTGCTGTTGTTGTAAGAACTCGTAACAGTGGGAGCAGGACCTGTCTCTGTCTCTGACTCTGTTGCCTGCCTTTAGGACCCCTTCTGGGTTGCCTCATCTAACCTTAATAGGAAGTGCATAGTCTTAACTGCAACTTGATATGCTATGGCTGATTGATAGCTATGGGAGGCCTGCCCTTTTCTAAAGAAAAATGGAGGAGGAGTGGAGTGGGTGTGGTGATTGGGAGGGGGCTGGGAGGAGAGGATGGAGAGCAAACTGCTGTTATGATGTAAAAGTAAGAAGAAGAAAAATGGAAAGAAAGAAAGAAAGAGAGAGGGAAAGAAAGAACAAAAGAAAGAAAAGAGGGAAAGAAGGAAGAAAAAAAGAAAGAAAGAAAGAAAGAAAGAAAGAAAGAAAGAAAGAAAGAAAGGAGGGAGAGAAGAAAGGAAGGAAGGAAGAAAGAAAGGAAGGAAGGAAGGAAGGAATGAAGGAAGGAAGGAAAGAGGGAAAGAAGGAAGGAAGGAAAGAAAGAAAGAAAGAAAGGAAAGAGGGAAAGAAGAAAAAAGAAAGAAAGAAAGGAAAGAGGGAAAGAAGGAAAAAGGAAAGGAAGAAAGATAGAAAGGAAGGGAGGGAGGAAGGAAGGAAAGAAGGAAGGAAGGAAAGAAGGAAGGAAGGAGAAAACTAAACAGCAACAACAAGAAAGAACACATCTGTTTGAAGAATAAAGTGTTTCTCTTCAAACGATATCGTGTATAACAACTTATTTAAAAGCGTTTAATAGGGTATGCTGATATTAACATGCTGCAGAGAGACCGTCATACATGTCGTGAGTTCAATTGAACCCTGATTTCCATACCCTATGTCACAGTAGCTAGTTTCCCTCCCTTAGGAGGAAGGTGGATAACACTCCACAGAGCCAATCATTTTGCCACAGCATGGAGCCCTGCACATGGGTGACTACCTTTTTCCTCTGAAATTAACAAGAGCAGGCAGAGGGTTGAAGCTCAAGTGAGTGAGGTCAAGTCAGACTGAAGACATGATGGTTAACCAATTCTTGATCTTTCAACCAAGTGAGGTCTGGTTTCCCATCTAGATCATAGTGTTTTCTAATGCCAGTAACATGACCTGAAAAGCATTCAAATGTTTTAAAATTCAGGCCAAATGTTTGAATTCTAGAGAACATAAATGTCATAATCTTCCATAATGATACTTGTGTCAAAACAGTCTACAGATCTGTGGTGATGTGTATTACACATGAATTGTGATTCCAGGAAAGCAAGACACTCCATGGTCTGACCTAGTGGGTCAGTCAGTCAAAGGAAGGCTCATGGGCAAACTCCTCCAAGCAGAGGCACTGACTGAGCACAAACTGAGCCTCCTTCTCAGAAGCACATGTTTTATTTACCTCCATTCATAGCTTTCAATCTTCTGGAAGAGCAGCAAGTGCTCCTTGTGGCTGAGCTGTCTCTCCAGGCTATGATCTAAGTTTTCTATTCCCATCTTGAGTGTTATCCTCCAGAAGATTGTCAGTCACTAATGTCCCCTGCAGCTTTACTGACACCTACTCTGACAGGCTTTTGCACCACAGCGGTCATTCTCATTCCCCACAGCATAGTGAAAGTCCACATTCATAAACACAGTGGTAAGTTTCTTTATTTAAAATTCTGTTCCTTGTTTTACTTGGTTCTGGGCACTATTCTCTCTCTTCTTCCACTGCCTGATGGGCTGCTGCCCCTCATACCCCTTTATAGGTCTAAACATTGAGGATTCCATGAACTTTATTCCCCCTGACCCAACTTTCTTGATGACTTCGGCTAATCTTGGATCTCTATACAGCATGTAAAATCCAACAATTTTAAAATCACATCCTCCAACTTGTCTTCTTGCAGACTTCATATTTTTACATGCAACCCTCTTCCTATTAGCTTAGATCAGCGGATCTCAACCTGTGAGAGGTGACCCTTTGTGAGTCAAATGACCTCCTCACAGGGATCATATAAGACCATCAGAAAACACAGCTATTTCTATTATAATTTATGTTAGGAGCAAAATTACAGTTATGAGGTAGCAAAGGAAATTTAATGATTGGAGGGAGTCACCACAACATGAGGAATCGTATTAAATAGTTGCAGCATTAGGAAGGGCAAGAAACACTGGCTTAGATGTTTACTCTACACCTCCAACAACATGCTCAAAAACATTTTGATTATATCCATACTCTGAAAGTTTCTTTAATATCTCTGTAAATAATTTTTTTGTCTTTTTAACTGCTTGAATTAAAACCCTGACATCTTCCTTGCCTCTCTTCCTCCACTCATTAATATATCTGAGTCATTGTCAACAGAGATGGCTTGGGCCACAGAGCTTAGAATAGTAATCTGAGCTACAAAAGGAGAGAAACAAATACCTTCAGGAAGTTCTAAGAGGAATGCAAGAGACTTAAGAAAAAAAGGCCATAGTATTTGAAGCATTGTCTCACTGACGCTTAGACCCTCCAGCAAAGGACTCTCTAAACAGGGCTAAGGAGATTGCTGCCCTTTGAAATATATGTTTAGCTCCTGATCCCTCAAAACAAAGAAATAAAAGACATGACGTCCTGAAGAGATTTTACAAAGCTGGATAAAAGAGCGGGGGAGTAAGGAGATAAGAGAAGAAAAAGCTTCTGAGTAACCAGAAGGGAACCTGAGGTCTGGGAGGGATCACCAGCTCCTGTTCTCTTCTTTCCTGGCCACTTGCTTCCTCGGATCTCATAAACTTTTTCATCTCTTTTCAAGTGGTGCAGGGGGAGTCATAAACAAGCAGCTTTGACCAATGCACATGGCAGCTCAATGGGACCAAACGAACAAGCTTGCTTTAGAGCCTGCTGCTCATTGGCGTCTCCCTAGAACTTTGCACTTGGGGTGTCCCTCCAAAGCAAGTAGAGTAGATACTCTAAACTCACTAAGAAAACGTAAAATGGGAGAACTCCAAAGTTTCTCCATCACAGAAGCAGCCCGATGCAGCTGGATGTGCTAAATGCTCAAGAGGAGTTTCAAGAAAAATAGGAAAAGCAAGAGCCTATGACGTCTCCTCACCTGCCTCAGTATTGCATTCAAGGCACGACTCCATTTTGATTCTAATAAGGGCCAGCCTGGCCCTTGCCCATTTTAGTTAGGGATGGATTCTTAGAGATGACAATGGTACCCCAGCATACATATATAAAGAAAAAATCTGGCTGTGGTGGTGCAAATATATAATCCCAGCACTGAGAAGGCAGAAGCAGGAGGATCCCTGAGACTTGCTAGAGCAGCCTAAGTGATGATGAGTTTCAGGACAGTAAGACATACACACAATACACATACACAAGCACAGGCACAGGCACACACACAATACACATACACAAGCACAGGCACACACACAATACACACACACACATACAATACACATACACACACAATACACACACACACTACCACACACACACACACATACACACACACACTACCACACACACACACATACACACACACACTACCACACACACACATACACACACACACTACCACACACACATACAATACACATACACACACAATACACACACACACTACCACACACACACAATACACATACACACACAATATACACACACACTACCACACACAGACACAGACACACACAGAGACACACATACACACACACTACCACACACACATACAATACACACACACACAATACACACACACACTACCACACACAGACACATACACACACACACTACCACACACACATACAATACACATACACACACAATACACACACACACTACCACACACACAATACACATACACATACACACACAATATACACACACACTACCACACACAGACACAGACACACACAGAGACACACATACACACACACACTACCACACACACATACAATACACATACACACACAATACACACACATACTACCACACACACACAATATACATACACACAATATACACACACAGACACAGACACACACAGAGACACACATACACACACTACCACACACACATACAATACACATACACACGCATACTACCACACACACAATATACATACACACACAATACACACACACACTACCACACACACACACACACACACACACACACACATACAATCTGGCTTCTAACGATGAAAATGAAATAAAGATAAGTAAGCACTTAATTCATACAATCAACTTCATCTAGAGTTTTCTAGTTTTTCTTCTAAACCTTATCCATAACTTCAAAAGCTTTGATCAACAGCTTCCTCTCTCCACCTGTTATATTTTTCAGCTAATCACTTATTTTAAGGTTGTGTTTTCAGTCCCCCTTAGGAACAAAACTGATGGAATTGTACTTATATTAAAAGGGAGGGGTTGACTAAAGCCCTCTGCATGCTAGACAGACTGACAAACCCCAGAGCTGCTCAGTCTGTGAAGCTGTATGCCTTCACACCCACCATCTGGTACTGGAAGTCTAGAAGATTCCTATAAGTTACTGATCCTTAGACCACATATGTCTTTGGCCTCCATCTTTGTACACACACACACACACACACACACACACACACACACACACACGCACACTATTTGAAAAATAATAGAGAGATGGAGATGAAGTATAGAGTTGGTTGGATGATTTAGAGCATGTGCTTTGCATCTTCCTCATTTTTCATTTTCATCTTTAGAGACCAGAATCTCTCTCTGTCTCTATCTCTATTTCTCTGGGGGGGGGGGGTTGCGAGGAGGGAAATGCATATGTGTGTATACCTATAAATATGCATGAACATGGAAGTCAGTGATCAATCTAGGTGTCAGTCCACACAGGAGATTGTAGAAACTGCCTCTGACGTCAGTATAGGACAGCAGCAACAGTGGCAGCAATAAATACAATCAGGAGTGAAGAGAAGTCATACAGACCTCCCTGCGTTATCCGAGGACCTCTTTATGCCAGGGCCACTAGTTATAATGTTATACCCATCCTTAGTGTGGATCTTTTCCCTACCAGTTAATCTCTTTGGAGCATTCTAATGAACATGTCTCAAAATATATTTCCTAGGTTTCCTCCAGACCCTGTCTTGCTATTTCAAAAGCAAAAATTGCAGCGGTTTGATTTTATCAGTGAAGACTCAGAAGCCAGATGCTGGGGTAAAGACCTGCTAGCTAAGAGAAGCAGAGAAAGCACCCAGCTGACCTTCTTACTCCATGGAAGGCCCAGAAGGAAAAAGCTCCTTCTACTTCTCCACACTGTCTTCAATACCCTTCAACTCAAAGACCCTCCTTTCTGTTTACTTATGTTCACTCCCTATCATCTGGTTTCTTGCCCTGCCTCTGGCTTGACTGAGGGTGGACTTTACTTAGCTTTTGGATTAAAGATGTGTGCTAGGGCTGAGCCTTACCACAACAAGGATTTTCTAGTTCACAATCGTGGGGTTCACAATGTGATCAACTATCCTGCAACACTGTCTAGTTGACAATCAAGATTAACTGTGACCGCTACTAGACAGTCTTTTTCCTTAATTTCAGGTATCATGTCTAGTTCAAGTCCATGCACTGTGTTGGCTGACACAGGTTAGGATCATTTTGGAAGAAGAAACCTTGATAGAGAAAATAACCCTAGCAGATTGGCCTGTTGACAAGCCTGTAGTACTTTTGCTTGATTGATAAAAGATGTTGGAGGGCCCTTAGTTGTGTGAAGAAGAAAACTGTGAAAGCCCGGAGAGAACAGGCTGTGAAGCAGCATTCCTCCAACATTTCTGCTTTGTTTCTGCCTTGAGTCCCTTCCCTGACTTCTGTCAGTGATGGAGTGTAAGTTGGACAGGCAAGGTGAGGTAAAATCTTTCCTTCTCATGTTGCTTTTTTTTTCCAGAGCTGGGGACCCAGGGCCTTGCGCTTGCCAGGCAAGCGCTCTACCACTGAGCTAAATCCCCAACACCCCTCATGTTGCTTTTGGTTATGGTATTTATCAAAGCAATGGAAACTCGAACTAGGACACTTCTGCATCAGTTCTCCAGCTACAGAAGGGTTATTCCCATTGCTCTCATTCTCTGATTACAAACGCCTTCATTAAGGACTGATTTTAGGCAAAGTTACACAATGGCTACTGTACAGGGGACATGAGGTATACATGTCTTAGTTAGGGTTTCTATCTCTGTGATTAAAACACATGGCAGAAAATAATTTAGCAAAGAAAGGTTTGTTTCAGCTTATAATTTCACATAATGGTTCTTCACTATAGGAAGTTGGTGAAGGATCTCAGCAGGACAGGAACCAGGAGGCAGGAACTGAAGCAGAGGCCCTGGGAGAGTGATGCTTACTGGCTTTCGCCTCATGGCTGGTGTACCGTGCCTTCTTAAAGCACCCATAGCTACTTGTCCCAGAGAGGCACCGCCCCCTGTGGTCTGACCCCACCCACATCCATCATTCCAGAAAATGAAGTTCCTCTTCCCAAATAATTCTAGTTCGTGTCAAGATAACAAAACAAACAAACGAACGAACAGGAATGAACCCTGGCAGTGCCTTAGAAAAATGATCATATTAATTTTCAAGGGGAAAGAAAAATCAGTCAAATTTTTTGTAGCCGAAGCTACCATCATTAAGAAGTGATTTCAGAAACTTCATGAGTAAGGCATCTCTTGATCGAATTAAAATATAATAAAACAAAACAAAACAAAAAAAACCCAATGCTTTCAAATGCATACTCAACAAAAACTAGGGGACAGATGCAGGCAGTTCTGACAATCAGTAGCAGGACTGTGGCCCAGGAACCTAAGCCTAGAGAAGTCTTAATGCACTCATAGCACATGAACCTAAGAGAAGCATGCACCTAAGAGTCCCTAAATAAGGGCATAAATATGGGTTCCTAGGACATCTCTAACACAAACTCTGTGACCTTGGGCAGGTCCAGCATGCCACTTGACAGTCACAAGGCCTTCAGAGACTTGTCTGTCAATGACAATCTGGACATAATCACTCTAAAGTCTCTTCCAGCTCTAGAACTCAGCGATTCTCCATCTGTTCCACATCAGAAAAGGATTTCAGCTCTGTCCAAAGTGCAATCAGCCTGGAGCCATTTTTTTTAATCCATGTCTTCAAAATTCTTTGGGCTCTCTGAAGATTTAGAATCGCCAAGGAATGTATGACCATTTAGGTAGGCCAGCCTCAGTTCTGGGTACCTCCTCTCATTGTGTCTGTTGGATTCCTCCTCTTGGTCCCTAGCATCCTTCCTAAATCCCCCCAACAACTTGGCCACATCTCTTGCAACCCCTTATTAACATATGGCCTCTTTAACTCACGGAATTGTCTGCCTCACTTTTTGAAAAGCTACTAGTAAAAAGTTCTGAAATAGAAACCAGATGCATGCACGCACCTTGGGATGTATGTATTATGAAGATGAAGCCGACACATCCCTTCCCAGTTGGCTTTGTATCTTTTTTCTCCACCTGGTCATGTGGTGCGCACCTGCAGTAAGTTGACAAGGCTTTAGATTACAACATGAATGGTTATATCAGGTTCCAGGATGGCCTTGGGTTTTAATCCCAAGTGGGTACTGCATGCATCAAGGGTTTTTATCCCCACCTCATCTTTACAGCTCTCCTGGCTTCTTCCTGCACTCAAACTAATATTTCATGTGAACAAACAAGCCCCTATTCCCTTCTTCTACTTAACAATTTTTTTGTTGGTTCCACAAAGTTGCCCTCCCCCCAACTCGCTTGTCAGAAATATTGTGCTGTGAGGCAAACATGTGCAAAGGGCGGGACCACTCTCACTGTAAAACTGCTCGCTTCTTTCAACAGATTGTTTCAGGCTTGAAGAATTCCTTCAACTGTGTAGGCTAGAAAAAATTTCATCTTCTCTCCTGCCAGTGGACTATATTTATGCCCATACATATTCATATAATAAAATGATACTGTGTAACTTTCTAAAACTGGACCCTAATGAACTACAATTCATATCCAAACATAAATGTGCTTCTTAGGTAATAGAAAAGAAAGTGTTGCAATTCTAAGAATCCCACGAAACTCAAATGCCACAGACATATCCAAGGCCAGACTATATGACCTACAAATGATTATATTTTCTAACTCAAAATACAAGATTTAGGTTGCTGGGCATTTTAAGACTTGACAGAGCATTTGAAAGTGTAAACACTATATAGAGTTTATGGTATAAGAACATTGTAAAAGTATCTTTTATTCGTCTGATATACTACTTCTGTCTACTAACGCAGGCCTAGTCCTGGAAGCTTCCAGCCTAAGTACAATCTTATCTAGGATTAGACCATTTTCAGGGTCTGAGACTTGCTAAGTAAGTTCATTCTTCCTCTTTCTAAACTCTGGCTAACTGGTCAACCCATCTGTTCCGGCTCAAAACTCCTCTCCACACTGACTAATTCAAACTGACTTCTTTCAGTTTCTGACTGAATTATTCTGCTTGGTCTCTTACTAACTTTGGCACTCTGTTCTAATCTTCTGGTTTCTTCTCATTCTCTGGCTCCCTCTGTCTTCACCTGTGTCTAGCTTGTCCTCTCTTCAATCTTCCTCTGTAAAGCTCTCCGGGTAAAATTGCCATCTCTCCTCCTCAGTGCTAATCTCTCTTAAGTAGCCTCTTTTTTTTTCTCTCTGAGAGCTGGGCATATCCTATTTTGTCAAATCTTTCTCTGTCAAATCATCACTTTGCCTTTCAATTAGAAATCAATTTCTAACATAGGTGCTTCTTTCTACAAACTAACTTTACCTTCACTGTTTGGGATTAAAGGTGTATATTCCATCCAGAGGGATTAAAGATGTGTGCTAAGGGCATATCTGTTTTTCCAGCCAGTATAGCAAATGTTACTGGATTAAACTCCCTCTACAGAACATGCATGTTAGAAATGATAGACTGAAAATTCTGGCCCGTAAATGTTAAGACAAGAAATGCTTTGAGCATTGACTGTGTGCTAAGCATTATCTCTCTGTCTTGCTTATTACCATTTTATAATCTTACATGAACGTACAAATTTCAAATCCCCTTTCCTCTATTTTGTTGTCACAAATTCATTGACATTCAGGCCATCAACAAAAGGAGTATGTATGTCACTACTATCCTCACCTCCAAATCCAAGTTGAATTATGACTTCCTTTGATCCGTATGGTGGTTTGGAAATGATTGTGATACTTAATCTCAGTTGTCAATCTGACAAGACTGAGTAATGCCTACACAAATTTCATGCAAAGGTGCAGGTGTGTCTAACTGAAGGATATTAGAAAAGCTTTTCCTATGAATTGGCAGCGTGAGAAAGACCCACACTGAACATAGGTGGCACCATTCAAAGGGCGGGACAAAAAAAGAAAGGAAAGGGTAGGGAGCAAACTCAGGCTTGACCATCCCTTCTGTCCTTAGTCAATGTTCTGTAACTGTGAAAAGACACCATTACCATGACAACTCTTGTAAAGAAAAGCCTTTAATTAGGGCTGGCTTTCAGTTCAGAGTTTTAATCCATTTTCTTCATAGCAGGGAGCATGGTAGCATGCTCCAAAAAAGCCACGTGTCCTAATGATTTTGTCAAATAATGTCTCTGAGCCTATGAAGACCATTTTCACTCAAACTACGGCATTCCACTTTAGCCTCCATAGACTTGTAGCCACATCCTAATGCAAAATGTGTTTACCTCTCCCTCAAAAGTCCCCATAGTTTAATATAGTCTCAACACTATCGAAAAGTCCAAAGTTCAAAGTCTCTTCAGAGTCATGGCAATCCCTTAAGTGTAATCCCCTGTAAAATCAAACTCAAAAGTCAGATCACATACTTCCAACATAGAATGGCACAGAATAGACATTTTCATTCCAAAGAAGAGGAAAAGAATTATAGTGAGGAAATGCTGGACCAAAGCAAGACTGAAAACCAGCTGGGCAAACTCCAAACTCTGTATCTCCGTGTCTTTTTGTCAAAGTGCTCTTTAGATCTCCAACTCCTTTCAGCTGTGTTGACTGCAACACATTTTTTTTCCTCTTGGATTGGTTCCACTGCTTGTTATCCGCTGTCCTTGGCAGGTATCCCACAGCTCTGGCATCTACATTATCTCGGGGCAATCTAGGCTTTACCTTCACAGCTTCACACACACACACACACACACACACACACACACACACACACACACACACACACACACATACTTTTCCCCTGAAATCTCTTGAGACGGGCCATGACAATTCAGTCACCTTCACCATCACTGTTTCCCATGCTTCCACTCATGAGGCCCATTACGTTACCCTTAAAGCATTCAACTTCTTTGCTAATCCAAAATTCCAAAGTCCACATTTCTCCAAAGCACAGCACAGTCAGATCTATCAAAGCAATACCCCACTTCTTGAACCAACTTCTGTCTTACTCAATGTCATATTATTCTGAAGAGACACCATGACCACCACAGCAACTCTTACAAAGGAATCCATTTAATTGGGACCTGCTTATAGTTCAGAGGTTGAGTTCATTTTGATCATTGCAGGAAGCATGGTGGCACAAAGGCAGACGTGGTGTTGAAGAGTGGCCGAGAGCTCTATATTCTGATCCACAGGTAACAAAAGGGTTAGCTACTGGATCTGGCTTGAGTTTCTGAAATCTAAAAGCACAACTATAATGACACATTTTCTCCAACGAGTCCACACCTACTCCAACAAAGGCACAGGTTCTAATCCTTTCAAATAATCCTACTTCCTATGTGCTTATGAGGGCCATTTTCATTCAAACCACATTTGTTTAGATGTGGCGCTTGCTTCCGATGTCACTGATGGCCATCAAACTCCAGTTTCCTCATCTTTTGTGCAAGCCCCTGCAGTTCCCCGGTATCCACAAGTCTTTAGCCTTGCACTAGGGATATGTCATTGGTTCCTCTTGTGCTGAGGCTTCCAGTTTCTTGAACTGAGCAGCCAGCTACCACGATATTCCAGTTTATTCGGTACCTAGCACCGTGAGAAGCTAGTCCTCACCAAACCATGATAACCATCAGCCTTAAACAAACCCCTACTAGTAGCATCAACCTTCAACCATGGGTGTAACCTGTTGGCATGTAGCATCAATGTAAGGCCACCAGATGATGTAGCCCCAGCAGGCAAAACAGTCAGCAAAACCTCTCCAGTTGAGCCTAGTCAGCCCACCTAGTTATAAAAAGAGAATGCATATTATGTTAAGTGAAGTAAGACAGCCTTCAAAAGAGAAATTCTATGTGTTTTCCATGAAGAACATAGATTTTAAGTTGTATGTATGGACATATATAGATGTGTATAGATGTTTCAGGGTTCATGAAACTGAAAAAGAATATGAGAGTGGAGAAAGAAATTTTAAGGAATTGGGGTGAGAGAAATGATAATGGAATATATATGACACCAAAGAAGGGGGAATTACTTGGAGGATTGAAGGAAACCAGTTACACGGGGTCAGAGCATAGTGGAGAGCAGTAATGGAGAGAGACAAATTAGAAACAAGCATAATATCATGTGTGAAGTGACATAATGATATTCATTACTTTGTGTGTCAACTCAAGAAATTATTTGAAGAGAATACTGAGTAAGTTTTAAGACACTCAGCATAGGAATTCCGTCCATGGTGACAGTAATATGAGTACATCCACTTCCAAAATTAAAGTTTCTCATTTTATGCACAGCAACTTGTTTGGTCTATGCCTAAATATGCTTATAACCCAAACATAAATCCCTACCTCCATGCCTTTCAGTGACAGACTTGGAAATGCTTAGATGTCCACCTTTCCCTGTCTTGTCACTAGCAGGTATCTCTGTGAGATGAGAACATACCAAACCCCCCCCCACTGTTATTAACTTGCTCGCAGCATTTAAAGGATAGATATGATGCCTACAGCAATGACAAACACCCGGAAGCATGTTCTCATGCTGAGCTCAGAGTGCCTCACAACCTAGAAGGAACATTCGGCTATGCCCAATGTCCTTGTAAAGTTTACACAATCGCAGTACAGGCAGTGCTCTCTGTTGGGGTACTATCTGCTTTCTCTCCAGCTACTTCTCTGGAAGTCCCAATAGTCCTCCCCGAGTCAAGTGATTTCTTTTTTTTTTTTTTTTTGGTTCTTTTTTTTCGGAGCTGGGGACCGAACCCAGGGCCTTGCGCTTCCTTAGCGCTCTACCACTGAGCTAAATCCCCAACCCCAGGAACCAAAGTGATTTCTTAACAGCCAAAGATACTCTAGGAGTCTGCTCTGATGAAAGATAGACACAGGTCCATTATGTTATGACACAGATGTTTCTCATGGTGCTAGGTACCGAATAAACTGGAAAAGCATAGAATGGTATGAAATGTCCATGAGCAGATTTGGATCACTCTGTCAATCATCCAATGCACAAAGGACAGTGGACTATATTCTAATAAAGATAGTTGAGATAAAAATTCTCCTTTCCCAAGGACAATGCTCCATGGACGGATGACATTATTGACCCATATCTTTTCTGCATCTAAGAGAATTCCTGGGTTTGAAGGAAGCAGTTTTGGTCACTACTGCAAGCAAACTTTTAAAAAAACATATATCAATCAGGCAATGATTTAACTTGTTCCTTCACTGAGCCTTCCCAAATGCAGCTATACATACTCAGGTAATCAAAAATTAAGCCAAAGAGCCCTAATAAAAATATGGGAATATTTCCCTAAATACTTTCCTCATTCCTTTGGCTCATAAATATCTTCTAAGGATACTTTAAGCATCACTTCCATCAAGATAATAATTCCTCCTTTCCTCTGCTCAAAATTTTTTTATCTGCTTACTAAATTAGAAATATAGTTGATGCATGATGCCTTCCCAACAGGACGTCACAGCACGGAACCCCACAGTGCCTCACAGACCCACGTTATTGGTTCCTACCATTTTCATTGGTCTTTAAAATTTTTAATTTAAAAATCAACATAAAGATGATGGGTTTCATTACTGCACATTCAGGCTTCTGTGCTGTTACCCTTTGTTCTCCCTCCACCTCTGTTCTCCACCTTATGTCTCCTGCCCCAGCTGATGTCTTCCTCCCCACAAAGAGCTCTTCCTCTGCTTTCATGTCTCTCTCTCACTCTCTCTCTCTCTCTCTCTCTCTCTCTCTCTCTCTCTCTCTCTCACACACACACACACACACACACACACACACGCGCGCGCACACACACACATATGCATACATGTACACATGCACAGATACACACACAAAATTAAAAATGAAACAAAAAAATTGAGTTTGGGGGGTTCTGTGATATTATTATCATCATCATCATCATCATCGTCATCATCATCACATATGTATATATGTGTTTGAATAACATTCATCCCCATCCCCTTTGCTCCATCCTTTCTCTACCTTCCCCACCACCAATACTTCCACCATAATATGTCACATGTTAACTTTGCCTGCCAAGTCTGCTCATTGCTCCCAGTATGTATGTAGGGGTGTAAGTCTCTCAGAAGCATTTATGTGGTTTTAAAATAATTTAAAAAGCCATCAGATTTAAAAACAAAACGAGCTTGCATTGAAAGCCTGGATTCCTGCTTTTACTTGAATACTATAGGATATGGCAGTCATGCATAAATCACAAATATTTGAGCTGATAACTACTACATACCACACCATGCTAAGAATTACATACAGTTGAAATACAAGAATAAGAGGCTTCTTAAGGTTCATACCTAAGTTTAAAGCAATACAAATTTATTAGCTTTATTTCCACCTATTCCCACACATTTTTACCTATAGCAAAACATTTTGAGTGTTACGATTACTTCAGAAATTTACACGAATTAATTCATCAATAGCTCTCTTTTTAAAAAGACATTTGCAGAAGATACACCCAGGCATTGATAACTCAATGAAGTCTAAAGGTATGGCAACATAAGGATTCATTTCAGTGTAAAACATACATTTAATGTGTCAGACAGTATAGGGCAAATGATAATTCCACAGGCACTGGGGTTACACACTTCGCTTTTTTAATAAGTAAAAGGATGTAACAAAATGCATCCAAAAAGCGATCATATTTCTCACTCAGCCTTTACACAACATCTGTCTTTACTGTTGGCCAAATTCTGAAGCATTCAATTATTTTAGCAGATTGGACCCTCTTCAACATGCCAACCAGGCAGGTGTCCCAGTGCTCAGCTAGAGGAGGCAAGCCCTGAATAGACAGAAAGGGACACAGAAGGTCCAAAGGGAAATTGTCCAATTCTATATTGGGAACTATTCTAAGCCAACTGTTCATCTGATGCCCAAGTATCGCCCTTATTTTAAAGAACTGGAATCAAGAGAGAATGAATATGTTTCTTGAACTATTTTTCATTATTTGCCAAACTGAACAATGAGTCATTTTTTTCCTGTTGTCATAATAACAGTTAATATTGACTGAAATTTTTCAGTGTGTCCAGTATTAGTAGAAGACACTATTTCACTTATTTTAATCTTCATAAAAATTCTGTCATAGAAACAAGAAAGTAAAGAGTACTTGGAACAAAGAACAAGAAGGAAACTTGCTCCCCAAAGTCTTTTAATTCCCATGATATAACGCCTGGAAACAGCACAATCAGGACAAGCTGAAGTCTGCTCAACAAGAATATCTTGTGATTTACTCAAACAGTAAGCATTATTTGAAAAATGCTGCAAAACATAAAGTGACCCAAGGCACATTCATTGACTGACGATATCCATCCTGAGGAAGGTATATATTAGTATATGGTTTTTCATCTGTTTCCTGTGGTGAGAGAATGTCGCGAGCCCAATGTCCCGCCAGCAAGAACGACGCGCGGCAACAGGATTCTTCTGCGAGCAAGCCTTTACTGTGTTACAGCTCTTCTTAGAGTTACAGCTCTTCTCAGTGTTACAGCTCTTCTTAGTGTTACAGCTCTCTTGAACAGGGACCCCGAGCAGCAAAATCGCTCGACTTATATAGACAACTGTATGCTAATTATCTCTCAGGGATTGGTGGGGCTTGGATCACCCCACTACTTGTCCTCCAGTGATTGGCGGAGAATGAATCACCTCATTAGCATATTAACGGTCAACTGACACCTGGTGCATAAACCGCACATGTGCAGTACCGCTGTTCACCACTAGAGGGACCCCTAGCAAGGGGACAAGCCTGCACATGCGCAGTAAGTCGTTTATATCCAGACAAGGCTGGATGTCGGCGCCATCTTTGTTTTGCCGCGCTGCTCTCTACAAGAGAAGACCTGTGTGATCGCTGTGGAAGCATGATGACATGAAGACAAGACGTACGAAGAACAGCGCACGGTCCTGATCCAACACAGACTTTCGCTGATGCGTAACAAAGAGCTTCTTACAATTTCTAGGAGAACCCAATCTTTTAACAAAGGTAAAGTTGCTTGGGATTTCAGAGAATGAGTGGTCTTGTCTGATTGGAGAAATCCAAAGAAAACAATAGAAGTGGAGTGGGATTTCTGCAGGTAGCAGTAGGGATGTAGCCCAATTATAAGCTGAGGGGACAGTTTAGTGGTAAGAGTGAAAAGTACTGGGGTGTTTTCAGAACAGCCCGGGATAGCTGCATGCAGTCAGTAAAGGAGCAAAATAAAGAGGAGCAGAAAGTGAGACAGGGAGATACAGCAGAGATGGGGGACACCGTGGGAAACTGAAGATGCTAATAGTCACTAGGGTTGGGGACCAACCCATGGCAACTTAGGTTGAAAGGTCAGCAATGTAGTGAGCAGATCAGATCATGGAAGCAATCTGGGACCCTGGGTCCCACCCTGGGATAAAGTCTGTGTTCTACTTAGAGTAGAAAGTGTGGGAAGACATTCTCATGTTACTCTTCCTGTGCTAACATATTCGGCCACTGTTTTGCTAGTGATTCAACATAGTTTTCAAAGAAGTTCTTGGTTGTTCAAACTGATTAATCTTATTTATTTCCTCCAAAATCCAATAAAGTTATCTCACTTTTCCAGTGAGAATTTAAAAACAAACACTAATCGATAGTTATATGTTTAGGTTTCCCTCAAGTAGACTCCATGAAAAGAAGTTCACACAGCACTGATTGCCCTAAATAATGCAAAGGAAGGGGATTGAGAGGTCAGTCAAGACATCGCTTTGGTTTCCCCAGCATATGGGCTAAAAAAACTGATTTGAAAGATCATGAGGCATATGAGGTCATGTCCTAAGACCACTCTGTGGGGATCTGTAACTGTCTTAAATTTAGGAGTGAGAAAATAGAGTTAGAGAGATCACAGAACTTGTCCAAATCTTGGTGCAAACACATCAAGGACTTAAGAGTGCAGAACTGTTTAAAGCCCTTGAACTTTAACAGAATGGAGCACATCATCTGAGGGGATGACAATGGAGAAGACACATGACAAATGCAGAATGTGTTCATTCTGAGTGTGAGGTGGAAGGACGGAGGTCACTCTGTTGATTGTGCTAAGGAGTCTGAACTGCAGTGTGCTGTTTTTCCTTTTGTGTCCTAAGATCCCAGAATAAAGACTCTAAGACTCAAATACCTAGGCCATATAGCTAGGCATGTTTGCCAACTATCTCATAATTTAATATCTCATTTATTCTAAGTTCTGCCATGTGACTGGCTTACCTCTGCTCAAGTCCCATGTGTCTATCCTTCTTCAATTCTGAGGCAAATTCTCCCACACTTGAGTCTATCACAGAATCATTCCTGCATACTGGATACCCCACCTTCTATTCTACCCTTTCCTGTAAGTCATGGGTTTTTTAATTGACAAGTGATGCATCCATACAATACACAAGATATTTTCTCTACACTGAGCCACACAGTAAGACGTACAGAGATGTGAATGGACTTAATGAAAGTATGACTGAATAGGGCTTTTGACGATTGTAAGTTATTAAAACATCTTATCTTTTCAGAGAGGCTCTCCCAAATCCCAGGCTAGCCTTGACCTTGCTATGCAGCCAAGGATGACATTAAACTTCTGGTCCTTCTGCTTCCAACTTCCAAGTGCTGGGATTATAGGAGTACACCACAATGCCTAGTTTATGTAGTGCTGGAGATCAAACCCAAGGCTTTGTGGATTTTAAGCAAGCACTCAACCAACTGAGTTATATCCTCAGCCATGAAAAATATCTTAAAACATGATACTGGTTTTCATTTCTGAAACATAAAGTGCTAGCATCTTCTCTTTAAATCAAGGTGCAAGTTTTTAGAGTATGAGAGGATTTTTTCTAATTTTTTTGAGACTTCTTTTGCAAAGTGACCATAAACTCTATCTCTGTCCTGACAGAGAGATAACCATAGTTGTTTATACTGAACCTCACAGAACATAGTTCCTAACTGTGTGAGCGACCTCAGGTTTATAGAATTGACCCAAAGGAAGCTACTTCATAGTGGCAGACGTCCTTGTAGCCAGTTTATTTTTACCAAGACGGTCACTCTCAGGAGAGTCCTCTCCAAGAAAGAAGTCGAGTCTAGTAGGTCAGAAGAGATGAGAATGAGACAACCAAACAAAACACACAAAATATCAGAAGCAGCATTCTACTGACAGATCCCAGAGAGAAGGGGCAACAGGCTAATGAGAGATCAGGGCTTGAGTCAGAGTCTAAAACATACTGTTCAACTGGAGAGAGGGGACCTGTAGGCAAAAGTCTTTCCTGGAGCCCAGGGTAATATCCAAGCAGGAGTTCTAACTGGGCTACTTTAGAGCAATAGGCAAAAGTTCCCTGAGTCTTGCTATGACCGAGAGCAGCACCTGCATCATAGTGGGTGAGTCCAGGAAGCTGGGTCCAGCTATCACCGGAAGCAGTAGTAGCCCAGAGGTGATATGTGGGTAGATACCTGGATGAACTACCTTGAAGTGAGAGAAATCAGAAAACCTGAAATATGTGCCAAGGGTGGCTCAGCTATCTAGATTATATCCAGAACTGAGACCAAGGCAATACAATATAGGACCTGACTACATGGGGTTTCTCAGAGCCCATTGTGGGCATTTCGGGCTATGCTAAGCACTATAGGATATGTGGCCATGTCCTAAGCATTCACCCAGTAGATGCTTCAACATTCCCAGTTCCTGCAACTATGACAACCAAAATGACATCCAAACATGCCAGGTCAAGAGGCACCAAAAAACAGCCTTAATGATTGTAAATTACTTGAGCAGAACCTAAACACAGAAAACCTTGCAAATGAGAAGAAGCATAAGACAAATGCAGAGTGGTAAGCATGAGCATCCCGTTGTGTGCAGATGGTATGAACATTGCATGTGAGAGCCGAGTTTGAGGGTCAGGACAATGTATGCACTTCAGATGAGCGACTTTGACATGTCACAGAACACTCTGTGTCTATTTCTGGGTGTGAGGCTGCATGAAGTTCTCATCTGCCTAGATCTGATTGGACGGCTCTCTGATTGCTCTATTCATCTGTTCGTTTAAAGTCTCTTTCATGCCAGCATTTTCTGACTAGACTCATAACTGAGCAATCATCCCAGCTCTATCAAGCAGGATAATGGGGCTTTGCTTTAAGCTGAGATGCTCCACAAAGCATAAGCAGGAGATTTAGATTCAGTTGGAGTTTCTGAAAGTTAAGAGCATAGTGAGGGTTAGCATTTAGGCAACAAACACCCCCAGGCTGCCCTGGTTTAGCTTTTCCTCCAGTTGCAAACATAATGCCTTTGTGCTTTCTTAGAGCTTTTCTGTGAAGTGAGACCTTGCTTGGATGGCAAACTTCCCCTGGATTTTATCCCTGGCTTCTGTATGGAGTGGCATTGCTAAGTGACAGATAAAATAGTTAATGCATAGCCTATGTGACTGCCACACCCTGGGAACCATCCCTGTAAGCATCCCAAGTGGTGCTATGCTGTAGACCACAGGACCAGTTTGCTTCCAGAAGAAAGGCTTATTCTGTGTCATGAACAATGGAGGGAGTTCACCATACCATTGGTGGAATGTGCTGTTTCACCCAGACCTGGTGGAGAATGCCAACAGATCTTTCACCCCTGTCAGCGTCCTAGTCACTCCCCAACCCTTACAGGAGCCCACAACACCTGTGCGGCCTCCTACTCCTGCCTGGATCCCATGATTGCAGAAGCACATGAAGAAGTCACTTAACTTCTTGACCCTCCCCAATCATTTGGTGGCTGTCACAGGGATACCAAATGTGAAGCAGGGGGTTGTCAGAGACGAGCTGGGTTCTGAGAGAAGTTCTGAGGGCAACGGAAACCCTAAAGAGCCTCCAGGGATCCATCCATCTTCCAGAAGAGCCTTGTGAACTGCAATTTAGTCAGGTGCGCCATCTTGAGAAACCATCCCACATTCCAAGCAAAATTAGTTTAATGTTCCCACATAAAACAGTCCTGAGCCAGGTGGGGGATCATTATGTGCACACGCACTGTGGAACTAAAAAGGTTTGCATGCTGCTGGAAGGAATTTACGGGGGAAATTTATTACAGATCCACTTCTTATGTAAATTGTGTTGCCATATGATGAGCTCAGTGGAAGTAGCAAGGCCAAGAAAGGTTACTGGGCCCAAACATCATTAGAGCGTTCAGCATCCCCTTTGAGAAACAAGATATTCTTCATCCAGATATGCTTCCTTGTCCTATGAAGGGAAGAAAAGCAGAAGGAAAGACAGTTCAAACATTCTGGACAGATAACCTCTTCACTGTGGGGGAAATCTGTCTACTTCTATGCTCTTACTGCAGAGCAGACTAACACGGAGAACAGGAGGGACAAACAGAGGACAGTGAATAGTCAGGTTGATAAACATCACAGTAAGGGGAGGATCTGTAATGCTTGAGATTCCCGCCTTATACTGGCTTTGTTTTGTTTTGTTTTGAAATGTATTGGAAATGGGTAGTCGTCCTCTATATCCCCACACACACACTCACCATGTGCATCACAACAGTGGGAGTCAAAGCAGGGACTTGGAGGTTAAACAGATCCAGAGTCAATTTCTGACCCTCTCATTTGCTAGCGGGATGTCTTTCTAAAAAGAGAAAAACACAGAGCAGCACGATGACACCATTCCTAAGCCTCTTTCCCCTACCAGCCCAGGTTATCCAGGAGACAGACACTATAATGACCCAGGACAGTGGGCAGCCTAAGCCTTGCTGTCTGCAAACATAGGAATACTACTCTCCCCTAAAATCCTCTGTAACCCACGTTCCTAGGTCATGTAGCACACGGGCCTTGGGACCTCTGAACTAGCCCTAAGAAATGAATATAAAAATTCTCCATATCCTCATACTTTCATGAGATCACTTGATCAAAAAATGTCTCCATTGTAAAATGAGGCACACCTTTCCTGCCCAGGATTCCTATATACCTCCTCCCTTGATTTTTTTCCCCCATAACACTTACAGGCATCAAAACACTGTTCAGCAATTTGCTCTATACTGTCTGAGTCCTGAACAAGGAAGGATACACCAGGGCCAGGTTTTTATTTGCTTTATACACTGTCATAAACCTAGTACTTAAAACAATGGCTGGCATGAAGCAGTACCAATATGGATAGATACAACTTACCACCTACATACACCAGATACCTGACTGAGATGAGATTCACATTGATCAGACCAAGTAGATGCAAACAAAGAAGCAGTGATACCCAGGTCTTGACATCAAGGAAAGTGGACTTTTAACACACTGATGTTTATTTGAGCTGTGAATTGGATCTTCCTAACACCCCACTTTTAAATTAGTGCAAACAATTAACTTGTAGCAATGGCTGGTGCTTGAGTATTCTCTGTAGTTATTTTTCCTTACATAGCCAAATCCACTCCACATCTCAGTGTCTTATAACCATCATGGCACTCTGTGTCTGTTCTGGGGGTTCTCTGGCAAGCCTCTGCTGCTACCTCAGTCGCATGTGACCTTCACAAAAGCTTCTTGATGGCACTCAAAGTACTGGGGATGGTGTGGCATCACATGCTGACACTTTTTAAAGGCGAAACAAATGGAACCAACCAAAGGTTGTAGAAAGTCAGACGATTGAGCAAGATAATAAAGGAATATCAAGATACTTTGAGCAATGCCAGCAGTCCTCAAATAGTGTCTGCCTTTCAGGGAATGTGATAGCTACAGGCCAAAGTTCATCAGGCTTCTTAGAAGAGTAAACCCCCAAACTCGATGATACCACACTTCATATACATGCTATTGAGTCATTAAAAGTAGATTATGCATGGAAAAGGAAAAAGTCCCTAGGCATAGATACAATTATGTTAATTTTCTAATCAGACTTGCAGAAAGTACCTTTAGAATTAGCTAGCACTCAAGCCAAAGCGTTAAGGTTTTAGAACTAAACAGCAACACGGTGCAAGATAAAGGGGCCGAAGAGGAAAAAAACACATCTGGAGCATTTCATGCATGTTAAGGTGGTCCTAACACAACCTCAGGTTGAGGTAGAAAACATCTGTGGGAGTTTCTTTAGAAACAGAAAGGCCCACGTGCAAGCACACCCCTGTAGCCCCAAGTATTGATAACATTGGGACGGGGAAGACAAGAGCCAAGCAAGGGCAGGAAGGAAAAGCTTAGTTGCCCCTCAGGAAGTAGACATGCTCCTTGCTGCACTGAAACACAATCAGTCAAGATACTAATCGCGGCTGCACACTAATCCAGTAATGTGCATTTGTGCACTCTGAGTCTTGGCAGGTGCGCACTAGCCCTATAGGAGGTTGAGGGGAGGGTGCTGACAAGGCTGTGGGTACTGGGCTTGACCAGCAAGGGCCAAGTCTTATCTACTGCCCATCTTTCTCTGCATCAACAATGATTTTGGCTTTTATACCCTCCTGCAGGTCCTTGTATAGAGGAGAAACATTTGAGAAAGCTATTTCCAGTTCCCAAGTTTATAACCTCTCTACTGAGCATGATGGCGTATCCCTGTACTCCCAGGACTTGAGAGACAGAAGCAAGGGTATGAGAAGTTCAAGGCCAGCCTCAGCTACAGAAGCTCAATGCCAGCCTGAAGTTTATAAGCAGATATCAAAATCCAATTCTCCTTGCCTTTCCAACTTGGGTTTACAACTGAATGTCGCTTTGGAATTTGTCTGTTGCAGGTGACCTGTCTGTCAGTCCTAAATGAAGGCCAAGAGTGCTGCAATTCTCTCAACCTGAGAAGCTGACACTTCCCGGTAGAATCTGCTAATGTTTACTGATATAGGGCATTTTATCGTCCTGGGGTGCTCCCACTTGTGACTTCCTTTGTAAGCAATACTTTAAGAAAAACTATGATTATGTTTTTGATCTTAAATGGTTCCCAAAACTCGTGGGTTCAAGATTTGGTCCCCAACATAACAGTGTTCAGAGTCAGAGCATCTGAGAGGTTCCTGAATCATGACCACTCTGGCCTTATAAAGAGATCTATTAATTTATGGATTTATGACTTAACAGGCTCTTAGGAGTAGACAGAAAGTTGAGGAGACACTGGAGAAAGCAGGTCACTAGAGGCATGGCCCTGAAAGGTATATTGGGACCTCACCTTTCTTCCCAGTTTTCATGAGATGACCAGTAAACCCTGCCATATGCTCCCCACCCTGACAGTCTGTCTCATTACAGGCCCAGCAACTTAGCCAACTGTCCATGGGTGGGAGCCTTTGAAACGGAGTCAAAGTAAACCTCTCCTTCTTTAAGTTCTTGCCTCATGTCTTATGTTACCTCAGGGAGAACACAGCCATATGTAAACTTAAGATCAGAAAGCCCTGAGAAGTTCACTACCTTTCTCCTGGAAAACTTAGCTATTTGCAAAGTACCCCCAATGCAAGAGACCCATCCACAGTAAGCCTCGATGTTTGTCACCCAAGGTGCCATTACAGGGGGCAATTTTTGAAAGGCTTTTCGATGGAGGGAAAGCTCTGTTGCTCCATGGAGGATCCCATCCCAAGTAGGAAAGGGATCACTGATGCCTGTCAAACAGCCCTCCTGAGGAGAGCAGAATCAAAACAGAAAACTTCTGCCTTAACGAGTCGCTCCCACAAAGCACAGTATCAGTCAGCGTGTGCTAAAATGATGCTGCTTAACAAACACTGACACAGCCTCCGTGACACACAGCACATGGAAGAGCAGAAGTGTATCCATCATGCATCTGGTGTCGGCTGGAATTCATTGGCCAGATGGTCATTGATTGGCTAGGGCAACTGGGATTCTGCTTCATCAGCCTATCATCTTTCAGGATGCTGGTCCAAGCAAGCCTCATGGCAATGGCTAAGGAGCAGAAGTGATCAGGTCCATTTTTACAAGCAACTTTTATATCTCTGTTTTACATTTGTTAATATCAATTTTCCCCCAAAGAAGAGATGCACTGAAGCGGCCTCCTCCAGCTTGCAAGAATCAGTGATTAATTATGTGGTAACTTTGAGAGTTGGCTATTAGTGTTCTGATAGATGGAAATGAAAAGTGGAAGTCAGTGCCTCCAGAGAGCTGGCATATCACTGTCCCAGAGCAAGCCACACGGATGAGGTCAAAAGGAACAATCTAGAGCATCGTGGCTACATGGGTCGATGCTTAAAGTTACATAGAAAAGGGAGTGGAGCGAAGGAGAGGCAATCTAATGAACTGGGAACCATTTTTTTTATTTATCACAGATATTCAATAATGCCAGAACTGAGTGGTTATTCAGGTTCCATTCAGTGTGGGACCAGTCAAGTTCCTTTTTATTTTTTATTAGGTCATTTGAAGTCTCATGCTGATTCTTCATGTTGGCAAACTTTCTCCTCCTCATAAAGATTCATGTGGTCTTGGTATTGCAAGAGCACTTTAAGTCTTTCCAAGGACAATGGGTAATAAAAAGCAGGGACCTGTTTCTGCAAGTGCCAAAAGCTCTAGGGTTGGGACCACAACCATTGCAGAAATGGAAACATATTTGGGAAAACTGACAGGTGGAATCCATCCAAAATCAAAGTGTTGGAAAGAGGCATCAGAAAGGTCAAGCTCTTGGCGGAATCCTATACAATGGCTTTTGGGCAGGCACACAGGGGTGGATACAAGGAATATGGAAAACTCAGGGAACCTCCTTACCACTCCATTTAACACCTGCCTCCCTCACCTGTCATAGAGGCATCTGCAAATTACACATAAATCTGTTTTCTCAACTGTTTGTTAGAGTCCATTACATATTCAGTGTGTACTGTGACCTCATCTCAGAGAGTTTCAATGAACATCATTAGTATGTAGAAGTCTCTGAGGAGCTTTCTAGGAGAGAAAAACCTTCCACTCTGCATAGCCCCACATGAAGTTTCCATGGACAGAACTTCAGAATATATATCATCACTTCATGGGACCCTCCTGAACTATAAAGAATAATGTGAGATTGCTTTGATTTTGGTGAGTATTAATGTTCAGGGTGAGAAGACCACAGAACAGAGGAATATTTCCGTGTCATCTAACTATTTTGTCCTTTCTAGTCAGGAAAGGGTAACAAAATAATCAAGTTTTGAAAATGTGAAAGAACAAAAATTATTTTTTTTATAGCTCATATGTCTTTTAGGAGTCAACAGGGGTGATTGTCTCACTAGTTATTTTAAGATTTAGGTATGAAGTTGAATTTAGTGTGTTGACTTGACAAGGCTGAGGGATGCCCAGAGAGTAGGCATCTATCTGGATCTATGTGCATATTTCTAGAAGAACTTATCATTTCAATAGACAGAATTAAGAATTAATCGCAATGATGTCGAGTGGGCATATTTTGTCTGAGTAGGGCAAAAAGGGAGAAGGGCAGCTCCAAATCTGTGTCTCAATGGAGCTGTAAATCAGTATGGAACTGGTATCCAGGTTCTCAGATCTCCTGATCTACACAGGGGATTTCCACCATCAGCTCCTAGATTAAGGCTTCATTGTACCACCTGATTTCCTGATTCTCAGCTTGTAAATAACAATTCAGGAGTCTTTGGCTTTGAAAAAAACCACATAAACTAATTACTTTTCAGTATCTATGAAGAATTCTAAGAAACCAGAATGAGGAGGAAGCTATCCTCTATAAATCTGTTCATCACTAAATAGAAGAAAGCATGAAAAACAAGGCAGGGCCTGAAAAACTACAGCTTACACATATAAATTATTACCCGAAGCAGTCACATAGTCACAAATAACTTGTTGAAGGAAATAGTCTCCCATATTAATGTCCAAAATCTCTTATCACAAAATTTCACAAGCTATTTGCTTATGATTTTGCCATCTAAAAAGATTCAAGTAACTAGGCTAAGTCCAGATGTTGGGAGGGCCATGCTTTCTTCAGGGGCTCAATGTCTTGTCCCTTCCAGCTTCTGGTGACTGTAGACATTTCTGAAATTACTCCCACCTTACCCTGGTATTCAAAGCTGTCACTCTCCAGGCTGCCCTATTCTGTCTGTCCACATCCATCTTTCTGCCTGTCAATCTTTGTCTCTTGTAATCATCTAAGATTCACCTAATGATCCAAGAGAATATCCCCAATTCAATATTTTTAATTTAATCACATCCGTAAAGACCCTGTGACAGTTAATCTTTATTGTCAACACAACTGGATTTATCATCATGAAAATACACCTCTGAGTGTATGCTTAGGAGTCCTAGAAAACATTAACTGAGGAAGGAAGACTCACCCCAAATGTAGACAGCACTATCATGTGGACTAGGAACCTGTAAGAGGGAGAAGCTAAGTGAAGAAGCAGATGTCACACTCTCTGTCTTCTGACTGCAGATGCAATGTGACCAGCTCCTATGCTCATGACTTCCCTGTCATGCTGGACTCTACCTTTTGTCTACAAGCCAGAGAAGCCTTCACTTAAGCTGCTTCTCTCAGATATTTTAGGAATGGAAGAAGGAGTAAAATAATACCTCTACATCCACAGGCAGCTTTGGGGATTGAACAATCTATCTCTTTTTTCTCCATTTTTATTAAATTGGGTATTTCTTATTTACATTTCAATTGTTATTTCCTTTCCTGACTTCCAGCCCAACATCTCCCTAACCCCTCCCCCTCCCCTTCTATATGGGTGTTCCCCTCCCCATCCTCCCTCCATTACCACCCTCCCCCCAACAATCTCGTTCACTGGGGGTTCAGTCTTGGCAGGACCAAGGGCTTCCCCTTCCACTGGTGCTCTTACTAGGCTATTCATTGCTACCTATGAGGTCAGAGTCCAGGGTCAGTCCATGTATAGTCTTTAGGTAGTGGCTTAGTCCCTGGAAACTCTGGTTGCTTGGCATTGTTGTTCATATGGGGTCTCGAGCCCCTTCAAGCTCTTTCAGTCCTTTCTCTGATTCCTTCAACGGGGGTCCCGTTCTCAGTTCAGTGGTTTGCTGCTGGCATTCGCCTCTGTATTTGCTGTATTCTGGCTGTGTCTCTCAGGAGAGATCTACATTCGGTTCCTGTCAGCCTGCACTTCTTAGCTTCATCCATCTTATCTAGTTTGGTGGCTGTGCATGTATGGGCCACATGTGGGGCAGGCTCTGAATGGGCGTTCCTTCAGCCTCTTGAACAATCTTTGTGAACAGTATTCAGCATAAACGCTAGATTGAGTGATCTTACATAGACTTTCCATATTTATTCTGTCATGTCTTATATTTGTCTGTTTTCTCAGTAAAATTCCCATTGTAATGCAGGAAATGTCTAGCCTAATTATCAACATAGCCATCTCACATAGCAAAGATCATTTTGTTATAAGTATGCAAAACTGTAGATAGAATTTCAGATTCGGAGCATTCTTAGTCCATTTTCCCTTGACAAACTACTGTTTTAAACATTTACAAATTAATCTATCCCCTTTGGCTCCCCCAAATGATCTCAGAATGTAGCAATAACTCCAGCAAATAGTTTGTTATATAAACTTCTCTGACACCAGGTTCCATTTTATATCTTTGGAGCCAAGTCAAGCAAAATAATAACTGTGAATTTTGTAGCTCTTTTTTTTACATGGCAACGGTTTCTGACAAACAATAAAAGCAAAATTATGACCAAACTGGGAGAGAAAACACATTGTTTAAACAACTAAAGCCCTCATTTCTCAGTTTTAGAAAAGTTCATAAAAACAAAGGAGAACTCCATGTGGAGAAAACGGACAAAGTCTATGAGTGGAGGGAAGAGTACAGCTTGCAATCAGGGGTCATGTTCCTAAATCTGAAGCCCTAGGAGGGATGGAGACAGAGAAGTATGAGCGTCCAGGGTGACAGACCTCACGTGCTCACAGCAATGTTGCTGTTCCTAGGGCCTCGCCCTCTATTCCATGCACTGTGCACTCCTGCCTTTCCAGGTAGCTTCTGATCCCCCCCCACTTGCCTCTCAGTCTTATCACGCACTGTTCCTTTTCCTAGGACACTGCTCTCAAGCAAGCTGCACTCCAAAAGCTAAGTCAGATTTCATTATGTCCCTGTTCAGAGCAGGGCTGGCATCTCAGACTCATGAAAAGCTCGTGCTCACTGAGTAGAAGAAATAAGGTTGTTAAAATGTCCATAGTACAGAAAGGGATGTAAGAGTTAATGAACCCCACCAAAACCCCAATAGCACTTTATTTAAAGAAGATATATGATTTTAAAATCCCAAAGTTCACATGAAATCAGAAAAGACCACGAAGAGGCAAAGTGATCGTGAATGAAAGAATGGGGTCGGAAGGATTATACTACCTCACTTCAAAATAAGCTAATGATCTGACTATGTTTATCAGTATGACAGACTAGTTAATTGATAAGCAGAAACAATGAGAAAATGCCTCCATCAGATTGACTGGAGGTGAGTTGGTAAAGCATTTTCTTGCTCAATGATAGATATTGGAGGATCCAGCTCACTGGAGTGGTGACATCCCTGGGCCTACCCAGGATCCTGAATAGTACAATAAGGCAAGATGAATAAGTCACTGGGGAACAAGCCAGTAAGCTGTGTTCCCCGATGATTTCTGCTTTAGTTCTGGCCTCAAGTTCTTGCCCTAACTTCTCTCAGTAATGAAGTACAACCTGAGAGTTGTAAGCTGAAATAAACCTACTCCTCACCAGGTTGCTTTTTATCATAGTGCTTTATCACAGCAATAAAAGTCTAACAAAGACAACGGCAAAGCTATAGTAATCAAAACAGTCTGGCACTGGCATAAAAATAGGCATACAGACCAACAGAGTAGGATAGAAAACCCAGAAACAAATCTATATGTTTATGATAAACTGATTTTCAACAAAAGTGCTATGAACCCATATTAAGTTTAAAAATACAAATTATTTAATAAACAACATTGGAGAAATTAAATATCTACATGCAAATGCAATATATATATATATATATATATATATATATATATATATATATCAAGGATGAAATGCTTGACAAAGAATCTGACATCGTCTGGCCAGTGATTGACTTCAAAGGCTCCAAAGCCCAGCAAACAGAAGCAAAATTACACAGAATGCAAACTTTCTCAGCCAAGGAAACAGCCAACAGAATAGACAGCCCCTGACTATGCATGAAACATTTGTAGCCATTTATCTAATAAGGGTTCAATGTTTTTATTACCTTCTAGTTATCATTCAGAGAAATGCAAGTGTCCACTTGTTGCAACTTTGAATTTTTTAGGTATATATCCAGGAGTATATATGCAGGAGGTACTGCATTGTAGGGTGGGTCTGCTTTTTGAGAAACCTCCCTACTGATTTCCATGGTGCTATACCAGCTTATACTCCCACTGGCAATGTGTAAGTGTTCCTCTTTCTCCACAGCCTTACCAGCATTTGTTTTTCTTCATGTTAGACAATGTGGCAGGAAGGGAAAGATAAAATCTCAAGGTAGTTTTAACTTGAATTTCCCTGATGGATAAGGGTGTCGAAAATTAAAAGAAAAAAATATTTAAAAGGATGGGGGTTCCTCGGCACCCACTGCCTCTTTGCTTTCTTTATCCTGAATTCCATTGCTATTGCACCTCTACCATCCTCTCTCTCTCTCTCTCTCTCTCTCTCTCTCTCTCTCTCTCTCTCTCTCTCTCTCTCTCTCTCTCACTTCTTCAGCATTCATGAGAAGATTTCCCTGGCAGGTACAGTGCACTCAAGACTCAAGTCTGGCTTAAGCAGCATGGTATAGCTGATTGTCAGTTTGGTTACTTCTTTTAAAAAAAAATCATCTCTTTAGCTTTTCCTGTCCTCCTCCCTCCATCTCTACCTGTCTCTTAGACACTCATAACTTTCCATTTGTTTTTATGACACGTCTAGCTTCACTAGGGTCATCTGAGTGAACACTATATTGGAACTATCCATTGGGTCTTGGTGGGGTCCCTCTTCCTGAATCAACTAGAAGTAAATAATTTAGCAATGAAGTTAACTGGTCCTGGGTCCCTCTTAGATCCATGCCTTACTGCTGACAGGTTCATGCTTGCGAAGCCCCAAGTCAAGCATTCAGGGCTGCTATGAGTTGATGATTGTAATGACTGTGTCTCCCCTAGAAGATGGCATTCTGTGGCCTTCTCTCTACTTTAGGTATATGCTTTCAACCTCCTTTCCCATGATACCTAAGTCTTACATGAGTTAATGTAAAAGCCTTGTTTACAGTCAAACAGGCATCCATTACTTAGTCTCAGATGCCAAAGATACACCTGGAAGAACGATAGCACCTTCCACAAATGGTATTTGGAAGCTTGATATCCACGAGGCCCTTATCTCCCACCTTGTACAGCAACAACCAACTCCAAATAGATTAACGTCCTTGCTCTAACGACTGAAGCTCTGAAACTGCTAAAAGTGAATATAAAGTGTGCCCTCCCACACATAGGCATAAGTAAGGACTTTCCAAACAGGACCATAATCACTCTGAGATATAAAATCAACACTTGACAAATAGGACCTCATGAAACTAAAAGGCAAACAGCAGATTGAGTAAAGAGGTAGCCTATAGCCTAGGAGAAAGTCTTTGCCAGCTGTCCACACAACAGAGGATAAATATCTGGAGTACACAAAAGATTAGACATCAAGAAAACAAGCAATACCATCAAAACGAGCTACAGATTCTAAACAGGGAATCTCAAAACAAAAAAGATAAATGGTTAATAAATACATTTAAAGCTATTCCTTAGCCATAAGGGAAATAAAAATTAAAACTACCTTGATCTTACCTCAGTCAAAACAGTATAAAGAAATCATATGCAGGTAAGGATTATACAATTAGAAGCCCCTATTCACTGCTGCTGAAAATAAAAACAAATAAGTCCCCACAGAAATCAGTTTGTGGATTCATCAAATGCTACAGATAGATCTACCACAAGACCCAGCCATGTCTTGGCTCAAAATCCTGCTCCAGGAATACTCGCTCACCTGTTCACTGCTCATCTGTTCACAATAGCTAGAAAATGTTACCAGTGGTTGGAGAGATGGCTCAGAGATTAAGAGCACTGTCTGCTATTCTCAAGGTCCTGAGTTCAATTCTCAGTAACCACATAGTGCCTCAGAACCATCTGTAATGGGATCTAATACCCTCTTCTCGTGTGTCTGAAGACAGCTATAGTGCACTCATATACATGAAATTAATTAATGCATTCATTAATCTTTTTTTAAATAAAAGAAAGAAAATGTAACTGGCCTAGATCTCCACTTACAGATGAGGCCATTAAGGGAGGGATATGTCAAGGAAGAGTGAGAGGAAATCATGTTAAATATTTTTCATCCCATATCACAGATGTGGCATCTAGTCTGCTACTCTACCCAAACAGCTGTTTAATGTTTAAATCTTTTAGGAATTCAATCTAATAAACAGGAAGAAAGAGCTTACATAGAAGACCTCACACCAATACTGTCCAAACTATTCCACAAAATAGAAACAGAAAAAGCACTACCAAATTCCTTCTATGAAGCCACAATTATGCTTATACCTAAACCACACAAAGACCCAACAAAGAAAGAGAACTTCAGACTAATTTCCCTTGTGAATATTGACACAAAAATACTCAATAAAATTCTTGCAAATCGAATGCAAGAGCACATCAAAAGGATCATTCATCATGGTCAAGTAAGCTTCATCCCAGGGATGCAGGGATGGTTCAGTATATGAAAACCCATCAATGTAATCCACCATGTAAACAAACTCAAAGGGAAAAAAGCATCATCATCTCATTAGATGCTGAGAAAGCATTTGACAAAATTCAACACTCCCTTCATGTTAAAAGTCTTGGAAAGATCAGAAATTCAAGGCCCATACCTAAACATAGTAAAAGCAATATACAGCAAACCAGTAGCCAACTAAATGGAGAGAAACTTGAAGCAATCCCACTAACATCAGAGACTAGACAAGGCTCCCTACTTATTCAATATGGTACTTGAAGTAGTAGCCAGAGCAATCGGACAATGAAAGGATGTCAAAGGGATACAAAGTGGAAGGGAAGAAGTCAAAATATCACTATTTGCAGATGATATGATAGTGTACTTAAGTGATCCCAAAAGTTCCACCAGAGAACCACTAAACCTGATAAATAACTTCAGCAAAGTGTCAGGGTATAAAATTAACTCAAACAAATCAGTAGCCTTCCTCTATTCAAAGGATAAACAGGCTGAGAAAGAAATTAGGGAAATATGACACTCTTCACAATAGTCACAAATAACATAAAATACCTTGGTGTGACTCTAACCAAGCAAGTGAAAGATCTATATAACCAGAACTTGAAGTCTTTGAAGAAAGAAATTGAAAAAAATTCAAAACATGGAAAGATCTCCCATGCTCATGGATTGGCGGGATTAATATAGTAAAGATGGCCATTTTGCCAAAAGAAATCTACAGATTCAGTACAATCCCCATCAAAATTTCAACTCAATTCTTCATAGAGTTAGAAAGAGCAAATTCATCGAAATAACAAAAAACCCAGGATAGCAAAAACTATCCTCAACAATAAAAGAACTTCTGGGGAAATCACCATCCCTGACCTCAAGCAGTATTACAGAGCAATAGTGATAAAAACTGTATGTATTGGTACAGAGATAAGCAGGTAGCTCAGTGGAATAGAATTGAAGACTCAGAAATGAACCCACACACCTATGGTTACTTGTTCTTTGACAAAGAAGCTGAAATCGTCCAATGAAAAGAAGATAGCATTTTCAACAAATGGTGCTGGTTCAACTGGAGATCAGCATGTAGAAGAATGCAAATTGACCCATACTTATTTCCCTGTACAAAACTTAAGTCCAAGTGGATCAAGGACCTCCACATAAATCCAGATACACTCAAACTAATAGAAGAAAGAGTGGGGAAGAGACTCCAACACATAGGCCCTGGGGAAAATGTCCTGAACAAAACACCAATGGCTTATGCTCTAATATCAAGAATTGACAAATGGGACCTCATAAAACTGCAAAGCTTCTGCAAGGCAAAGAACACTGTCATTAGGACAAAAAAGCAACCAACAGATTAGAAAAAAGATCTTTACCAATCCTACATCTAATAGAGGGCTAATATCCAAAATATACAAAGAACTCAAGAATAGACTCCAGAGAGCCAAATAAACCTATTAAAAATGGGGTACAGAGAATTCTCAGCTGAGGAATATTGAATGGCTGAGAAGTATCTAAAGAAATGTTCAACATCCTTAGTCATCAGGGAAATGCAAATCAAAACAACCCTGAGATTCCACCTCACACCATTCAGAATGGTTAAGATCAAAAACTCAGGTGACAACAGATGCTGGAAGGATATAGAGAAAGAAGAACACTCCTCCATTTTTGGTGGGATTGCAGACTGGTACAACCACTCGGGAAATCAGCCTGGAGGTTCCTCAGAAAATTGGACATCGCACTACCTGAGCTCCCAGCTATACTACTCCTGGGCATATACCCAAAAGATGCTCCAACATACAACAAGGATACATGCTCCACTATGTTCATAGCAGCCTTATTTATAATAGCCAGAAGGTGGAAAGAACCCAGATGCCCTTCAACAGAGGAATGGATACAGAAAATGTGGTACATTTACACAATGGAGTACTACTCAGCTATCAAAAACAATGACTTCATGAAATTCATAGGCAAATGGATGGAAGGATGTACTCACTGATAAGTGGATATTAGCCCAAAAGCTCAATTACCCAAGATACAATTCACAGACCACATGAAGCTCAAGAAAAAGGATGACCAAAGAGTGAATGCTTCAATCCACCTTAAAAGGGGGAACAAAAATATTCATGGGGGGGATATGAAGACAAAGTTTGGAGCAGGGACTGAAGGAGTGGCAGTGATCCAGCATAGACAATATTGATGAAGCCAAGAAGCACATGCTGGCAGGAGCCTGATATAGCTGTCTCCTGAGAGGCTCAACCAGAACATGACAAATAAAAAGGCAAATGCTAGGAGCAAACTATTGAACTGAGACCAGGGTTCCTGTTGGAGGAATTAGAGAAAGAATTAAAGGAGCTGAAGGGACTTGCAACCCCATAAGAACAACAATACCAACCAACCAGAGCTCCTAGGGACTAAACCACTACCCAAAGACACCACATGGAAAGACCCATGGCTCCAGCTGCATATGTAGCAGAGGATGGCCTTGTTGGGCACCAATGAGAGGAGAAGCCCTTGGTCCTGCCAAGGTTGAACCCCCCCCCCCAGTGTAGGGGAATGTCAGGCAGGAAGGGGTGCTGGTTGGGGAGGGGGAACATCCTTATAGACAAAAGGGAGGGGGAGGGGGATGGGATAGGGAGCTTATGGACAGGAAACCAGGAAAGGTAATAACATTTGAAATTCAAAAAAAGAAATCTAATAAAAAATTAAAATAAATTTGAAGAGATAAAATAAAAAGAAAGTAAAACTAAGTAACCTAGAATCTGTTTGATCTGTAAAAAGCCTAATAAGATCTACCTCTCCTAACAGTTCCAAAGTTTATGTCTAAGAGGCTGATTTGCTGCAAATTAATCCATATCTACCCAATTTTTAACACTAAACACCTCAGCCCCAGTGTGGTAGGATTTGTAGATGGGACTTTTAGGGGATAATTAAGGTTAGATGAGACACGCAGTATAGGGTGGTCATCCTAGATTTCCTATCCTTGTAAGCAAGCACCGAGCATGCTAGAAAAAGGGTCTTCATGAGAACCCAGCCATGCTGATACCTCATCACAGATTTCCAGCCTCCAGATTATCATTTTTAAAACACCACCCCACCCCACCCAGGGCTGGATTCTTCTATGGCACTGCAAAAGGCCCAAGTCATAAACCTGGGGTGTGTGACTTTCTGCTATTCCAAAGGAAAGAGGCAGAGGACACAAATCCCAGGACAGCCAACAGATTTCCTGGACACGAACGGGAAAGGGAGTTCAGCCCATGAAGCAAACGACACACCCTGCCACGTCTGTGTGTCAACTCTCTGACCGAGGGTGGCAGGAAACGACGTCTTTCTTTCATACCTCCCATGTACTTGCCAGGCACTGCAGGCCACAGATCATAGAAAAGGTCACCAAACAGTTTTCCTAGCAGTTACCAAGACACCACTCACAGTCATGGCCAGACTCAAAGGGCATTCAGAAAGGTAACCAGTTCTCTCCTCCAGCAAACCCTTGATATTCAAACAACTACCTGCATTTGTTACAGGCTTCATTTGGAGGAATACAATACCCACCTCCTCTGAGTGACAACCTCACGCTCACTCTAGCTGCCATGCTCAGTGAGCTAACAAAGTCATGAACGGTCGCTCTGGTGTACCTTAACCAAAGAGTGGAGCCATAACATACTGTTTTCCTTCTCTAAATCCCTTTGTTGGAGAAGAAAGATTAAGGTAGAGCTACAGTGAATGTCCCTTTATGGCTAAAGCCAAGCAGAATGGTTTTATTCCAAAAAATGCTGAACATGGAGTCGCATGTCTGTAATCCTAGCACTCAAGAGGATCATCACAAGATTAGGGCCAGATTGTTATAGATGGTGAGTTCCACACCACCTTGTGCTACAGAGATGAGGCTGTCTCAAGAACAATATCAAACAATAATAATAACACTGGAGATGTAGCTATTTTAAGTCTCAATTTGGCTCCAGGTAAAATAGCCGTGGGTAGAGTCATACTGGAGCATGCAGACCATGCAGTTGAGGTCAGTGAAGGGGTCGTCGATGGCAACAATATCCACTTTGCCAGATGCAGAGCAGAAGGCAGCCCTGGTAACCAGATGCCCAATACGGCCAAATCCATTCACACCGACCTTCACCATCTTGTCTATGAGACGAGGCTGGCACTGCACGAGAAGATGCGGCTGTCTCTGGAACAGGGAGGAGCAGAGAGCCGAGACCATTACTTAAAAGGTGATTTAATCCGCCTATTTTAAATGGCTTACCTGGCCAAAAAATAAAAATCTCTCTTCTAGAGTAAAAGTTTCCAAATCTATATTTTCAACTCCAAAACTTTCTCGCAAGCTCCTAACATACATTTCTAGCTGGGAATTGCACAGGCAGACAGTTCTTATTAACCTTGTCATTATTAACCTCCTAGTTAACCTCTGCTAGAATGCTATATATCTACATACATCTCAAAACATGCGGTGTTCTATGAGGATTGGTTTCTAGACCAGGAAAGCTGTTTTAACAATGAAAAGAAAACCACTTCAAAGAATCCAATATTCAGCAATCCAAAGGCTGGAAAACCATACAGATGAACAAGTAGATCTGTATACAGAAAGTCACTTGACCTGAGATTTTAATTAAAGAGCTGCCATGTCCCTTATGGGTGAGATACACTATGTATCATAGTTGAACTGTATATAGCTGCAAATTGACAACATTTTCTAGTTATAACTAAGAAATTACTCTAGGGTAGACTTGAGGCCATTGTCAGAAAGAAATACTTAAAATTAAATAGTAAATAAATAAAATTAAATGGCTGTGAGAAGCCAGGGTAAGTATCTTGAGGACATGGAGAACTCTCTATCCAGTAATGAACTGTGTGGATGCACACTAGTCCCCTATATACGCCATGGGGAGTCTTCAAGCAGGAATTGGGGATATTTTGAAAATTGTGCATACACAATAAATCATAAATAAGAGTAAAACAGAGTCGCAATTCTCAACAACTGTGTTGACAAAAAGTCTTTTGTAGTGTTAGCAAAGCTCAAAGAGGTCACAGGTCATTGAAAGAGGGCAGACCTGAGACCTGTGTTTTCACCAAGCCCTCCAACAGATTCTGACACAAAGAGACATTTAAAGATCATGAATATACAGCATTGGTTCCCAAACCTGGCTTCCATTGGAAGTTAAGTATTCTTGATTCTGACAGGCATTGGGAAGCATGCCTGCAGCCCCAGGATTGATGAGGCTGAAGCAAGAAGATTGCCATGAATTTGAAGCTAGCTTGAACTATGTAGCAAGTCTCCTTGATCTCTCTTTCCCTTGTGTCCTGATTAGTCTCTGTCTCTCTGTCTATCTTCCTCTCACAGCTGCCTTCTTCCTCCCTCACCCTCCCTCCCTCTGGATATATATCAAATCCCCACTAGAAAAATAACATTTAACTGGCTTGAATGTACTTGGGCATCAGGAGTTTAAAGGTACCCAGAGGCTGAGAAGCACTGAGTATAAACAAGAGTTGATATTCCCCCAAAGAACTATAAAGAAGGGTTGATATCTCCTAAGAACCGATCTGTGTGTTTAAAAATCCAGTCAACCAGAATCTAAAACCCTTATTGCTATTTCCCCTCTTTAAAACTAGAATCCATAAATTGACAGGTTCCTCAATGAGATCATGGAATCCTGGAAAGAATGAAAGACATCAGTCTTATCTTCTAACCACTGGATGCAAAGTGACCATCAAATATGTCGGACCATCAAATATGTCGCCAGATGTTGCCAAGTGTCCCAGAGGACAGGAATCAGTGTTGACGGTGACACCACAAATGACACAAAAGTAGGTTCTTGGATGTTCAACAGCTTGCTCAGGGACACAAGACTAGGAAGAAGCAGTGGTAAGGAGAGGAGAAAAAGGAGACACCCATAAATATATACATTCACACATGCGCACACAACTCAAGAAGCTGGCAATTGTCTATCCTAAGGAAAAGTGAGATTCATGTCATTCTTAGCCTTCTTTGAAAGAAGAAAATTAATGTAAATAAAAACTTGAAACCAATTGCCTCAAACATGCTGTTCATAAAATATTAATTTTCAATCACAAGATACAGGAAACAGGAGTTTACTTTAGCTGTCTTTATTGCATCTGTTTGTTTGTTTGTTTGTTTGTTTATCTTGACACCAGTTCTCTCATTTCCCATACTGGCTTCTAACTTACACTTGACCTTCCGATCTGCTGCCTCTCTCTCCCATTGACTGGGAGGGCAAATGGCCACCACCACACCTAGACTGTGTGACCAGTGGTAGGTGTCCACCCCAGGGCTTCATACATGTTATGCAAACACTTTATCAACCGAACTACATCCTCAGCGCTACATAGTACTGTGGCTACAGACTCACATTGTTCTCAGACAAAGTTAGCCACCATGTCAGCCATGTCTCCTTCATACAAATAGCCCATAAATTACCAGTGGGATGGTTACAGATGTTTGGCCCAACTCTTCATGTTAACGTAATTAGACATTCTTTTACTCATCGTAAGTGAATTAGAAATTAATCAAATACTACATGTGTATAAAAGCAAGTGACAAAACTGAAGTAGATTTGAAGCTGTCGAGGTGAGTGATGTTATCTTCAGTGAAAAATTAACCCTGTCTGAAATGGAAATGGAGCTGGTTTAAGGTTACTGAAGAGTAGCTTTAGATGTGACCCACAGAGCAGGGGACATTTTTACTTTGAGTTGCCTCCATGAGGTGATATTTCCATATGGGTCACAGACTTGTGTTACAGACAAACCTTTCCTATCATGTTCTCTCATCTCTGTAGATTATTATGTTACTTTCTGGAAAGGCTCAAAGACACCTAATAAGCAAAGAAGCCAACATGCAGGTACCAGAATGCTCTTCCAGCATAGCCAAAGACAACAAAGGCAAAAGAGAATTTTAAGCAGAAAAGAGTATCCACCCTTGACCATAGGAGGCTGAGGAAAAGCAGAAGTGAAATGTCCCCCATCACCTTACCTTATGAGAAAGTAAGGAAAAAGTCTTTGGAAACAAAGATAGTGATGATTTTGTAGTTCAATAAAACCAGAAAATTCAGGCCTGAGATCTTCAGCAACCATGTTCTCTCCCACAGTGTACTACCTTGCTCTGAGTCTGGGTTCTACTCCCATGGAGATGATTGAGGCCTGGAAAAACTAAGGTGGGACTGTGTCTGTAAACATCCTACCACAGTGGCTGACTTTTACAAGTTATTCCATCATCTTATTCATTTCCTTTCTTCTTTTTCCAGATCCACCCTGAGAAAATGGAAGGCAAGAGAAATGGGTACATGGGGTGGGGGGATTTGTCAACTTTTCTTCCTGTCCCTTCAGTATCTGCTCAGGAGGACATGAACGCTGGCCTGAAATTAGACCGTCACCAGGTTAATAATAGATCTAAACAGTTATTCCACCTCTGTCTTCAAAACTGGTACAGGATCATCCTGGTCTAGCATCCACACTGGGCTAAAACAGTGCCAATCAAACATCAGGCAGTGCCCCACATGTGGCCCATACATATACAGCCACCAAACTAGATAAGATGGATGAAGCAAAGAAGTGCAGGCCAACAGGAACTGGATGTAGATCTCAGCAAATACAGAGGCGAATGCCAGCAGCAAACCCTGAGAACGGGACACCCATTGAAGGAATCAGAGAAAGGACTGGAAGAGCTTGAAGGGGCTCGAGACCCCATATGTACAACAATGCCAAGCAACCAGAGCTTCCAGGGACTAAGCCACTACCTAAAGACTATACATGGACTGACCCTGGACTCTGTCCCCATAGGTAGCAATGAATAGCCTAGTAAGAGCACCAGTGGAAGGGGAAGCCCTGGGTCCTGCTAAGACTGAACCCCCAGTGAACGTGATTGTTGGGGGGAGGGCGGTAATGGGGGGAGGATGGGGAGGGGAACACCCATAAAGAAGGGGAGGGGGAGGGGGATGTTTGCCCAGAAACCAGGAAGGGGAACAATCGAATTGTAAATAAGAAATACTCAAATTAATAAAGAAAAAATAAAAATAGATAAATAAATAAAGAAACATCCAAATTCTGAAACAGGTGAGTGGAGACAAAGAAGAGAGGGGATGTAACCTTAGGCCAAAGAGAAAGGAGCCAGGGCCCCTCCAACTGTAAATATTCTAGAGAATAATCTAGAGGCTGGCTCCTCTGCCTGATATGTACCTTTCAGTGCTTAAGATAACTACCGATTTTACAAAATTGGTGACCTGATCTTTGTTTTGTTTTTTTTTTTTTTTCAGTAAGAAAATTGGTGTTCAGAGATTTATGTTCTGCCTGAAGTCGATAGTTAGGAATTTCCTTAAGAATATTTGGCCTCTGAAAAGGAGCTCCCTTCCTTTGCCAAAGCTTTGTCTGTGAAGGACTATCAGCACTGACTAAACAGGAAGCATCTTGTTTCTAAGGATACGGAGGCAGCTGAGTACTTAGAGATGCTGCATTAGCCTGAATCTTATCATTGCACTAAGCGAAGTCAGAACTGTGCTCCTAAATGGGAGGAATTACACAAGACACTCCCCCAATGACTTTTCAGTAATAAATGCATGGGAACACAATACTTTTGGGTAATGACATGTCATGACAAATGTCATTCAAACAAAGGCATTCAGAAATGAACCACAAATAAGGTAAAGGTTTAGGGCATTTAGTCAGGTAGGGGGACACAAAAACCAATGGCTGTGCGCAACTCACAGTTGTGGGGCCATGGAGAAGGAGCTGCTAGCCATGAAGAGTACAATAATTGGTTCCTCTCCACCTTCTGCTAGTTCCCCCATCAGCCAAGCTTGTTGGGAAATAGAAAACAACAGGATTTCAGTAATGCGGGCTACACTACTCAGTATGATAAAGAATGGTAGAAAATGGATAGTACGACATGTAGCAACAGTTTACAATGATAATCAACTAGACTGTGCTAACCGTGATGTCTTCAAACCTAGAGGTGCCCTAGATACACAACGTTGAAGGACCCTGATCTGATGGAACATCAGATACCGTAATGGCTACCTAGAGCACGAGACTGCAGCTATAGGCAGCCCCAAGTAGGGTAGTAGAGTGGGAAATGGTAACAGAGAGAGTCAGGAAAGGAACTATCACTAAAGCAGAAATAGCAATAAGCCAGAGGCACAGTAATGGCATTCTTGAATGAATCCACTCTTACTGTGATATCAAAAGGCAGGATGGAGGAAACTATGCTTCTGAGATGTGACCAGGAAGTAATCTGCTAGGAATGAGGTCCTTTTGCAGAGTAATCCTCCCACTCATCAACCGGGATGAATAAGACGCTGTCCAGAATGAGGAATCAGGGGTCTTTGTCTAAGTCCAATCACAGAGATTGCCAACAGCAGAGAGCAAAAAGAGAACAGGACCCAGGCATTCTCTGTTGGGTCTGATCAGCCTACCCACCCCTACCCTCAGCCCCTCTACACACAATTATATGATCTCAGATGATCTGCAATTACAGGAGCTTCATCTTCCAGCAAATTGGATGCTGCCTCAAACCATTTTAGAGCTCAATCTTCCTCCTGGTTTCTCCTCCCAGGTACCAATGTGACCTTCCTGCTGCCTTCTGTGGTACCATGACTCAGCTCCGCTGATGTAAGTTCCAGTTTCTAGGACTGTACTACTCTGGTTTCTAAACTGGACCATAACCCCCAAGTCTGCCTTTCCATTATAAGCCAAAACACAACACTTGAAGTCACCTAGAAGTGAGTGTCTGAGGCTCCTATAATGACTGTAGCATGTGCTATGGACTAGTTATTTTTTGTTCCAAAAAAATTATATGCCAACTGCAAATCTCCAATGTGGTGGCATTTGAATGTGGTGCCTCTTATGACGAAATGACATAATGAACATGTATCTCTTATGAATGACATTAGAAACAATCAATTATTAGATGGCAGACCTATAGACAGTATGAAATGGACAGTAGGAAAGGACCTCCTGGTGCCAGGTTTCCACACCACCTATTACACTGGGACAAGAAGGAAGAAACTTTACATCCAACCACTTTGCCAGGAAAACAATACCTTAAATTCTCCTCTAATGACTAAGAAAGAGATGAGCAGGGAAAGGATGTGAACATGCTATGGAAGATGACCTGAACTCAATTTGGAGGGTGCAAAGACTGGGGGAGGGGTGATGGTAAACAGACACCCTGACTCTCATCAAAAGGATCTTAAGCTCAAGCAAAGATTATCCACTAAGGACACCCACATTTTAAAACATTATTTTAAACAATGGGAAACAGAAAAAAAACCAAAAAACTGGAGGATACATTCATTCCAACCAGTGGTTAAATTTCTACAGACGCACACAAAAATATAAGAACAATTCCACTTGACACCTGCAAAAGCCCATGACCCCCCCATACTAATAACTTGAATGCCAGCTAACAAGAATCAATGTACCAGTCTTAAAATTATCTGACAACTTTCTTTTTCAGGGTGTAGTTTCCCTCCTTGTGTTGGAGTTTTCCATCTATTATCCTTTATAGGCTGGATTTGTAGAAAGATATTGTGTAAATTTAGTTTTGTCATAGAATATCTTGGTTTCTTCATCAATGTTAATTGAGAGTTTTGCTGAATACAGTAACCTGGGCTGCTATTTGTATTCTCTTAGGATCTGTATGCTATCTTTCCAGTGTCTTCTGGCTTTCATAATCTCTGTTGAGAAGTTTGATGTAATTCTGATAGGTTTGCCTTTATATGTTACTTGACCTTTTCCCCTTACTGCTTTTAATATTCTTTCTTTGTTTTGTGCATTTGGTGTTTTTACTATTATGTGATGGGAGGAATTCCTTTTCTGGACCAATCTATTTGGAGTTCTGTAGGCTTCTTATACGTTTATGGGCATCTGTTTCTTTAAGTTATGGAAGTTTTCTTCTATAATTTTGTTGAAGATATTTACTGGCACTTTAAGTTGAGAGTCTTCACTCTCTTCTATACCTATTATCCTTAGGTTTGGTTGTCTCATTGTGTCCTGGATTTCCTGGATGTTTTAGGTTAAGAACTTTTTGTATTTTGCATTTTCTTTGACTATTGTGTCAATGTTTTCTGTGGTATCTTCTGCTCCTGAGATTCTCTCTTCAATCTCTTGTATTCTGCCGGTGATGCTTGTGTCTATGACTCCTAATTTCTCTCTTAGGTTTTCTATCTCCAGGGTTGTCTCTCTTTGTGATTTCTTTATTGTTTCTATTTCCATTTTTAAATCCTGGATTGTTTTGTTCATTTCCTTCACCTGTTTGGTTGTGTTTGCCTGTAACTCTTTAAGGGATTTTCGTGTTTCCTCTTTAAGGGCTTCTACTTGTTTACCTATGTTCTCCTGTATTTTTTAAGGGAGTTATTTATGTACTTCTTAAAATTCTCTATCAACATGAGATGTAATTTTTACATCCAAATATTGCTTTTCCATTGTGTTGGGGTATCCAGTACTTGCTGAGGTGGGAGAACTGGGTTCTGATGATGCCAAGTCGCCTTGGTTTCTGTTGCTTAGGTTCTTGCACTTGTCTTTTGCCATCTGGTTATCTCTTTTTTTATTTGATAAACCATCTCACTGGCCCACAAGAAGCATTTAAATACCCCAAATAGGTACCATCATGAAGGAAATTTCCCTAAGACATTAAAATGTTAAAACTGAAAGCTGGTGAAGTGGTCCAGTGGTTAACAGCACTGGTTTTCTTCTTCCACCTAGATTTGATTCCCAGCATACACACAGCAGATCACAACCGTCTGTAACTCCAGTTTCAGGGGATCCAAATCCTTTCTGGCATCAACAGGCACCAGACATGGATGTGGTACACAGACATATATGCAAAAGAAAAAAAACTACTCATACACATATTTTGATGAACTAATGTTAAAGTTGCAGGAGAAAGCATTAAAAGCAGCAGTTTTTATAAAAAGGCAAATTACATATGCAAACTTGTTAAAATATCATCAGACTTCTAGGAAGAATTCTTAACATCCAGAACTGCATAGAATGATGTATTTCAGCCTTGGAAATAAGTAACTGTCAACCAAAATTATTAAATACAACAAAGATATTCTTCAATGGGTGGGTATATAAAGACTTTCTAAGATCCGCACAGATGAAAGCTATTCATGGATACCAGCATTACAGAAGGTTCTTGAAACAATTCAACCTCCCACAAAAGACAGTCACTAAATAAGAACATGGGATAGAGCAAACCTCATGAGAGGAGAGTGTAACAGATGAGAACTAGGAAATGATCCTAGTCCACCTCAGTGAAACACGTGGTCCTTAACATAGTAAGGGACAAAGAAAAGAACAAATACCATGTAAACCAACCAGGAAAAGAACCCAGAAAAATTACAGGCCTCACTAAATGGTTCCCAACAATACCTCTAAATAGAGATTATTTCCGTTCTCTAAGAGATGTAGACTCGCTCCCTGGATCAAAACTAAAGATCCCCTCATTTGCAGCTCACAAAAGAAGTACCCCAGTGGCAAAGACTCATGCAGATGAACAGACAAAAGATTGGAAAGATGCACCAAGCACACCAAAGCAGAAAACAGGAAGGTGTAGTCACTCTTAGACTCAAGAAAGCCAATTTCAAGCCAAAACTAGCCAAAAAGCATTGAGAAGATCACTGTGTATTTGTAAAGGTTATCATTTTTCAGGATGAATTCGTTGTAGATGATATACATCATAGTGTAGCCAATTTCATTTAAAAATACTACTGGAAATAAATGGAAAGATAGATTTACCTATAACAAGAATAAGTAACTTCAATATACCGTTCTCATCAATGTGTACATTGTCCAGACAAAATCAACAAGCTTCAGACTTAAACCATCTGACAGAGCAAATCGACTCAGCGGACATCTTTAGACCATTTCACCAAAAGTGATAGAATACACACTTTTCTCAGTATGCTACGAAACCTACTCCAAAACACACCACATGCTGGGTTGGGAGTCCAATATTAATAAATAATAAGAACGAAATAACTCTCTATACCTAATTAGATCATAATGGAATAAAGCATAGGACAATGACAACACTATTAAACATGTGGAAACTGGATAGTATATTCCACATTGGCTAGACAAGTCACTGAGGAAATCATAGAGAAAGTAAAAGACATTCCTAGGATCAAATTAAAGTAAAAATACAACCAAAGAGAACATTTGGGATACCACAGGGGTAGTTTCTAAAGAGAACAGCATGGCTGTGAGAGCCTATCAAAAATTCAGACAAGTCTCAAGCAGCCTAACGATGTTCCGCAAGACCCTGAAAACACAAGGAAAATGAGCCAAATGGGTAGCTGGAAATAATTAATAAAGATCAGGGCAGGGATGAATGGTGTGGTGACTGAAAAGAATAAATGAGACCAACTGTGGGTTCTTTGGAAGTAAAGCCAAGATGGACCGACCCTTAGCCAAACTAATAATACATAATAACACAAAGGGGGTGGGGGACACTATCAAAAACATTAACAAAACCAGAGGATCGTTAGAAGGCAAGAGATAAACTTCCGGACACATGCAACCTGTCAAAGTAAGGTACAAGTGACTTAAGCAGCCCTGAGAGCCTGTGGACTTGAAGAGTGATAGCGAACTCACAGGGCCCACCCGTGAGATGACTCAGTGGGTAAAGGGACACGCAACCAAGCCTGACAACCTGAGTTTGAGCCTTGGGACCCACATAATGGGAGAGAAGCAATTCCTGCAAGTTGTTCTATGACCTCCACACTTGCCCCCATGGCACAAATAAGTCTATAAATGTAATAATAACTTAAAATAACTGGTCTTCCCAGTGAACTAGATTGTTGGGGGGAGGGCGGCAAGGGGGGGAGGATGGGGAGGGGAACGCCCATAAAGAAGGGGAGGGGGGAAGGGGATGTTTGCCCGGAAACCGGGAAAGGGAATAACACTCGAAATGTATATAAGAAATACTCAAGTTAATAAAAAAATATATATATATATGTATATATATACATATATACATATATATATATATATATATGTATATATATATAAACTGGTCTTTCCACATTGAAGTCCAGGAGCTGGCCCATCATTACATGAATATTTGAAGTTGCTGGGTAAGGATACACAGCTACTACATAAAGCCCACACTCAAGGCAAGAAGATTGTGAGTTCAAGGACAGCATAGACTACACAGGAAGAGCTTGACTGAAAAATCAAATAAACAGCACCAGTAAGAGACTTGAACTCTAAGGCAAGCCGACTTACTACTTCCATAACTTGGAGCAGTCAATAAACTCTGCCCCCCAGTCTCTAGCTCATTTCTTATGAAAGTGGGAATGAAACCCACAGAACACTGGATGCTAGATACAGACCTGCAAACAGTACAACAGCCTTGGCACTTCGAGCTGCCCCCCCCCCCTTTTTTTGATGAAGTCACCAATGAAAAGCCAGCTTCTTAAGACTGACAGCTTCCATCTCAAAGGCACTTTACCCATGACTACCTCAGAAAGAGTCAGGCAATATTAGTGGTAGATGATTAGGGTGTAAGTGGGGTGGGGAGATTACAGAAAGGAATGAATGGAGACAATGGCCAAGTAGTCATTCTGTGCTGCCCAGAGGCTCCCCCAAGTCTCACATCCTTCAGTGTGTATGTCTTTATGTAGCCTTATGTCGACGTGTTCTCACCATCAGATGGTGCCTCTTCACCTAGGGAGTCTCTCCTAGAGGGTGGAATCCTCCTGGATGTGTAATTTCTTTTGAGATTTCGTGTATGTGTATGAGTGTATTTGTATCATGGGTATGAGTTTCTGTCTGCATGTGTATTTATTATACCGTATGCATGCTTGGTGCCTGTAAAACACAGAAGAGGGGATAAGATTCCCCCTAAAACTGCAAGCCAAGACAGTTGAGCCACTGTTTTGCTGAAACTGAACCCGAATCCTCTACAAGAGCAGCTAGTGCTCTTGACCACTGAGCCCTCTCTCCAGCCCCTCTGGATGACTAATTGGTAGTCTGATCATGAAAGAGAACATTAGCTATGAGAAGTTTCACCTAAAAGTTTTAAGTTTACATCTCATCTACAATGCCTACCAATGCTATTTTAAAATCATTGGCCAAGCTGCTAATTTGAAAGCTCTGGAATCATCTTAAAATATTTCTGGAAAAGAGTTAAGTTCTATTTTGAGGACTTTTCAATGAAATCTGTGATTCCTTGCCCCCCCCCCACCAAATCCTACCAAAATATTGAAGTGATTAAAGCTAAGAAAATAATCTGTTTGAAAAATAAAACCTATTTCATATTTAAGGTACCATCCAAGAAAGGAGTCCCTTTGCTGCTCACATGGGCCCAAGGAGTTCCTCCTGATTCCTCCTGTTGAGTCTGAGAAAACAGAACTGGTAAAATCCCAGCACAGAAGCTTTAGTCTGCAGAGAACACAGCGGAGAGTGATGCTGCCTGGGATAGGGCAGTGGCTGTGGAAAGACAGCTGCAGAGCCTTGCTCTCAAAGGCCACTGGGGTTAACAAGTCAGGCAAACTGATGGCATCTTGTAAGACACGGTGGACAGCATCAAAGTGTTCTCTGTAAATCATCTGCTAAAGACTCCCCTTGAAGCTGCTTCAAAGGCAGGAGCTCAGCCCAGGAGTGATGGCCATAAGCCAAATCACCTCATCAAGGCCCTCCCTCCTAACACGGCCACACGGGCAACGGCTCTGCTTTGGGGTGAACACATTCAAGTTGTAAGCGCTATGGAAATATGAATTGCTCTGTACATCTTACTGCTCTCTTTAGTAGAGAAGAGCTCTGAAAGCCTGCTATGCAATTTTGTACTCATTCCTTTAAACCCGTGTTACAAAGGTACTCACATTGATGGAGACACAGATAACCTTCATCAAACATTAACAGTAATGGCAATCGTATTAGCCCTCAGAGTTTATGAACATTTCTTTAGACAGATTCTATTTTGAGTGTCTATCTCATTTAACACTTGCTGTGTAGCTAAGGTCAGTATTATTTTTGTTTGGGGAAAGAAAAGTGGAACTTGGTGAGCTTTAAGCGCTTTTCTAGATACTTGCACAATGGTTAATTTCCTTTTTTAAGTTTAATATCTCTCTGTCTCTGTCTGTCTCTGTCTGTCTCTGTCTGTCTCTGTCTCTGTCTGTCTCTGTCTGTCTCTGTCTCTCTGTCTCTGTCTCTGTCTCTCTCTCTCTCTCTCTCTCTCTCTCTCTCTCTCTCTCTGTGTGTGTGTGTGTGTGTGTGTATACCATGGCACACATGTAGAGGTCAGAGAACTCTGGATTTGGTTCTCTCCTTCCGGGTTTCAGCTCACTGGTCTTGTGAGCCATCTCCCTATCCCCATAGTGGCTAATATCAGTTGTCTACTCTCTTGCATTGAGAAGCACCCAGGATATCAAACAGAGCATACTGCTGAGTATGTCTAGAAGGGTATTTACAGAGAGAAAATAAAATGGGGAAGGCCTGTGTAAGCACCACCATCCTGTACACTGATGACCAGCGTAGAATAAACAGAAAGACGAAGGCCCAGACACAGGCAATCTTACTTCTGCTCTCCGGCCTCCATGATGTGAGCTGTACTCAGACCCCCATCTTGCCCCCATACTATGATCAACCGACATCTTGACACCATGATCCAACATAAATAAGCCCTCCTTTGACGTTATTCTTTGGAATACAGCTGGGAGGCCTCACACGCACGTTAAAATGGGGCAAAAACAGGATTTGAACTCATGTGTGCTCAGTCCACAAAGCCGACTCCTAGACTTCAGTGAGGGACCATCTGAAAATGCCATTAACATTGCCAGACCTTCTCCCACACTCTTAAGCCCCAAATGAATGAAGCCAGACAGAACGGCTTGCTAGGCCTTAGGACAATTTTCTCCCTATGGTACTTATCTCTTCCTCAGGTCATTCCATTCACAGCAGCACCTTCCTTTGATTTTGTAAGAGAAGGTTACAGAAAAGCATTAGCAGAATGCACCTACTGAAAGCTTTCGAGGGGCGGAGGGAGCAAACCTCGCTCTGCTCCTGTATAGAGATGAACTCAAGTACCAAAGGTTCCAACTGTACATCTACGTACAGCTCTAGACTCTCCAAGCCGTCACCTCCCTTTTCCTCAAGACCTAGAAAAATGTCCAATTAGATATCGAATGATTAGTAGAATTCCAAATCATTTTTAAAAATATTAGACTTGGCCAATGTAGCTAGGAAGTAATTTGTATGTCACGTGGGAACTGTTTAGGTCATTGGGACAGATTTGTTTCATTTTAGTGAGAGACGCTATGCAAATACACTTCATTTTTCCTAATCATGTATCCTCGTTATATTTCTAGGTGGCCTGACAAACCAGTGCTACCCCTAGTTTTTATGCGTCTAAAAGGTAGAGTCTCTAAGAAGAGATTAGAATTTCCTAATGCCTCCATCAATCTCTTTGCAGAATGATTGTATGGAAATCATATGAGTATTTAACTTCCGCAAGGAGCATAGCCAGTGCCCTTTCAAATTACTTGTCTGTTCTTCTCATCTTGCTACACAAGAGCTACCCAGCACTTATTATTCACGCTGCCTTTAAAATAGACTGATGTTTTCACAGAAAGGTGGTAACTTTTGATTTGTTGTTTGAAAATGTTATGATTGCCCTCAGTGCATAATGTCTGAAGCCACTGTTCCAGTCTCTGATGGCTTCCACTGACTTCTGCTGGCCTCTGTTGACTTCCACACTCACTTCCTCAAACCTCAAACAAGTATTTGAAGTCTCTTCGGTGCTGCTTTCAGATCCCCACCAACAGATGACAGCATTTTTAAGTCATTATCTATCATCTATTGTCCTGTGACAGCCTCAGCTTTTTTTTTTTTTTTTTTTTTTTTACTATCAACATCTCCGGTGTACATCTATTTACTGTCTCTTCTCTGAATGGAAACCTCATTCAACACCAAGTCCAGACATGACCACAGCACCTGAAGTTGCTTCTGATCCTGACTACCTGGCCGGTACTGAATTTACAACTACCAAACTCAAGCAAAACTTGAGATACAAATTAGGGGTGAACTGTTAGGACTGGGTGAATTCTCCAGACCCTCCTGAAGTAAAGTACATTTCTTCATAACATGTATGGTCATGAATGATTTTTCTTTTTTTATGGGGTGTGGGTTTTTTTTTTTTACTTCATTTTTGGTGCGCTTTGGGGGATGGGTAGGATCTCTTGTAAACCAAGCTAGCCTTAAATTCACTATGTAGCTGAGGATAACCCATGTTCCTGCATCTACCTGCCCACTTCTGGATGTATAGACATGTACTACCATACCCAGTGTTAAGCGGGTTCAAGAGGATGGCATTACTGATAAACTATGGGCAAGGTCTATGAGCAAAAAGGCCCAGCCTGGAATCAACAGAAAAAGACCTACCTTCCACTGTAGAAGATTACTAGTAGATCCAGAAATCAGATAGCAGAGACAATGACCTTAAATGACCCAGGGACCCAGAAGTGTCACCATATTAGAGATGAGAAGGACTCCACCAACTGCCTTTAAAATAAAGTTTTAAAGACCCTACCCGACAGTCTTCAAGCAGCAAAATGTACCAAGCCTGCTACATGTACAGCTTGTGCAGGATGTATCTTGTGTCTAAAACATTAACATTTTTAAATATGAATAATCTGGATTAGAGCAACTCCCCAGTGTCTTTGTAGAACAACAATGTGTGACCAACACCAACCTACCAAAGGCAGATGAACCAAGTTCCATTTCTGTATTGATTCCTATTAACAACTGGAGAACGTGGAGCCTTTTAATGCTGGTGACTGGGGTTTTAAAAAAAAAAAGGTATTCTAAACATACTCAACTCTAAAAATACAATCCTATTACTTGAACTGACTTACACTTCTAGAGCCAAAAAGGACTTCAAAGACCATTAGTGAAATCTATTCAGTTCAGAAGAACTTCTTTTCAGTTGGCCAAAGCCACACCACTGATTTTTCTCCTTTAACATTAAACAATAACTAGGCAAGATTTAAGAAGAGCAAAGAACCAATCAGGACCTTTCCTGGGTAAGAATGGGTTTGAGAACCTAAACTAACAAGTTGGGTTTTGACACAGTCAACCAGAAATCAGTAGAGCCCAAAAATGGTAGGCTGATTCTTTCTGTATGGTTGTTCTCTCTCTCTCTCTCTCTCTCTCTCTCTCTCTCTCTCTCTCTCTCTCTCTCTCTCTCTCTCTCTCTCACACACACACACACACACACACACACACACACTCTCTCTCTCTCTCTCTCTCTGTCTCTCCCCTCTCTGTCTCTCTCTGTCTCTCTGTCTCTCTCTCCCTCTCTCTCTGACTCTCTCTGTGTCTCTGTGTCTCTGTCTCTCTGTCTCTCTCTCTCTCTCTCTCTCTCTCTCTCTCTGGGTATATGTGTGTGTGTATTGTGTGTCTGTGTGTGTATGTCTGTGTGTGTCTGTTGAGCATTTTTGTTGACCCTGATGGCTATATTTCTCTATCACGTTCCACCATATTTTTTGAGGCAGGTTCTCTTGTTGAATCTGGAGCTCACCAAGTCAGCAAGACAAGGTGAAAAGTGAAGGAGATGGTGGGGGAGAACAGCATCACGACTCATCTAACACAGGCCAACCACAAGCAAACACCAACTATAGGTCCCTTAAGAACATATAAGAAATACAAGCAGGGAAGATACCATCCTGGAGGAAATGGGGCTGAGTAAATCTAAAAAGAGTTGATGATATGTTGGTAAGATACGAGGGAGGAAACCTAGAAAATCAGAGCAAAGTAAGTGAGAAGACAAAAATAAAGAGAAAACAATGTGTTGGTATTGAGACTAGAGGGAGAGAGCGAAAGGAGGAACTGACTCTAAAACTCCTAACCTGATGGACATTCACCTCAGGGAGGCATCCCACAGGAGATGTCTGCTTGCATGGAAGCTCCAACTAGAAACTGGGGACAACTAGAAAGTGGCCCTGTTGGAAGATGTAAAGAGATCTAACAAGACTGAATCTCCTGTTGAAACAGTCTAAGAGATGTGCTCAGGGAACTGGGGATGGGGAGATGAGTCAAGAGGGATTCACGAGAAGAACACAGACATACATGAGTCTAGAGTTAAGCAAGTCCTTAAAAAGGACAAAGGAAGAAAAAGAACAAGGAAAAGAAGGGATGAAATATGAGAATGAACAGAAAAAATTACGTCAAGGCAGAGAGAAGGTAGTGTGGCCATTGACACTGTAAAGAACTTGGGAACATATTAGGAATTTATAAGCATCTACATCCAGATTGGGAAGTGTCTTCTGAGTATTTCTCTTCAATCCATCTGCCTCTCAACCTACCAGCCACTGGGTAAATGGATGCTGTCCCCACTGGGTGGGAGTAGGGGCCCCCAGGCTTAATTAAACAGGTTCACTTTTGACTTTTGGACAGGTCTATGGAATTCCTTGTCTGTAGAGTCCTCTGCAGTTTTAACAGTCCTGCCAAGCAAAGTCTAAGTGTGTCTGTGAGGCATGTGGTCCTGAAAATGAAAAAGAGAGGTCGGCTCAGCAGCTGCCTTCACGTTTGAGTGAATAAAAAGGCACTGAGATAATGCAGTAAAATAATAACGCATTATACTTCCACCTCGGCGATGCTTTTGTATGGGATAGACGTAAAATAAAAGCATTAAAATATCGAATTTAAAAAAGTCTAACTGTTCTTCCAAACATGCATTGGTACCATGCGAAGAAACATTTTCAGAAGACATAAAATTTCCTTGCAAAATTTCTCTGTACCACCCATATCTATCTGCCAAACTCACTGATAAAATATGACTTTATTTGATTCACATTGCTTTTGTAGGATTTTTTTACTTAATTTTTATTTTATTTTATCACATTTTTATTCACTTGTTACAATTGTAATGTTTTGGCTAATCAGTTGGGAAAGACTAACATTAGATAAAGCTCTCTCATCATGTAATTCTCCCAGCTGATAGATTGAATTTCTCTGTCTATTTTGACCTAAGAACCTCAAGGCATAAAGTTATGAATGAATGAAAAGTACACATTCTCTACCTAGTGATCTTTTCAATATTGCCTTAGTATGGGCTCCTACTAGAGATTAAAACACTAAATATAAATGAGGTACACAGTTTATGTAATGACAAAATGGGAGCTAAAAGTTCTTATAAGAGGACTAAACATTGGCTCAGTCTCTCCATATTGTCTGCAGTCCAAAAAATCCGCAACAGATAAATTACCATAAGCCCCACAGGCTTTTATTGAGCAATGAGGAAGAGCGGGAGACACAGGACAAAAGTTTACATCTGTCAGCAAACCCTCAGATCCAGCTCATTCAGATCCATAGCAGTGGCATAGAATGCTTGCCCAAACCTTGGTAGAAAAACCGTTGGATTCCACATTCTCATTCCAGCCTACTCACCCCTCTGACTCAGTTTCTTCCAAAGTCAAATGAAAGGTTTGAATCAATCAGGCTTGCAGGGTGGAGTCAGAATCTTGAGACTTCCTTCCCCAAAGAAAGAAGGGAGCCAGGGCTTTTCTGAAAACGATTACAGCCCCATTGTGTGCCTGCACCCCACTCTGCCAGGTTCCTAGCTTTTCAAGAGCATCTCCTATCTTTTGGAGGACTAGCAATAAATTAGGTTGCTAAAGGAAAAAGTGAAAAAGAAATACAGACTTAAACCTCTGCCTTTAAGGACCCACAGGGGTCAGTCTGGCCTGCCTTCCTCATTCATAGAACGGCAGTCAGAGAGGACTGATAGCCTGAGAAAAAAGGAAAATTAAATGAAGCTCCACCCACCCATTGTGTGAGAATACAGAGTTTAGTAGAGAAAAGGTAGCCTTGGTATTGAGAATAATTAGCTATTCCCATGGCAGAAAATAACCCTTGCTGATACTTCAAAACAAGCACTAATTTCAAATGCATACAGACATTGCCTGGATTATAAAACTATGAATCAACAATGATGAAAACCATTAACGTTGCAACTTTGGGTGGATCTCAAATAAGTATTCAAAGTTGACAAAGAGACTCCCAAAATTAATAATAACAACAACAACAATAATAATAATAATAATAATAATAATAATAACATACCACATGACTTTTTTAAATGTAAAATGACCTGTAATGAACTAAGAAAATGTAACGTAATCTATAATGAACTAAGCTAGCTGTAGCGGTGCGTACCTTTAATTCTAGCACTCAGGATTTGCTCTGTGAATTCAAGGCCAGCCTGATCTATACAGTGAGTTCCAGAACAGCCAAAGCTACCTTGTGAGACCTTCTCTAAGAGCTGAGCGGGGGATGGGCAGGGACAGAGGCAGGGACTACAGAAAGATTGAAATGCGGGATTGCCTGAAGGGGCTGAAACAAGATTACCCAAGAAGCATGAAAACCTTTTGTGCTAAGTGTGCTAATTATCTTGACGACAATGGTGGCTTTTCACCATTGCATGTCTCATCCAAATGGTGGATTTCACAAGTGGATACCTTTGCCCAAACAGTTAAACTGTGTGATAACTTAGAGTTTATCGTGTGTCATTGTGCCTTAAGATTCAGTCATTCTCATTCTCTGACCTCTTTCTCTCCTCTCTCTCTCTCTCTCTCTCTCTCTCTCTCTCTCTCTCTCTCTCCCTCTCTCTCTCTCTCTCTCTCTCTCTTTCTCTCTCAACAATACAATACCCAATTAAAGGCAAAGTCTGGCATGCTGGCTTCTTCTCTTCCTCAGATTTCATGTTTGAAGGCATCTGGAGTCATTCTCTTTGAAAGTGAGCCAAGACCACAGCTAACATTCCATTTCTACAGATAGTAACGTTTCAACAGAGATGCTCGAGAAAATACTTGCAGTTGAAAACCTGGGTGTATGGAATGTATCAGCATAGATAATTATTAGATGTTTACCATGCTACGTCATCATTTATAAAACCCGGTTCGTTTTCTGCAGACTCTCACTCCCTTGCTATTCGGTGGCAAAGCCTGGTGGTACTCGAGATGGGTGAAGGTGCAAAGCCACCTTGTGCTGCATTCCAGGACAATGAAATCCCGCTGCCAAATGAAACAAGGGCTAGTGTAGGAGGTGTCTGACCCTGAACGCCAGTGGGCTTGGAACTTGTCCACTGACAGCTTCATGGTCATTTTTCTTCAGGATGCTGTAGAAAGTGCACGGTTGCTTGCAGACACCAACAGGGCCGTGTCATAGGCCACAGACAGACTTACCCACAAACCCGTATGCATGAATTGCCGTGGCGTATCTGCTCTGTGTGAGCACTTAACGGACATAAGATACACAGGTGTGCAGGCTTTCCTATTTCCCTTGTATAAGTTTCTAGAAATGTGAGTGCCTCTCAAGAATAGTGAGCGTTTTTCCAGGTTTAAGTGAAAGCGCCCAGGGAACACAGAGGCCTAGGTGAGTGGCTGTCTGCTACCTTCCACACCAGCATCAGCTTTCACTCGCCATCAGATAAACCACAGGGCGATGGAGGTGATAGAACCCAGTTTCACCAGTACGGGCGTATTTCATGGTAGACTGTTACATGAAAGGGAGGGTGGTCCTGAGGAATGTCGTTTGCTCTCTGTCAAAACAATGTGATAAAAAGCTCTGCTATTAATGGGTTACCCTAATTTTGGTCAGCTTGCTGTAGATGGGGGTCCCATAAAACCCCATTCTGGAATGTTGCCCGTGTGTGAAAAGCCACTACGTGCAGGCTGCGTGCTCTCTTTCAGTCTTTTTCTCTTGAATCTGTTGTTTTGGAAAATATTGCTGGTGGCCTTAAAAACACAAACTTGAGACAATTTTCATTGATCAAATTACTGCCTGTGTTAGTGTCTTCTATACTTCGTTTGTGGAAGTCCAGACAAGTGCCTCGTAGGAAAAAATAAACTACACTTCCCCTCGTTGTTTTCAGACTGCTCAGCTTTTGGCAATCACTACGCATCTGAAGCTCTCTGAGGCTGTCCCTGAGCAAGCCATTTGATAGCTAACCATTTCACAGTGCTGATCACTACCTTTAAATGGATAGTGAGGGAAAAGGCCATTTTCTCCACATCAGGCACACTGAAGAAAACCGACCAAGAACACACGTGCTGCTAAGGCGAGCACAAAGATCTCTGTACTCGAGAACTCTACAATTCCATTATAGGCGGAGTCCTTCCAGTTTTCTAGGAGGAAATGAACATTAACTAGGAATGTAGATTACAGATGCCGATACTGGAACTGGCCAGGTGGGAAAGTGGGTAAGGCGCTTGCCTCACAAGTATGAGGACCTGAGTTCTGGTCCCCGAAAAACTCACATAAAAATGCATGCATTTAGACCTAACCAACTCACAGAGGCCCTATGTCTTAACCTCATCACCTTGATGCTTAGATTTCTTTCTTTTTTGGGGGGGGTTCTTTTTTTCGGAGCTGGGAACCGAACCCAGGGCCTTGCGCTTCCTAGGCAAGCGCTCTACCACTGAGCTAAATCCCCAACCCCGATGCTTAGATTTCAACATAAGAGTTGTGCAGAGCAGTCACATTTGACTATCATGGTTGATTCTTTGTTTTTACTCCCTCCCTTAGGTAAAATAGAGCATTTTTAAAAACACTGACCTTTTTCCTTTCCTTCCTGAATGGACAGAATAGAAGTAATAGTAATAAATTCCATATCCCATAAGTGACTAAATTATATTCAGAATACATAAAGACCTTTAAAACCTCACTAATAAAATATAAATCAATCAATCGAGATGAGGTAATGATTTCAATAGACACTTTTGAAGAAAATACATTAATGAACAGTAACCACCTGTGATGGTTTGCATATGCTTGGCCCAGGGAGTGGCGTTATTAGAAGGTGTGGCCTTGTTGAAGGAAGTATGTCACTGTAGGGTGGGCTTAGCGACCCTCCTCCTAGCTTCTCCTAGGATAGTCAGACTGTTCCCGGCTTCCTTCGGGTGAAGTAGTAGAACTCAGCTCCTCCTGCACCATGCCTTCCTGGATGCTGCCATGTTCCTGCCTTGAAGATAATGGACTGAACCTCTGAACCTATAAGCCAGCCCCAACTAAATGTTGTCCTTTATAAAACTTAAAAAAAATGCATGCATTTAGAATCCCAGTGCTAGGTTGTCACAGATGGGCAAGTCTCTGCAGCTCACTGACCAGATAGCCTCGTCTATTGACGAATTCCAGGACAAAATGACACCCTGTCTCAAACAAAATTGGAAGGTGTCTGAGGACTGGCATCCAAGGTTGACCACTAACCTCCACACTCTTGAGCCTGCATGTACATCCCCACCCCCATAGACACATAGACCCCCAAACAACACATGCAAATACATATAACATGGAATTAAAATCCAGAATGAATGTTTGAAACATTTATATAAAAACATAGTAGGACCACCTGATTGTTAAAAACAAATTAGCAAAATTGCTAATTCAGGAGTTTGGGGAAGTGCTAAATTAAAGAATCTCTCTAAGAAGTCACTGCAATGGAGACAGGCATTTAATATTCTGGTAAAGAAAAATAAGTCTTGGGGTTGGGGATTTAGCTCAGTGGTAGAGCGCTTGCCTAGGAAGCGCAAGGCCCTGGGTTCGGTCCCCAGCTCCGAAAAAAAGAACCAAAAAAAAAAAAAAAAAGAAAGAAAAGAAAAGAAAATAAGTCTTGGCTCTCGAAGAAACAAAAAGAATGTCTAGTATTCAGATACCATTCATTATGGGCTAGGTGCAACACTCAACCTTTTCATACAATTCATTCAGAGCTCAAGACTATGCTATGATATAGGTACTGTTGTTAGCTCTCTTTTCTGACAGGACCAGAAGGGTAGACCTACAGAAGCAGTCCAGAACTGTTGAACTAATGTCTGTCAGAACTTTTCCCAATTGTCCCATGATTTAGAAGACAGGGACTATGGAGGTGGCTAGACTGCATGAATTGGTATGATCTTTACCTTTCTGTATTATCCTGGTACCTGTCATTGGTAAAATGTCATTGCCAGTAGCCTAGTGTACTCACAAAGGCCTCCTAGTGTGCACTCCTAGCAGATGTTGTAGAATGTGACTAAGGTAGGAACTGTTTGTAGGCAGAATGTGTATAGATAGCATGCAGGCAAACTTTCAGGTGTCCACTCATCTAAGATTAGACAAATCTGCACCCTTACAAACAAACGCATAGGCTGAGTTTAAGGTCAGCCACTCTCTTTCAATACACAGTGCTTGGTTTTATCATAGTATGTGCATTGTTTTAAAGTTTCCCCATGATGCTCTGCTGTAGTTATATAGCTACTTAACCTCATTTATAATTTGAGGGTACAACCATTATAAGAAGTTCCTGCAGTTGAGTTTTGAAAAAACATTGACAAATCCCTCAAGATTCTGTGGCAGCACAATTAAAAGAAAGTTGAGACTGCGAAGTGAACTATCAAAGCTTCCTTTAAAGAGTACTGTTGCTTTAAGGATTTACCATTATTTCTATGTGTATGTGCCTGTGTGGACCTGTGATCTGTGTCTGAGTTTATGTAGACCATGGACAGGCAGAGATCTGTTTAGCTACAGACAGTTGTGATTCAAAATTTGGGTGCTAGGAACTGAACTCAAGTCCTTTGCAGGAGCAGCAAGCACTCTTACTCACATTGAGACATTGTACATGCCCCAGAATTGTCCCTTTTAATGAATAAAGATCTCTTGCTTCTTTAAAACTTAAACATGGAAAAAAAACAAGTGTGACTTACAAACCTGTAAGCCTGGTTTCAAACTTTTGTACGCATTGTTTATTCCGCTAAAGTCAATGTCCTCCTCAAAGCACAGAAGTGAAAACTGAATTTTATAAATCAACTGTTCCCAAAATGCCTCCATTTGGAGTCCCCTGTCCCTTCTGTTGGTTTTGGAGTTGACTCTGTTTTTCTCGACTTCTCATTCCTCCTTTGAACTCTGCTGCTCTATCCAGCCACCAAGAGACACTTGGGGGCGCATGGGCACCTCCACTTGGGTTGGAGTCATCTGGAGTCAGTCATTCTCTCTGTTCTGGGAAAGATGGGGATGGCAGATTAAGCCAGCCTCTGTCTATAGAAGAATCTAGTCTGACATTTACGACTTCTGGGCTAGAGCAAGCCCAGGGCACTGACCACATGCAGATGTGCAGAGCTCCCAACAAAAGTGCAGTTGTTAGAGCAATTCTTATGACAGTGTCCACAAACCCCAGACAGCTTTGCCATCCTAGAAGGTGACAGAAAAAGGCTCTCTAGACAGAGGTCACCTCCTCCCCACCCCCCAGCTTCAGCATCTGGCCCATCAGCTTTCTAAGCATTCTAGTGGCAAGAACGTCTCATGACAGCAACAGGAAGTGTCCAGGAAGCTTCCAGAACTTACCAGGAGGCAGGTGAGGTGAGGGAGGGGCTACTGAGCCCCTGCCAGCTGTGAGTGGTTCCTCTCTGCAACCTCCAGGGAGAAGACACCAAGCCCATGTAAACAAGGATTCTACTGGAAAAGTCAAGCCAAGATGATCTGCCTTTCTGGAACAGGGCTCTGTTCCTCTGTAGCTATACCAGTGCTGATTAATTGCATAATGTTCTGTTCTTAGCTGGTGTTGCCTTCCGGGCCTTAGCCTGAAGGACCCAACAGCTGCTTCGCTTGGCTCCAGGCATTTATGACTTTATTCTCAACGAATCTTGAACATTTTCATTCCATTTTCCCCAACTCAACTTTGCAACTCAAAATTTGTTTTAGATTTTACGGTCCTTTTCCAACCCCCTAGCCCCCTCTTTTTCTTTCTTTCTTTTTTTTTTTCTTCTTTCCTTCTTCTTCCAACTGTGGTTTTGGAATTTGAGTAGATTTCAGGCTGAAGCAGATTTCGGTTTTTGCCAAAGATAGGAAGTTTGCAGATGGACAGGAAGAGGGGTAGCTTGCTAACTCTCCGTGCCCCTCAGAACGAGCTAAAACCTAATACTATATAAATATTGAAGTACACAGTAGAAGCAAAATATTCAATAAACATTTGCTGTGAATGGAGGCATTAGGGGAGGCTTAGGCCCCGCCTGAATTCCCATGAAATTTGTAAATATTTCTTTCATTTGTTCCCCATTTACAATTAGTTGCGGTCAAGCTGATCAAAGCCAGAAGGGGCCCGCTGCCTGTGAACCCGCATCCCTCACAATGACATCCACAAAGCAGAATGAAATATGGAATATCGGGTTTCCACGGATGTATGAACTTGTAAAAACTCTGAAAGAATAGGAGGCTTCTCACACTGGGTAATGTGAAACATTTGGTGCAAATTGGAGGCCTGTGAAGAGGGAAAGAAAGCTCGAGTCCCCAGATGCTAGCCCAAGAACGCACCAGGGCCTTCCCTGGGCATCCAGAGGCTCCTAACTGTGCAGGAGACCTGGTGCAGAAGCCCCTGACCAGGAAGAAGTGCAGGCCCCATGTCCAACCATGTTGAGTCTCAGCCACAGTGTTCTGCTGGCCCAACCACCCGGTCCAGCTCCCACCCTGGGCTCGGACATCAATAGACCACCATGAGCCCAACTCTAGCAGGCATCCATACCTCTTCCAACTCATTCATCATCAAGCCATTTTCAAGGAGACAGATACTGGTGCTAACTGAGCAAACACAAAATCGTGTGCAACAACACAACTTTCGGTCAACAACAACAACAAACACACACACACACACACACACACACACTCAGGTGGCCCCATAAAATCACATAATTGAGTGACACTGTGGCCATCTCAGTCTGGGATGTGTTTGCAAAATGCTGAAAATGCTCAAAGCCACATTTCTCTGTGTTTGCTCTGTTATTGGGCAACAGGAAGCTGTGCTTGGGTAAGATTAGCTCATATTTTACAAAGTGAACACAGAAGGACATGCCACCATGGTGCCTCACAGACCCCATGGCTCTTCTCCACCACCACCATTCCTTGCTTTTCGCTGTCAGCTGAAGCTGGATCCTCCTTTTTTTTTTTTTGCTAAATTAGGGTGTTTCAATTCTTTCCTGTGCTTTTCCCAACTGCCAGGTCATCACTGCAGGAGCTGAGAAGGGACTATGAAGGCTAACCCAAGTTTGCATTCTTTCACCTCCACAAGTGCCTAAGACTATGAGGCAATGTCTCAGCCATTAACTAGGAAACTGAGCATCCTCCAGCACTGCTAACAGCATAAAGATCATCCCCTGAGGACTCTGTTCACTGTGAAAAGGACAACCTACCCTTGTCTTACTACTCAACCCTCCCCTCACCCAAAGGGGCTGCCTTCAAACTTTCCTCCTCCCCATATTTTTGATGTGGACAAACTTGTTCAGAAAACATTCTAGAACTAAAACAAAGAAGAGACATGCCAAAACTCACAGACTGCGGAACGGGTTGTTGGGAAGGTTAAAAGTTAGAAGGAGGTGAGAGAGATGGGTGTAAAGGAAGGACAGGTAGTGGCTAAGGGCTCAGAGGTAGACCCACTTGCCAAGCATCCATAAGTCCTCTCAAGAAGACTATGAGGAAAAGAGAGAAAAGGAGAAGGAAGGAGGGAAATAGGAAAGAGAAGGCAAAGAAGGAGAAGAGGGAAAGGGGAAAGAAAGGAATGAGGAGAAGAGAGAAGAGAAGGGAGGGTGGAAGAGAGGACAAAGAAGAATGAAAAGGAGGAACTGTGCAAACACCTTCTCCATCTCCTACCCCTCCAGTTCCCCACCCTCATTCACTCAACAAAAGCATGGGAGGAAGATCCAGTAGCCTGTACAAACAGCAGATGACCTCGGTAGTTCAGAGAGGTCATCTTTGAACTGAGAGCCACTGTGCAACACCAAGCTCTTCTTTCAGGAGAAGTTTGCCAAAGGCTGCATAGACATTGGCCAGAAGGAAGAAAGGCTGGCAGTTCTCCAGGCTCCAGAGAATGGGTAGAAATGATCCTCAGTGCTGGCAGATACCCATGGACTCCAGTTGGAAGAAAAAGAGTGACCTGGGGTAGAAGTCTTCAGCCAGAAAGTGTAATCATCCCAAAGTCTTCAGATTCCTGGGCAGAGCAGAAGATTTCAATAGTCAAGAGTCTCCAAAGGCACATAGGGCAAGAAGTTGGACCGCAATCACATTGTAGCAATTGCTCACAAACCATTTGAAGTGTCAGGAGTTGGGACCAAGTGAGTGGGGGTTGCTAGCCTGGCTGAAGGGTATGGGCAGCAGAAAACCACAGCTGTAGGTTCTGTGAAAGCAAAGTGGGGCTTGGTGAATTCAACCTGATTTTAGATCCACTGGGCATTGCCATCCAGTTAATAGGCATAGGAATGCAAGAGAAGTTGCTGCTGAAACTGCATTCGAAGGGTTTCCCGGCTTCCTTTCCAAGAAAAAGAAACTCGGACAAACCCCAGAAGCTATCAGGGTTGGTTGCAACCCATTCCTCTTATAAGAGGACATCACCATGAACTACTTAGTGGTAATGGACACTGTTTAGTGTTCACACATATATCATATCCCTAAACATATATACTTAATTGTCTATGATTTATAACCATGGGATTATAGCAATGCTATTTTCCCAATACCCTGTTTTATTCAGCGTTATGTTCGTCTGGTTGGTCCTTGATTATGTACATAAGTGCTCCTGTTTGTGACTGTGTAACATTCTAATGTGTGACTACAGCACACATTTTCATTTGCAGATATGTATGTATGTATGTATGTATGTATGTATGTATGTATGTATGTGTGTTTGTATGCATATATAAAAGTGTGTGTGTGTGTGTGTATGCATGCATGTATGCAGATGCCACAGAGGTCAGAAGACACTGTTAGATCTAGAGATGGAGTTGACAGGCAGTTGGGAGTTACCTAACATGCATGCAGGAAACTGGCATCAGTTCCTCTAGAACAGTACATGCTCCTAGCTGCTGAGCCACCCCTCCAGCCCCACTACATCTTTTTGATATAAAGTAAAATATGTACATATTATATGTAATTAATATGTGATATATAAATCTGTTACATGTGTTGAGAGTTCCTCCCTCTCCAGGTCTCAGCTAATCCCAAATATTTACCAATAACTGGTGTGAAAGAATCGGTTTCACTTTGCATTTCTCTGGCTAATAATGAAACTGACCACCAGTCTGCTGGGCCAAAGGGAGTCTCTAAAAGTCATTTCATTTGTCCATTTTTAAAATCATGTTGTTTCCCCTGCCTGTTAGTAAGCAGTAACCAATGTTATTCAGATAACTTTCTCTTTTATTGTTGTTTGTTTCGGTTGGGTCTGTGGTTTTTAAGTCTTGAAACAGAGTCTCTATGAAGCCCTAACTTGCCTTAAACACCGTCCACCTCGACTGCCTGAGTGCTGACATTGTAGGTCCGCAACTATACCTGGCTTTTTATGCTACTTTCGGTAACTGGAAATTCTGACTGTAGACTGTAACAATCAGTGTTTCCTTTTGTAAGTCATGCTTGCTTGGTCCTTCCTCAGTCTTTGTCCATTTAATCTCAATACATGTTATAATCTTGCCCGTCCATTAGGACCCTTAACAAACAAGCTTTAATTTTTTCACAGGAGTGTACATGCATGTGGAGACCTGAAGTTGATGGCAAACATCTTCCATCAATCCCCACTCACTTACTGAAGTAGGGTCTGTCACTGAGCCTGGAGTATATTAATCCTGCCTAGTTTGGTTAGCCAGATGGTGCCCCAATTCCCTGCACCTGCCTCCCAAGTATTAGCATTTCAAGCACCCACAATGCCTGCTCAGTTTTTACACAGATTCTGGGTTCCAAACTCACCCCCAGCTCTTGAACAACAAGCTCTTTATCCATTCAATCATCCCTAGAATCCAAAATTTACTTCTTAGTATGAAAACATTGTGTCTTTTATTTTCTAGTAAAAAATTCATTTTCTCCATACACTGTTTGTTAAGAAATGGACTACTCCAGTGAACTAGACTATGGGGGGAGGGCGGCAATGGGGGGAGGGTTGGGAGGGAAACACCCATAAGGAAGGGGAGGTGGGAGGGGGATGTTTGCCCGGAAACCGGGAAAGGGAATAACACTCGAAATGTATATAAGAAATACTCAAGTTAATAAAAAAAAAAAGAAATGGACTACTATTATAATCATTACTTACAGGTTAGAAAACATTCACCAAAAAAAGAGTAGTTAGTTAACTTCAGTCAGCTGACGTCTGGGGCAGAACAAACTGCTGTCTGGCTTCCATTACAGTGTTTGGTCCAATGTGAAGACTGTTTTAAATGTTTTCCATGGCAATGTTTATTTTACTTTTCCCTCCCAGGTAATATTAGTTACTAGAATGTGTGTGTGCCTTCTGTATTCTTTGACAATGATTTAAAGGTCTTGAAATTTGCATATAAGATATTACATGTATTTTGTCAAGGAAGTGGAAAAAATCACTCAATTTCCTATTGCTTCTTTTTCTAAAATAAAAAAAGTGTGCTACATGCGGTTCAGGTTTTATAAACTAGTGACATTGGCTGGTCCTCTTCCTCCTTCGGGACCTGATGATATGCAAATAGAGTGCAAACAACAGATTCTAAACAGTACTACCGTTATGTTACTGAAAGAGTTCTTTAAAGTGACATTGTTCCCACTGTACATTCAATAGTGTAAACTTAAAACAAAAAGTTGATGGACAAGGAACTTGGGCCAGCCATCTTCTGATGCCAGACAAGGCTTCAACCAGAGGGATTGGGGCACCTACCCCACCATAAAACCTTTGAACCACATTTTGTCCTGCCTGCATAGTATTCTGGGACCAAAGCCTAGCTAAATCCTCACCAAAAAGACCAGAGAGACTTCACCTAATGGCTAATGAAAGATGATGCAGAGTCTTACAGCCAAACATTAGGTGGCGCTCCAGTAGTCCTGAAGAGGAGCGGGGGGGGGGGGAAAGGGGGAGGAGGAAGAGGAAGTTGAGGGGTCAGAGGAATGAGGGAAGTCAAAGACACACCAGTAGAACAATGCCCACAGAGTCAACTGATTGGGACTCATGGAGACTCACAGGAATTAGGGAGCAGCTTGGTATTCTTGTGGGAATCCTAGCAGTGGGAATGGGAGCTGTTTCTGATTCTTTTGCCTGCTTGTGGGACCCTTTGCCTCCTCCTCCTGGGTTGCCTTGTTCAGCCTTGATGTGATGGTATGTGCCTGGTCTTAACTGTAGCTTGTTGTACCATATTGGATTGATGTCCCTTCTCTGAGGGGAAGGAGTGGATCTGGGGAATAGGAGAGGTGAAGGGGGTGGGTCTGGGAGATAGGGGAGGTATAGCGAGGAGAAACTTAGGGGAGGGGAGGAGGGGGAAACTGTGGTCAGGTTATAATATATGAGAGAAGAATTTAAAAAATTAAAAATACATATGGAGCAAGGGAACATGCATTGATTGTGGGTAGAATTGCAAACTTCTACAGCCTCTATGAGAATCAGAGTTTTATCTCTTCAGCAAGATGAGAATCGATCTACCTCAAGATCCAGCTATGCCACTCTTGGTCATATATCCAAAGGTCACTTCATCCTACCCAAAGACATTGTTGAACCACATTCATTGCTTCTCTATTCATAAAACCCAGAATGGAACCCACCTAGAATGTCCCTCAACAGAAGAAAGGATAAATAAAATGTGATACATTTACACAGTGGAGCATTATCCATTGAAAAAAGTGAAATCTGTAGGTAAATGAATGGAACTTTAAAAAAAAAGGTACTCAAAGTGAGTTAGCCATGACCCAGAAAGACAAATATGATATGTATCCACTTACATGTGGATATTAGCTGTTGAGTCCATGATAATTGAACATAGGTTATACATAATCACAGAGATTAGATATTAAATAAGGGACTTCAGGGGAGCTATATCTCCCTAGGAAAGGGAAATAGGATAGTTATAGATAGACAGAAGGTCTAGAACAGGAGGATCAAGTGGAGAGAAGGGGGAATGAAGAAGAGGAGGGAGGAGATATATGGAAAGACTGCTGAAATTCAGGGTTATTTGAGAGGTAGTATGGAAACCTAATACAGTAGAAGTTTCCTAAAGTATTTTATATATGAAGACCATCTAAATGAAATCGACAAGTCATGTGGAAAACAGAGCCCCAAATGGACATCTCTGATCACTCAATAAAGCTTCTAGTATCATGATTTGTTTACATCTTATGGAGGCCAAAGGGGAACCCCCAAACTACTTGAGCTGTTGTCAAGACTTTAGGCCGCTGTCCAGAAACTGGTAAGGAGGCCCCACTACTGAAGACAACACTACATGGAGTTGAACATGGAGAAGTAGACACGCTTCATGTCTACATGCCAGCATTTAGTACTCTGCATACTACCATGAGGCAAACATAAGTACCACGTTAGTCACAAATCCTTTGATCTACAATGGTGTCCTGCCTACAAGGTTTGCTAGAGCCATGGTGGCACGAAGCATGTGAAGTGACCAACCTATATCTAATTTGATTGAAGGCCCACTCCACAAGATGGGACCCACACCTGACACTGGGTAACTAAGAACCAAAGGATGAATAGCCCAGGGACCTAAGGTAAAACCAAATATTACCAAATATATATAAATATACAGTGTGTATAAATATGCATATATATGCAATAAAATGACCTACTTTCTGATAGATTTATAGATTAGTTTCTTGTTCAGCCATCCCCAGAACAGAGACCCACAGACAGACATTATACAGAGAGTGAGAGACCTTAGAACAGTCAGTCCTAAATGAGATAATGTCATCAACTCCATCCCCTCAGGGAACCCCAGGGAAGAGGAGGAATAAAGAGTGTAAGATCCAGAAGGATCGGAGGGCACCAAGGAAACAAGCGCTCTCAACCAACGTGATCATCACACATGAACTCACAGAGACTGAGGCAGCATGTACAAGGCCTGTGCAGGTTTGTACCAGTTGTGGTCCTAGAGCTGAAAAGAGAAGTGGACAAGCACTCCCATCTCTGGTCCAGAAGCTATCTCCAGTTGATAACCTCTTGCAAATGACAGTCTAGTTTCCTCCAAGGGAATGTCACTGGAGAAACACACTGCTCTCAAGAGTAGGCTCCATGCCGGCCAGCAGATTGCCAACAGAGAGTGAACTCATATGTCAGCTTTGAAGGTTCCTTGTCTCATAACGACATAGGGCTATTCCTGGTTTGTTTTGCTTTCATTTATAATTTTTTTCTCCTCTTTTTACTCTGTTGGTCCTTTGCATATATATTGTGACTTCCAGTTTAGTGTTTTTATGAAATTCTGTTTCTTGTCTTTTCTTGGGTTCTTTCCCTTTTGCTTGTTTATTTGTTTTGTGTGTGTGTGTGTGTGTGTGTGTGTGTGTGTGTGTGTGTGTGTGTGTGTGTGTGTGTGTATTTGTAATCAGGGAGTCTGTAGAGGTCTGACCTGATATGTTAGTTTCTTTAAGTCAGCACCAAATAACTCAAATCATGTGCATATTTTTATCTTATTATTTTGTTTTACTTTGTATACCTTTATCTTTTTATAGCTCATTGGACACTTTGAAAGAAAAAGTTGACAGAGGCTACAAGTTCCTCAGGATGTCCTTGTTACCTTGGAGAGAGGAATAAATGTCTAGATTCTACAAGAAAAATATCACTATAATCCAAGCAGGATTCAGTTGCTTAGAGCTCCAGCCTTGTGAAGACGTATATCTCTAGGCTCAACTCCTCCTAGGACAGTCTTTGAGGTCTTAAATAAGAGCTCGGGATATTTACCAGGTCCCCTCCTCTTTACATTTTTTGAAATTATAATATAAACACATCATTTCTCCCTTCCCTTTACTTTCACCAAATCCTCCTATATACCCCTCCCTGTTCTCTTCCAAATTCATGGTCTCTTTTTTCATTAAATAATACTATATTCCTATATGTATATGTGGGTGTATGTGTGTATACATAGACATATGATTTAGAGTCATGTTGATGGACGTTTCTGAGTATAGTTTCTAACATTACTTGGAGATAATCTCTCAGCAAACTCTCTGACCCTCTGGTTCTTACAATCTTCCTGCCCCCTCTAGGACGTTGCCCCTATAGTCTTGAGACTACCCAAGCTTCAGACAGCTTCAAGAATTCCCTGGTGAAAAAATAATCCTCAGACATTAAACAGACTCCTCTTGTGGCTTCTGTCCAATTCCAGATCTCAGTTCTGAAAGATCCCATTACCTACAGAGCACTTTGACTTTAAGCAGCTGCTTTCAGTGCTTGGTCTAGCTTTTCTATGGGGCTTGGTCTGGAGCTGATCACCTATCACTTGATGTGAGAGTCTGGCACCTCTATCCTGATAAAAGTGTTATGTCTTAAAAATTGTTTTCAACTGTAGTGGGTGCACAGATCAGTGAATAGTTCATTAATATTGATATGAGCATAGTTCCTAACTCTTCATATTTCCAGCCACATGTTTATGAATTCATTGGGATGTTCTTATAAAACCTGATTTTATGTAGTTCTCTTTCTTCTTTTCTCCTGTCTATATAAATTAACTTTCTTTTTTTCTCACCTTGGTTGAGAACATCAGTGCAAATAAATGAAGTGGTGATAAGATGGCATTGTCTCATTCATAATCTTAATGCTGGTGCTCTTGACCACATTTCTTAAAGTTAAAACTATTATAAAACTATTTGATCAAAACAGCATGGCAGTAGTACAATAACAGATGTTAAAAGTGCCTGAGAAGAAGGTAACAAGAAGCTGGGTGTGGTGGCTCACACTCCAAGCCCAGTACTTTAGAGACAGAGGTAGTGGGAATTTGTTTAGTCCTTCCAGCCTGGTCTACAAATGGGTTTTAGGACAACCAGGGCTACAGAATGAGATGCTATACTGATAAAAATAACAAAATAAAACAAAAACAAACAAAAGACAGTGAGTCCTCAAAGTAGTGTAGGATGGAAAAATAAATTAACCCAGGTTTGGTTTGTGGCTTCGGTTTTGCTTGTCTTTTAGGCAAAGGACTAGTCTCAGAGGATAATATACAAACAACCATAGGTTGAACAGGTTGATTATCAAAAATATATAAAAAACTCAAAAGCCTTAGACATCAACGAACCAAATAACCCAATTTAAAAATGAGGTATAGAACTAAACAGAGAATTCTCAACAGAGGACTCTCTAATGGTTGGGAAGCTCTTAAAGAGATGTTTGACATCCTTAGACACCGAGGAAATACAAATCAAAATGACTCTGAGATTCTACCTTACAATAGTCAGAATGTCTAAGATCCAAAACTCAAGAGACAGCTCCTGCTGGCAAGGATGTAGAGCAAGTATTACACTTCTCCATTGCTTGTGGGTATGCAAATTTGTACAACTACCTTAGAAATCAATTTGGTAGATCCTCAGAACATTGGGAATAGTTCTACCTCAAGACCCAGCTATACCAATCTTAGGCATACACCCAAAGGATGCTCCCCCATACCACAAGGACACCTGCTTCAACTACGCTCAGAGCAGCTCTATTCATAATAGCCAGAAACTGGAAACAACCTAGATATCCTTCATCCAAATAATGGATAAAGAAAATGTGATACATTTACAAATAAAATATTACTTAGCTATTAAAAATAATGACACCATGAAGTTTGCAGGCAAATAGATGGAACTAGAAAAGGTCATCCTGAATGAGGTAACCCAGATCCAAGAGGACATGCATGGTATGTACTCACTGATGAGTGGATACTAGCCAAAAAGTACAGGATAACCATGTGATAATCCACAGACTCAAGGAAGCCAAATAACAAGGAAGGCCCAAGGGAGAATGTTTGAATGTCACCCAAAGGGGGAAATAAATAGACATTGGAAGTGGAGGGAGGGAAGTAGATGGGAGAGGGGAGATGGGCAACAGGGGGGATCAAGTGCGGGAGGATGAAGGGAGAGAAAATTGGAAGAAAGAACTGAAATCAGTATGGGGCATCTCTGGAACAAGATGGAAACCTAGGACAATGGAAACTCCCAGGAATCTGTGAGAGTGACCCTACCTAAGACTCCTAGGAAGAGAGGATAGGAACTTGAAATGCCACCTCCTGTGAGCAGACAAAGCTTCTAATGGAGGAATGGGGACACTAACCCAGACACAGAACTTTCTACCCACAATTTGTCCTGACTACAAGAGATAAGGATGAAGTAGACATTGAAGGAATGGCCAATCAGTGGCTGGCCCAACTTAAGGCCCATGCCATGAGGGAAAACCCATCGTGACATTATTAATGATATTCTGCTATACTTGCAGACAGGAGCTTAGCATAGCTGTCATCTGAGAGGCTTCACTCAGCACTGATGGAAATAAGCACAGAGACCCACGGCCACACTTTAGGAGTAGCCCAGGGCATCCTGTGGAAGAACAGAAGGAAGGACAGAAGAAGCCAGAGAGGTCAAGGACACTGCAAGAAAACCTACAGAATCAATTAACCTGGGCCCGTAGGGGCTCACTTGTGGGTTCCTAAGCCAGGTTAGGGATAGATAGCTCTCAGCAAGCACTTTGGGAGTGGGGTCGCTTCCTACCCAAATCAAGCTTGGGGCTGGTCAACTCCATAGAGACAATGGCCATGTCATGATAAAGCCAGTTAGGCTTCTGTTTCCCCAATCAGAGAACTGGCTTCTCAAAAGTCGTGTGACTGGCAGTCAAGCTAATCTAGTTGATAAGCTTAGAAGCACCCCCACACTGTTCAGTACCTCCTCTCTTGTCCATCCCCCTCACACACTTCAACACAGTCTCCTGAGTGGTTTATACCTTTATTCTTGCCATATTCACTGAAGCCCAAGGTCCCATTCCCTAGCTCCTCTGCCTACTGAGACCTGATACGCAATGGCATATTGTGGGCATGGGACTCACACTCACTGAGACTGGAACATATATGGGATGGATATAGGCCCCCTATGCAGCTTGGTCTTCATGTGGAACCCCTATCAGTAAGAACAGGGATTGTCTAGGACTCTGTGTGCCTACTTTTGAATCCCTTGCCCCTACCTGGGCTGCCTTGTCTAGCCTCAAAAGGAAAAACTGTACCTAGTCCTACTGCAATTTGGTAAGACAAGGTGGGTTGATGTTCATGGGAGGTTTCCCCTTCTCTGAAGAGAAAAGGAGGGGTGGGGGAAGGAGGTGAGAGGGAGAGACTGGGAGGAGAAGAGGGAGGGGAAACTGCTATTGGCAAGTAAAACAAAATAATTAATTAATGAAAAATAAGATTAAATCTAAAAGAAGCAAACAAGACGGTTCAGAAGGCAATGCCTGGCAACCTAAGACCATTCCTTAAATCCACTTAATAGGTGAAAGGAAAAAGCTGACTACAAAGTTGTCCTCTTCCCCACCGTGGACCTGCTATGGAACATTCACACACATACACACACACACACACACACACACACACACACACATACACACACACATACACACACACTAATTTTAATTTTTAAAAATGACCGATGTCAAAAAAAACAAAAAAAAATGACCGATGTCATTAACCATCAAGCAAATGTAAATTAAAAAGCACATCACCTTACACCTGTTAGAATGGCTACATCAAGAGAGGCAAAAAATAATAAATTCGAGAGAAAATGTGGACAAAAAGAAATGTCTTTAATTTTTTTATTACTTTGATTTAAGTGTGTGGATTCATTATGTCTTGGGTGGGACCTGAAATTCTGCATTTCTGGTATGTAATTAATGCTATGGCTATAGTTTGAGGAGCAAGAAAGCAGAGTCCCTTCCTCGAGGTGGCGCTGAGCTCACTGTGGAGCAGCCTGCTGTCACTTACAGGCCACTTATTAGATCAAATGTCTTTTCATCCTTCATCTGACACCCTGTTCAAGAGAATCTCTACAATACCCTCAGCCCCTGTCCAGTCTTATGCTGGCTTCCTCAGTTGGCTCTCTCTTTTCTCATCCACACTATTCATCACACAATTCTCTGGGTTCATAAAAAATATGTGAGCATATGGATCCGGTCTCCTAACAAATCCCTTAATATCATATGCTCACAGCTACTTGCATCCCTTGGCCTAGAAGCTAAGTTTTAGCCAACTCAGAAGTCAGCTAGGTGTTGCAAGTGCAGTCATCAGGCAGATCCTTGCATGCTTGTATACAGATCTGACCAAGTGCTACCACCCTAATAGACATGTAACTTGGCAAGTTCCTGCCCACCCTATAACCTTGAGATTTCAGAGAAAAGAAAAGGAGTTGTTCTTTCCGTCACCGGAAAGTTTGCTGTTACTCTGACTGAGCCCTGGCTATTTTGAATTCCGCCATAATGTCCCTGGCATACATGGCTACCTCCACCGCTGACCTAATTTAGTGTGATCCTTAGTGTTTCACTAGAAACAACTATCATTAGGCTTCTGCAGAGTGTATAAAAATGGTTGCTTTTGCTCAATATAGTTAAGAGTGTCTTTGGTTATGGAGCAAGAAAGGTATAAGATCTTCATTGGGAGACCCCAGGAGACTTTAAGGAAAGTGGGAATCCCAACCATAGTCACTTAACTAGTCTGTGATATTGGTCAGTTATTGGATCCCTCAGAACTTTATTTTCCTTATTTGGAAAGTGCTGCCAATCATGCCTACCTTCATAGCGCCACTACATGTAGCATGAGGTATTCAGGAAGTCTCTAGAGAATACCTAACGCTGGATTCATCAAGACTAACAACCTAAACCAGAAGCCTAAATGAATCTTATAGAATTTTTTTATTCTAATAGAGACCAATAGCAGAGGGTGTGTATGCCTGGTGTTTTATTATAAAGCTCTGAACCACACTCTTGGACTTCCCCATTATCGGGCTACCATTCTACCCAACCAAACAATAAATAAATGGATGAATAAAGAGAGAAGTCTTCCCCTTAAAAGAAGCAAAAGTCTCCTCTGTCTTCACTTTACGCTAACACCGGTCAGGAAATGAAATCACCCTGCAGATGTCACTCGCTTTTACAGTTTCATTTCTCTTTCTAAGTCTTGGGAGTCAGTCACAGCAGGGACTTTCCAGAAACAGCTAGACCTGCTCGGCCTGTAAATGATGAGGAGGGGGTGTGAAGTAGGAAAGCAGATAGAGGCAGGAAGGAACAGTTCTATGCTACTACTCAATTCGGAGGATTCAGGGTGAGACTGCAGGGCATCGTGAACTTCTTGACCAAGGCCTGCCTTGCTGTGGTCAATGCCTTTGGCCAACCCAATACATCATCAAGCAAGCCAACACACACACACACACACACACACACACACACACACACACACTCATCCCAACTCCTGGAAGAAAAGTTCAAATGCACAGGATCTATGAAAAAAAGGATTAAGATGTGGAGTCATCAGAAGTCCCCAGTTTTTCTGCCTGCACAGAACCTCATATGTAGTTGCATATGTACGGCAAGGGAAGAGGAATCACTTTTAAGTTCTTTTGTGGAAAAATAATGTTTCAGTTACTTTATATGATCAAAGTCCTTAATGAGATGCATGAACATACTCACTATAACCAAAAATGAACCCAGTTGAGACTTCTCCCCCATCCAGGTCATTTTAGTGTATCCAGCTATACAGGCTTCTCATGTCAAAGCTGCTATGAGAACCTCAGTGCCAGCACAGATAAATGGCGATTACGCTGAGAAAGAGCTGGACACTGGCCATCTAAGTTCACTTAGCTCCTTGATGCTTTTCTATGCCAAAACTCAGATCCTAAGTACATATTTTTATTTTAAAACAAATAATTACCTTCTTAATGGACTGATAACCCTCCTCCTTCCACAGACACACACTCGTGTAAAAGTTCTGATATCCTGGTTACTTAGCAAAAGTATCAACAGCCTGCCTTGGATGTTGGGTCCATGCTGCCTACCATAGCCATCCCTAGAGTTTGCTACAATGGCTCTAGGCACAGACCTTTGGTGGAACTGTCACACTAAGGCAGGGCAGGTCACAGGTTTTCCCTACTCTTGTCCTGAAGACTCTGTAGAGAGTGGGTGCTCTGAGCCAGGAGAATTTGACAGATTGGGAGATGGGTTAACAGAGTCTTGGAGAGAGTTCAAAGGTATATTCAGGACTGACAAGAGGCAGGGAGCATTCCATAAACCCTAGAACCAGAAGTTGAGGAGAGAGAAGAAGGGTGTAGGAAATTTCCTGCAAGATAAATAAGAAAGAGAACAGCCTGAGTGAAGGGTGCTTCAAACAGAAACATTCTGCAGTTTCCAGAAATGTAAAATAGTCATTTCTTAGCGTTTCCAGTTATAAGAAGTCACTTTGTCATACCGTCCTATTATCTAACTTCTAGATCTAATACATTTTTAAGTAGTATGTAGATTATCAAAACGAATGCCATGAACTTTCATGAGCTCATCCTTCAGCAGAGTTCTCAGCCATTGGTGAAGAAGGAACATCCACATCGCTAGAGGGGAGGAGCCTGAGAACCTTCTCTGCAAAACTGACTGAGTTCAGTTGGGGGAAAAAACCCGCTGTCCCTGCCCTGATCAACACTAAAGACACATGGTGTCACATTAGCATATTATAACCCGTATTTAAAAAAATCACATTGCAGAGATTATGGGAAAATATGGGTAGATACCCACTAGAGGCAAGTCCTAGGAAAGCAACAGTGGAAGAACAACACACTTGACCATGATGCTGGCTTCACCTTTAGATAGTCCCTTGCTAACTCCTGAGTCCTCTCCTGCAGGTTCCAAAGATCTCTGTCACCCACACATATGGAGCTACACAACATGACCCTGCTTTCACCTGGAGCTGAACCAATCAGTTTATTGAGGAGAGGTGGGAAGTATGGTGGAATTGTGACATCTGGAAGGTATTTGAGAAGAATAGGAACCAAGACCCTGACACCCCACAAATACAACTGTGGAGATGGTTGATGTATATAGACATAAACCACATGACTGTAAGGGATTACGACTCAAGCCTGGATCCACAAAATTGTATAATAAAGGCTAGAAGGTTCCAGAATGAAGATCTATAATAATGAACTCCAAATTTTCAAATCAATCTTCAACTTAAAAAATTCTAGTTCATTAATTTAGGGTAGCTTTTAAATTGCAAAGGCAATAAAGCAATCCAACCCATATTCTTTGTTACAGAGAAGACACATCAGAGATCAGGAATGGATTAAAAACAAATTTTTGCTTTTGGAACACAGGCAGATAAGGATGATCTTTAGAACCTCTGGCAGGCCCCCATAAGTGAATCACAGTGGAGGCCCTTGGGAATTTTAGAACAAGGCCCTGCTATCATATAAAAATAACTTTTCCCATTGGGAGACAGCCCTGGCCTGATGTTTGTCCTTTAGTGAAAACCAAGCAGCAGACAATGGGCCTCCAAGTAACCGTGTGGCATAAGATATCTATCATGGGCCCTGTGTTATTGAGTCTACCAAGCCATAAAGCTAGGAATGTAGCCATCTGTCATAAAATGAATGATACATAGGTACTCTGGCCCAAAGTGGCCCAAGATCCTAAAGTGACAAATAAGTAACATCAAGAAGTTGACTAAATGCTGGTAGTCTCTGTACCTGCTACAATGCCCTTGGTTTACAGGAAAGTACTTAAGACTCATGAAGTGTGCCCAATAATTTTCTGGTTGGGGAAAAGAAAACTATAGCCCAGCTTCCAGATGGGCTGTCATGCAAGTACCACCAAGGAGTGACAGCTGCAACCCCACAGCTCCTTTCTGGAACAACAAAGGACAGTGATGACGGGTAATCTTCACCGTGGTTGTGTATTTTTCTGAGAAGGAAAACAGCCAGATGTATGACTGCATACTGACTCATGGGAGGTACCCAGTGGTTTGGCTGAATGGCTGCAGATTTGGAAGGATCGTACTTGCAAAACTGGAGTATTTTTGAAAAGAGTGTGCAGATAGATATCTAAAAACTGGCAAAATATATCATGATATCTGTGTGTCGTGGAAGCGTTCTCGAAAAATATGACCTCAGCAGAGAATTTTAATAACCTAGTAGATAAGATTATCTCTTCTCTGGATAGCAAGTAACTTCTTAGTCCTCCCTGGGCTCACAAACAAAGTGACCAAGGTGGGAGGTACGTAGTCATACACAAACTCAACAACATGAATCGCCAAGGCTGACCTGCCTGGCTGATCTGACTGATAGCCAACCACCAGCAAACACCAGTCCTGAGCTTTGGATCTGGCACCGTTCCCTGGGTGACTGGCCAATGATAGGTTGCTACATCGGACCACTTTGATCAATCGCATAAAAGGCAGCACTTGATCATTACTGGAATAAGATACTTGTTCTGGGTATGGATCTGCCTTTCCTGAATGCAGTGCTTCTGCCAAAACTGACATCTATTGACTTATAATAGAAAAGCTTGTTCACTATCATAGAATCCCACACAACATTGTTTCTAACCAAGGACCTCATTTCAAAGCCAGAGAAGTGTGGCGGAAGGCTTGTCGTCATGGAATTCACTTCTCTTGCCATCCTAAGGCAGCTGGGATGAAATGGCCTTTTAAAAGACAACATTATAGTACCAACTAGGTGGAAGTGACCTGGAATGGTAGGACAAGTTTCCATAGAAAGCTATAAAATACACTCAGCACTCTCATTTCTATCTTCTGCTTTCTCATCCAAAACCAAAGGAATAATCAATGCTTATAATATAGGCCCCTGATACAAGGTAAGCCATTTACCAACAAGCAGCACGCAGTAAACATTCAATAGATGCTATAGGTGTGCAGTGTATATGCTATCGTATGTCTGCCTACCTCCCCATCCACCATAACTTTGACCCTCTAAGTACCAAAAGGATTGCATTTGATCAGTTTTTCTTATAAATTTCAAAATGATTTCAGGAGTCATATACACGAAAATGAATTGCTAAATGGAGCCTTTGTTTTCATGAATTACTCAACGATACGTGTTCTATATTAGCCATTTTCCAATAAATATATTGAACACCAAGAGTCAGCATCTAGAAGCTTATGCTCATCGTCCTTAACACCATCAGCACAAAGACCATTGAGGAGAAGAAGAAAGCATAAATATATACTGGTTACAAGATCTTTTCAAAGTTCCAAGATGTATTTTGTTCCTAGACAGAGCTTCCTCCCAGCTTTCAGCCTCCTACTTATTTTGATTACTCTCGAAACATTTGGAAGATGGAAGCCAGTGGCAAGATTTATGCTTTGCCATGGGGATTCTCTACCATTTCCTGTTGATAAGGGCCTTTATACCACCCAAAGTGGGCTGCTTTTACTTCCAGGGTGCTCCTTTTCTCATACCCTCATTTCTCAGAGGGATCCCTCATCATATGTCTGCCTACTTCCCCATCAGCCATAATTTGGTATCTCTAGGTACCAAAAGGATAGTATTTAATCAATTATCCTTATAAATTCCTGGATATTGAATCCTGTAAACCATGATAGATTTTAATGGGAAACAAAACTAATTTCAGAATTATGGTTTAACCATCACAAAGAATTCAAAGGTTGCCTTCAGGCTCTTTGCATTATCCTGTAATCGATGCTAATATATTTCATTTCTAGAGTTGTGAATGATAAACTATTGGTGAAAGGATACTCAATGATGCGTGCTGTACAGGTCAGGTTTTCTGTTTGCATTTCCTCCAGCTACTATCATTCAACCCATTCATTATGGAGCAGTCGCCTTATTTCTGGGTTGGTTGGGGATGTGTAATGGAAGAGAATCCTGTCACACGTGGGTTGCTTTTAGGTGCTGGGTCATTTCTTATATAACATCTGCAGATTAGGCCAGGATAGAGAACCCCGGATCTATAGGAATCCTGGGTAACTTCAATGTCACTGCTGAACTGACGGTATTTCCAGCTCTTGGGCCATTGCCCACGCTGTCGATGGAGTAAGAATTGCGCATGTGGACCTACTGCAGTGAAGCACATTTGGTCATGTGCATGACTTCATGAAGAACACTTAGTACCGTGGTAAGCAGCCTCGGCACCAGGGTCCAATCAGGGAGACAACTGAACCTTATTAGGATATGTAGAACGGAAAAGCCAAGAAAGGACCACTCAGGAGAGCAGAGACATGTTTAGTTACACATGACTCTGTGCATATAAATTAGGTCACAGAGCTAAACTTCACTCAACAACAATGAAAGTTGTTCACACACACACACACACACACACACACACACACACACACACACACACACACAAAGTCTGGGAGAAAAGCATACCATCCAGACCTGATCTTATTACAAAGTACCAATCACATTTGTATTCTCTGAGTCATCTCCATGGATAAACACAGGCAAACTTCCTCGATGTCAAACTGTTAGGCAGCTTTCAAAGCCAATAGGCCGATCCCTCTCCACTCTCCTAACAAAGACGTCAGTGTCTGAAGGATGTGAAAAGCATCCAGCATTTCAATGAGAAAAGATTCTCTTTTGCCTAAGTAAAATAGATTTTTAATGCTTATACCTGCAAGTGTTGCCTAACTTTATGTCAAGCTGGAGCCATCTCTGAGACGAATTTGAGAAATTGCCTCTGTAAAACTGGGCTGTATAGGCAAACCTATAGGGCATTTTCATAAGTAATGATCAGTGGGGGAGAGCCCAGCCTATTGTGAGTGGTGCCATCTCTGGGCTGGTGGTCCTGGAAGCTATAGGAAAGCAGGCTGAGCAAGTCACATGCAGTAAGCTAGTAAGCATCCCTCCTTCATGGCTTTTACATCAGCTCCTACCTCCAAGTTCCTGCTCTGCCTGAGTTCCTGCCCTGACTTCATTCAGTGACAGGCTGTTATATGAAACTGTAAGTAAATGCTTTCCTCCCTAAGTTGCTTTTGGTCATGATGTTTCATCACAGCAACCCTAAGCTACCATGATACTAATAATACATAATGCTAATGATTAAATACAAAATCAATGATTCATTAAAAATATGAATGATTAAAACCAATGATAAAACCATCCCTTTCTAATAAAACAATCCTAATATGACAAAAACCTGGAGTAGCCAACCAGTCAGTGGGCAAAGCTCGTTGTTCTTTCAGGCCATTTAAAATGAACGGAGGGGAACTCAGTTCTTATCTTTACACCAATAGATTAGTATGTCACTCAGCCCTTATCAGAGAAGCCTCTTTTTTTTTTTTAGTAGTTGGTGATCCACTCCAAAATCCATAAGTCGTCAACATGTAGAGAGTAAGAGACTGGAATGTTTAATCCTAAGTAGAACATCTATATCACAGCCATTCTTTCCAAGGCTCAGGGACCATTATAAAAGGGAAAGAGGATGGAAGTTAAGAGCCAGAGATTGTGGATAACTGCCATAATATGGAGATTTCTGAATTGAGAAGATTGCTACACAGGGTAACACACAGAAGCTGAGACTGTGTACAGGTAAGTCAGACTAAATCCAAGGGTGGATGGGGAAGGGAGTCATGAAGCTCCATCCTGAGGAGCTCTTGGCAACTCATGCCTGCTAGGGAAGAGAGAGTCATTTCATTCAGGGAGAGGGGGGGAGAGAGAGAGAGAGAGAAGACGGTAGAATAGAACGTGAATGGGTGAATGGGGTGGGGTTGGCCTGATGATTTACTTTATTAAAGCATAAATTTAAGACATTTTCAGGAATTCAGAGCGGGAAAATGTGAGAATGGAAAATTCTTGTATGCTGCCACCTCAGCTGAGAGAAAGCCTTTCATCAGGAGACCTGTACTGTTGGCTCTCTTACTCTACCCTGGTCTTCCACTCACTCCCACGGCTCAAAGCTTCATGATCCTGAGTCTCCGCCTCTTCTCCTGCATTCTCATTTCAACGCTCATCCCTCTTGTACCCAAATTCATATTTATAGTGTTTCCTTCTCTTTTCTTTCACTACCCCACTTCATTCTAAGTATCCACATTTCCAATATGAATTATTTCAAGGGACTCCTGAACTGATTACTCTTTTACGGTCTCTGCCCCACATATTCACCACATGTCCATGGCCAGATGTGTCTTTCTAATCTGTGTCACATTCCTGTGTAAATTATTCATTCCCGGAGAAGGAAAAAGCCAAAATCCCCATGTTCCCACCTTCACTCAAAAGCTTCCCTGTCTTATTTTCTATGACCCCGTTTCCCATGCCCTGTTTTCAGCCAAACAACTTTTTCCCTACCCTCACAGCACCGGTGACATGATACATGCCTCTATTCACAGTGTTCCTTCCCTGTCAGAATGGCTTCCTGTCCCATAATGAACTGCTCCAACCACAGCCCTTCACAGACCAATCCAAGTCTCTCCTTCCATGAAGCCTCTCCAACGATGCATAATCTCCAAAGATTGCACTTTGCACAGAACCAGTTGCTTCCTTAAACTATAGCTATGGGCAGAGCTTATCTGTCCTACTGGATTATTAGCCTGCACTGACAGAAAAACAGACTTAGGTGCATGTAATCTCAGGTCTAAGGAGTGTGAATCAAGAAGATCTTCAGCTACTATCTCAGGATAAGGAAAGGGAGAGAAAAGGAAACAGACATGGCTTATATTTTAGACTCCAAGTTGCTCACATAATGGCTCTCAGGAGCATCTGTTACTGAATAAACAATGGAATTATAACTTATGATAACCTTTTGTGATATACAGGGTGGCAAGAATTTGTTTAAACAGGGGTCAAGTTGTTATTGTTTAAGAGCAACCACATGGTATAACTGAGGAAGAAAGGATACTAAATAATGGACAAAGTCACTAATGGCCGTAGTGACTTTAGGAATCAATTTAGCCTCAGGCGGCCTCAGTAATTTTTATCTGCATCACCTACTTTACAAGGCTGTGGTGAGGATGATGAGGGGAAATTCTTCTGAGTCAGACTTTGAAATAATTAAGTGTCCAACAAATGTTAACCGATGGCGGTGGTGTCAATGACTTCTTTGCTGAACATGTCTTTGTTCTGTAAGCCAGCTCTAGTGTGATGGATCTTCAGGTGAGTTGTCGATAAGACTTGCAGGTATCCAGACTCCACAGTGAGAAGGTCTCTTTCCATCAGAAGTAAGCCAAATATACTCCCATCTATGGGAGACCTAGGGCAAAGCCAAGTTCAGCCTGAACTAGACCTGCCCCGATACCCAATAGGCAGTTCAGGTATTCTGCAGTCATTTGTCTCTACTGTCTGATTGTTTAAAAGCTGAGGTATTGATGGAGTTCCTTAAGATTCATTTACTCTTAATTGTAGACCATGTAAAAATAGCCCATCGTATGTTGCCCACATACTTGGAATATACTGGTCACTAAAGATGCTGTTCACCTGCCCAAAAAAAAAAAATGAGCTGTTAGATCCTTTTCACATCTTTTTGTAACTTTTCAACTTTTGCTGGTGGGGAGGGAGAATGTTTTCTGTGACTTCTTTTCCTATTGGTTTCAGATGTCAGTCTTTTAATGGTTGGAAACTGGAAAGCTTCCCCTGTGAGTTAAGTGGCAAGTAATATTGCATAAACTCTTCCTTTTTATAAAGGGCATCTTGAAGAAGAGACAGAAATGCTTGGATGCTCTCAGCCAAGCTGCAGAGGTGGTACTGAAGGAAGACAAACAACCATAGATGGTATCCTGCTTTCCCCTGGCCTTCTATAAACTGCCAAACATCTACAGGTAATCCCCAAAGGCTTGTATCAAATATTAGTGGTTGCCAACAAAACTGAGAACTTCTAGAGATTAAAGGAAATCTATTTATTAATCTATCTATCTATTTATTTATTCATTCATTTATGGGCTCGGGATAGGGTCTAACTATATAACTGAGGCTGCCCTGACTCACTATGTAGAACTGTCAGTATATAGAACTCACAGAGATCTACTGCCTCTGTTTCCGATGCTAGAATTAAAGGCTTACGCTACCTTGTGCCAGCTTTTCTTTTCCTTAAGAAACATTTCTGTGAGTTCCACACCAGCCTGGTCTACAAAGTGAGCTCTGCATGCTAATAATAAAATGGATGAACTTTGTAAAGAAGCTAGATAAATTTAATTCATAATTTTAAACCAGCTGAACCCAGGTTCTCTAAACCTCTAGATTTCTTTTCTTTCAAGCATACTAACTGGAGGACAGCTAATTCCCAAGAATATTGCAGGGAATCAAATTAAATAAGGATGTTTCCTTACAGAGTAGTACTATACAAATGCTTTTGCTATTATTAGGCACAAATGTAAATGACCTTTAGAGCACCTGATGTTGGCCATCTTGCTAATAATCCCTTATCAGACTCCACAAGTATACTCTGCTCCCCACCACTAAAATAGCTACTCTGTACATGTTACCAACACTAAAATATGAGAGGCCACTCAACAAATTTTGTGCATTTTCAAAATTATCACAACCTTTCATTGCTTGGTCAGGAGCAGGATGTGATATCCAAGCAAATGTGTGTTTGAAAGCACAGCCCATTGGACTGCAAATATCACACCGCATAAGCTCCTCACTCACTCCTTTTACTTTCCCATCACCTCCTAGACATTTTAGCTTACTGCAAAGAGACATAAATTGGATAAAATATCCATAACTTCACCACTAAGTGTGACTGGTAGATTCTTATAGGTCTCCAATTTGTAGCCAAGAACCCTAGGGTTCACAGGTCAAATAGAGCCAACAATACTAGCCTAACAGCCCAATAACCAGAGTCCACCTCACCTGTCACTGAACTTACGACCTGTAACAGGTGAGCAGCTGAAGAGCTTGGGGGAGTATGTACTGTCATGGTGATATTCAATCTTGTCCCTCCACAGTATTTTGGAGTACTCATAAAGTAGTCTCATTCCCCTAGTCTTGTGCCCTGACATATATGCACATTAGAATCAAAGGTGATTGAATTTTAGTTACATAAACCATGACTTGATAGCCCTAAAAAAATAAGATTAATGAATTTCTAAGTATCCCTTTCCTCTCCCTTTTCTCCAAAAACTCTCTCCATCTCTCTAGCACTCATCGTCATCCTCTCCTTCACCTTGATTATTTGTCCTGGTCTTAAGGTACCTCAGAGACATTCCCATTACCAACCATATCTTATCAAAGAAGATGAATATCATTAGATGAAATATCTGAGACTACTTAGGTCACACTCTTAATTAACTCACTGACACTTCAGAGTTATTCATCATAGAAACCACTAAGATGGTCATAGCAGACAAAGATCCTCACCTCCACAGTCCAGGCCACACCACACATCCCTGTCCCACTGGAATTTAGGATTCTTGAACTAAATTCACAGCCTTAACCAAATAGCAGGCTGTGCTGTGTGAACTAGAACTTCCACTCCACTACTACTGGGTAGTCAAACAAGCATGTGCACACACTACCATATTTTGACTTCATACTTCCCACATCTACTAAAGAGGCAGGCTCATCACCTTGTCAACCAATGTTGAGGAGATTCAATTGACTTGACTTGCATAAGCCATTTAAAGCAACCAGAGAAAGCTGGGTATTTAAATTCAGTTCCTTAATTTCCTACATTGAATATTTTATTGCAAATTTAAATCAAAATCAGGCATACACATTATCCTACATTTTCTGATACCCCAAACCACCTAGCTGTTCTCTGATTTTATGTGCATAATCAGAACCTGGGGTATTTGAATGGGACTTTTGAAAGGTCCACTTTTATCTCATGACTATATTAAAGCTGCATTTATTAAAAGGACATCACTTAAGGACGATTCTAGCCTCAGTCAAGCTTGTAGGAGGACGTAACGGTGAAGTTATGATTAAAACCTTTTGGGAAAGCATGAACACATGATAACCAGCTATGATACTTTTCCACATTTTTATAATATCTAAAAATATGTTCGGATATCCAGAACTGATCCCACAACTTGATTTATTCACAAGTCCCCTGAAGTCCTTAATAAGTACAATATGGTACAATGAAAATCATGCTTATTACTGCTATTGGGTTGGTAATTCTCCAAGATGAAATCATACTTTTCAGGTTATAAATATACATTTTATTGTTGATTTTATGCTGCATTTTGAAATACTGCTTCTCTGCTTTCATATTTTCAGGACCTTACAAGGGCACCATAAATCAGCTATAAACCGGAGGAATGCTAATTGATATCAGGTGATTTCAAAATGAAGGATCGGTTAAACTGGCTGTGTGTTCATGAATTTCAGTTAGTACGGAGCTCCTTCAAAACCAAGACATGCCAAGAATTCATCTTCCAAGATTAATTAAGTAAATGTTTTCATGTTAGATATTTTAGAGGACTTAAAGGAGGCATGTGTACAAGTAGGCTCCAATGCCAAGGGTATAAAAGATACAAAGATGTGTCATATCCGACACATGACCATGGGGTCCAGTGTTTTCTTAGTAAAACAAAGAAAGTAGCATTTCCCATAATTTGATCTGAATAATTGTTATAGATTTTCTGATCATTTTTCTTGCTCTCCTAATACAATCCACAGTATATTCGTACTATTTGGAACTTGGGATGTGGATTAACAGATATCATGAGAGAGACAAAATTTACTATTTTTCAAACGTTTTAGTGCAAAAGCAATCAGGTATTTCAGGTTGATTTGGGGGCAACTGGCAATGGTTCAAAGGGGCTTTAACCCATGATCCTAGTGACAAGCTACATAGGGGGGGAAAATTAAACTTTATAAATAGTGATGACTAGTGCCTGGAAGGGTGAATGACAGGAAGAGTCAGAACAATGCCTGTGTGTTTAAAAGTTGCACAGCTGGAATTTTGATAGGGATCTTTGAATCTGTAGATTGCTTTGGGCAAGATGGCCAGTTTTACAATACTAATCCTGCCAATCCATAAGCATGAGAGATCTTTCCATCTTCTGAGATCTTCAATTTCTTTCTTCCGAGACTTGAAGTTCTTGTCATACAGATCTTTCACTTGCTTGGTTAGAGTCACACCAAGGCATTTTATATTATTTGGGGCTATTGTGAAGGGTGTTGTTTCCATAATTTCTTTCTCAACCTGTTTATCCTTTGAATAGAGGAAGGCTACTGATTTGATTGAATTAATTTTATACTCAGCCACTTTGCTGAAGTTGTTTATCAGGCTTAGGAGTTCTCTAGTGGAATTTTTGGGGTCACTTAAGTATACTATCCTATCATCTGCAAATAGTGATATTTTAACTTCTTCCTTTCCAATTTGTATCCCTTTTGCCCTTCTTTTGTTGTCTGATTGTTCTGGCTAGGACTTAGAGTACTATATTGAATAAGTAGGGAAAGAGTGGGAAGCCTTGTCTTGTCCCTGATTTTAATGGGATTGCTTCAAGCTTCTCTCCATTTAGTTTGATGTTAGCTACTGGTTTGTTGCATATTGCTTTTATTATGTATAGTTATGGGCATTGAATTCCTGATCTTTCCAAGACTTTTATCATGAAGGGGTGGTGAATTTTGTCAAATGCTTTCTCAGCATCTAATGAGATGATCATGTGGGGTTTTTTCTTTGAGTTTGTTTATATGCATTTGTTCGATTAAGTTGATGGATTTCCATATATTTAACCATCCCTCTTTCATCCCTGGGATGAGGCCTACTTGATCTTAGTGAATAATCACTTCGATCTGTTCTTGGATTCAATTTGTGAGAATTTTATTGAGTAATTTTGCCTCGATATTCATGAAGGAAATTGGTCTGAAGTTCTCTTTCTTTGTTGGGTCTTTGTGTGGTTTAGGTATAAGAGTAATTGCGGCTTCAAAATTGGGTAGTGTTCCTTCTGTTTCTATTTTGTGAACTAGTTTGAAGAGTATATTAGGTCTTCTTTAAATGTCTGATAGAATTCTGCACTAAACCCATCTGGTCCTGGGCTTTTTTTGGGGGGGGGGAGACTTTTAAATGATTGCTTCTATTTCTTTAGGTATTATGGGACTGTTTAGATGGTTTACCTGATCCTGATTTAAACTTTGTACCTGTTATCTATCGAGAAAATCGTCCATTTCCTCAAGATTTTCCAGTTTTGTTAAGTACAGGCTTTTGTAGTAGGATCTGATAATTTTTTTAATTCCTTGGTTTCTGTTGTTATGTCTCCCTTTTCGTTTCTGATTTTGTCAATTTAGATACTGTCTCTGTGCCCTTGTCAATAGTCTGGCTAAGGACTTATCTATCTTGTTGATTTTCTCAAAGAACCAACTCCTGCTTTTGTTGATTCTTTATATAGTTCTTTTTGTTTCTACTTGGTTGATCTCAGCTCTGAGTTTGACCCACCTAGGGATCCATTCCCAAATGCGGCCACCAAACCCAGTCACTATTGCTGATGCCAAGAAGTGCTTGCTGACAGAAGTTAGATATGGATGTCTCCTGAGAGGCTCTGTCAGAACCTCACTGATACAGATGAAGATGCTTTCAGCTAACCATTGGACTGATCTTAGGGACCCCAATGGAGGAATTAGAGAAAGAACTGGAGGAGCTGAAGGGATCTGCAACCCTATAGGAAGAACAACAATACCAACCAACCAAACCTCACCAGAGCTCCCAGAGACTAAAACATCAACAAATGAGGACACATGGAGGACACATGGAGGGACCCATAGCTCCAGTCACATAGGTAGCAGAGGAAGGCATTGTCCAGTATCAACAGGAAAAGCCCTTGGTCCTGTGAAGGCTCGTTTCTGCTATGTAGGAGAATGCTAGGACATTGAGGTAGGAGTGAGAGGGTGGGAGTGACAGCATCCTCATAGAAGCAGAGGGAGGAGGAGATATGGGAGAGGGGGGGAAAGGGGATAACATTTGAAATGTAAATACATAAAATATCCAAGAAAAATAAAATTAAAAAAAATGTTGCACAGTAAGTCCCATTAATGATATAAAAATTGATGTGTTATAAAAATCTTAATAGTAGATATTTGAATGGTTGTAAGTTAATCTCTCCAAAAACACTAGCAACATTTCATAAAACTATATGAATAATAGAAGAATTATGGTCTACTAACATGTACATACACATACACCAGCCAAATCAGGAGACTCTTATTACTGCTTAACAAGAGAATATTTTTGGGAAAGTAACTAAAAATTTCAAAACAAATTGTGGAGTCTATATTTTGCCCAAAGGAAGAACCTGTGGAGTGATTTGATATATAAATTAATGTCATATGTAAATTCTATTACAAATACTAGAACATAGTTAAGAAAAATTCTATGACCAAATCAACACTAGCACTTAGAATCTTAGAAGTGAATCCAACTCCTACCTTTGAAAGGTAAAAACCAGAGACTAGAAATTTAAGACTAACCAGAAATGTTAAGTTGTTTTTTCAGAAAAATCAAGGACAGTAAATGAAGTTTCTTCCTCCTACAGGAAAAAAACACTAGTTTTTCACCCACCTGATGGGAGTGAGGTCCATCCATGGGCCTCTTGCTACCTTTCCCTTCCCAAAAGTGACAAGTGAACATTGGACTTAAAACTATTCCTCATCATGGTCAGTTCACTAGCCACTTGCAACATATCTCTCTCTCACACTAGCAGATCTCCTGAAGACAACTGTGACTTCCCCGTACCCCTTAGTTGGCCTTTTTAAATTTACTGATTTCTATGTGTATAGGTGTTTTGCCTGCATGTATATTTGTGCAACTTGTGTTTGTCTGCTGCCCAAGGAGGCAAGAAGGGGATGTCATTGCTCCTGTGTCTAGAATTACAGTTAGTTGTAAGATAAGATGTAAGTGCTGAGAACTGAAATTGGGTCCCCTGGAAGAAATGCCAGTGAGTGCTCTTAATCACTGAGCTGTCTCTCCGGTCCTATTATCTTCTATCTTTTAGATTGTAAAGGAAATTAACACCCTAAAAAGGGACTGGAAAAATGCTATTGCTTCTCTTCAATGAATTATGGATTTACTATGAAATATCATCATCAATTGCTACTTGGACCTTATTCTCCTTCCAGTGTCATTTGTCCTTGCTATATTTCCCATTCACTACAATAAAAGACCCTTATAAAGCAACTTAAGGAAGGGTTTCCTTGGCTGACAGTTTATGGGTACAGTCCATCATAGCATAGAAGTCAAGGCAGCTGGAGCTTGAGGCTACCAGTCATATTATATCCAGATTATGAAGCAGAAGGAGATGAATGTTGGTTCTCACATCACTCCCTCCTTTTTAGTAGTTTAGAGCCCAACTCCAGGGAATAATACTATCTCTCTTATGGTGAATCTTCCCTTATCAATTAATCGAATCAAAATAGCTCAACACAGGTATAACCAGAGGCTAATCTAGTCTAGATAACCCCTTATGGGTCTACCTGGAGGATTGTCTCCTACATGGTTCTGTATCCTGTTATATTGATAATTAATAGGGATTATCATATTTCTCTACTCCTCATCTCCATGTGTTCATGGAAGACAGACAACATGGGTCAGAAAGGCACAAACTGGCTCACTCAGTCTCCCAGCCATTGATCCCGAACAGAAGGAGAAGTGGCAAGCATGTGTACCTCCCTACCTATGCCCAAGGCTGGGCGACCACCTAGTATAAAAAGTCCTAGTGTATGGTGTGTGGTAGATGTTTTCAAAATATCTGTTCCAGTCATATCATTTTTGATCACTAAGAGAACCAGACAGAACAGTTCTGCTTTTTAAAAAGATAAAACAGTCTCCAAGAAAGTGAAGAATTGATTCCTATGTTGGCGTTCCTGAGGAAGAAAGAACCACCTCTCAATACTGAAATGTCAGAGAGAGAGAGAGAGAGAGAGAGAGAGAGAGAGAGAGAGAGAGAGAGAATGAGGTGGATGGAACAGGATGGGAAGCGTTGGGGAAGGTGGAAAAAAATGACCAAAATATATTGTATGAAAAAACTTTTTAATAGTACGTGTCAAAGAAAACAAAGAATTACATATTCCACTTGAAGCTCACCTTGACATGCCTCCCATTGAATTGCTGCCTCTGCCTTGAAAGGAGTTCAAGTGTTCTCATGCTGCAAAGGAAAATGGGGGATCTGCGAAGCTGCAGAACTGACCCCAGACACCCATTCCGACTCCAAAGCCCGTTCTCTTGAAGCAATTTCAATTCCTAGTTGAGGAAATTAGATCCTAAGAGATGCAGTATCCTCTAGGGTCGCAGACCAAGTCATAGCAGAGATGAGACTTGAGTCGGTAACTGTAGCACAGTTTGTCTTGCATAACTCTTGACTCTCACACCTTGTAAATTCAGAGATAATGACAAAACAGCACAAGGGCTGGCGGAGTATCATGAGCTATGCCAAAGCAGAAAAGTAATATAAACTGTATTCAGCTACAGGTTTGAGTCCCGTTGGCATAGGTGTCCATGGGCCAATATATTTACATGTATCACTCGTGTTGTGTATCATTGTCAGTTTTGTATGTAGCAGGGGAAAAAGTTAAATTTGATAGGTTGAGCTTCACTTTTCATTTCACTTCCATTACCAAAGATTATTGTTTTGTAAGACTACTGTCTTAAGAAATCATCTCCATGCATTACATTGGCAAATAAGAGGCAGGCACACTGTAGCTAGCATTCCAAGGAAAGGGGTGATTAAGAACAGAGTTAGTTCCTCCCCCTGCTTGTCTATCCCAACTTGGTTTTCTGGAAACTGGTTCCCTGAGAATTATGTTTATGACTCTTAAATCAGAGAGGACCTATTCCTTGGAACACTTCGACCTAGTTAAAACAGAAGAAGGTGAACCACAGGGAATGAGCTTAAAATATATTCCACAGAAAAGCCACTTTCACTAAGAAAGATGAACCCACTTGCATGAATGTGAGGAGGGTTGGGCTGCGTGTGTGTAGAGGCTGCTCTTAGAGTCTATGGCAACAGGCATCATGGCCATCTACCAAGAAAAGCTCCAAGAATCTAGTAGCTGTTCAGTATATAAAACTAGACGTCTCAGCTGGTCTTCAGTATATTCCAAGATCCTGAAGTAGGCGCTAATGCCAGTGAAGAAATGAACTCGCCATCAATTGAGTCAACTCAAGTCAACCAAAAAGATAAAATTCCAACTGGATAAGTTGGCTTTTAACTTTCACTAAGTGTGACACATGGCTGAAAAAATCCCTTCTTTATTCGAGCATCTCCTAGACTATTACCCCACATAGAGGGCCTCTTTGCCCACACCTCCTATTTCCCCACATGCCTTTGTCACTTTCAATCGCATTGACCTGGTACTTATTTCCTGACCGCATCATGGTTTTTTTTTAATATTCTTCTTTATATACTCAACAGAATTCAACCCCAAGTTACACAATAATTTCCCCCACCTGTCACTGCTGTGTTCCCAGAAGTATTTATGAGTGGGCTAAGCAAAAGTACTGTTAAAATACTTTTGTTGAATGAGTAAATGAAATCCTTCAAATCCAAGGTCTACATTCAAACCCCTGAGATATTGATACAGAGCAACTCAAACAGAAGTGAGAGAAAGACACTTTCCATTCCTGGGAAAGGGGGTCTATAATACAAAATCCAATAAAGAGTAATTAAAGATCAACAGGGGATAGCAAACAATTTACAATGTAAATATTCCTCATGAGTAACAACTTGAGGAAAAGCCCACCTCTCTCCACACCTTAAACAGTTGTACACTATTGGTAAACCCAGAGGAATGCTGACAAAATAGAGTCAAACCAAAGAAAGACATTTTGGCAAACTAAAACTTTAGTGTCACTCTTAGCCTCAAAGTATAGAACCCACAGCCAGTAGTGTCCTCCTTACCTGTAAGCAAACCATCATGGCTTCGGAAATAAACTCTTTCCAAAACTGTTCCTTCCTGCTCATCGTGAACAAAAGAAGAAATGTTGTTCTTCCAAGGCGAATGAAAATAGATCATCAGAGGGTAAGGATGGTGGCCATTGCAGACTTACAGAAAAAAGGAGTTCGGTAAAGGTCCTGGAGAATTGGGAATGAAGTTAGCCATGCTCAGACAAATGAATGATGCTCAGCAAGTCAGAACACAACTCAGGATAGCCATGATTGCCAGAGATTGAAACCTACTGGTGCCTTGAAAACAATTTTACTGCATACAACACAGGACTCAAAGGATGTAACTACTCCAAGGTGCACTGACTTCCAGGTGGGAATTCAACATGTTCTCCTTTTTCCACTCTGTTTCTCCTATACATCTGCCCACTGACTTCTTCTACACATTTATGACTATATTCTTCAAATTTTCATCTGTCCCTCAGATCCACACTCTGAAGTAACAGAACACTGCACTGTGAATCAAGAGACCCAAAGAGGCTAAGATCCTCCTCCATGCTTCAACACTTACTACAACCTTTATGTAGATAGACATGGGCTCTGAGGGTCTGTGATGTTTCATGAAACTCAGTGATGGTACTGGAACAGCAAAATGCTTACATGCACTGAGAGGAGATACCCCTAAATCCCAACCAAGGTCTAAGTGAAAGAGGACTTGGGGGGATGAGAATAAGAAAGAGTAGTGTTATGGTATGCACTCATTGATAAGTGGCTATTAGCCCAAATGCTTGAATTACCCTAGATCCCTAGAACAAACGAAACTCAAGACGGATGATCAAAATGTGAATGCTTCACTCCTTCTTTAAATGAGGAAAAAGAATACCCTTGGCTGGGAAGGGAGAGGCAAAGATTAAAACAGAGACAGAAGGAACACCCATTCAGAGCCTGCCCCACAGGTGGCCCATACATATACAGCCACCCAATTGGACAAGATGGATGAAGCAAAGAAGTGCAGACCGACAGGAGCCGGATGTAGATCGCTCCTGAGAGACACAGCCAGAATACAGCAAATACAGAGGCGAATGCCAGCAGCAAACCACTGAACTGACAATAGGTCCCCCGTTGAAGGAATCAGAGAAAGAACTGGAAGAGCTTGAAGGGGCTCGAGACCCCAAAAGTACAACAATGTCAAGCAACCAGAGCTTCCAGGGACTAAGCCACTACCTAAATACTATACATGGACTGACCCTGGACTCTGACCCCATAGGTAGCAATGAATATCCTAGTAAGAGCACCAGTGGAAGGGGAAGCCCTGGGTCCTGCTAAGACTGAACCCCCAGTGAACTAGACTATGGGGGGAGGGCGGCAATGGGGGGAGGGTTGGGAGGGGAACACCCATAAGGAAGGGGAGGGGGGAGGGGGATGTTTGCCCGGAAACCGGGAAAGGGAATAACACTTGAAATGTATATAAGAAATACTCAAGTTAATAAAAAATACATATATAAAAAAAAAGAAAGAGTAGTGTTGCTGTCTTTCTGGTATGTTGGAGGAAGGAAAGCAATTTTATTTGTTATTGTAATTTTGACTGATTCCTTGCTATACAGATTTCTACCTTCTTTTTTTAAGATTTATTTTACTTTTATGTATATGGATATGAGTGCTCTATCTGCACATATACCTGTGTGACAGAAGAGGGCATTAGGTCCTATTATAGATGGTTGTGAACCACCATGTGGTTGCTGAGAATTGAACTCAGAACTTGTGGAAGAGCAGCCAATGCTCTTAACCACTGAACCATCTCCCCAGCCCCAGGATTCCACCTTTCTAAGGCAAACTGCCACCATATTCATGATTTCAGCTGATCCTGGTTTTAGAAGACCACCACAGCTAGACCTAATGACCATCAGCCTCATAAGAAAATTGTTCTCTCATGGGACCTTTACCTGGTATCCAGCCATTCCTCCCAACAAGATGTGTCTTGGTTACCCACAACTTCTATTGCTGTAGTAAGACATGGTGGCCAATTGAGCTCATAAAAGGGTTTAATTTGGTGCTCTTGGTTCCAGAGGGTTAAAGTTCATGACCATCAAGTTGGGAGCATGGCAGGAAGCATGGAACTGAAGCTGTAGGTAAAAGATCATACCTTGACCCAACAACCAGGAGGTAGAGAGAGCTAAATGGGAATTTCATGGGCTTTTGAAACCTCAAAACCCACTCCCCCAGTGACACACCTCCTTCAGCAAGCCCTTACCTCCTAATCCATACCAAATAATTCTACCAACTGGGGACCAAGCATTCAAATATACAAGCCTATGGAGGTCATCATCACTGAGACAATCACAACCTTTAAACAGCACAGCTCTTCCCAAACTCATCCTTGGTTTTGTCCTATCCTGCCGGCTATAGCAGCAGGGGTTGCTAACATTTCTTCCAATGACTAGTCCTCTTCTCAAAGTCCCAATGACAAACTGCAATACAATTCCACAAATGCTCTTTTTAAAGAAAGCAATGAGTTTATTAGGCTTACTTAAACAGCTCTGGCAAAGGGATATAGGCCAGAGTATAGGTTGTCTCAAAGTAGTCACACTGGAAGATCAGTACTTATCATGGCTGATGAGTCCCACATGGCCATATTGATGGAGTCTTCCTGCCTAGTCCTTCCCAGCCTACCTACTTTTAACCCTTCCCTGAGGTCATGTGTAATTAGGGGGGGAAAGCTGCAGAAAAACTTTTCACAAGGCATTCTGTCCCCATGTGGCATGTAGTGATATGCCTTTTGGGAGTAGTTGAAGTCTCATGGGTCATGGAGAAGGTAGTGAGTTATGTAACGCAGGTGAAGCCACCTAAAGTTCGGACATCTGTAGGGCGAATCCCAGGATGGAAGTCTTCTGTGTGGTATGAAATTGTACAACTGACTGATAATTGGAATTAAGCATAGGTACAGAGATGCTCTGAGAACAGTGAAAGTTCTAAAGCAGATGTTATAATTTTTAAGAATAGCACACCAGAGACAAAGTTATTGAAAAGTGGCTGCTGAGGTTGTCTGGCCTCTTGAGTGATTAATAAATACTTCCAAGACTGAGATTACTACCCAGAGTGAGAGGGTGTGTTTCAGGAAGAATTATGACAGAAAATGACGCATGACTAGCATTCTCCATGTTAGCTCTTAGATTGGCAGGGAAACTGGATAAAAGAGGGGTTGAGATGGAGGTGTTAGCTTGCCGCTCATGGCTAGAAGGTCATAGAGTGGAAAAAAAGCCACAAATCAGACCTATGTTAATGAGCACTTTCCAGGATCCCAAACCTGGAACCCATGGGAGAAGTTTGGTCTGAAGAGATGAATGAAAAATAGAGGAGACAGACCACACCTTGTGGTATCCCCTCTGATTTAGAGAGAGGAAAACTGTGACCTGGCATGAAGGAAGAGCTTTTAACAATGGTCTTGTCACAGAGATCACAGGTGTTGTTAAAATTTCATCCCTGGACTCAAGGAAAAGTCTTAAATGAGGAGTGAAAATACTGTCATGGCCTGGCTTGTGAGGCTGTGGGATAAGGGGCAGATGGAGTCTGGGTGCTGCAGACGGTGAGTCTATGGTTGCTAGGGAAAATTAAAATGCAAAGTCTTCCTCAGCAAAGTCTTTCACAGCTGCAAGATGTGATAGCTGGTGCAACAATGGCCTGAATAAGAATGGAGAGAACCAACTTTCTTATTGGACTTCTCTCTCTCTCTCTCTCTCTCTCTCTCTCTCTCTCTCTCTCTCTCTCTCTCTCTCTCTCTCTGTCTGTCTCTCTGTCTCTCTCTCTCTGTCTCTCTGTCTCTCTCTCTGTCTCTCTGTCTCTCTGTGTGTGTGTGTGTGTGTGTGTGTGTGTGCGTTCAAGGAGCTCAATTTTTTATTGGATATCTTTTAATTTACATTTCAAATGTTATCCCCTTTCTCAGTTTCCTGTCCATAGACTCCCTAATCTATTCCCCCTCCGCCTTCTTCTATAAGGGTGCCCAAACACCTAGCCCTTCTCTTCTTCCCCTCCCTGACATTCCCTTACACTGAGGGGTGCAGCCTTGGCAGGACTAAAGGCCTCTCCTCCCATTGGTGTCCAACAAGGCCATCCTCTGCTACATATGCAACTGGAGCCATGGGTCTGTCCATGTGTACTCTTTGGGTGGTGGTTTAGTCTGTGGGAGCTCTGGTTGGTTGGTATTGGTGCAAATCCCTTCAGCTCCTTCAATCCTTTCTCTAACTCCTCCCAAAAGAGGGAAATTCACATTTGGTCCTGGGACCTTAGACAAAACTCATCACCAGGGAAATCGTGGGCTCTAACGGAAAAGATGGTGTTACTGAGTTATTCGATGATGTTCCAGCAAAAGTGCTTCTTCACATTTGTGGTTTTAATCAAAAGTTATTATTGCATCAGTGTCCTTTCAGGTAGTTTTCTGTTTCTCATCTTCCACCCATATTATCTTACGATTTCTAGTAATACCCCTGACAGTTGCCAACATCCATGTTCCAGAAACAGAGGATTAATGACAGAGCTCCAGGATTGGGTTTCATGCCTGCAGTTGAAGAACAGTCAGACATCTATGTTATTCCTCCTAAATCTCAAGGACCCTTGTGGAAGTGGGGAGGAACAGAAAGAATACAAGAGCCAGAGGGAAGGTGTGTGGTGTTGTAAGGACTAAGCCAAACTTAAGCCTTTGAGCCAAACTCCCACCACTTTCATGATACCACCTATGTCAACTTAAAATAAGTTCACTACAGATGGTCTTGTTGACCGTTGCCCTTCCTTACTAGAAGGAGGGTCATGTGCCCCTTACCTGAGACTCCAGCCACTCTTCACAGCCAGTTGTTTGCAATTCTGCCTTAATTGAACATAGTCTCAGGAGAGGGGGACTATAAATATATAGAGTGCCTCATATACAGGATATTAGGGAGGGGGACCGACTTATGCGGCTTTGGGGTGAGTTGTCATCATCTCTGATGCGTGCAGTCTTTCTACTGTGGCTGCTTTGAAGCACCCAAACTCCTGCCTGTTTGTGTCCTCTCCCATCGGTGTATAAGTAAGCCTAATGAACTCATTGGCTTCCTAAGGTGAACTGTGGTGGGTTATCCCTGGGACCTTAGGAAGAGAGGGCAGACACTGTTTACTTCTCCCCCCACCCATGGAAATTTTTTTAGCAATACCTGGTTCTGTGCTTTCCCCACCGAAGTGTGTGTTTGCAGTCATTTTGGGAAGCCAAGCTCAGCTTCCCTGATAAAGACCTTCTAAAACCTGTTCCTGCTGCTAGCATTAAAACAGGAAAGCAGGAAAATGGAAGCCCTAGGGCAATGGTTCTCAACCTTCCTAATGTTGTGACCCTTTAATATAGTTCCTCAAGCCTTGGTGACCCCCAACCACAAAGTTATTTTTGTTGCTACTTTGTAACTGTCATTTCACTACTGTTATGAGTCATAATGTAGATATCTGTGTTCTCTGGTGGTTTTAGGTGACCCCTGTGAAAAGGTCATTTAACCCTCCAAAGGAGGTTGCTACCTGCCTGTTCAAAACCACTTCCCTAGGGTATGGAATTCTCAGAGAACACTGGGGCGGGGGGAAGACACTTCCCCAGGTGTCATTTGGCAAAACAAATGGATCATTCCATTAGGCAACCATTCACATTGGGGGAAAATGAAGAGGATTATTTTCTTCCCCATTGTTGCTGTTCAGTCAAATCTCCTCATAAAGTACCGAGACACTCAAATCCAGCACATAACTAGATTTTCAAAGAAAACAGCCCTTTGTAAACATTGGTGATGTATTATCATTATTATTATTATCATTATTATTATTATTATTATTAAAATAGGTTTAAACTTGGACCTTCTGTCAGCTTGCATTTTACACAGGAAATTAGTTTTCTCCATCTTCTTGGTGTTGTAGGGAAGAAGAGAATGTTGGAAAAGACTGGAATTCCTAAGAGCTGCCATATAAACTTTAAAATTAAACAGATGTTTTGTGAATCACATGTAAATTGGAGCCATGGGAACCTGGGTCATAAAGTGAATGGGGAGGAGAGGTGGGTTGTTTGGGGCAATTACTGGGGCCTGTGGATCAAAAATACCAAGTAAGGATGGACCTTGGTGTGTCTCAGCAAGCTAGTGATTATCCCAGAGCATTTTACTCCACAGATCCTTTCCAGAGGATTTAAACTTCCTGGGGGCACAGGTCATGTCAGACTCTCTGTTCTGTTCTCAACACTTTGCCTGGCACACAGAAGACCTCCAAACCATTTTCTCAAACAGTACTTGGAGGACTTGGAGGAGGCTGCAGTCCTGGAAAGTGGCCTTTAAGTTCTCAGACTCTGACAGCCGACTCCATTTCAGGTTTACTGTTTTGGTTTAGGTTGGGGTTCCCAACCTTCTCAATGCTGTGACCCTTTAATACACGTCCCCATGTTATGGTGAGTCCCCAACCATGAAATTATTTTTGTTGCTACTTCACAACAGTAATTTTGATACTGGGAATCATAATGTAAATATGAAGGACATCTGAGATGGGACCTTGTGAAAGGGATGTTGTTCCACCCCCAAAGGGGTCAGGACCCACAGGTGAACAACTTCTGGTTTAGGTTTTCCTGCACAAAGCACGAGGCAAGGACCTGGGTATAAGCAGCATTTAGTAAGGGTGTTCCAAGAAGCATGAGGGTGGGCAAGACGACAATGAAGGAAGGAAGACGGAAGTGGAAGACAGAACTGCTACGTCCTTGCACAGCCTCGGAGACTTGGCTGCAGGCAGTGAGTGAAAACACAACAGATACATGCACATGGACAGGTTTCCTCTAGTCACAAACAGAGTTAAGGAGCATTATTGAGACCTCTGCAATTGCGATAGAAGTGTTGATTTCATTGAAACCCTCCCCAAGTTCATCCATCCCAACCATGGTTCTAAGCACTCAGATTGACAGAAGGTATCAAGGTAGAAACAGGAAAAGTGTTGCACAAAATGTGGGTCCCCTTCTGACAAGTTAACAGCAGGGGCTAGAATCAGAGGCTGGCAAAGCAAAGTGGTGTGGGGCAGAAGACCAATTTCTCCCCTTCTATGCTGACTGTTCTTCCCTCCTCTTGTGAGGATGATAGTCTTATTTAATCACTCCTCAATAGCACTCAACAGAAGCAGATTCATTCTTTAGTTCAAGTAATTAATTTTCTCTGTTGAAGTGACAAGGTAGATAAGTGGTCAGAGAGGCTGAGATCATCTTCTAGTCCCATCATCCTTAGATGTCTATGGCAGGCTTCATGGGGGAAAGGATCCCAGAAGGTCTGTCTACCCCTAATCTGACTAGTTCAGCTTCATTGTTCCGTCTTTCCCATGGTCCCCTCCAGCAAGTGCTGTCTCTACTATGGCCGTTCTAGTTCTGCCTGTATCTTTGCTGTTTCAAGTTGGTCATCGGTCACCTCCCCTCAAGAAGTCTCTCACTTTTCTACCACTTTGCAGGTATGACAGGCTAATTCAGATGATGAAGTCCGAATCCTGTGCAACCCCACATGTGATCTTATTAATGAGCAAAGTATTTACAGACACTGTGAGTCCATATGAGGTCACCCTGAAGTAAGGTGGCTCCCTCATGAAGTATGTCTGCTGTCTTTATGGAAAGGGAAGTTTGGATCTCAAGAGAGAAGCAAAGAGAAGAGAATGTGAAGACAAGCAGGTAGAATATGGTTATCATGTAGCTAAGAGATTTGGAACAAGCTTTTGTTCCTCACAGTCCTGAGAAAGGACTATTCCTTGCCCACCCCATCGATACCTTCATTTCTCATTTCTAGTTTCCACACATGTTGAAACTTAAACTCTCAGTGACTCTGAATATAACCTTTATTAGAAATAGAGTTGTTGCTAATATAAGTACTTAAGACGAGGTCATTAATACCATATCACTATATTCTTCAGTGGGGGACATCTGGACACAAAGATACACATACTGAAAAGGGGTAGATAAAGATAAAGTATGTACACATCAAGAAAGTCCACTGGCTGCCATCAAACTCCTAGAGGCTTGACATGGAGCACATTACAAGTTCTCTCTTGTAGCCCCCACAGGAAGACAACTCTGCCATGACCATGACCTTGTACTTTAAACTCCAGGATTGTGAAATAATAAACTTGTATTGTCTAAGTCACTCAGTTTGTGGTATTTCATTATGTCTGCTCTAACAGACTAATACAGATTCTACTGTTGTCCCAGACAAGCAGTGCCTCCAGAGTACATGGAGGAGTTGGAAAAGAGTCAGAGATATAAAAGGTATTGGAGAAAAGAGCAAAAATATCAACCAACTACCACTGTCCACAATGGAAGAAAATCTGCGTAAAACAGGACCAACTGGAATCCAGTCAGAAGAACATTAGTGCTTTATAGTGCTGTCAGAATTTTCCACTCTTAACAAAATTACCTCTGTTTAATACCCTAGATGGTATTTTCTAAAGTATTATATGAGTTTTCCTTGGTGGAGGTAGTGGGGAAGATGTAGGCCTGTAAAGTTCCTGTGTTACTTCCAATGTAAGCTCCCTTAAACCTTGAAAAACTCTAAACTTCGGCTCCTAGGTTCCCTCAACTGCGAAGTGAGTTGTATCTCCACATCGGGTTAGCCAAAGACGAGACAAAGCAAGCTAAGCACATGCTTCTCACTGTTCTTTTCTCGTGTGCTTTTATGTTTGCAATGCAATTCTCTACAAATGGGGGGAGGGCCGTACCCCTTTCTACAGGAAAGAAGCTCTAATGATGTGCCCACCTTCTTGCATCTAAAGAACCATTTCCTGAAACAGAAAGAAGTCTGAAATTCTGATTTCATGAAAATATAAATGACTGGTTCAAATTAAGTATCAATATGTGCCAAGCGGAGAACACTTGACCATTTCATATAGACTAGGAAATAGAATTCATAGAATCAATGTCATTTAAATGCCATTTCCAATCAAACAAAATACTCATTTATTGTAAATATGTATTTCTTTATGTCCTTTACCCAAGAAAGTAAAGAGGGAGAGAAAAGTCAAAAAACAAACATGATTTTTTTTTACAAAAAACTATAGTATAGTCTTTGGTATTAAAGGTATTGCTAGTCAATCCTGCTGCCCCTCCACTTGGCCAATTCAAAGCTTCTCCTGCTAATGACTCAGCTCACAGAATGTCTCCTGTGTGGTCCCTAGAATAAAAGGCTTGGCTTAATAATTAACTTCAATAGCCTATGCCTTGCATATACATATGCATACCTTGACGATGAAAATACCTGCCCTCAAAATTTCCCAGCTAATCCTAGCAAGATACACCCCAGACTCATTTCTGCACCGAACGTAGCTGCATCTATACTTCTACATGACCTTCTCCATATCTGTGTACACATACATGAAGATCCTCTCACACATGGGATGCAGAGTAGTCAAGCAACTTTCTTTCTTGAGGCGTTCACAAATAGTTGTGTAATGATACTAACATATAACGATCATCCTTAAGTGAGTTCACTGTATTTTTAACTATTTAATATTCTATTGTGTGAATATACTCTCACTTATTTGACCAACTCTGTCTTGTTTTATTTTAATAATTTACTTTCTGGTAGGGAGGGTTTGCATGTGTGCTATGGTACACATATAGAGACCAGAGGACAATTTGAGAGAATCCATTCTCTCCTTCTACCATGTCCAGGGATCAAATTCAGCTTGGCAGACTTAGGGTCAAGTGCTGCTCTGCACTGAGCCATCTTTTGAGTCCTTACTCAATTCCATTTTAGTAAAGGTTTAGGTTGTTTCTAGTACCTTGCTCTTATGAAATCGCATACATGTTTGATACTTAGGCAAATACATCCAATGGTTGTAGCAGAAATGCTAGTTTTAAAGAAAAGTATATTCAACATTTTGGTACATACTGCCATAATGTAGGATGATGTCATTATGCAGGTGAAGGCAGGTACAAGATAGAATGAGGCCTGTCATTGGACAAGAAGGAAGGATGGGCAGGAGAAAAGTTTTAGAGGAGGTGGAGACTGGAAGAGAGAGAGGCAGCCAAGAGAGAACATGGCAGCAGATGTTAAGATTTCTTTCTGCACATTTATAGATTGTTATGACTACTCTTAAGAGATGGATGTTTACAGGGCTTTGTATGTGTAGATGAGCAATAGGTGGACAGTTTATATCATTATCAATTGGTTGTAAGTTAGTTGTGTGGATGTATTGTACAATGAGCATTTAACACATAAATCTGGTTGTTCGGTTCCAGTTTGCTGAGTAATGATTTCACTGGGTAGTTGGGAATGTGAACAGAATCTGCAACAGGGAGCTGTGCTAGGCCATAGAATGCTTGGGGCTAGCATGGTGTGGGGCCACACTAGCGTGGCCTGCAGAACATGATCTGAGTCTCAGGCGCGGTAACAACCGCCAAGAGGACAGTGTGTGAAAGCAGTAACAGAGAACGAGTAAGAACTCACAGGAACCAGGTCCAGCACCTTTTTAAAAATATACTACAATGCCATATTGCCTTCTAAAAAGTTGTTGCTAATATATGGCACTACCAGGAATATATGAAAAGACCTATTGAGAAAAGGTAGGGTGACTTTGGTTGGTACAGATGGGCAAGCCCCATGTCCTTTGAAATTCTGATGCAGCACCTCTCAGGTAGTACCCAAGGAATGTGTATTTTCCATACATGCCCAAGGGAACTAGAATAATCAATCAGCATTAAGAGCCCTGGTGGTAAACCATACACCATGGCAGAAGGTACCCATTAGCTACATATCAGTTATTCATCTTACTGAGAATTACTTACACATGTGGCTCTGACCTGTGTACAAGAAAGTAGCATTTGAAAACCAGCTTTTCCCTGGGGAGACAAGCTCTGTCTGCTCATCCTATTTCTTACATAGAGCTGTGAAATGACCCAGCTCATGTTGCTAGGCTTGGATTGAAGAGACTTTTTTTTTTTCAGTGTTTTCTGACATTTTATTTTAGGGATGCTGGAAAAGATAGCCTATGCCTGCTGTACTAGGGGAATTAAGTGTGTGACTCAAAGAAATGTTGGGTGCTTTGAAAAAGTTCTGGGGCTGGGGATTTAGCTCAGTGGTAGAGCGCTTATCTAGGAAGCGCAAGGCCCTGGGTTCGGTCCTCAGATCCGAAAAAAAAGAACCAAAAAAAAAAAGAAAAAAGAAAAAGTTCCATAAGCGAAGGAGCGTTTAGTTGGTAAACACTGAAATCTGAAGATATCCCTGGCCATAAGCACCATCCCACTATGGTGGGAAGATATAAACCCCTTATCCCAATGTCGAAAGTACCTGCCCTCAAATTTTCCCAGCTAATCCTAGCAAGATACACCTCAGACACATTTCTGCATCAATCTACAAGATAACAAAAAATATTCTCAAGTTCGAAGAGCCAATCAACCCTCCGTAAACCAGAAAACCCTACCCCTATAGTATTTAACCTGGATCCACTATAGGATCAAGATCAAGAGCCACTACATAACCTGTAGCTGATGGGAAAGGCCAGCCAAGCCTCCTGTCTCTCCCTTTAATACTCTAATATGAATGGAACTCCCTATAAGAAAGGAGCTTGAGAATAAAGTTCAATAAAACTGGAAAAAAGAAATGTCCCGCAATCTTCCCTCTTCCACCTCAGCTCCCCAGATTCAAAGCCTACTTCCATGCTGCCCAATGCCAGGCTTAAAGAAGAGGGTTTGGGTGGGAATGGGGCGGTGTGACTGATAAAACAGGACGGAAAACTCCCAACACCTCAAAATGAGAAAGTAGCATTTGAGAAGGAGACAGCCACACACAAGGATGGGGAGAGGCTCCAGCCCACTGGTCAGTGCTTATTCCTGACTTTGCATTGCTATGGTTATTCAATTCCAATGTCCTCATGTGGGTTAATTTTTCAAAAGGTGCCAAAACCAGATTATTCTTGAAACGTCACAATTGATAAAGATTGTAGACCAAGTCCCTTTTTTGTTTTTGTTTTTGTTTGGGTTTTTTTTTATTTTGCTTTGTTTTGTTTTGCCTTTGTTTTTGTCTCAACTCGGATTAAGTTAGCCAGAAATCTAAACATGGAACAAATAAAGGCCAAAAACCTACTAGGTTTTAACTCACAATACAGAGTAACCATAGTTCAAGTCTAAAAATGTTGATCTTAAGAGTAAAGATTGTAAAAACACAGCTAGAACCCCAATGGTGACAGTTTGGGTAGCATATTAAAGTGCAGGCCTGTTATCTCAACCAAGTAATGGCCATAAAACTATGGATAAATGGTTCAAGCTTGCATTTAAGAGTTCACACAGATGGGCTGGGTGGAGCTACTTAAAGACCCATCTTTCCTGGAAATCATTTCCCTTTCATTTCCTCCCCATAAAAGTCCAGGTGTGCCTTAGACTCTGCTACAGGTCACAGAGGCTCCTCCCAGCTCGCGTCTTCCCTTTGCTCACCATCTGGGCCCCAAACCCTGCATCGAGCAGGCATGCAGTTGTCAACACCAACAAGACAGAAGCATTCCCATAATAAATGCCTACTATTCTGCTGATTCCCTTTCCATACGATTTAGATTGATTGGGGTTTTGTTCCCTAGGGAGTGTGTAGTTGAGAGAGACCAGAGCCAATGAATAAAAAAGGCTGAGGAAAAAATAGACATGGCATGAATTAAATAAGGAAAAGGAAAATGCTAGATAAAATTAGCCTCCATCGAAGGTATTGTTGGCAAAGGATTTTCTCCCACCCTATAGGTTGTCTTTTGTCAATGATGAAATTAAAAAATGAAATGAGGGGTTGGGGATTTAGCTCAGTGGTAGAGCGCTTGCCTAGCAAGCACAAGGCCCTGGGTTCGGTCCCCAGCTCCGAAAAAAAGGAAAAGAAAAAAAATGAAATGAAATAGCATACTGATGAAAAATTAGAAAGAGAAAAAAATCTAATTTGTGGGGATACAATTATTTTATACTAGAAAGGTTGCAGAAATAATATCTTATGACTGCAAGGGGTAGAAAAGGCTCATGTTTCTATTCTCATGTCTTAGTTTCCGAACAAAGAACAATAGCCCATTCTGTGTTCCAGACTATTGGTCCGCCAAGGGTGAGTATCCTATTGTAATAATGTATGTAAAAGTCTTAATATTTTCTGACTTTAATGCAATGAAAGGGATAACAATGATCTGTTTGGTGCAAGTATGATTGGAGTGGATGTCCTCACAGGGAGTGTCCTTAGCATTGGCCAATTGGGAAGCACCATGCACCAGGGCCTGGCCAAGGAAGAGAGAGAAACTTGGATACATGTCTGAACTCCCACCTCCCACTGGCCCCAGATTGACAACAAAACTATGGGTCATGGAATAAATATTTGCTATGTTTCTCCACCTTTCACTGTAGCCACTTTAAGACCTAAAAATTGAATACCACTCTCATTTTCTGCAATGCAGTACTTCACCTGCACTGTTAATCTCAAATGAATTCAGCACTGTTGAGTTCCTTCCCATGTCTAGTATAGATTCACAGTAGGAGAGAATTTCCTCAAAATTGTCCCCTTCTCCCAACTCTGAAAATCTAACCTCACCTACGTTAGGAAGGATAGGAATCCACATAAAGAGGTAAAAAGGTAGACCGAGAGGAAGAAAGAAAAGAATCTCAGAACTGAGGCCATCAGCTGTGTTCAGCCATTGTGTATGTGGGTGGGGGGGTTACAAAGCAGGGTGCAAAGTTGCTACAGTGAGGAGGGAGCTCGCCTGGTCTGTCAGGCAGCATCACCCCCTTGGTATCTAGACAAGGACTATAACAAAGATATGATGGATGCCCTATTAACTGTAAAGGTGAATGAAAATATTTTCTAATAGATCACAACAGAAACTGGCCAGAACAAGAATCAATTTATTGCGAGATATAATCAGAAGAGTCAACTCAAAGTTCAGAGCAACACTAATTTGCTAAAGCGATGAGAGATATGCTGTCAGCAACGGTTATAAGTGATCTGAAATGTAAGAGCTCGATGTGGCGAGAGCATCAGCGTAACACAGCCAAAAGAGACTCTGTCAGTGGAAAGGGGTTTGTAAGGCTCAGGAGAGAGGAAGTCTTCAGGTTTTCTGAGATGTGGAGAAATCACATAAGTCAGAACAACTCCAAAAGCCCACGGCTTTACCAGGCACAAAGCACTTTCACGGAAAATCTGATCCCATGCGCCATTTTCCCATTTCAGAGAGTAAAAGACAAAGTTAGACCAGAAGCCTGCTTAGCAGCCTGAGCCAATAAATGGGAGAATTGGTTCCCTAATGTAGTTGAGGGTTCTCTTCAACGTGCGTGGCTCTCAAAGGTAATTAGGATGATCTGAGGCAGGCTTATTGGCAAGTAAGAACTCTGAGCAGGCGCAGGAAGAATAACCTTCAAGGAAGGGGATTTTAGATGATGGAAGACTTTGAAAACAGAATTAAGAGAATTTGGTCTTGATCCTTAAAGTGATGGGCCAAACACTAGCCACCCATCTACCTGCACACATGTTAGAGGAATACGCTGTACGGTTCATTGGATCAAAAAGCATAAATGTGCATCCAGACAAAGCTCCTACCTTCACTGTGCTGAAAAACTAATCAAAGCATTTTCACAAGAGAATATGAGCCTGCAGCAGCTAAAGCTTGTGGGAAGCAACAATCCATCCGTGTAGAGGGGCAGAAAGAAACACAGCCAGAGAATGTTGCCTTGCTGGCAAGAAATGTCAACACACCATCAGCTCAAACACCAAGCTGAGAAGTATAAGGGAAACCGATGAGTCCAGTTTGCTCTTTCAGAACATAAGGTCATGGTAAAACAAAGGAATTAGAATCCCAGCATCTAAAACTATCTCCCCACCTCACATTTCTTAGGTCTTATCATGTTGAGAAATCAGACACTGTCTCTGACCTATCCTGAAAGGCATCTGCTTCCTACGCATGTGGACACATGCACACACAAACACAAATAAAAGGCAGAATCATTGCACTTTAATGATCAGGGGGAGGGGCAATCATTGCCCACACTGAAGGAGTACTAGGTGTTCACTTATCACTCCATGCTTATAATTTTAAGGAAATGAAAAGAGAGAAACAAATAAGCCCCCAATCCGCAATGACACAACCATGCTAAGAGAAGACAGAAAAAGAAAGAAAAGAAGATAGAATGGAAAGGGTGGGGGAACTTTCTACACAGATTCTTCAGCCCTTAGAAAGAAGTGGTGCTCATTCTCAGCTCACCCACGAACTTGGCCACAGCTCTTACTGTTCCCTGACTACCTACTTACTGCCTCTTCTAGTCTGCTTTCTGATGCTGTGGAAAATACCATGACCAAACGCAACTTGGAAAGAAAAGGGTTGACTTCATCTTACCTTTCCAGGTGACAGTCCATCACCGAGGCAGGGCAGGAGCCTAAAGCAAGAACTAGAAGACGAAATCAAGGTGAAATGCTACTCATTAGTCCTATCCATCTATCTGTCTATCTATCTATCTATCTATCTATCTATCTATCTATCTATCTATCTATCCTCATTCTCTCTCGTCTTTCCTCTCTCTCTCTCTCTCTCTCTCTCTCTCTCTCTCTCTCTCTCTCTCTCTCTCTCTCTCTCTCTCTTCCCCCACCTCCCACTCATGCTCAGCTGTCTTATAGCCCAGGCCCACCTTCTTAGGAATGGTAATATGTTACAGGATGAGTGAGGTCCCACTGTGGATCAGAAGACAATCAGTCCCTTCTCAAGGAGCTATGCAGAGTTCAAGTAGAAGAATTCAGTCTAAATGTAAGGAAGAAGTAGCTCACGGGAGCCCAGGCTATGGGGCTCATGTGGCTCATCTCCAGGGCTTTTTGCTCTTGAGAATAGAAGGAGGATAATGAGGTTTGGGGGAGTGAAATGGAGGGAAGAGGAAAAGCTTGGTTAACATGTAAGGAGGGGGAACAAGACTGTAAGACATAGGGATTGCTGAGAAAGAATGTCCTCTGGACATGACAGGGCCACCACATGCTTGGACTCAAAGCAGCTAGGATTGCCTGTACAAGACCTGAACAAGGTCAAGCCATTCAACATTCGGCATGTGTGGGTGGCATACGAAACCCAATCCTAGCTGAGGGGTTATTGATAGTTGATGGCTGCTAGGAGAAGGAAAGTCAGTGTTCTTTAGGGGTGTGGCCATGTCTCAATGGATGAACCCACATGTGAGTATGTATGGACTGCACTAACTGGGCTCAGTGGAGTTATTTTAAAAATAAAAGAGAACATAAAACTGGTAGGGAGATGAGAGATCTAGGAGGAGTTGGAAGGATATGAATATAATCAAAGCACTTTGAATGCTGTGTGTATGTAAAATAAACGTTTAAAGACATAAAAAATATTCCAATAAAGTTAAATGTTAAGTAATTGGTAAATGTATCCATTATAAATAGGATAAAGGCTTAATATTTATTCTACCTTTAATTTTCTTAAAAATCAGTAAGATAAATATTAATATACAAACAGAAAAATGGAAAAAAGGACAAAAAGACCTATGAAAATATAGGTTGGACATTATATATTATATATATGTATATGAAAATAGAGGGCATATTTGTTAGTAATTTTTCAAAACATAAATGAAAAATTCCTATCAGATTGACATAAAATTTAGAGGTGATATTTAAAGCCAGGAGGAGGGAGGGGAAAAAAGCAAGCTTTCACATATATTACTATCAAAAACTTAACTTGGAAAGCTATTAGACGTGCATAAAAGTCATAAAAATGTTCAGACTTTAAAATCAATAATACCACTTCTAGAAATCTACCCTAAGTAAATGAGCAATGTAATAAAAGATTTATGTACAAAAACATTTATCACCCAGTTAAGATCTGCCACAGGGAAAAGATTCAGTAAGTTATAATGTGGTCCTGTAACTGAATACTAGGCAGAAATTTAAAGTAATATTGTTGAAGAATATTTAGTAACAGAGGTAAATGGTTATGATAAAATATTAATGTTAGAAACACATGGTACAAATTATGTACACTAATGACTCCAATTTTATAATATATGTATGTATTCTATATGTGAGTCCAAAGGACTGGAAAGAACTCTATGAGGATTAATAGCTGTTAAACCCAAGGAAAAGAACTGTGGGTGAACTCTATTTTCCTGTCACAGTTCAAAGTTTTTCAAACATCTTGGAAGTGAGTATGAATTACTTTCTAGTGACAAATATTAAAAATAATAATAAAGTAGTAATTACTCTTCCCATAAAATATGTAAGTATTAATAGCATATATAACCTATCTGATTTTATGGAAAACTAGACACTGGATAGATGTGAGTGTGCCTCTGCTTAGCGATCCTTCATGGAAGACAGAATGTGTAGCTATAGCAGGTTTGCAGAAGGAGATATAATAGAAGTAATGGTCGTTCGGGTGCAAATACTATAGCCAGATATTTCGCCGTGCTCTCTCATTTGTGAAGGGTCTATGATGTCTGTGTTCACAGACCTCTGCTTGCAGTCGAGTGGCATTCTTGACATGCCCTTTGTCCAAGCTAGCACACACCACAGGAGAGCAACGGAAGCTCCCACTGCAGCATCCCTTTCTCTTACCACTTGGACTCCAGGACTTTTGCTTCTCCCTGGGAGGCATCAGCACTCAGTCCCCCATCCCCTCAGTGGGCCTGCGGTTTGTGTGACATGGCTAGAGTGGGCCACCCTTCTCATTCACCATATCACAGGCAATTCCAGCCTCTTCCCTTAGCAACCAAGATTTGCTGGAGGCTCTCCGGCCACAGAAATAGAAGCTATCATTCACTCCATTCACACAAGAAAGTCCAGAACATTGAAACTGTATGTGGTGACCAGAGGATAAAATCATTGCATTGCCTTTAAATCTTTTGTTCTGGCAATGTGTACGTGACACAATCACTTACCATCATACCTACATTACCTGTATAGTGTGGTGTGACTCCCTCACCGAGCTAAGACAATGCCTGTCAAAACACTGGCTCCCCAGTCTCCGCCTTCTCAGCTCCTAGCAACCACCATCTACTTTGTTTCTTCTCACTGAAGATGGCTTGCTTCTTATAGTATGCCCTTAGTGCTGACCATGACCTAGCCGCAGAACTTCCTCTTTCTGATTTTTATATATGTAGTGTGTGTGTGTGTGTGTGTGTGTTACATGCATTACATGTGCACGGGAGCATGTGGAGGTGCTGAGAGCCAAACCTGGTCCTCTGTTTTGTTTGTTGGGATTTTGGGGGTTGTTTTGTTTTGGCTTGGTTTGGTTTGGTTTGGTTTGGTTGATGTTTGTTTGTTTTGTTGTTGTCTTTTTTTTAGGTTTTTTTACTGCACTACTGAGCCATTTAGCTCTGTTTCTCCTTTGTAAAGGAGATTTTTTTAGGAAGCATTATTCTGTTTCTCCTTGAAGTCTGTACATTTTTACTCTACCACCAATGGTGCACAAGGGTTCTCCTTTGTAAAGGATAAATAATAGTTAAGATGTTTTAGGAACCATTATTCTATTTCTTCCCTTGGAGTCTGTGTTGTTTTCACTCTACCATAAGGCACAGTGCACTGTGGTTACAATTTTTCACAATGTCAGCAGTTGCTATTTTCTGGGGTGGGAGTGATTTTTGCGGCTTATTTTCCACAGCATCCATCCCAATAGGTGGGAAGTAGTACCTCACTGTAGTTCTGGTTTGCAGTCCCCTGGTTAGGGGAGGTGGCCATCTTTTCATGGACTCCTGGGTCACTTTTTATATCATCACTGGAGAAATATCTACTAGAGTCTCTCTCTCTCAGTTTCTAATCAGTTTGTTTGACTTGATATTTTTGTAGCTATGTGTGTAATCTCGCTATTAATAATTAGACATAATTTTACACAATGTTCGCAAGTCTGCTGGGTTGTCTTGATTCTGTCAATCAAGTAGAGCATCCCTATTTCAACATCTGAAATCCAAACTGGTCTGAAATTCATTGAGCATCAACATAACACTCATTTTGGATTTCGGATTTGCAGATTGAAGTCTATGAAACATTCATTCTAAAATCCAGAAATCTATGAAATAAGAAACCCATCCTAAGCATTTCAGATAAGGGATACTCAATCTCTGTTGCCTTTTTGTGCACTTTTTAACACTTTCCATGAAGTCCAATTGTGTGTGTGTGTCTGTGTGTGTCTGTGTGTATCTGTGTTTGTGTGTATGTGTGTGTATGTGTGTATGTGTGTGTATGTGTGTATGTGTATGTATGTGTATATTATGTGTATATGTGTGTATGTGTGTGTATGTGTGCATGTGTGTATGTGTGTGTATATGTGTGTATGTGTGTATGTATATGTGTGTATGTATTTGTGTATGTGTGTATGTATATGTGTGTATGTGTGTATGTCTGTATGTCTGTATGTATATGTGTGTATGTGTATATGTGTGCATGTGTGTATATGTGTATATGTATGTGTGTATGTGTGTATATGTGTGCATGTATGTGTGTATGTGTGTATGTGTATGTGTGCATGTGTGTATATGTGTATATGTATGTGTGTATGTGTGTGTATGTGTGCATGTATATGTGTATGTGTGTATGTGTGTGTACGTGTGTGTATGTGTGTATGTGTGTGTATGTATATGTGTGTATGTATTTGTGTATGTATGTATTTGTGTATGTGTGTATGTGTGTATGTGTATATGTGTATGTATATGTGTGTATGTTTGTATGTACATGTGTGTATGTGTGTATATGTGTGTGTATGTGTGTATGTGTGTATGTGTGTATGTTTGTGTATGTGTATATGTATATGTGTGTATGTGTGTGTATGTTTGTATGTACATGTGTGTATGTGTGTGTATATGTATGTGTGTGTGTGTGTGTTTAAATTCAGTTGCCTTTGGTGTCATATTCAGGAAACTATTACCAAGCCTAATGTCATTAACCATTTGATCTATTTTTTTTCTAGACATTTTATAGTTTTGGGTTTTTCCTTTAGGTCTTTTGGCCACCTGGAGCTCCCGTTTGTGAAGAGCTACATTAATCCATGTCCCTTATTTAACACGTGGGCACATAGATGTCCACAACCATCTATCTATTGAATGGATCCACTGCTTTTTCACTTGTTTAGAGGTAAAGGGAAATTTTTCAAATAAAACTTATCCTGCATTATACTTGTATGCATTATATTTCTTTGAGGAAAAATTTTTAGCACCCTCAGGAATTTTAGAAGCACCAATATGCACAAACTCAATCATTAAACCACAAACAAATTGGCATTACCTCTGATCATGATGAGCTCTCAAAGCCATAATCAGAATGGCGAGAGGGAATGAATAAAGAAGTGAACAGTCGGTGTTTTCCAACCACTACTATCACAAAGCACATTGAAACTTACATACTCATACTATCTTTCTTTTGAGGAACAGTAATAACCTAGAGGTTATTCCTTACTTATATTCACTATGAAAATTTTTAAATGCTAACACCATCAAAATTCCGCCAAATTCCATGTGCAATCTAAGCAGCGATTGGGCGAGCTTCCACAGCCATTGATCTCATCCTGCTCTCCAGAAGACACACCTTGTCAACTTTATGCTCTGTCAACTTGATTAGTGGTTTGCTCTATCTATCTGTCTGTCTGTCTATCTATCTATCTATCTATCTATCTATCTATCTATCTATCTATCTATCTATTTTTGAGACAGGCATTCCAACTGAGAAACCAAAGTTAGATTGGGTCAAGAGAAGTCCTGCAGAGAGTACCTAGAACCCAGATCTGCTGAGAAGATAGGTCTTATCCATCTAGTGAGAGCAGCCCAGAATTTTCATGGCCAATGATCCTCTCCACAAACCTCAGGGAAGGTCCCACCAGCTCTGACCCAACACCCACCCTTAGAACAAACATGGGATTGCACCCAGGGGCCTGGGTTTTCAACAGGAGGCTTGTGGTTCAAATGATTCATGGAGTGACTCTGCCTCAGCCGTGATTCTGGCCCAGTGGTGATGGTTTACATATGCTTAGACTTCATCTTCAAACTCCATAGAGGACTCCGACTGGCCTGAGTGAACACAGCAAATCCTTCACTCAGGAAAAGAGGGTAAATTTTAAAGGAAAATCTTGTTAGCAGAAAGAAGCTTTAAAACATGAACAGAGTCATAACACGGGAGTTACGAAATGACTGAAAAAATTCCACCCAACATGTCTTAGTGTCATCACTCACACTCTCTATAGTCTTAAAACAATTATACCTGAAGGACTCAAATGGCCATGTGACTACATTTTCCTTAAAAAGCTGCATTTGGGAGGGGAGATGGGAGAGGAGAGTTCTGGAGGGGAACCCAGGAAAGGGGATAACATTTGAAATGTAAATACATAAAATATCCAATTAAAGAAAAAAGCTACATTTATTTCTTTTCCTTTGTTTCTTCCTTTTTCACTACGATGAAAGAATGGATTAAATATTTAAAGCAAAGTTCATTATTTCATATTAACCTCAAATAAACTTAATGTGTAACCCTTTATAGGTATTACCTGTGGACATTCTGAATTTGGAAACTTCTTTTAAAAGGTGTCCATGTTCACTAAGAATGTTCTGTAGAAAATGCATGTCCATCGATCCTAGCATTTGAGTGTAACGTGTGACCTCTCTAGGCAAATGTCACCAGATTTCAACTGAACAGAATGTGTCTAGCTGGGGGCCATCCTGGAAAGTTGAAGACCTTGGAGTGTTGCTGTGGCTTTAACCTCTTTTATTCTTTTTAAAAAAATTAAACTCTCATAGAATAACTTGGAAGCAAGAATATTTAAGCACAGTCTTCAGAGGAAAATAATTCACGTCACGAATATTCAGCATTTTGTTCTTAGGAGTGGAAGAGGAACGGAGACTTCTAAACACTGTTTCAAAAGTTTTCTTAAGACTTTAAAACAGAAAAAATGTTAAAGAATGCCGGAAAGTCAATATAAGATTTCAAGGACTGATAATGTTTTAAAATACTAGTCTTGCAAAGTAGTTAATGTTCCTACATCCAGACATTGTATCTTATTTAGAGGTAATTAGAATTGACTCCCTGGACAACTCACTGAAATTCATATCATGTATTCAATTACAGAGAAACGTCCCCCAATGCAGAAGATCAATTATGTGTGACTGCTTAGTTGATTAAAGCTCGCATACTCCTTCTACCCAGGTGGGTTTCTCCCCTTCCTGCCCATGTGTCTGTTATAGGCTGGATTTAGCCAGGCATCACCAAAATTGACTTTTGTCAGGAATCCAAACATTATCAGAAAGCACAAAAGGCTAAATACCACCCCACAGAGCCATTCGGGAATTTATACATCACCTATTCTGTGCTCAGCTGTGTGCTGGGTAATGTAAAACTAAAGAGGAAAAAATGTGTATGTGCCAGTGCTGGTGCTTGAGAGACAGGTCTGGGCTAGCAATCAAGGGCACGAAGATTTCAGTCAGACCCTTCCAGGCTCCAGACTAGGCTTCAGTAGTGAGCAAGTCATTGGTTCTCTGAGCTTCCACATTCTCAACTCTGAACTGAGGTCACAACTAGGCTGGGCTGTGGGAAGCTGGGGGTGCACACAAGTCATGTGCTTAACACAACAGATGGTGGACAGAGTGCAATGGCTGCTATGTGGTACAAAGTTCTGAGAAAGAAAAATGAACTTAGAATCATTTTTTATAAATCCATAAACTTGGCTGGGCACAAGTGGTGGTGCATGCCTTTAATCCCAGCACTTGGGAGGCAGTGGCAGGCGAATCTCTAAGTTTGAGGCCAGTCTGGTCTACAGAGTAAGTTCCAGCACAGCCAAGGCTACACGGAGAAGCCCTGTCTCAGGACAAAAAGAATCTAAATTCCGTGAGTCATTGTACCTACACGTGCAGAGGATGAATCAACCGGAAAGAGTCATCATCTAAGTCCCCAGTGGAAAAGACAGACCAAGCAAAGAGCAAAGAGTACCACACCTAAGGAAGGACAGTGGCTGTGAGAATGTTGGATCTTGGAGCAGAGTGTGTATAGGAGAAGACAATCCAAGGAAATACATCTCAGGGCAGGGAGAACCCATTTATCTGGTACTCCTGATGCTGGGGAAGGACTGATTCGTCTGTGGTTGGAGGATAATCTTCTCAACTCCATCAAGATAATGAAGTTTGGATTTCCTCTTAGGAGCAGATTTGTTCTTAAGAGAATAAAATGGGGGGTAGAGAAGGCCCAGTGAGGAAAGGCAGAGAGAAACTTGAGGAGGACATTTCACCATCCTCCAGACTTCTTCCAGCTCTGGAGATTGAACCCATGACCTTGAGCACGTGGAACTTGCTCCATCTCTGAGCTACTCCCTCTGCCCAGCCTGTGGCTCTTTAGCACAGAAACCTGCACAATTTTCAGAAACAGACCTCAGATCCCTGACACAATATAGTAATTTCAGCAGACAGTTCCATTCTGCTCTGTATGATTCCCATACCTGCTTGAGTATAGGGCACGTCAATATACCAGTATTTGGCTGAAACAGGGGCATCTTCAAAACCGGATACAGAAGCTAGTGCAGCAACATGGTTATCTTCCACTCCAAATCCCACAAAGACAACCTGTTAGGGGAGCCTAGAGTCTGTATTTACTCCCAAAACACTGCCCTGGAATAGCATTCCCTGTATCACAGGAAAGACAGTCTAAAGATAAGCAAAGGCAACAGAATGCCACTGTAGACACTGCTCCCCGCATCCACTCAGGAGGAACCAGCAGGCAGTGATGAGTCACCAGTTGGAAGGCTTATTACCTCACTCAGGCAAAGTCACCATGTTTCTGGGAGCTCATAGCAGAGACTTGACATGTAGGTTTGAGATGCTGTGTGAACTGTGGAACTGAAGACTTGATCCCAGCCCCTGCCAGCTCTGCTCTGCTAAGGAAGAAAACATCTTGTTCCCAGTGCCTCCCACTAACAGCCTCACCGAGGCAGTCTCTGAAGATACGAGCTAGGCATGTCTCGCTCAACTTTGCATCAAGCTATCAGTTCATGTAAATACCACGCATGGGCAGTTTACTGCCAGCCAGCCATGTAAGCTGTGATGCTTCAGAATGCCCAAGACTGACCCGGATACCAGAAAACTCCCAATCCCAGACTCCCGCAAATATGGTAGGTGCTGCAAAGAACCGAGAAGTTCAAGGTCTGTTTCATACCAGAGATACTTTTGCCACGATGCCTTGTCATTCTAGACTAGTTGTCAGGATACAGTAAGAAGGCGAATGCTTGCCACCCTGGTTACTTTAGTGCACAAATCCTTTTTCCTGAAAGTTTTGCAAATGATGCATGCATTTTGTTTGTTTGTTGTTTTGCCTTCAAGGTCAAAACCGAACTTTCGGAAGTAGTTTTCAAATTATGAAGCACTAATATGATGATGGTATTAGTTTTCTTATCACACTGATGCTGAAAAGCACGCATCCATGAATACACAAACAGAACCAAGGGGAATTTTGTAGGGAGAAAATAGAAAAGGGAATAGGGAGAGAATGAGGGAGAAGAAAGAAAGGGAAGGTGGTATCAGGGGAAAGCAATGGGGGAGAAAAGAGACAATCCAACCAATGTCCAAGGATAAATATTTTTCAAAAATGGTAACTCCCCTCATCAACTTCTGTCTCTTGTCAAGAGTTCCTTGCAAGACTTTTACACATGAAACTTAACTCCAGCCTGTTTAGTTAATTATGGAAATCCAACATGGAAACCATTATTTCCTTGTGTAAATTTATTCACCAGGTGTTGTCCACCCACTGCCCTCCTGTTCTCAAGCTGACAAGAGCTGCCTGAGGGGCCTGAGGAGTGGGGGATCCACGGGGAGCCTTCACATCATTCCTAAGGATGCCAGCTGGAGGAGGCAAATCTCCTCTCCCTCCCCCCTCACTAGGCCTGCATTTTATAGAAGATAAGCAGTTGGTAAGACTTAACTGTAACACAAGGTCTGTGTTGGGAGGCGTTTCCCCTGGCTTTAAATCTTACAACGAGTTCTACAGGCAAATCCAGGCACTCCTGCTATGAGGGTTGAGGGTAGGCTAGGAGCCCACCAGTGTTGTCTGAACTCACAGACAAAGGTTGCCAGCCATATACCAACCTTTTTATTGCCAGCTGTCTCTACTTGGTCCCCTATCACAAAGGAAAAAGGAAGTTTCTTACAGACACTTTGGGGAAACTTGCAAGCATCTGAAGAACAGAATTACATGCAGGGGAACAAGGGAGATATCCTTCCAACTAATACTGAGTTTCATCCTGACCTTCTCATGGAAACATGACTTATAACTGAGAACCACGTGGGCTGGACACCAGCAATAGCTGCTAGTACAGCACACACTTGTTATAGACAGTGATCGCCAATCTCCTTTCAAGAGAACAGGGATGTATACCTTCAATCTGCCAAGGCAGGGATGAGAAGATCCCAGAGATCTGATCCACCAGGCCTAAAGCACTTGACCCAGGAGATGGTCTAGGTAGATACTGCCAGCAGTTTGCAGTCAGCTCAGAACCCTGTGTTTCTCCTGTTGAGTTCAGTCCTCTGAGCCAAGCTTCTCTGGGGATTCTGGTTGGTCAATACTTCATGGAAACTGATAGGAGGAAGGTGAATGTTGGGAGAAGTATAGTTTCTGTCGCTCCATTAGTCCTCACTAGAACCAAGAGTTTATCAACGTACCCCTCACTGATGAGGGCTAGCTTTTTTGCACTCGGCTTGTATTCCTGTTGGTCTAAGCGATCCACTGGAGGAAGGTCAGACCTCTTCCCTGAAAAGACCTCTTCCCTCTCGCTTATCATGCTTTTATCAGACAATTAAAGTGAGCACGTATGGGTCACCCCAATGAATCAACCCTGTCCCTTGCTTGACACCGCAGCAGCTCTGTTTCCTTATGTTGACCTTGTCAGCTATGCTGACCAATAGACTCATTCTTTTAATCCCAGCTCTATTCCTACATGAAGAATCTATAGGACCACAGAGCCAAAAACTTCAGACACAAAAGGAAAATCTCCCCAGTAGGCCACCTACAGTGACGGAAAGCAGTTTCCATCCCCTGGTTTTAAGACCTGTGTATTCTGCCCAATGGTCACGGGTCTAAAATATCTATCACATACTGAAGAAGTGTACTCTTTCCTCTAAGAATAGTAGCTCCAAGCTGGAGCCTTGGTGGAGGCCTGGGGGAGTTTTTGCCGCTGTATGCTGGAATTTCTAGATTGTATTTCTATATTTCTAAACATGTGTTCACTGCACTTTGAGCAGCTGTGAGTTTCTGCACTCACTAGTATCCATTACACAAAGAAACGTCCCCAGTGAGGTCTGAGACCTGCACTAATCAGCACATATGGAGATACAAACTTAGAAATTTGACACTGTGTCCATTAATAATAATAATTATTATTGTTATTATTATTATTATTATTATTATTATTATAAATACACTTACCCCCGGGGGCATATGTGATGCCCAAACTTAGATTTTGGATAGTATTACAGTTTACTCCTATAGATCTTAGCCTATATTCAATCAGAAAGTGGTTGGTTACCCCATAACATTCACACCACTATGGCACTCAGGTGTACCTTATTATACCAGACATTACTGTAGTTCACAGCTGAATAAGACCATTCGTGACCCCTGCTCCCCATCAGCCTACATAGCACCTTCCAGTACTCTGAAAGCTAGCCAGCAAGGAGAAAGCTTTCTGGTCAGTACTAACTTGCTTTCTCCATGTGCTTTGACAAAAGCTGTATCTTCAGCAGCAGGGTCTTATGATCAAGTTCTGATAGGCAAGCAAGAGCAATGGCAATAGTCCATATTGCATAGGGAATCTCCAAGACAACCATGATAGCAACTTGAGGGAAAGTATCCCAATCTGGAATCAGGCTTTTAATGTGGTGCTCTGTGACTTCTGGGGGGAGGGGAGTATTACTCATATCTGGAATGATTTCTGTACAAGTAAAAATATTCTGTCATCAACTTGGCCAAGAGCACTGCCAGCTGTCACAATATTCATTATAGACAATTCTGCAAGGATATTTCCTGGTGAGCATCACTGTGTGACCTGAAATTTCTCATCATTTGCTCCTTTTCCTATAGGTTCATCCAGACCCTTGCTCCTCCAGCCACCTTCTGCCTGATCTTCCAACCAGTCTCTAATGAAATCCCAACCAATAGCTAAGGCAATCTCTTGTGGCCATAATTCTTTATTTTACCTTTGACTACTTGCCCCACCACACAAAACAGATATTCAGGCTCTCAGGCTGAAGCTCCATCTTCCTTGAAGTTCAGGCTTTAGACCCACTCCAAGTTTGACTCTTAGTACAACAGCTATCTTTTTCTGTCTTGCATTAAATTTTGCTCCAACCACGTTCACAGGGTTTCCCTTTATTTGCTAGCTAGTCATAGAGAATCCTTCAAGAAACCACAAGTGTAATGTTGATAGACAGCATACAATCCGTACCATCTGTTTCTTCAGCAACTGGAACCTTCTGACCTCTCAAGCCAACCCTTCTACAATGAGTCATTGTCTTGGGGACCTTGACACCTCGTGCTCCCAGTGGATACTACTGACCACACGGTCACTGTCTTCCCATGAGTACGTTCTCAATATCTCATGATCAATGGCTTTTCAACAGTGACTTGTCCTCATAATCAAATCAAAGACAACTTTCCCAGGAGCCCCAAGGATCCAAGCGATGACTTTTCAGAGTTGCCTCATGATTTCACCTTCCAGGTTCCTGTAGCACTAGATTAGTTACTTTTCTTGTTGCTATGGCAAAATGCCCAATGCAAACAAGTTAAGGAAGAGCAAAGTTCATAAGTACAAACCTACCTCTCCTTCCCAAGTCTATAAATTCACCTATAAATTTACCTGTTCACGGTAGAGCTGTTCTTTAATGGAGCGATTGTTAAAACTCAGGCTATAGACACAATCCTCAAATAATCATGTATGTCTGCTTTCATACAGGACAGAAAATCACACACACACACACATACACACACACACACACACACACACACACACACACACACACACACAAAATGATACTAAAGCCATGGAAGACCCATAGATACCTAAGCTGACCAAGCTCACCATTGATTAAGTTTGCATGGTTTGATATAGTAAAAGTCATTCCTAGTCAGTTCACCATGAACCAATGATGTCTCAATCCTGGTTTTGAGAAACTGCAGTACTTCTATTTATGATTGGTATGTTTAAAAAAACTCTGACGATAATAAATTTTTATTTTTAAAAGGTTCAAGTTAGGGGCAGTTTTGTGAGGCTCTTTTGTTTTAGTTCATTTTGCTTAGTTTTTTTTTTCTTGGTTTGGTTTGGTTTGGTTTGGTTTTAGACAAATTTCTCTGTAAAGTTCAGGCTGGGCTTATCCTGTCTCAACCTTCCTGCTAGTGGACTAGTGGAATTACAGGTATACCATCTCATTTTTTTGTTTGTTTGTTTGCTTGATGACTTGGTTGGTTGGTTGGTTGGTTGGTTGGTTGGTTGGTTGGTTGGTTGGTTAGTTGGTTGGTTAAAGAGTTTTTGAGACAGAATCTTGCTATGTAGCCAAAGCTTGCCTTGAACTAATATTCTTACATCAGCTTTCCAACAACTAGGATGAACAGGCACACACCAGTACACATGGCTTATCATTAGGAGGTTCTGTTCCTCCTAAAAAGCCAGCATCTCTGGGCCTCAGGGATCAGACGCATTCATTCCAGTTTGGCCAGACAACCTGACAGAAGCCTGGCACTAAGGTGGACCATGTGGAAGATGTCCATCTGCACATGACCTGTGTGGTGGGTGGATTTGAACCCAGGAGTTCAATGTAAAGTGTAAGTTAATTGCAGAGAATGGGCACACAGTGAAACCGAATAAAGAACAATGTGTGTCCTCGTCTCTTGACAGGCAGTAAATCGACAGTCCAAAATCACATTCTCAGTTTCTGTTTTAATTTCTTTTTGAGCTCTAAGCTTCCTGAAAAAAAAATGAGTTTCTCAGTAGGGGCCGAACTGACTGATTTATTTGCTTCACAAAGGTTTCAAGGACTTGAAAAAGAAATGTGATTTTAATTTACAGCTTTTAAAACTCACTCCGCTTCAAGTGGTTTACACATTAAAGTTGTAGCTACATGTCAACATGGCTTGTTGGAAAGTTTAGAAGTCAACCTTTAAAGCTCGTGGCAGTGGCAATGGCTTTGGTGGTAGTAGCTATATTCTTTTGTTGGTTACAGAAGAAGTTGAGCAACCAGTCTGGCTAGTTTTTCTCCTGACTGATTTGACAGCTGATCTTGATATCATTGCTAAAACAACCTGCAAGGTGCTTCAGCCGCCAGCTCCCCAGAAGTTAAACATTAAGGGCAAAGTTCAGAACTACATAAACCACCTTCGTACTTCAACCTGGACTCACCATCAACATTTTAGCAGCTCTTAAAAATGGGCTTATTAGAGTTAGATCTTAAAGGATACAATTTCTAACCATAGCTGGCACAACTCAGCGATTAACACATCCCTGCTGGTGATTCCTCCCCTTGAGAGGAGTTCACGAGATGGGAAGTGGGGTGTGTAACGTAGCCTTCGAACTTAGCTAAGCATGGAGTACAATTTCTCTGTTTAAGGCAACCACTTTCAGATGTTACCCTCGAGGGTTCCTGCTACCATGAGTCGCCACAGACACTGTTGCTAAGGTGTAAGTAAGTACTCCCTTAACTTCCCCACTTCTCAAGTCTTATCCTCTTAACTATATTACGATTTTCAAAAAGATGACGGATGTGTAAGCTCAAAAGTCAAAATTCTTACCATTTCTGTCTTCTGCTGGCCCTTCATTCCTTCTCCCTCTGAATATAATAATAACAACAACAACAACAACAACAACAACAAAGTCCTTTTCTTCTAAATTAGTATTTGTCCACAAACCTCTCATTCTGGGCTTTTTCTTCCATGGTCTAGTTTCATGTTCTCTAATTCTGTGTGGTCCACCCTAAAATCGCCATTGTATCTAAGTAGCTAAGGATGGATGAAGCTGCATGTGAGGGTAAGTCATCTCACTGAATGTGTTCATACAAAATTAGATGGCTTCTCTGTAATACTATGGAAAGGGGGTTGAGTTAGAGGCATGTTGGGCCTCCTCAAATCTTGAGATTCTGTCTGATTGTGGAAAATCAGTTTCCCATCAGCATCGTGGGAGCCACAGTGTTACATCAATAGCAAGTGTTTAGGGACTGCACTGGTTGTTTCTAAGCATCTCTCTCAAAGTCTCACTACATGTGTCCGTGTGTCCTAACATCTGGCCTCTTCTTTCTCTCCTGTGCTACTTCTTATTATGCTGACTCTTTTTGAAGTTTTTGATACAATAAACTGCTCGTCAGCACATGGCATGACTTCCAGAACCCCATTTCAGTTGCCCCTGTTAAGTACATTAATCTTGCTAGCCAGTGCTATCGAATCTACCAGGTGCTACCTATGGTGCATAGAAGCATCCAGGTACCAAAGCAGGTCTGAAGTCCTTGGGTTCATCAGCATGAAAGGATGCAATGTTGCAGAGGGACAAAAAAATACCACACTCCCTGTTGGTGATGATACTACTATATGGTCCAGGGTAGAGGGAGTGGGGTGGGACTGAATCATTGGCTCTTGGGGTAGCAGGATTCATCCAATCTTCCCCGTGGCCTTGTAATGGGCAGAGTACACTTCTTGCCCTTTTACATTTCCTTCATCCATATAACTTGTTTGGCTAATGAGATGTTGGGAGATAAGACATAAGCAGATGCCTTTGGCCTTATTTTTGGTCTGCCATCCCTGTGAGAACCTCTCTGGGTAGCCAGAACCCCAACATATAAAAACAAGTGTAAAATTTACCCAGATATTGACAGATCCAAAACCTACATCAGAACCACTGCTGTTCACCTACAGAACATGGGCATGACAATAAGATCTTGGGGATGACATGTTTTGCAGTATTATTGAAAAGGCATTAAAGTGATCCTGCTTAAAAAGTGCAGTTCCTAAACCCTTGATATCAAAAAAGGTTCTAATATTTTCTTTGCCTTTGCATTTGCCTTTGCCTTTAAATGTACCCATCTTTCCTGCAGACAGCTTTACATCATCAGTCAAGAGTTTCTCAAGGAATGCCTAAGATTCTATATTCAAAAGAAGGGTAGCTGGTCTTCTGCTAAACAAACTTTCACTCTTACATCGAGTGATTCCCTTGCAACACAAACAATCCAGAGCTCCAAGGGATACACTTTGTGATTGCAAGAGCCTAGTTTGTACTGGACTTTCCCACTGAATAAAGACCCCAAGTCTCTCAAAGACCCTCAGTTCTAGACCAGCCACGACAGTGGTCACCCACTTTAATGCATTTCCAGCAGGTAAGTTTTTCTAAAGAAATGACTGGGGATTTCTAGCACTCTCCACTGTCTTCCTTTCGGTTCTTTGGCTTGTATCCAAATACTACAGGGTCTTACAGGGCTGTTTCTCCATTTCTGTACATCCAAAGGGGGCTCTTAGGCCCTAAGCTTCAGTCCTCAAACCATCCCACTTACTTCTGATTTTAGTGCCAGGGAGCCTCTGGAACTGGCCATTAATGAGGATTGCAGGGAAAGCCTAGGGTGCCAGGGAAAAGCATGGCCTCTCCTTCTGCCTCCCGTTATAAGAACAAGAAATGGAATCTGGAAAACTCTCTGCCTAGTGATGGAGCTGAGTTTAAAATACCCCACACTCATCTTCTTAAAACAACTATGGATATAGAAATTTGCTCAGAAAAGAAACAAACAAACATATCTTTTTGGTCTTCCATACACTAATCTGAAAACGTGAATTTCACCAGCTTGGCATTTCTCAGAACTTTCTTTTGAGCAACACCAAATGAATATGGAATCAGTCAATAGCTTTAAAGGATTGTTTAACCCATTTCTCCTCATCTTCACTAATTGCCATTTCAGCTATCATTAACAAGCATGCCTGGCATGGACTCAAGACACGGAAACTAGCCTATCCTTTAGAAGGCAATCAAGGGACCAGAAAGATGGCTCCGCAGTTAAGAGTGCTGGGTGCTCTTTCACCATTCATGGGGCAGCTCAGGACTCTCTATAACTCCAGTTTCAGGGAATCCCATGTTGTCCTCTGGCCTCCTCGGACACTGCGTACATGTGGTGTACATGCATTCAACACAGTCATAAGCAGGCATAAAATAGAAATAAGAGCGCAACAAAATTTTTAAAGACAATCCGATTTGGATAGTGAAAACAAGATGCTTAGAAAATCAGACTTTCCTAAATTTGACCCAGCTTCAGGGTGACCAATGAGAAAGTCTGTGTGTCCATCACCACACAACGGTTGATGAATTATTAAAATGTTATTTCACAACTAATAATCGTTTTATTTAAATTATTTAAAACTAAAACAGTGGTAGGGTGGGTGAATAAGTTGTGGTGTTTGAAAAATTAAATTCTATACAACAAGGAAAAACAGAAACGTCAATTTGTTCAGGAGTATACATGAATCCTAGATGTGACAAAACAGAATACATAGATACATACATATATATATACATATATATCATATATACATATATATCATATATACATATATATCATATATACACATATATCATATATACATATATATCATATATACATATATATCATATATATATAAAACATATACACATATATATAGTTCCTAGTATATGTGGGGATGGAGAAATGGCTCCATGGTTAAGAGTACTTACTGGTTTCTCTTCCCAGCACCTCCGTGGTGGGTCATCACCTTCCATAACTACAGTTCCTTCCAAGGGATCTGATACCCTCTGGCTTCTGTGGACACTAGGAACATATGTAGTACCCAGACTTAGATGCGAGCAAAACACTCCTACATACAAATAAAACAATAATAGAAGCTTTAAAAAAATTTACAGGCACTTGCCATAAACCCATTGCCAGAAGACACAAGTAAGCATTGGCACATTCATTTGGCACTTAGCACACACAGTAAGCCTGCTCTATTAAACTGCGCTATGGCCTAGATAAGGCTCTTACATTCATCATACAGATTGGGGGCCTACGACTAATAAGTAACGGAGAAATTGTGTTTGGATCAGGAGATTACATATAAGAGTCTGTGCCCTCTACTTTATATCTGAATATGTCTGGAATACTTGACATTTCTGCATATTGTCCTCCCCCAAAAGTTACATATACTGAGCTATAATAAACCAGGTTGCTATGTGTCGCTTTTTTTTATTAGGAAGGTTTTGTTGTTGTGCCCTTGATGCTCTTGGATTCACGATAGACCTGGATTACTGAATATCTGTGTCTTTCTTTTAATCCCTTCTGCCCTTTTCTCCTTGTAGCAGAGACCTGGAAACTTGCCCCTTCCCCTCCATCTTCACACTGAAGATACCGCACTGAAGAAGGCCAAGGCTCTCTGGGCAGACCAGGCCTGGCGTTTTCGGCGGTAACTTAATGTGCCATAAAAATGTTTCAGAAAGATATTGGTTTACTTCCTGGAGTGCTGATCAAGTTCTCCTAAACAGGATCATGGTGAATTTTATACCAAACCAAAGCCAAACCAGGGAAGGAGTTAAGGGTCTCTGCTTCGAGGTAGAGTCATCTGAGCCCCTATGCCTACTCCATAGAGAGGGAGAACGGGTGCTTTAAATCACAAACATCGTTGTCAATAAGTACAAGAAAACTTAATGCACCAGAGGGCAGGAAGATCAAAGCTTCGCACCTGGAGAGCGGCACATGGTGAAGATTTAATAAAACAATGCCACCTTGACATAAATCCTGAAAAGATTGCTCGTGGACACACGCTGCCCCCGAGACGATCGGAGGGGTCAGATAACGGATATCTAATACACATGGTTTCCCGATGGGAAGTGTTTGTTTCTATCCACCTAGCTGCTGACATGAGGCAGAGAGGCTATTTTGTTTTAAGTTTCTTATGTCTAAAATTGACATTGCAGATTTCGGATCAGGGCACAGCACATCTGCAGGCTGGCGGAAATACCACGGTCCAGCGTGCTCCTTTGATTGTTACATTTAAGATATCAGGTGTGCTACCAGCTCAGCTGCTGCAAGGCATTAGTGACCGCTCTTCGAGCTTGTAAAGGACTTTGGAAATACTATAGACCGGGATTAGAGCAGATGAGTATTCCACATGGCTTCGGGGGAGATGATAACCAAAAGGAGGACTGGATAGTTAAATTGATCTATGAGCTGCGTGTGGGAAACAATATCTTCAGAATCCTGCTCAAGGTATGAATGTGTGGTAGTAGTTTGGAAAGTAACATATTGGTTAAGCTATAGAGCACAGGGGCGGGGGCGGGGGCGGGGGGAGAGCAGGAGGTATGTGTGCCCAGCCCTCTTGTCGTTTTCTGTAACAGTCTAAAAGCAAAACCAAAACTGAATCCCAGCAACCACTGCTGAAATGTCACTTTGGAATCCGGCTGACAAGTTCTGTGGCTTTTTTTGTACACGTGAGAAGCCAGTCATATGGAAATTGTGAGCGGAGTGTAAGGTAGCAGGGGGTTCGCTATTACATGGACATCGGAAACTTTAGCATGTGTTGATAATGTCCTGGAAACATTCCCAATGATAAAAATAAGATCACTTTCATTTATGTAGGTCACTCAATGTTGCTGGATCCCTAATAGCATAAAGAAGTCTATGTGGGCATATTTAAAAATTATAAATCACTATAATCACATGATTTATACTTACGTGGTTTATCTGATACTCACATGATGAGAAACAGGCATCTACATATAATAAACACACCATCTATATGACCTGACGCTTCACAACCATGCAGCATGGCCCCCCGGATATTTTTCCTCACGTAACTTAACTCTTCATGTGTTAGGAGAGAAGCATTTTAATTCATAATTTACAGATTGGGAAACTGCATCCCAAAGAAATGTAATGACTTTGACAAGTTTTCATAGAGATTACGTAGCAGACGTTTACAGAGCTCTGACTTGTCTTCCATGGAGGCTAGGAGAAATTCTAGAGTAGCAAACTGGGAGCATGAACCACTGAACTAATTGGCTCTGTCAGAAGCCATGGTGAAGAAGCAGGGGAATTCATGGATACTATAAGAAATGGATGATGGGAAAGTCTTGTACGGTTATTTTGCCCCAGCATTGCCTCTGTAGTAAAATACATGTAACGCATCATTTACTGGGAAGAGTTCAGTCAGGCCCTGGGGGCTGCTACAAAGTAGCACTGACCTTCATTCTCTTGAAGTCAAGGTTTGTTCTATGAGAATGTGTGCTCACCTCATTATAATGTCTTCCACAACAAACACTCCAGCTCAAGATACTCATTTGAGGGGCGTGATGTTCTAATTGAGCGTATGTTTGTGTTTTAACTGGAGGTTCTCACACTGTTGGGAATGAGTAAGAGAGCATGGCCCACTCCTCTGGGAGAGACAGAACATGCAGCAGCCTAAGTATAGCTTTCTATATAAGTGGCCCTAAGTTACAGAATGCTGTTCAATTGATTTAAATTACATGGTATCATAATGGATCCAGGAAAGGGGGTTGGGTGTGGGAGGAGGAACAGAGTGAGGATCCACAGCAGATTTCTATGCCATTTCCAAACAGTGGAGGTGGATAACAGGCTTCTCTGGCCGTGTGGCCCAATGGGCAGCCACTCTTGCCAGGACTGGGAAAGAGGACAGAGAAGATACATTGAAAGAAAGGAGACAGACACTCGGTGCCATGTGTCTATGGCTCATCTGTGAGCAGAGAAAGGCTAAGGCCAGTCCTAAGTTGACTAACGCCAGCTTGCCCTAAGCAAGAAGTGTCTATGTCATGCAAGAAGGAGTTCATGGTGTTGACTTTACTCTTTCCATAAGAGGAAGCCCATTATCACTGCCCAGCTTTGAGACACAGAAACCTGACAAAGGTCTTGTAAGACAGTCCCAGTGGTTCCAATTGGTGTTTTAGTTAACTTGCAATGGCCCTATTTCAGAATGGGCAGGCCTGACTAGCTAAGCCCTCAGATTTTCCCAACAGCTGGCCCATGGATGGCAGAGTGGGAGCTCTGAGCGATTGCTTTGATCCACATTTCTTCAGCTCCAGGACTGCCTCCTGCAAATGGAGTCCCGGCAAACCCTGTGAGTCCCGAACCCCTGGGAAAACAGGCAATACAGAATACAGCCCTTTGTTCTTTGGCTGGCCTGTCAAAATTCTTTAATTTAAAATATATCTCCCTTCTCACTTGCATTCAGTTATTCCTTGGCTAAAATGACTCCACGAGTATATGTATTTCCTGCTTTGGTTTTTCTTTAAAAAAAAAATCTTTCTATATTTGAGAACAAGTGTGTCTTGCACAGTTTGAAGCAGAAACCGAACTGACAAAAAGCTTTTATTTTATTTTTTTTTTTACTACATTAGCTGCGGTTACAACTTCAAGCCCTGGTAGGGTTTCAATCACACTGAGATTCACACAATTTATGACAAAATAAAATAACACTGAGACACTTGAAATAGAAGAATATTCTTAATTTACCATTTTTGCAGTACTGTAAAAATATACCTTTGTGCTTAAGTGAACATATCGGGTTTTAAAAGTTATTTTCTTCACAACCCTAATAGAGATTCAGGCTTAGAGACTGTGAATGACTTTTCCGTGAAATTTTAGGGAACTTGGGTTTCTGTCCAATGGTCAGCTGTGGGGACATTTTGCTGAGCACACTACATTTCCATCTCCCTCCTGCCCCTAATTCTGAAGGACACAAATTACTAACCATAAATCTGCCTTGTCCACTGAGGGTGAAACTATATCACTTGGGTGACTTTGGTTTGCTATTGGGCATTTTTCCTCTTGTCCACTCGATAAGCTATTTCCTAAGCTTCTGGAGATTTCAGTCATACATTCTGTTTCTGGTGTAATCTATTCTTTCTATCATGGCTCAATTTCATTGGCCTTCATTTATCTGCAAAAGAATATCAACAACATGGACAGAGTATTCTCTCAGTTGATAAGGGTTTGGGCTACAGGTAGAAGGACCCACCTTAAAAAAATAGTTATATACCAGATTTGGTGGTCTATGCCTTTATCCCATCACTCAGGAGGCAGAAGCAGGCCGATTCCCGTGAGTAGAAACTAGCCTGATCAATATAGCAAATTCCAGGTCAGCCAGGGCAACACAATAAGATCCTGTCTCCAAAACACAATAATAATTAAATTAAAATGATAATAACTAAAATATAAATTGCTGTGGTGGCATGTAGTCGTAATCTGAGAGCCAGGAAGCCAGATACAAGTGGATCCCTGGGGTTCATTTGCAAGCCAACCTAGTCTACTTGACAAGTTCCAGGCCAAGAGACCTGGCCAGGTGGATAACCACTGAGGAATGGTGGATAACAGCTGAGGCTGCTCTCTGTCCTCTGCATTCACACACTCATACACAAACACACACACACACACACACACACACACACGGATGTTAACTACATAATGGACTTGCCCTTATCATTCAATGGATAATTGACACAAAGTATATTCAGATGATTAAACTAATGGCACGTTAGTCAGTGTTCAGTATTTAGCAATACATACTACCAAGAAATGTTAAACTAAGCTCACTTTTATTTTCTTTTTCAACTGGCCAAAAAAGGAAAGTTAAGAGGGAAATCATTCTGAGTCAAGAAATACCTGTGTGGGGCATATATATGAATGTAATATAAATGCATGTATTATATACTGTATAGTACATATGTATACATACATAACTATACATTATGATGTCATAATATGGCATCTATGATGCTATAATGCAAATTATGCTTCCAATTACATACACACACACACACACACACACACACACACACACACACACACACACACACATAAAGGTTAATTCTAGAGTCTCGGCCAAAACGAACTGCATTCCTTTAGTTGCTAAGAGCAGGGAGAGAGATTTTCTTTTCCCCACAAGGGAAATCAAAGCAATTTCTAAGTGCTTCACCGCAGGACTGTGTTTCTCTTTCGCTGCCAGCTGATCCTGCCTCTGCTAAGTCTGTAGACCCACCAGGCTGTCAGAATCCACCCCTTCTGCAGCTCGTTCAGCAAGGCAGCCAGGAGCTTTAGTGCTTAGCAGAGACACAGTAAGAAGGCTAATGTCTTGGCAGCCATTTCAATGTGTAAAAAAAGTGGGGGGAAAGTGTCCTGAATAGTACCTCATCAGATGTCAACGCTGGCGTTTGAGAGGTATTGAAACCTGCCCAGTGCCATAATTTATTTTGCCAGGAGGTAAGAAATCAACCGGAGTTCAGAATGTAATCCTTCTTCAAATATTATTTCTGGGAAAACTTTTCTCACCAAGCATGACCCCACAAATTGAATCTTGCCTTTTCATCTCAGGTCTTCATTCCGTAGGTTCTGTTCTAACAGTAAACCGTTTACGAAGGCAAGAAGTTGGTCTTCTCACGAAGCCCAGAAAGACTTAGGATTCATTCTAATAGCTTTCTGTTCTTTTCTTCTGCTTCCTCCACATCGCCAAAACAACCAAAGTGTTCACTGGAAGAACTAAAGCTTGCAAAAGTTCTCCATAGCGATTTCAGCACTCTTGCTAGAATAATCAAGGACAGCAAGTAACACTAAGAACTTCTGATTGTCTGAACGAGAGCTTTGGGCAAGTGGGCAAGTTCATTTGCTCTAGCTGTCAAGAATCCTTCCGAAGTTTGGTCAGCAATACCCAGTGAGCCAAAGGGCAAGGCTGCCCAAACTATAGCGCAAGAGTTCCCATCAATGGAACGCATACAACGAGCATCAACTGTTACTGTCTACCACTTGCCAGTCTCTGTGGTTTGTTCACTCGTACAGAGGCCTACTATGAAAAGAGTCATATGTCCTCATTTTACACGCAAGGAAATGGAGGCATAAGATATAAATAAGTGATTGTTAAATCAAACAGCTGTCAGCAACATCTTTTGACCCAGCAAATCCATCGCTGAGAAGAAAGCAACCCAAAAGGAAGCATGCATAGACAGCTTTGAGATAATAAATAATGGATCCCAGATCATAGCACTAGTAGAGAAAATATTTTGTGAGTAACAAATTCGATAGCCTATGGCTTAAGCGGAAAATAGGAGGTGGGACATCCGGGAGGCAGGAAGGATTCTGGGGTAGAATCAGATGTGGGAGATTCACCTGGAAAGATGTGATAGGACCACAGGTGACCAGCCACGTGGCAAATTTAGATTAAAATAAATGGGTTGTTTTAAATTATTGTCTAGTCAGCAAAGAGTCTAGCTATATGGCCAAGGTATTTGTAAATATATTTTGTGTCTGAGTCTTATTTCTGGGAGCATGAAGCTGGGAGGAAGAACCTGACCTAAACTTCTACAAGAATTCATTCGTAGAACTGAGATTTGAACCCAAAAAGCCTCTACTGGGAGCAAGCACTGAATTGTAAGAGTATATTGTTTAGTACTATACCCTCGGATGTTTTCATTATGGCACAAAGAGAACACGAACACCTGGAAATAATTAGAAGCCAAGTAACCAAGCAACTGTGTGGTAGACGTGCTAGCATGGTTGTTTGGTAAAGAGTTCAAAGGAGCACCCTGGAAAAAGTGACTCAAGCCTGTAGGAGGGTGAAGGGACCTCAGAGGCAGGAAAGTGGTACCCTAGTGAATAATGGCTACCCTCCACTGAGCAATGATGTACACTAGGTGTGTTTCTACTGCTTTCCATTTGTCAACCAGTTCACCTAAATGAGATGTGAGCCTTCTGCTCAGGGTCATAACCTACCTTAAGGAAGCATCGAGAAGGACTGAACCTTAACTGTACTCTAGCTGATGGGGGATTTCCAATAAGGTGTTGCCTTCCCATCTGTCTCCTCACCCACCAGACTTCATTTTGGAAATATAATGGAGAGAAGGGCCAAAGCCAAACGCACTCCATTTTTCAACCCCAACTCAAATGGCCTTTGAAGACTTCCCCTACCAGTTTTTTTTTGTCCACTTGATTTCAACTCTAATTTTCATAATTTTACAACCAAAGAATATCCAAATATCTTTAACATTAAGAAAGTCCTCACTGGCTTAGTATAGTTAATAGATTTTTTTTTAAAGTAGGGCTTAGAGCAAAGGATCTGGGACTCCATGTTAGATTCCTCTTGTAGTATATATACAGGTTGAACAACCTGGGGATCAGAGGAGATGCTCAAAACCAACCCACCTGACGTTCAACATAGTCCTACTTACCACAATCCTATTAAGTATTCCCTTTTATTATAATCTCACCTAAGTTTATATGCAGTGGTTTGATTTGCCATACAAAGGTGTGTTCAAAGAAATCAACTGTGATTATAACACCTTGTATTTCCAGCTTATTTCTTCAACTGCTTTGGCTTGCAGTCCTAGACCTTTCTGGCTGCACTGAGCACCACAGACCGATGGCTTGTATACAAGGAAAAACCTGCTTCTCGCAGCGCTCAGTGCTGAGAAGTCTGAAACCAACGCGCCAAGAGCTTCAGTGCTCAATAAGGGCTGGCTTCCTTGTTCACAGATGGCAATCTTCCTGATGTAACGTCACATCAGAAGGTGTAAGAAAGCTCTGTCACATCTCTTCACAAATGTACTCATCTCATTCTGTAAGTCGGGATCCTTTCCAAGGGCTGTTCAATTCACAAAGGCCTTGCAGTCCCTAATACCATCAATTTGGGGGATTGAATTTTCACACGTGATTTTTTTTGGAGACAACACAAAACATTTGCACTGTTATTACCAGCATGATTATATACATAAAGGTTGCCAACTGTCGTGTGAGCATTGTGGACTAAATACCAGTATAAATCATGCTTGTTATCCAGTTGGAGTATTGTTTTGATAGTCAGGCTTAGATTTGAAGGCAAACCCAACCCATACTGATTTATCAGAGCAAACACACTTATTTCCCTCACCTATCAAGTCGACATAGGTGATGGTTGGCTTTAAATCAGGGTTCAACAATGTCATTATCCAGTAACTCTGACCGTTCATTTCTGGTCACTAGATATCTTCTGCAGCTCTGTCCATGCTGACCACAGTACAGGGCAGAAAGAAAAGGGGCCAACACAGAATCAAATTCCTGCCTCAAGGAGCTTTCAACAAGTGTCACCAGCAACTTCAGCCAGTCTCCTCCATCAGAACTATGTCACATAGACACCTTCAGGAAGGAGTAATATATCCAGACACCTTGCCTTTCTAGCCTCAACTAAATAAGAAACTCAACACCTCACCACTGACCAGTCATGCTCCTCCAACCTACAGCTCATGCTTCCTGCTAACCAACTTCTTCCCTGAGGAAGTAATAGACATTGAGCTCAACCTTGCTTCAGCTCATGGTCAGAGCGGACTTGATACAAGCTCAGTGCCAACACTGCCCTGTCTTCTATTTTATTTGGACTCAACTAAGCTCCCACACAAGACAGTAGTTGAGCTGAGGGGGGAATTTCAGTCTCCTGACACACATTACAGAAATAAGTTTCAGGAATCTAAATAGCCATCCCTCTTATATTCTGGCCTAAGATAGCAGGAGAATAGACTATAGAATAAAAGGGATCCGATCTTAGCTGTATATGATTAGCCATACAACTTTAAGAAAACTGTTGAAAATACCTCTCTCCCTTTCCTTCTCCCTCCACCTCTCCCTCTCCCTCTCCTCCATCTCCCTCTTTTCCTCCCCCTCCCTCTCCTTCTCCCTCTCTCTCCCCCTCTTCACTGTTAGTCCCCCATTCATTACACTCTTGGTATCTTCTTGTCCTAAGCAATGATAATTCTTCTTTAGAATTCAGTTTATCTAATCAAGCTTGGAAATTTCATTAGCTCCTACTTTGGGTGCAGATTATCACTTTGATTGACCATGGCTGCCAATATTCATGGGAGACCAAGAAGCTACGCAAAGGCAACAGAATTTCTGAATGATTTCAGATGGTCTTTGACCAGCTCACTTGGGTTCAGCAAACATGGAAGGTAACACATCTTAAATTCAGTCTTCTTTCTTCAATGAGAAAAGTTGTTCACTGTGGCAAGTGGATCTCTGGCTCTAAAAGTAGTAGCTAAAATGGATTTTCTAAGAAGTTTCCAGATACTTCATGATCTTCCTGAATTAAAGCTGGGAATGACTTTATTCCTGGAGACAATAACTCCCCTTACACTCACCTTTATAAGAGGCTTTATCTGCTTAGCATATCAAACCCAATAATAACCCTGTACATGTGGGTGACATGCCTGTGTTCTAAGGAAGGACTGTAAATTCACAGACACAGGAAGCATGGGGGCCAGGATTCTACCTCTGAGGACAAGAGCCAGAGCCCACTGTCCTGAGCAGCTGGTCAGATGGTTAAATATCTGCCTGCTGAAGGTTACTCTCGGGTGACAACCTTAGGGAAAAAAATCTCCTATTAAGCAGAGTCGTCAGCCCTTCACAGGAGCATGGAATCATTCCTTTCTCCTTTCTCACTTGAGAATGTGCTCATTGTAAGGTCTCAAGTACCAACAAGGCACTTCATACAGAAGCCTTCGAAAGGCAGTGAGCCTGCACCCAGCAGAGGGCTTCTATCTATTGTGATGCCTGCCTTCCTCAGTCCATGGCTTCCCCCACTACAGTCCAACAATGAGTTTTTAAATTGCCCTGCTCCTTTTTAAAAGAAAGCTCAGTTCACTAGAGAAATGTAGCTGGGAGCCACCAACATTTCAACAGCCAGAGGATCGTTGCTCTGGCCCAGTAATGAGCTGATCGGAGCTTTAACAGAAACCACTGTGGGATTGACCAGCCAAGCCCTCAATCCAAGCAGCTCAATGGGACAAGAGGCAATCTTACTCTCTTTAAGGACATTTCCCAGAAGGGATTTACAAGGATTTTTGAGCATCCCATTTGTCAGGAATCAATCACAGGGCCACAAACAACTAGCAAGGGACATTGGAGAATTTGGTCTTTATTGTAGAGGCCTGTTTTCCCAGTCATTAACTGGAAGTTTAGTTACTTAAGACACTGGGAGAGAATTAGCAGTCTGTACCCCTAAACTGCCATTTTGATCCACTTAGGAAGTGCCTCCCATGACTAGGTTTCTCCACTTGCCTGGGTTCCTTCAGCATTTCCGGCCATCTTCCCACTGGGTCAGCACTGACTTTGAGAGCTGCTTGTTGGGGTGTATCCCAGTCGTCTTTCCACCTCTCAGGGGCTTCGTACGCTCACAACTTACGGTTTTGACATCCTCACGTTGAAAAGCATTTCTCTCTTTTGCTTCCCACTTACAGTCAGTCCCCACTCTCAATCCTGACTTCTGGGACTCCAAGGCATTATTTTCTTTGCATGGTTGAAATGTTTAAAAACCACTTTTAGAGGAGAAGAGCTTCCTACACGCGCTGTAAGTGGCTTTGCCTTTACCCGCTGTGCTTCCCGTGTCATGCAATTGTAATTGCACACGGTGAACACCTCGCTTACACACAGCAGTGGTAGAATTATCAGGTTCTTCTGAATTGGGAGCAGGGGCACTTTCTATTAATTCTAAAGTTAATCATTTTGAGTGACCTCTCAGGATGCCCGTGTCTACTATAGAACATGTACTACATCCCTTCTCATATATGACTCTGTCCCATTCTCTCCATTTCACTGGTTTATATCAGACTGAAACATCCCCTAACATTCTCCCTACTCCTCCAGGCTTAGATCGGATTGACCCATCCCCTAGTAAAGTGCATCTTTGTGTTATTTTAAAAGAACTAACTCCAAGGCCATCATTGCATTGGGGGGGGGCGCTTTGATTGCATTCAACATCATAAACAAAATTATATGGGCCAAAATACAAGAACAAAGGCAGAGACGTGAATGGGCAATAAATCTATGAAGGAATATTCAATTTCATTAACTGTCTCAGAATAAGGAGTAACAGTGAGACATCTTTATTTACATTTTACCTAACTGGTAGTGATTGAGGAGAGTAGCACCGTTATAAGAAAAGATACAATGTTAGAATTCACTGGCTCAAGTGGAAACTGGTAAAACCTCTGGGAAGCCAATTAGAAAATAATCAAAACCCTCCTGGATCTCAAAATATCTGCCCCCAGACACACACACACACACTCACACATAACACATACACACATATGCACACACATACACACAGGTGCACACATGTGTACATACACACAGATACACCTGACTCTCAAAATACCTCCCCCAGACACACACTCACTCACACATACACACACATGCAAACGCATGCACACATGTGCATGTACACACACACAAACATATACACACACATGCGCGCACACACAATGAACAAGTAAAGGAAATGTTTGCATAAGACTACTCATCTCAGAATTCGTTATAAGGGGTGAAACCCCAAAATGTTCAGTGCTATAGGCATAAGAACCAGACCTCCATGTAATAGGATATTAGGGAGTTGTTCAGATTTCTAAGAAAAGTCTAAAGCTACTGAAGTAGAATGATATCTGTCACATTTTAATTTAAAAAAAATTTTACTAACAAAATGGTACATTTTGCTTTATAAGGTAGCTTAGATTTAGAAAGGCCAAACTCCCATGTTCTGTCTTGTGTGGATTCTAGCTATGTAATTTACATGAATGAGGGAGGGTGGGTGTGGAAATATCCAAGTAAGGATGCAATAAAAGAAAGAAGCCATGTGTTAAGGAAGTGGGAAGGGCAATCGGTCACATGAAATACAAAAGCCAAAGGTGGCTATCAGTCAGGGGATGGTGGAGGGCAGAGGGCAGATGGCTGAGGGCAGAGGGCAGAGGGCAGAGGGCAGAGGTGATGGTAGGGAAATAATGCAACAAAGGCAAAGTTTGTTTTGAGATACCATGATGAAGGATCATACTGTGTGCTAAAAGGAGAACATACTTTATATGCAATGTTATTTTCAGAAAATGTGCATTTATATGTACATATTTTTCAGATATTTACAGTATAAGTTGTCTGTCTGAGATGATATATCAACACATTTCCTGTGGTTTTCTCTATGGTGTAGAACTAATTTTTTGTATACCTTTACATCCTAAACCAATCACAAAGCTTTCACATTACCTGGGATGTTCTTTTTTAAGTCATAATAAAATGTAGGCAAAATATTATTGAATATTTACCAATACTCACAACTTCCCATAACCCCAGCTTCAGAGAATATGATGCCCTTTTCCAGCTTCTGTGTGCACCTGCATGCATGTGCATATTCACACAGAAACACACACATGCACACATATATGCATAATTAAAAGTAAAATAAAATATTTTCAAGTAAAATGGGAAAACCATGAAGCATGCAAACAGATAACTATAAATGAGAACACCTGTAAGAAGCACACATAAAATCACCATTCATTTAGTTATTAAAAATCAAACTCATAATTATTATGTGAGGAGTGTGTGAAGCCAGTTTTATCACACATTTCTTTAGCTGTGGAAATTGGTGCAATACGTCTAGAAAACCGTGTGACAAAAGTCATCAGAACCCAGAAGACTAATTAACCTTTGACCCAGTAATACTGTGGAGAATTTATCTAATAAAAAAAAATTACAGGCAACATGATGTTTCTGAAAGCTTTTTAAAATAGAAAAATGGAGGAAATGTTTAAGATTTATTTAAATATTTATTTATGTGTATGTGTGTGTGTACATGTATGTGCACATGGGTTTAGGGATCCACAGAAGCCAAAGGGGGCATCGAATCCACTCAAGTGTAAATTATAGGCATTTTCTGGGCCATCTTGCATGGGTGTTAGTAACAAACTTGGTTTTTATAGGAAAACAGCATTGATTTCCTAACGGCTGAGCCATTTCTACAACCCCCCTAGGAATGTTTTAAAAGTCAACAAAGAGTGTTTACCCATTTTCTATATAATGGGATAAAATATAGCCATTAATGTATATGCATGCTGATTATTTAATATGGAAAAAGTCTTGACATTATATACCAAAAACAGAATACTGACTTGAATTGTATTTTTTTATTTTATTTTTGAGATTGTAATTTCATTTACCCTTTGGCTTTCCTCCCTCCAAACCCTCCCATTTATCCCTCCCCTCTGTCCTTCAGATTCATGGCCTCTTTTGTCACTGATTATTCGTATGTATGTTTGTGGTGTGTGTGTGTGTGTGTGTGTGTGTGTGTGTGTGTGTGTGTGTGTGTGTGTGGTGTGTGTGTATGTGTGTGTGTATGTTTGTGTGTGTGGTGTGTATGTGTGTGTGTGTATGTTTGTGTGTGTGGTGTGTGTGTATGTGTGTGTGTGTATGTTTGTGTGTGTGTGGTGTGTGTGTGTGTGTGTGTGTGTGCGCGCGCGCATATGTGTGCACGCGCACGCATATGGTTCCTAAGTATAACCTGTTTTATTCTGAATAAAAAGTGTTACTTGCAGGTATGTTTTTAGAGCTGATCATTTGGTACTAGAGCACGAACTGGTGTGTTCATCCCTGGGGAAGACCCCCTTCCCTGAGCCCAGCTTTCCTTGATTCCCTATAGTTCTTTGTGTAGGGTTGAGGCCTCATGGGCCTTTTTTTGTCTACCTTTGCATGTCCATTAGAGTCATCCTTGTCCAGCTCACATTTGGGCGGCCATGTTGGTAAGATTTACAGGTATGGCTTCTAATGTTACTAGGAGACACATTTTCACAGAAAACTCCCTGAATCTTTCAGCCTCATCAATAATGTTCCCTGAGCTTTGGGTGCAATTGTGATTTGACAATTCTGTTTTCATTGGTTGTAGTGGTCTCCATCTGTTGCAGAGACATTTTCTTAATAAAGGGTGAAGACTACACTCATCTATTGGTATAAGGACAAATGTTTGCAGACTGTTGGTAGGTATTATGCTAATTGAGAAAATTAGTGGTCATAGTTTCTCTTAAATAACTGTGACTTCACTAACCCAGGTAGTTGGCTAGGTTTCCAGTACCAGGCATAATATCCCTCTCATTTAATGGATCCAATTAAAGAACTCTTGGTTAGCACCAAGGTATCAAAGCCACTATTGCACCCTTAGGATTATCATGCCCTGCTGGGGGGTTGATGTGGTTCATAAGTCATAGATGGATAGGACTCTTAGTTACCTCTCTCCTTTAGAAGTCAGAATGGTACCTTCTGGTACCATGAAAACTAGTCCTCCAGGAGCAGACATTCTCATCAGTTCCAGATCAGGAGTTTCTGGTCCCTGTTTCTGAAGTGCATGGCATCTTTAGCAGTAGAAACTTACCTTCCACGTTTGGTGGGTAGCCAAGGGCAACAGCAATAGGCTGTGTTTTGGGAGTCTCTTAGATAACCCTGGCCAACAACTTAAAAGAGGGGGCTTCTCGTGGCTAGTATTACGGTTTTGTTAGATAGTCTTTGGCTCTTCTCGGAGGGAATGCTATCAACCTGGATGAGAAAAGTTCATTAAATATATATATATGCATATATATATATATATTAAATTACAGTTATTGTGGTTTTTAGATAAATAGTTCACAGTCTGCATAATATTTGAAGAGTATATTTTTAAATATACACTGAAGCAAGATATACAGATATGTTCATTTAACACCTTTTTATATGACCTCCCATGATTGACATTGTCTCCCATGTCAATAAGTCCATAACAATCTGTACTCTTTGTGTCTTCATCGGGGTTCTCTAGAGGAGTGGAACTGAGAGAGAGAGAGAGAGAGAGAGAGAGAGAGAGAGAGAGAGAGAGAGAGAGAGATTTCTTAGAGTAGCTTATCAGCTGTGGTCCAGCTAGTCCAATAATGGCTGTCAACCAATGTAAAGTCCAAGAATCCAGGAGGCTATTTTGCTGGGTCAGCTGATCTTGAGTACCGCTGGGATCCTAAAGAAAGAAGTTCTCATGCCAGTGAAGGAAGAGACTTGCCAGCAAAAGCAAGGACAAGCAGACAAAGAGCAAAAGTTTCCTTCTTCCATGTCTTGTATACAGGCTGCCAGTAGAAGGTATGGCCCAGATTAAAGGTGAATCTTCCCACCTCAGCAGATCTGGATTAAAATTAGGTCTTCCCATTTCAAATGCTTTAATTATGAAAAGAAAAACCCTAGCCACTGAGGTTTTAGTTGATCCCAGATGGAGTCATGTTAATACCAAACATAACCATCACACTCAGTAATATGTTTTAAGTAACCACCAGGATACTGCACAGTAAATTATGTTGTGTGAAGACTTCATATTCAGTTGCATATGTACAGTAAAAAAATATTCTCTCCTCAGAAAACCGTCTGCTATAATGAATTTATATGTAATTTTTATTACATCTTGTCACCAAAATTATATACTATTGTAAAAACTTCTTATTTATAAGTACAGGGTAGATACAGATCATAAGAAATAGCCTCTAAGACTTGATATGCCAGGGTGGTGTGATACCCAGGGGGTCCTCCACCCTCTCAGAGGACAAGGGGAGAAGGGGAAGAATTGTTGGAGGGGGTAGTCGGGAGGAGGTGCATCAAGCAGGATATAAAGTGAATAAATAAATTTAGGAAGTCTAAAATATAAAAAAGAAGATGACCAGGTCTAAATCTTTCTTACTATATACAGAACTACAAATCATTAATCTAATATTTGACTTTCTTACCAAAGAGACAATAGTATGGCCATGATTTTGATAGGAGCATAGGAAAGAAAGATAGACACATATTAGTGTTTTGAAAGCTAGTTTTTGAGAGACAGGAAGCAGCCCGGACTCTAGCGTGAGGAATGACAATGATCATGATGATGATGTCACTTCCTACTTCCTAAACACTTTCTAATTCCTTCCTGTGATTGGCCATCCACCAGCCTGGCCTTGGTCCCAGAAAATACAAGACATGCATTTTCAATTTCTTCTCTAGCCTCTAATCCAACTAAGAGAAAAGGAAAAGATGTCTCCAGTCTCCTCTCTTCCTTGTCAACTGTTTCCAACCTGCCAAATGCTCCCACACGGCTTTGACAGGACTTGTCAGTTACCTAGTCATTCTCAGAATAATAGAAGACCCACCCTCACCCCTCCACCCACTCCCACCCCCATCCCACACCCCCTGCCCAGCCACACAGCTTCAGGAGAAACAAGGAAGCACTTGTCATGACAGCCTAGGCCTCTAGGCACACAGCTGGCAGCCATTCCTACCACACTGAAGAAGGAAAAGACCTTGAGAAGGCTGAGAAGGCTGCCGTCAAGCAGCCATAAATACTATGCTTACTGCCACCGTTTGAAGAAGATGCATTTGAGAGAAAACGGAAGCGAATAGCAGCTAAGGAAGACTCTGGCTCCTTGACAGCCTGGCCTCTTGCGTTAACCTAATAGCTGTGATTTCCGCAAGAGCACTGTACCACAGCCATAATCTTTCCCAGGATGCTTTTGGCATGCTCGCAGCTCTACTGAGACTCACTCGCACTGACTGACATTACCTGATGGGGCTGACTTCAGTGCGGAGGTATCTTCCAAAGCGGCCTGGCGCTTTGTCTAAAGTCCCTCAGCCCAGCAGTTGTCAATACTCTAACAGTTACAAATATGACCCATGGTTATGTATCCCATGGCCAAAGTCAGAACCAGCGAGTCTACATGCAAGAATCGTCATCAGAGACATCACACGCTCTGCTTGCTCCTAGTAATCATTTGAAGCACAGACAGTACGTTAAAACTAACCTTTCCTCTCCCAGTGAAGAGTACTTTCAAGTTTGAATGCACACGAACATAATATATGGAAAACTTCTAAGGCACTAAAGGTTTTCAGTGTTTAAACTATTAGGAACTAAGGGTTTTAGATATTAGTAGAGATACTTATGACATACTTCAAAATTATACATTAGCTGTGGCTGTCTGTCAGCAACCCAGGGCAAATGTAGATTTCAAAGATGTCAGAAAATAGCCGAGTCCATTTTTGCTCTCTGGGAGCTGAACAGGCTGGTCTTTCTGGGGCTTCATCTTCAGTTCTTTGTGAAGCACGTGCTTCGCTCAGACTCCTCTTCCCACAGCCGATCCCCACAGGATTTACCCAGGACTTTCCGTCTCTCCTCCAGAGCTATGTCTGTCACAGACTATGAAAGGAGCGGATCCCAACCGAAGAATCTCAGGGGTGACACTGATCCCAGGGGCCACGAGTGGAAGTTCATGGTCCAAGCAGGGACCTGCTGGGCTTTCCTTTCATTCCCCTACACTTCTCAAATGTTAACGACGCCACACTTCAAATCCTGTGATCTCTGGTTATATTTACTTTGAAATGTAGTGTGTACAAAAGAACACATCAAAATACACATATATAGCTTGAAGAATAAAAAAATGAATATCCACAATACCAAACCTTTCTGACAGGGATACGCACTATGTTGGATTTTTATAAACATGATTCCTTTTCTTTAAGATTTTGTTACTACATTTGCAAATTCATCTGGAATAACAAAAAAACCCAGGATAGCTAAAACTATCCTCAACAATAAAAGGACTTCAGGGGGAATCACTATCCCTGAACTCAAGCAGTATTACAGAGCAATAGTGATAAAAACTGCATGGTATTGGTACAGAGACAGACAGATAGACCAATGGAATAGAATTGAAGACCCAGAAATGAACCCACACACCTATGGTCACTTGATTTTTGACAAAGGAGCCAAAACCATCCAATGGAAAAAAGATAGCATTTTCAGCAAATGGTGCTGGTTCAACTGGAGGGCAACATGTAGAAGAATGCAGATCGATCCATGCTTATCACCCTGTACAAAGCTTAAGTCCAAGTGGATCAAGGACCTCCACATCAAACCAGACACACTCAAACTAATAGAAGAAAAACTAGGGAAGCATCTGGAACACATGGGCACTGGAAAAAATTTCCTGAACAAAACACCAATGGCTTATGCTCTAAGATCAAGAATCGACAAATGGGATCTCATAAAACTGCAAAGCTTCTGTAAGGCAAAGGACACTGTGGTTAGGACAAAATGACAACCAACAGATTGGGAAAAGATCTTTACCAATCCTACAACAGATAGAGGCCTTATATCCAAAATATACAAAGAACTCAAGAAGTTAGACCGCAGGGAAACAAATAACCCTATTAAAAAATGGGGTTCAGAGCTAAACAAAGAATTCACAGCTGAGGAATGCCGAATGGCTGAGAAACACCTAAAGAAATGTTCAACATCTTTAGTCATAAGGGAAATGCAAATCAAAACAACCCTGAGATTTCACCTCACACCAGTGAGAATGGCTAAGATCAAAAACTCAGGTGACAGCAAATGCTGGTGAGGATGCGGAGAAAGAGGAACACTCCTCCATTGTTGGTGGGGTTGCAGACTGGTACAACCATTCTGGAAATCAGTCTGGAGGTTCCTCAGAAAATTGGACATTGAACTGCCTGAGGATCCAGCTATACCTCTCTTGGGCATATACCCAAAGATGCCCCAACATATAAAAAAGACACGTGCTCCACTATGTTCATCGCAGCCTTATTTATAATAGCCAGAAAATGGAAAGAACCCAGATGCCCTTCAACAGAGGAATGGATACAGAAAATGTGGTATATCTACACAATGGAATATTACTCAGCTATCAAAAACAATGACTTTATGAAATTCGTGGGCAAATGGTTGGAACTGGAAAATATCATCCTGAGTGAGCTAACCCAATCACAGAAAGACATACATGGTATACACTCATTGATAAGTGGCTATTAGCCCAAATGCTTGAATTACCCTAGATGCCTAGAACAAATGAAACTCAAGACGGATGATCAAAATGTGAATGCTTCACTCCTTCTTTAAAAGGGGAACAAGAATACCCTTGGCAGGGAAGAGAGAGGCAAAGATTAAAACAGAGACTGAAGTAACACCCATTCAGAGCCTGCCCCACATGTGGCCCATACATATACAGCCACCCAATTAGACAAGATGGATGAAGCAAAGAAGTGCAGACCGACAGGAGCCGGATGTAGATCGCTCCTGAGAGACACAGCCAGAATACAGCAAATACAGAGGCGAATGCCAGCAGCAAACCACTGAACTGAGAATAGGACCCCCGTTGAAGGAATCAGAGAAAGAACTGGAAGAGCTTGAAGGGGCTCGAGACCCCATATGTACAACAATGCCAAGCAACCAGAGCTTCCAGGGACTAAGCCACTACCTAAAGACTATACATGGACTGACCCTGGACTCTGACCTCATAGGTAGCAATGAGTATCCTAGTAAGAGCACCAGTGGAAGGGGAAGCCCTGGGTCCTGCTAAGACTGAACCCCCAGTGAACTAGACTGTTGGGGAGAGGGCGGCAATGGGGGGAGGGTTGGGAGGGGAACACCCATAAGGAAGGGGGGGATGTTTGCCCGGAATAACACTCGAAATGTATATAAGAAATACTCAAGTTAATAAAAAAAAAAAAGAAATACTCAAGTTAATAAAAAAAAGATTTTGTTACTACATAACAGAGGTCTATGTAAAGTGCTGCTGGGTTGGTAGGATTTATATCATTTTTGAATCTACATATATGGAGTTATATTATTATGTGAATAAGAAGCAATACAATATGAGAGGAGTGGGTTCTTGTTTGTTATGTGATGGTAGAGATAAAAGCCTAAATGTTAAGCAAGTGCCCTTCGACTGAACCATGCCCTCCACCCAAAGTTACATTTTTGAGATCACTCTAACTTGCTAACTATAATCGTAGCTAATTCTTTTCACTACTACATAGTATCCCACTATATGAATATGCCCTACTCGATTTGTACTGTTGAAATATTTCCAGACTACCGGCTTGCTTTTATGAATTATTTTGTGAGCATCCTTGAACCTACCTCCTGATCAACAGGAGAAAAAGTTTCTCTAAAAGGTTATTCTTGAGGATGTAATCGCTAATTCATAAGATGTCACGTACTCAATCGTATGGTAAAGTACATTTCCTCATATCCTGCTTCCTCTGAGTTTTCAGCTTTAGTCAACTGGTCTTCCATATATTCCTGCACCAATATCAAACCTTCTTAACTGGGGTTGGAGGAATGGCTCAATAGGACCTCACTCAGTTTAGTTCCTAGCCCTCATGATGGAAGGCTCACAACCACATTCCACCTCCAGAATATCTAACACCCATTTCTGCCCTGATCACAAAGAGATACACATGCATATATGCACATGTATAGAATTTTTAAAACGTCAATTAAACTCAATTATCAAAACTTTATTAAATGTCACCATGAAATGAATCATACTCTTCTTTTCCAGTGGATTTTCTATGATGCAAGGGATTGAGTCCAAAGCCTCCATGTGCTAAGCTTGTTCTCCACCCCTGAGCTATGTTATAGCCCCTTTTGGATGGATTCAGAGCCACTTTGTTCACACCCAACTAGATTTTACTGTGTGTGGATAGACGTGTTACCCATCCACCAATGTGTTTCCTCTTACTGCCACCACTAGTTCAGACGTTAGTTACAACTACTAGGAGCCTGTAGGTAAATAGGAAGGGGGACTCAAAGCTTTCCACTCAGTGACATGAAACATCTTTCCTTTCAGTTGGAATTTAAGTAGCATCTAAGTTTCTTGATGAAAGCTTGCACTCCATCCTTACAGGCTGCTATGCATTTAGTGATTTTGCAATTGTTGTAAATTATGAAACTCTGAAATTACACACAACTTTTTGAGGCATATGGAATGTCATTGACTTTGATATGCTGATTTAAAACATATATGGAATGCTTCTGACTGTGAGATATAGATAGATAGATAGATAGATAGATAGATAGATAGATAGATAGATAGATAGATAGATAGATGTGCAGATGTGCATTGCTATTAAATTTTAAAACTTTAGTATTTTATGCAAATATTTTATCTTAATGACAGTTTGGAGCTAGAGAGGTGGCTTGTCAGGTAAGAGCACTGGCTGCTCTTTCAGAGGACAAGGTTCAATTTCCAGCATCTATGCAGGTCACAATCATCTGTAACTTCAGTTCCAGGAAATCTAACACCTTCTTTCAGCCCCCAGAGGAACTATATACTTGCACATGTTAGATAGATATGTGTGCAGGCAAAATACCATACACATAAAACAAAATATTAATAATTTTAAAATGTTAATGACATTTGCATCTTCAATTCAAACATATAATCTTTGGTCATTTTTTGTTTCCTGGTTTGTTTGTTTATTTTATCTCCCTCAAAACACTAACTGGTCCCTCTAACATGATGATGAACAGAAGTGGCATGGCCTCCTAACGGGATCCAAGTTTTTATAGTTTCCCTCAGTCACATGAATAAAGTTCATTCTAATTCATAGTTCATTAAGAATTTTTGCCATAAAAGTTTCCACTATCCATAGGGTATTGGTAATTCCAATTCCTAGCCATTAAAATGGCATAAACCTATTGACCTGCTAAGTCATCTTACCCAACACCCAGGCTAAACCCAAACTAAGAAGAGCCCACAGCCAGTGTCTCATTGAAGCAGGATCATGACTCCAACTCCATGGTCTCAAGTTGGGATAACTTTACAGTTCAAGCCTTCAACTCTCTTCCAGAGCCTATAGAAGCAGCTGAAGCCACTTCTATGTTTAGTTTCTGCCCTATCTCTGCTTCTCTCACTTGCCCGCTGACCATCCCTGAAGCCAGCCCTCAGTAAGGCTCTTGTGTATGACTGTCCATCTCAGCCTCTGCTTCCCCTAAGACACAACCAGAATACATAAAGGAGGAAGCATGTTTGTAATAAATATTACATTACTTTGCTATAGCTTTGGCTACCAATCCTGTGGTAAAACTCCATCAAACCAAAACTATTTCACCTTGTGACTACCTTCGCCATTAGAGGAAGCAACAGCCAGAATGGATGGACTGCCCCAGGGGCAATTAAGTTATTTTCTTAGTGCAGTAACCACTGTCCTATTATCCGTGTGACTGACGGTTGTGTACTGTGATACCTTGACCTTTACATAACGTTTGAGTTTGATTAGCTGACCATTTAATTGCCCCCTTGTTAGGAGCCTTTCTCTGTCTTGTATAGAAAAGACAAATGATACAGAACAGAGGACAGAAAAGGGCAGGAGGGCAGGAGACATGGCCATATTTCATGGAACAATGCATGAATGCATGAACTACAGTTGAGATACATTGCCCTCACAGTGAGAATAGTCAAGTAGTAGAAAAGCACACTCATTTTACATCCCAGCAACACAGACCCTACAAACAGACTAAGTACACAGACCCTCAAAACACATGGTCCATCCAAACCAGGCACCCTCACTCTTACCTTTAAAAGTGACATCCTGGGTTCGGTCCCCAGCTCCGAAAAAAAGAACCAAAAAAAAAAAAAAAGTGACATCCTAGGTCTTCTCTGTGATGATCTAATTGTGGCCATCACTGGTTCATTTGTGCATAGTGTCTTGTATGCTAAAAAATATATATATCTAACCACAAGAAACTATGTTTCTGGTGGGCATGCAAAGTAAAGCTTCATTCTTCAAATTCATCAGAATTCCGGGAGACAAAAATGAGGATTTTCTTCCCAGAAAGGGTGGAAGTTGGTGATCAGGAGTATGGGATTTCGAGGGCAGAAAAGTCCTGAGTTCAGATGTCAAATTTGTCACTTAGCCGATGAGAAGGCATAGGTAAATTATTTAACTTCTTAAAGCTTTGTTTTCTTTCTCCATTAACGTGAAAGCGGTGCTCAGCTGTGATCACTTTACACAAACTGATTATTCCTGTCAGTACCAAATACAACGAACGTCTGGCACAGAGGATATTCCACAAATGCCTCTGCTATTTTTATTTTCTAGGCCCATGCTTAGAGGTACATTAAGTAAAATATATTCCCGTTTATAGAGAAAAGAACTGAACATCACGTGTGTGGATACAAATTCACAAGAAGCAGGCAGTGATGGTAACTGACTTGGGAACTGAATCTCATCAAGGACTATTATACTGGCCTATGAAGAGCTCCCAGCATAGTGTGGCTGTCACCATGAAGTAGACAGGCTGCGTCTACTTCAACCATAATAGGAGAACTCAATCTCAGCTCAAAATGTTGAACCTAAAAGACAAATCCCTTCCTCCCAGATATCAACTTTGAATTAATTATCAAGCTGGTGGGTGTGTTTTAGGGGTGCCGTGGCTGCTTCTCCATCCTTAGTTTGCATCTCAGTGTCTGTGGCATTGAGAAGAGAGAATGTGTCCATTATAGGTCATTTGTCTACAAACTACCAAGATTAGTCACAATCTTGTCCCTACGGATCTCTGAGACCCAATTCCTGAACTCCTGATGCAAAGTTCAATGAAACTGATTTAAAAGAATGTCTCTGGAATTGTCCACCTATCATACACCGTCTGAGGCCTTCCTCCCTCTGCAGGATGCTGTCAGGACCCCCACTTTTCTAGGACCCAATGGACTCTTTTACCCTTAACCCAATCCAGGCCTAGAGAATATTCTTTTAGTCTGTAGCAAGCACTCTCTCATTTCAAGCCAGTTTCCTTCTGAGAACCACGGGCTATTTGCCCGTCTTTGTTGGATATTGTAAGCCTTCCTACGGCTTGGCCTTTGAAAACAAAAGCCAGGATGGATGGAGAACTCCCTTTTGCTTTTTTTTTAACACTGCTCTTGGTTTCCTCAAGGAAGCCAAGTGACGATATATGAAAGGAACCGGAAACAAATTATCACAAATTACTTTCTCAAAGTACTTGTAGCTACACTGTCCTAAGCAGTTAATTTGAAGAAAAAGCTACCACATGTCTGAGATTAGACCCTCGGTATCCACATCTGCCTTTTTGTGGGTACCAAGCATAACTCTGCTATGCTTGCCCATCCCAGCGAGGCAGTGGTACCAGGCTACATGACACAGCCAGAAGCGTATCAAGAGACGGGCACTGGTACTGAACAAAAATATTTCACTTAATTTTATTTTCTATTTAGAAAATAACACTAATTCAAAATAGTCAATCTGCCATTGAGATATATATTGTATATGTTATGTTATGTATTATATTATATATTTTTTATATTATAGTTTATATGTCATAAGTATATAATATATTACATATTAATTTTATATATACACATGAGACAAGACTTTTAAAGCAGGTTAACTTGGTTTCACAAATAAAAAAATAACGACCCACTTTTCTTGTGTCAAAGTGACTATAGCATTTTTCAGCTGGAAGAAAGTTATGGCTCCTTCTCAGGAGAATCAGGATTTCCTCTTGGCATCAACTGCAAGTACAGTTTCATTCAATGATGAAAATTCCACCCAAAATGTTAGCCGCACGCAAGCTGTGTTTTCCAATCAGGTACTTGCTTTCTGCGTTGCTAGTAAGGTTCCCAACTCTGGGGCACTCTTTGAAGGCCAAGCCTAACAACCTTTGAATGTGAGCTTGAAAAGTCTGCAAGGGAGTCTAATATTGAAGCCCAGCTGGACAATGCTACATGCCCTATAGAGCTCCTTCAGTACGCAATAGGATTCTCTTTATTTCCGGCTGCCCAGGCAAGCTTCCTCTACCTCATATGCCCTCGAATCTTTTGAGTCTTAAGCAAGCGTCCACCTCCTTCCTAGTTTCACCAAGCCAACCTCCCAGAAGCTCCATCACTGACCTAAATCCAAGCTGTGCGTGAATATGGCTCAGAGGCAAATTTCCAAATTCATAAGAACCATCCTAAAAAGATAGATCCCACCGAGATCTATCCAGAGATCAGTCCAGAGATCAAAAACCTTGAGAAACAAAAAGAAACCTTACCTTCCATTACAGCAAAAGCACCCAAATGCCACCTCCTTCAGACCTCATTCAGAACAGGGTAACGCCAGTGGCTACAATCAATCCATGTATCTTCCTCATTTGCACTCTAAAGAACAAAGCTGGATTGGATCTGATTAAAATGGTTCTACAGGCGGTGGCTGACAAGGAATGGGCTGCCTACAAACTGCCTTTGGGGCTACCAATAAAAGCTAATGCGTATTAAAGTTCTTAAAGCTGTGTGGAGAGTACACTAGATAGAATCCTGCTCGTATTCAAAACATGCTTGTTCTCGTTGTATTTACACCCTGTGAAATGAATGTCATTGTCCAACGATGCCCATTATTGTATAAACCCAAAGCATTCATCTTCCTGTGGCCTTTCTGCAAAGTCATAGGTCACTAATGCCTCTCTTCAGTCATTAGCTGACCTGGGAGAGGCAGAACCATTGACTCTGTAAGTCTTAAAAAAAGCTTTCAACAAATTCTTTCCACTTGCTTGGGCTTATTTAGTGATTCTTAAAAAAAAAAAAATACGTGTAACATTCCACAAACCTGCTGACACCAACACCATTTATTCTTCTAGCACCTGGCTTAGCTGCAAAGAGAGAGTGGCAGGGCAGGAAGACTGAAGGGAAGGGTTTGAGCCCTGGCCTGTTTTCACTTAGGAAACCCGCCTCCCCAGCAGGCAGATGGAGACGCAGGCCAGAGCCTCCTGGAGGCATCAATCTGCTTGAATGAATGTGTTACTCTTCAGAGTCTCAACGCTGAGCTTACACACTTGCACTGGGGAGAAAAACGCCATGTGTGCTTGGCTATGTGGTGTGGAGTATCGGGGAAACCAAACCACGTGGTCGACTTGACGGAGAATGTCTGGTTGCCATAAATCACTACTTCGTATGAGTTCCTAACAATGGCCATACAGAGGGAACATGAGCATTGTTATGATATTACTCCTCTTCTGGGGTATTTTTAGTACCTAGTTTATTGAATTAATTATTCATTTTCTATGTCTTTTTTTGTTAAGCTGTTTGCTTTACCATATTCCAAAATTACTGTTATTTGCAAATAGAATTTAGTAAAGGTCTCTTACAATTAGCGAATTTTAGCAGAAAATACATATGAAATTTTAATATGTAACACGTTATATGCACGTATCTGATTTTTATTTTATGAATAGCAGGGAAAGAAAGCAGAAGAAAATGTGTGTCTATTTAAATTAGTAGTAATGTGTAACAGTTGAAAGTCACTTTAATGGAAAATACAAATACACTTTTGAAGAAAAATGACAAGAGATTATTAAGAAACATTAAAATTTGGGGGGGCTGAATGAAAATACATGCAATTACCTTGATGGAAATAATTAATATTTAATAATTGGAATTGTCAAAATGTCACTGAAGGTTTACTACAGTGCTAATTGAAAGAGCAATTTAATTTATCTTTTGCTAACAGATAAAGTGATTCTAAAGTTCTGAAAAAATAAATAGGCAATAGCAACTGTGAACAAGAGCTAAAAGGTAAGTGCACGTGTGCCAATAGTAGTTAAATGCAGCACTACAAACAGAGAAAATAATTGTGAAAATAGCACAAACAATAAAAACAACCAGAGAGTACTTATAAGCTGAAACTGACCCACCCTTCTATAGTTTTAAATCCCAGTGTTCTCTGTGAATAAGAAAGGGGGCTCCATTAGTCTCTAGGGAAGCTGCTGAGGGGGCTCCATTAGTCTCTAGGGAAGCTGCTGAGGGGATCAGATCCATCATCTGTTTCCCATGTGCTCCGTCCAGCTTCAGTCCATTCTCCCAGGATCTTGACAGTCCCTCGCACTGCCTGTCTCGAGTAGCCTCTCGAAAATTCCCTTTCCACTCAGAGGCAGCCATGTGAGGTGTTTTTGTTTTGTTTTGTTTTGTTTTGTTTTGTTTTTTCTAAAAAAAAAAATAAGTGAGACTGGGCTGGAGAGATGGCTCACAGTTGAAAGCACTGACTTCTCTTCCAGGGGCCCAGGATTTGATTCCCAGCACCCACGCAGCAGCTCACAACCACTTTTAACTCTGGTCCCCGGAGATCCCATGCCCTCTTCTGGCCCACATGGGCACCAGGCACTCATGGGGGTACACAGACATATATGCAAGCAAAGCACCCATACACATAAAAATAAATAGATCACTTATTTTAAAAAATAAGAGATTAACCATCCCTAACAAGCTGCTCATCCACAGCTCTGAGCATAACTGCTTGAAAGTCCCCTGGCTCAGGACCTGTGAGGTCTATGAGATCCTCAGCATTGGCCACTCAAACCAGCTAGAATGGGTTCTATTGTTTGCAACCAAAACATTAGTAAAACTTGATCAGTCATTTTAAGAAGAAAAAGTTGTTTAGAACCTTACCTCCCACACGTTGAAGTTAATTTCATGTATATCAAAGTCCATGGCCTCTGAAAGTGGGAGGATTCTATAGAAGAAAAGCAAGGTAAGACAACAGTCAATGTATTTCAACATTTAATGCTGTGTTTCTGAAGCTGAAGAAGATTGTTCAGTGGGTAAGAGCATGATCTTAGTCAACATGAGGACCAGAGTTCAAAACTGCTCAACACTGCCATCAGAAGATGGGCTCAAATGTGTGTGCCTAAAACCACAGCAGTGGAAAACAGAGACAGAGACAGAGACAGAGACAGGCAGAGTCCACAAGCTCACTAGCTAGACAGTCCAGCCTCAATGGCAAGCTTCTGTTTCACTCAGACACCCTATCTCACAGCAATAAGATAGAGAAGGATAGAAAAGGACACAGTGTTCTGTTCTGGCTTCTGTGTGCACATTACATCTGCTCCTGCAAACAAGACATTCATGTGCATGTACTACACACACATACACACACACACACACACACACACACACACACACACACACACACGAAAGAGAGAGAGAGAGAGTGTGTGTCAAACAAGACAGTTGTTATAGCTCTAACCTTCTATGGGAAGGACATTCAAAAAGCTAATAAATGCATAGTTTTGTTCACTTCCTTTTAACAAAGGTATTAATAACTAGATACAGTAGAAAGATAGCTTTACCTATCAAGTTAGCAAAGATGCTAATAGCAATAATAAATCAATTCTAATAAAAGTTCATTCATTTGTTCAGTTTGTGGGAATGTGTCTTGGTGCCAATTTTCTAAAACAGTTTCATAATACTATAATAACAGTCCCTTAAATATTAATGCTCCAGGGTTTTTACTTCTGAGATTCTATAAAAGAATGTATAAATTATTTATACTTTTCTGCACTGCTTTTACAAGCAGAGAAACACAGGTATTATAAGAGGCCTAAGCAACAGCTTAATGAAAAAAAAAAAAAAAAGAGGCTACAAGAAAATCTCCCTGCAAGATGGCTTTAACATAATCCCTCCCTCCCACCACCACACATTTAAAATTACACATTACTGGGGAAGGTAAAGGGGGGTAGCTTTGGTCTGACAGGCAAGAGAGCAAAAGGCCAGGTAACTCTGCCCTGGGACACACCAGCAGTAGTAGTCTCACTATCTTTGAAAGCAGCAGGAAGGAGAGTCTGGCTGCATCCACCTGCTTTGCTGTCCAGCTCGGCACAAGGGGAGAAAATAGGAAAGTTCCCAAAGTATTTCAGAAATGTATTTTGCTTTTACAGTATGGTGGAAACTCAACCCAAACTGCCAAAAAATACCATAAGGAGCCTGCAGAAAAACACCGAGAAAGGTTTGGGCTATTTGGGTGATGTTCTTAAGGATTCCCATTGTGTATTTCTACATAAAGATGAGTTAGGGCTTGAGAGTAAGAGAGACCAGGGAACAAACCAGACCTGAAAGGTGAGGTCTGTGCACAATGGAACCAGTGCCAGCCCGAGCAGGCAGGACAGCAGGCATTTGGGGAAACCACAGCCAGATCAGCTGGGGCTTTAAGTAAAAAGGAAAGAGAGGCATGAATTATTTTCTAAGTTAAAAATTGAAGGTGCAGACTAACAGTTCCCACTGTATTTAAGGAAAATGCACAACAGAAACAACACCGAAACAATCCCAGCAGACCAGTCATCATGTGATCCTGACATAGCCTCCATGTTTACAAACTGATGTCCCAAAAGGGTCCATCTTACAGGTGAGGCAGGCGCTTAGAGATGCAACCTCGGGCCTAGCTTGGCCTCATTTATCTGGGGAGTGTGATCCAGGTATAATAAAGGAAGCCAGTTCTGTTCTGAAGCATAAACAGGACAGAACAGAATTCTGAATACTATAAATCTGAACAGCACTCTACTGGCTAGTTTGTTTGTTTGTTTGTTTGTTTGGTTGGTTGGTTGGTTGGTTGGTTGGTTGGTTGGTTGGTTGGTTGGTTGGCTGGCTGGCTGGCTGGCTGGCTGGCTGGCTGGCTGGCTGGCTGGCTGGCTGGCTGGCTGGTTGGTTGGTTGGTTGGTTGGTTGGTTGGTTAGTTGGCTGGTTGGCTGGTTGGTTGGTTGGTTGGTTAGTTGGCTGACTGGCTGTCTGGTTAGTTGGTTGGTTGGTTGGTTGGTTGGTTGGTTGGTTGGTTGGTTGGTTAGTTGGCTGACTGGCTGGCTGGCTGGTTGGTTGGTTGGTTGGTTGGTTGGTTGGTTGGTTGGCTGGTTGGTTGGTTGGTTGGTTGGTTAGTTGGCTGGTTGGCTGGTTGACTGGTTGGTTGGTTGGCTGGTTGGTTGGTTGGTTGGTTGGTTGGTTGGTAGGTAGGTAGGTTAGTTGGTTGGTAGGTAGGTAGGTAGGTTAGTTGGTTGGTGGATTGGTTGATTAGTTGGTTGGTTGGTTGGTTGGTTGGTTGGTTTTGGTTTTTTTGTGGTTTGGGGGGCAGGTTTGTTTTGTTTTGTCAACTTGACATAAACTAATCTGAGAAGAGGGAACTCCAATTGAGAAACTGTCTCTGTCAGATTGAGCAGCTGGCAAGCCTGTGAGGAATTTTATATTATTGTTCATGATTGGCGTGTGAGGGTCCCGCCTACTATAGGTGACACTACCACCCCTGAGTGGTCCTGCAGTAAGGAAGGAAACAAATTGAGCAAGTTAAGAGAATCAAGCCAGTAACATCACTTCTCCATGGCCTCTGCTTCATTCCTGCTTCTGGGTTTCTGCCTTGAGTTCCTGACCTGTCTTCCCTCAAAAGTTGACCTGAAAGATGCAAGCCAAAATCACCTTTCCTCCCCAAGTTGCCTTTGGTCATGGTGAGGTATCACAGCAGTAGAGAGCAAACTCTGGGACATACATGGTGAATTGTAGAAGTCCAGCCACACATCTGAACTTTATTAACAGTGTCTACCCACTTACTTCAACCTGGAATAAACACCTGAAATTTGAGATCATTCTTCCACAACTATTAGTGACATAGTAATTCTGTTCTTTACTTACAGCTGCCTCATAACATCTTTAAGTATCACCTCAGGCTGGAGAGATGGCTCAGTGGTTAAGAGTACTGACTGCTCTTCCAGAGGTCATGAGTTCAATTCCCGGCAGCCACATGGTGGCTCACAACCATCTGTAATGAGATCTGGTGCCCTCTTCTGGCCTGCAGCCACATATGCAGGCAGAATGCTGTACATAAAATAAATAAATAAATCTTTAAAAAAAAAAAATACCACCTCACCTATGACTGGAAAACCTCAGTCAGCCATTTTCAAGATGCCAAAAACATCCCCCATTAGGCAGAAATCCTCCAGTGCCACAAGCCTCAAAGATGCACATTTCGAGAACACGATAGGAGTGAGGCCAGCAGTGGCAAGAGAGAGACAAACCTGATGGTCTGAAACTGCTTTCGACAATGAACAATACATAGCTTTTATCTTTTCAAACATATCCATGGACGATAAATGACATCAGTAATGTCATCCACAGAACACATAAAGGAAAAACACAAAGAGGGCTTGCTTGTTTGTTTGTTTGCTTGCTTGTTTTTAACTTGTTCTGGTAATTACAACATTTCCAAGTTTGAATCACTGTACCTAAAACTATAAGCATAGTTAACACATAACTGTTAGCTTTTAATCATCACTGTGCCTATACTTGTGACCAGAGATGAGAAAGAATCCAAGTTCATTTTTCAGAAAGGGAAAATAAGAGATAGATGCCGTGTCCAAGAAAGGCAGCATTACGACTACAACTCATCCCTGACCCATGACAAATAGTGATAGAAAGAAAAAACACCAAAAACAACACAGATTCTTTCAAAACAGGGACAGCCATGACTCAAAATAACAAAAAAGGACACTGATAATATGAGAAAATAACCAGTAATCTGTCCCTTAGACTATCCAAAGGACAGATCATAAATTAAAGCATATTCAATATGCATTTAAGCACTGTTTTAGTATTCTTTGTTAACATATGAAATACAATCTGTTCTGTATCTCCATGATAGTCGTCTTATCGTTTGATGGGGAAATTGGCTCAGGTTGGGCTTTTTGGTCTAATCTAAGGTAAAAATGTTTCCCCTTTATGCATAATTCTAATTCCAAGAAGGTATGTTTATAAAATGTTTTTGAGGGAAATCATAGAATATGCACGACTGGTAGCCATAATACAAAGTTCTCTCTCCTCAAAACTACCACTTTCCCCCACTGCTCTACCACAGTCCTCCATAAGCTGACCTTACCTGCTACCCTGAGGACCCAGGCTGACGGTAGGGAAAGCCTCTCATGAGAACTAAAAACATATAAAAGCTTTGGCTGTCATCCTCAGTTTAAGACCCCTCTGGGTGTGTCTATTGTCCTGTGCTGTTCTGTACTGCCCATGGTCATTTCCGATGGTAGAACATAATTCACAAGCTCCTGGTCACTCTCTAGTTTTCTTGCAAGTCCTCTCTAGTCTGCACCAGTTAACGAATCATCAAGCCTGAAAACATTTCCCCCATGTCAACCAAGACTTTCTTCTCTGCTCAGCAGCAGCCCTTACCATTAAACTCAGAGGTCTACATCCTAGCCCAATCCCAAGGCCATTGAGATGGAGCAGTAAATGAACCCTTACCTCCATCCCAACCTCATGCCACCAAGAACCAACCAAGTCAACTGCAGACATCCAGAACCCTGTACAAGCCTCTTTCTAACCACATCTGAAGCACTTCCCCATCTCTATCACTCCAAGCACTCCACATAATAGGGTATATACCTCAGTTTACCTACTTAGCACTGGAATTGTTACTAGAAAAAGAACCCAACTCATTGTAAGGAGACCACAGACTTGCCTAGTCTTGAGACTCTTTATGACTAGTTCTAGGCAAAAATACACTAGTTACCTGTCCCTGGATAGCTGTCATCTAGCTGGTTCACATATATGCTCAACCTTCTTTGATTATCCCCTGACCTCATCCCATTCTATTCTAGGCACAAAAGATGGCACCTTCACTGCTGTCTTCACGTTGGACTTGACTAGCAGCAAAGGAGGGGAACTCAGAGATAGAAAGGCAGGACAAGAGGCCAGGGCATATGCTTTACACACATATGCACCCTACATATGGTCTATTTAGCAATAGTCATGAACCATGTAATCACAACATTGGGCAGGCAACATAATCCCAGTGGTCTCCATTCTCATTGGCTTCAAGGAACATTATCTTCTCCCTTACCTCTCTAGACCTCTGTAGTGGTAACTCCCACATGTCCCCAGTCCCTGAATAGTCTACTATTCCTCGGAGACTCTCTTAATCTGTTCTTATTTTCTAAGTTATCTCTTTATCATTTCATGGACCATATGAACTTGATTCTGTTTTCTGAAAGGTCCCAGGCACCCATCTATCACTGGGATCTTCTTGCTGTCCCATCTCTCTCCTAAATTCCACACCCCTTACCTAAGCCACAGGGAAAGGACAATATCAGCCTAGATCTCCCACCAAGAATTTCCACCATGTTATTCACTATAAACATGGTGTCTATTGTATCAGGAGCACTGCATAGTCTCAGTCCATGAGAGGGATATCCATAACCTGTCTACCAGTTCTGACCAGTTCTGACCAGCAGCTGACTCCAGTATATACTGTGTGTACATGCTACTTTTGACCAGCTTGTCCTCAGCATCAGTGTGGTAGGTGTACCCCATTCTAAACTCTTCTCTTTGAACTGATTCTCAGTCATATCCTAAATGCCAGCATTCAAGTATTAGCCAAGGTCTAGGCTGTCCTCTCCTGCTCCTCCCTGCTATAACTGTCCCAGCTAACCCATAAAGAAATCCAAACACTGCCAGCAGACATAAGGAGTTGGACATCACTAACAATACCCACCGAGTAACCACTTCTAATTCTGTCAGTGCCCGACTAGCAAACTGAGCTATATTTGAGACCACACCAAGAAACCCCATGGCCTTGGGTGACTTTGAAGAAGTTCCTTTTAAGAGTACCATGCTCTTCACATTTAAAAACACCCTCATCTTGCAACAGGGGTCTACATGCCCAGCTATGCAGCACTTCTCCATCTGTCCAGTGCATGACCTCTCTCTCAGAGGCCCCCCTCCACTTTGGCACCATCTTACCCCAGACACCAAGCCGCTTCTTCCCAAGAGCCTGACTTCTTTCGATCCAAAACACCACTCCTTTTCCCTTGAAGAGGCCTCCCAGCCCTTCCTAACCAGAACACTAGCTCACTGCTTAATAAATAATTCTTACATCTCCATCCAATATTCTTCCTTTCTTCCTCTGTTCCTCTGGATGCCTTCACTTACACGCTGATGTCAAAAAGAAGGTAGGGTAAGGAGGGCTCTAGCTGGGGAAGGGGGGTAGAGGGCATATTATCTTGCTGGCATTTTCTAATAGGGTCTTTAGAAATAAAAAAATAAATAAATAAAAACTTTGAGGGAAGCTACACAAGCTGGAACGAATTTCTTTCGAGCCCGTTTAGCCTTTCTTGTGCTTTTTCCATTATCATTTTTATAGCGGAGATTTCGGTGAGGATTCACAGTGAGTCATTTTATGAGGCAGCTCCATCTGTACCATCTGCAGGCATGACTTTCCCATCACTCTAGACATTACGTATCTCCTTGTGGCAGCCCGGACAGGGGGTGGAGATTGCCAAGCCAGGTCACATGCCAGGAGTCCATCACTCATCCGGAGGGGATGGGCAGGGTCTGCTTACAATTAGGTTCAACTCCCGGTTCTGGATAATATGTCCGCTCTGGCTGCAAATTCCTTCTTGCCAGCTCCCTGCTGGGCCCAGGAGGAGTTAAGCACTGCCTTCTTGGTTTCTTTCCTTCTCTTTCTCCCCCTTCCTTGCTCCCCAGTGCTCCCCTCTGTCAATTTCTCTTCCCACCACCATTCCATCTTTCTCTCCGATGAACCTCTCTCCCTTTCTTTTTCCTTCCTTATCTTTTTTTAAAATACCACTTCTCTTGCATGTCTCTCACAGTTGCCTTCTTTCTTTGTGTCTCTTCATGTCTCTTCCCTTGTCTTTGCTTCAGGATTGGTTATCTCACTGTCTCTGGTCCTTTACAAAGGAAATTTTCACATCATGCTAACAGAGAACACAGCTGTTTCTCACAATGTAATCCAAAAACCAGGGCAAACCTTAAAAAAAAAAAATCAGTCTCTAATGGAGAGAACCTCACACTGAAAATGTTTTGAGACTAATTGGAGCTTATATGTAATGCTAATTACTAGAGAAAACGGCCTGAAGCCCTTAGGGGTAGTGGGTAAAACTGTCATTTGTAAACTAAGGATTCCAGAGGTCAGGTCACCATGTAAAGACAAAGTAGGACTCCTGTGGGCAGTCATTTCAAATCTATTTGTCACTAATGGAGCCCCTAAATTTAAACAGACACATACATACATATATACATATATACATACATACATACATACATACATACATACATACATACATACTGTGTGTGTGTGTGTGCGTGTGTTTAAATTTAGAGGCTCCATTAGTGACAAATAAATTTGATACTTAATCCTCCTTCATCCTATTCCTTTGTAGAACAATATTATCAAGAACTAAATTGTGATTATGGTTTCACACCAAAATTCATTTATTTGCATATAATTTGAATCTTCCATATCAGAGGTATATAAAACAGAGCCTTCCAAACAGTCAACATTGCCACTTCTGCTTAAAGAGCTCCCATCACTAGAAAAGGGCTTGCCTTTCTGTCAGACTCCTTTCTATTAAACAGACGATGAACCTATTTCAGGATTTTTGTGACATTCACCAAGGCAAATCTAAAAATTGGGGGATTGATTTTTAAACATCACAGACATATTAACACAGTTGGTACCGGAAATTCTCAAGGAGCTAAATCCAAATCAACATGTGTAATGTTTGGTAACTTACATGCTACATGGAAATTCACACCCAAGAGTCTGTGTCCTCAGCTGGAAATTCTGAAATGGTCGGAAGAAAAATTGTAAATGGAGTTCAAAAGTCCCAGCTCTCATCGTGAGCTGTGCACCCAGGGTAGACATAATGTAGGGTAAAAGATGAAGATTGAAGCAAATAATATATGAATATCTCTTCCAGGAATAGTAAATCTTTTGCTTTCCAGAACATAAGCAGAATTACAATGCTAAACATCCCTGAAATATATGATGTTTTGAGTAGCAGATGCTAATATCCAACAGCCAAAAACTCCACCCCAGGAAGCTTTAAAGATGAGGATAATATTGGCATTTTTGACAGCACACCAGTAAGAAAGAGAATAATACATCAATTCATGGGAGGATTAATAAGTGAAGGTATACATTAGTTTATAAGAAGTGCGATTCATGGCAGAGAAAAAGAAGTCTGCTTTATTTCTATGCACTGATGTTTTCTATACATTTTCATCCATACATTCAGATCATCTTATTATCTATGGTATTTAACTTGAAATCTGCTACATAGAAAAAGAAATAGGGCTTAAAAAATTATGTAGTATACTTGCCACTACTGTAAGTGGCTCAGGGCAATCAACAACTTCTGGTGTCACTAGCCCCAGATTTTGTTGACTCACCTGTCAACTCCTTGGGGGGTAAAGAAGTCACTTGCAGTGTTGTTCCTGCCTCTTCTCACGTGGGGACTTCCGGAGCTGGCATGCACATGTTCTCCGGGGCCCCACAGAATGCTTTCCCTTTCTCTGTGCATCACACACACACACACACACACACACACACACACACACACACACACACACACACAAGGGTTAACCCCAATCAGGAAACAGGCGCTCAGACTCATGATGGATTGGAGCCTTCCGAACACAGAAAGCGTGGCTCCGCCTGCCTTTTCTTTGGGGTTCAGGTGGAAAGATTGGCTTCAGACCCATTTTCAATGAGACAGAAGCAGAACTTGGGTGACAGTGAGGATGCAGAATGGGCTGATAGCCAGAAAAAGTGGAATTCTATGCAGATGGCCTCAGCCAGAGGACGGAGGAGCAGCATTCTAGAGCTGGAGGATGTGAGACTGGACAAATTCTTTAATCTTTCTCATCTCTGCTTTTTTACCTATAAAATTACAGGCCTCAAGTAGATGGCCTCTTTAAAATTATTAAGCCCAGTAATTGTAAGTATTCACGAGATTAAACAAAGCCAAGCAACTTTGATTTTCTGAGGAAACCATGATTTACTCTAAGAAGAAAACATCAACTCCTTTTGGGGCAAAAAAAAAAATTAGGAATCAGAATCACAATGTCGAGTTGCAATTTTAACTCTGCAAAGAGACGTATGCTAAACACAGTCAGGCCCCAGACAACTCCCTCTCTTTGGTATGACCCTGATGCTAGTGGGAAAAAAAGAGAGCCTTGCATCTATTCCTCTTAAATATAACCCTCTTCCGTGCAATGCCAGCAATGCCAAAAGAAATTCCAATTGCATGAATGCTGTGAACCTTTGTCCCCTCACTGTCTAATGGCACAGGAAAAAAAATCTCAAGTCATCCTTCTGCACAAGATGAATATTGAGTGTTTTCCTAAGACTACCAAAATGGATTCATCTTCATGGTGCCTCAGAATGGGAAGAGACAATTTAAGGGGCAGGAGAGGGGTTATTTTCACTTTGAACCCCCGTCTTAGAGCATGTCTTCATATCCAGACTTCTCCAGTTGCACGGCAGTATGGTGAAAAGGGACAAGATTTCGAAAGGGGGGCTGTGAGGCTGCAGGTCTGGAGCCTAATCACCATTTAGCTTCTGCTACCTTAGGCTCTCTTAGTAGGCATTCCTTGCCCACCACTGTGTCTGACCTAATATCCTTGTGGCTATCAGGTGAGTCCTTTTAAAACATATTAACTCTGTGAATAGTTTATACCAATCTGAAGACTAAACACATCATCAGACATCATCTGAAACCTTCAGCAGAGGTAACCTGGATCTGTGCTCCCAGGATAGGATCACTCACGTTCGGCTCCCGAATAAACTACCTCCTAATTTTTTTTTTGAGGCAGAAATGGTTTCTTCTGTTACTATGAACCAAGCTCACAGTTCTGAGAATAAAAATGTATGAAAGACTAAACGAGATGAAGATATCTACATTTATTACAGCAAATTCAGGAAAGCTACATTCTCATAGGGCAAAGACAGATAAGATCTTACCAACCAAGGCAGCCATATTTATTTATATACCCTCTGGAACTCATCCCCAAACTCAAAATGCAAACATACTTCTATGACCCACAGAGGGAATCACTATCCTATAGTTTATTTTCTGTGTGTGCTTGCATGAGTTTATACGTGCCGTGTACATGCAGGAGCCCATGGAGAAGCCACTAAATCCCTGGACTGGGAACCAAACCTTCCTCCTCTCCATGAATAGTGTGAGTGTGCTTATCCTCTGAGCCGTCTCTAGAGCGCCAATGCTATTCTTTATCAAACCCTCTATTTGGGCACACCTATGTTATTTCCAACTTGTCTTCGTTAAAAGTGTATGAACATAGGCTTACAAGCTTACATAGGGCACAGACAAAATATAACATACTATGGGAAACACCTTTGAACGTAGAAAGCTCCATGACTATACTATTATGATTTTCCTTTGTAATATTACAAAATATTACAAATTTCAAATCTCCGCATGTCTTGAAGTTTCTGAGATATTTTTCCTCCAAACTCGTGCATTTTTCTTGCAGACGAGTTTCCCCCACCCCCGCCCCCACCTTCTCAGAGAAGCAGCATACAAGATACCCAGGACCGGATGCTAAATGGCATGCAAATCCCAGCTGCCAGGGAGCCGATGGGAAATAAATTGGAACACTTTTGAAAGTACTAAGGTGATTACTGCTCAGTGCCCAGAGGTCTTTCAGCAATTCGCTTAAAATATTCCTTCATGTCAGAGCCATAATCACCTTTTCAAAATTGTGCCGTGGAGAGTCGTGGGTATGCATTTGGTGTGTTGGGCATAAATCTCTCTGATCCACGCTGCAACCTGCAGAGCCTCCCTTCCCCACAGGAGCGGCTGTTCTAGGCTGCCTGGGACAGCTGAAAAGCACATGTCTGCTCCCCAAATCTTACCTCCTCTCAGGCGCCCTTCCCCCCACTTTCCAGCCTTGGGTTTGCACATTTCTTCTAGATAAATCCTTCCCAGGACAAAGCGCTTATCTATGCAAATCTGATTTTCAATGTGCACACCGTCCCTAAACACACAAAAGAACAATTGCACTTAATGAACGTCTAGTGCCACGTTAGAATGACCACAGCGGTAGGACTTGGTGGCAATTGTTTCGTTCCTCCACTGAAAAGCTTCATACGAGTTTGGCGGCTGGGTAGTAAAGGTCATTCTGGTCTGGTGAGATGTCTCGGAAGGTAAACATTCCTGACACCAAGGCTGATAACATGAGATCAATCCCCAGGACCCACATAGTAGATGAACAGACTCTTAAAAGTTGTCCTCTGACTGATAACTGCACACTATGGTTCTTGTGTATATTAGGGGAAAAAGAACCCATATACATTCGAACAGCCCCTCAAGCCATAGGGTAAGGGGTTTGGGGTCAAAAACTTTAAGAGTATCATTTGTATTTCTGGGGGCTTTGCCTAACCTCACATACATCTCCAAGTGAAGGCTTTGTCTGACTTGACTTGTCCACAGGTAGCACTTGCTATCCTTAAAACAGTTGGCCTTTTATGCCCATCACAGCCTATTGTTGATGTCAAGTGACTGACAGCCCCTGAAATGCATACAGAGCCCTTGGCTTGGCAGAGTTATTAAGGTCCATGTTTGTGTAGGACCTGGAGTATGGAGCGAATATCCTACCTCTTTGTTCATGGTCATTCTGAGTTCAACCCTATCAGAACTCAGAGGCAGTTGCTAGGGGCTAAAGACTTTTAAAGGACTCTACCTGTATTGTGGCAGCTGTATAAAACTGTGACTTTCACAGAGGGAGATAGATGGGTCCGGGGACCCTAGATGCTGTTTAAAGAATATGCATCTCTGGAAGAGCGCATCTTTCTCAACAAGGCTCTCTGGAAAGAGTAGATGCATTTATCCCTACTCAGCAGCCTCAGAGCATTGGCAAGTGTATCAGCGAACTCCACACTCAGCCAGCCTAGGTCCCTAAGGACAGTCTTCAGAGCCCAACTTCGAGAAGTGATAAACAGTAGTCACAAAGACAGCCAGGCAGCAGTGGCAAACGCAGCAATAAAGTGGTGCTCTGCCTGCCATTGTGTGCTTCTTTGTAAACGGAGCTGTACATGACTTATGATGAATCCTCGTGTTTATGGGACGGGTGCTGCTTCCAATTTCACAGGTGTTTATCCCGAGGCTCAGAGAAGTGTCATTGATTAGTCAGGACTCCCAATTAGGAAGTGGCAGAAGTGGGTTTGGTTCCAACTCGAACTTTGAAGCACCTGCCAGTAACTTGTACACGGCAGGCACGCAGATGCCTGCTCACTCCCAGCTAAGCATTATGACCTACATTAAACAGAAGACAAGAACATCTACAATCAATTCTCGTAAAGCAGGCTTCCTTCCCACTGGCAGCTGACCCACGTCCTATCTCCACATACTAGATCACATAGACATATCCTGGAAGGCTAGCCCCAAACCCAAACAGCCATCCAAAGAGTCCAAAGCAAAGTGATCCTTTTATCCACCGTTTCCTTCTTCCACTTTCCCCACAAAACCTTTACCTACATCAACCAGGCATGAAACTAAACCCCGTATTTATCTAACCTTCTTCATCAACTCCATGCTGCCAATTGAGTCCTGTCTTTTCTCCTTCAAACTCATTCATTACCTCCTCATTTCCTGTCCCCACTCCAGCACCAATCCTTAAGACCCCTCATCTATCCTTCCAACGAGATCTCCAGGGATTTCTATGGCTTCACACCTCCCCTCGGTGCTAACCTCACAGCAAATTCCTCCTTCTGGATAACAAGGCCCCTCCTATTGTTCCTACTCTATACTTTCCTCCCACTTAGCTGTGTATAATAAAAGAGAACTCTTCCATCATGCTGAGCTGGGAGCTGTGGACATTCACTAGAGAGTGTTTGTGCTCCATATTATTCTTCTCGCCAAGAAAACCCGCCCCAGAGATCTGTACCAGTCCAAACCAATAGCTGTGGAAGATCTCACCAGCAGTGCCCAAGCACATCTGTAATCAGAACCTTTGGTCTATTCAACTTACTTCCTCATACACGAATTCCACTCAAAATATTGGTCTTTGCCTCCCAACTAGATGCTATAATTATACCAATTACAATCATGGTCAATTATACTGTTTTTCTTAATTGCATGAGTTGGAGTTTTATCACATACACAGATAACCAAGTATATAGGGAGAATCTTCACCCTCTTTTCTAAGTTCATTATGATGAAGTCAAGAAATTGTTTTCCAAAATCACAAGCGTTGGTTTGGTCTGACCTTGTAGGAAACATCTCTTTGGCCACTCACTGGTTGATGATAATCTTAAGGGAAAGCATTGAGGGACACAGCCCATGAAAAAGCATCTAAGGCTGTGTTTTGAGAAACATGGAGACCAGATAATGAAGTAAGGCCCATTACTTCATCAGACAATAAAGCCTGTACTGACCTAGGCATATCTTAAGTACACTTTGAAAAATGTGTGTCACATGGTCAAGCTGCTTATCATCAACAGGAGTGGGAGAAAACTGTGGAAGGAATATTTAAGTGATGGTGGGTTAAAAGCTATTGAAGGAATCAGTACATTCTAAAACCCATGCCATACGAAGGGCATTCTAGCAGAGCCAACGATACAACCACTAATAGAAGCTCGAGGAGTAAAAAACTCCCAGTTTGGAGTGTCTATGAAGCATGTATCTTCAGCATTAAATGCCTACATCAGAAATGCTTTAGAAAGGTTTCCACCTTAAGTAGAAACTGCGATGCGAGCCAGATGTAGAAGAATACCCTTGTTATCCCAGCACTAGGGAAATAGCATGTAGGGAAAAATTAGTACAAGGTCATCCTCCTCAGCTACAAAATGAGTTCAAAACCAGCTTGGTCTACATAAGACCACATGTTATAACAAAAGAAGAAGGAGAAGGAGGAGAAGGAGAAAGAGAAAGAGAAGGAGGAGAAGGAGAAAGAGAAGGAGGAGAAGGAGCAGAAGAAGAAGAGGAAGAGGCAGAGGCAGGAGCAGGAGGAGGAGGAGGAGGGGGAGGAGGAGGAGGAGGAGGAGGAGGAGGAGGAGGAGGAGGAGGAGGAGGGCAAAAGCAATAGTAGCAGCTGCAGTGGGATGGTTCATAAGAGCCCCCATGCTCCTTCCTCATGTACTAAAATGGAGGAGATCCTGGTCTCCCCCTGCCTGCTAAGAACAAGAGTGACTTTAGGTTCAACACACACAACTTATACTTATTTTCTGAACCAGCCACAGTGAGCTTCATCTACAGTAGGAAATGCAGATACTTAAAGCAGGCAGGCAAGTAACTAGTTGTCTCAAACTGAGAAAAGGAGCATTAGAATAAAAGTCCAGTTCAGAAATAAGCCAAGAGATTTCTAAGCATATCACACTCTAGTTATTTTTAAAAGATATGTCAGGAAAACTGAAACAACTCATTTCCAACCTCTGATGCGTGGCACCAAAGAATTCTGGTTCGACTTGTTCTGTTTGCGGTGGCCATAAGTCACAGAGTTGAGTAGTACGGGCTTCAAGTCTGAAGAACTGGGTTCATTAGCTGCTTTTCTATCAGCTTTTTTCCCTGGCCTCTACTAAGATCCACAAGCCCTACCATGACTTCTCTAGTCTTTTGCATCCATTCTGTAACCTACACATACGTATTGTCTAATTATTGTTGATTAGAATTATGAAGTCTAAAAGTTCATACAGAAGAATTTGTGCTTGCTGGTAGGTAGCTATTGAAAGGAGCCAGGACTACTTGGTCAGTTGCAGTCAAAGAAACTGACATAGCTTGTGGGTATAGTGTTATTCAATTAATTGTGACAGTGCAGAAAAACACAAACATGTCTGCTTCTGAACTACTGTACCCATAAAAAAATTAAACCCAAGTTCACCAAGGAGCTCTACTCAACTTTTCAATTGTCTAGTTTTTAAATTTAAACTTAAAAAATGAATAAAATTTCAGTGTTGAGAAACGAAAGGCTGACGTGAAGTCACTAAGGACTTTCATCCCGATTTCTCTGTACTATGAAGCTTCTTAGAGGTTCAACCTCCTAAGACAGCAAACTCCTCTTTGCCTCTGTCCCCTGTACCTTCTGGGGCATTTACATGGGCATTCTAGCAGAAGTGAATGGTCAAAATTGGAACATTACCGAAATCTGGAGCCATTCAAAGGGCCGTGCCTCCCCCTCCCACACCGCCCCCACCCCCAGCGCACTCGCAGTACCACCCAAGTCCCAAGTTTAACAGGAGGGACTTCAGACTCGGGCGCGTTGTTTTTTGCGATTGGAAGCACATTGCGAGTTGTGAGTCATCCCGGGCACCCAGCGTGTGCTATGCCTGCCAGAACGCCCATCTTCCTCACCCTCTTTACCCACTCCTTTGATAATCAGACCTGGTGCCCATGAGAGGAAGAGGAGGAGAAGGCCTTCTCCTGACCCTACAGGCCATCTGTTCACACCTGGCAGCTCACGCTTTGATTGTCCCCAACTCCGGTTGGGTAACTACAGATGTCTCTCATTTTCACAAAGCAAAGGAGCCCTTGTCTGGAGTAAATGAGATAGATAAATTAGACAGGGAAGGGAAGGAGTCAAAGGTGTCTCCCCACTACTTTTCATCTGTGGCAATCCGGGGCTCTAATCTATTGTACAAATGTCTGCACGCAGCATGCCCATGCTTGCTTGTAAACTCGCAGGCAAGAATCTCACCTGGAGACAGTGAATGATGTTTGCTTCATGCCTTTTGCCCCTAATATACTTTTTGTTTTGAAGGCATCATATGGATTAAGTTAGTAACACCCATCCTCACATTTTCAGGCCACTATCTCCCCCCTAAATCATCCCTCTCTGGAACTTGACAGGTGATCACACCTTGTCCCATTTCATGCCACCGCTTCCCATGAGCAAATTAGTCTTGCTTCACAAATCACAGGCTCTTTTCCTGAGTGAAACACCTTCCAAATTGCAGGAACTTTTCCCTCCAAGGTGTCAAAGTTCTGCTCTTTAAGGTCTGTGGTATTCCGCCGAGGGGCTTCCTTGTCTTAAAAACGCCCCGTCTTGCTTCACCTCCTTGGCTGATGATATTATCATAAAAACTCCAGAAGAGACTTCGCCAAGCCCGTGACAACTTCATCTCCACGTTTAACAGGGTATCTTCTGGGCAAGGCTCCAGGTGGCCCCAGCCTTTGAGCCTTCAGAGGGACAAAACTTTACCTGGAGCTGCTCTCCCAAGTCTAAGGTGTGGAGAGAAGGGAAACAGACTGTCAGCGTTGGCTGAGTGTAGTTTACAAAGTTAAAGCACAACTGCTTGTAATTTGCCGGCTTGTTCCAAACCACGGTCAGACCAAATACAACCAGATGCGGCGGTGTCATGTAAATAGACACCACAGATGGGTCAAGAAATGTTCATCCTTCTCTATCAAATACCTCATGCTTACACCGTCCTACTGATGCTTCTCTCTCCCGACACAGTCAGTCTTCATCCCCTAATAGAGTACCTTAATGTTCCTGTAGAATTACATTCTACCTGATGTAATTTTGCTAAAGTTAGGTAAAAGGACCAGCCCCAAGGTCCCTGGCATTCAAGGTGAATGTTTGACAAAGCCTGCCCAGTAAGGTCATTACTTCATCCTGGCTGCAGGCATAGTATATGTGACTCAGACCTGAACACTTCAAAGAGTATGGGAAAAGAGACATAGTCTTTACACAAAATTTCTAAGCCAATAAAATATAAGCCTGAATCTGCCTGTGAATAATTTTGTCACCAAGAATCAAGGGCCAGGGAAACAGTCTGTGTGAGGGTAGCACCCTTAAATTAGGAAGCTCTGTCAACATAGAGGTAAGCTGGGTGTGGTGCCTGTACTCCTAGCACTTAAGAGATAGACCCAAGAATACCAGGAGTTCAAGGTCACCCCCAGCTACACGCATGTTGTAAGCCAGCCTGAGCAATGTAAAACTCTTGTCTCAAACAAACGAACAAACAAACACAAAAATGAAACATGGATGTGAATACATTGATTAAGGGGTGTGTGCAACCATTGAAACACATGAACCAATCAATGCGTTTTTCTGGCTCAAGACCATTTTATCTAGGTTTCTATCTGAGTACAAGTTCTGCTGGACACCCAGTGACAGGAAGGAAGTCAAAGTCGTTGGATTATTGAGTTCATCTTTACTAAGAAATGAAAGTGCATGGATTTGTACCAAAGTCCAGGATGTTCACACACTTCACACCCATGAGTTTCCGTCCCTGATATGGAGCTTACTTCCAATACATTGATCCGTGCCCAATAAATCCGACTGAGAGGAATATGGAGGCCATGTTTTATTTATTCACACAGTCTGTCGCTCCTGATGTGGTTTTAGAGAACCCCTCCCTGCCTATATCGCCTACGTGGTTGCTGAGGCTTTCACATATAGGATGCTTGCTTCCAGCCCCAGGTAGAGCCACAAGATGCAAGATGGCCAGTCAGTGAGCTACTCCTCGTCAGTCCACTTTTGTAGCTCCTCCCCTCATCTTCATGCCTCAGGGCCCTTCACTCCTAAATTGATCTCAGTCAGCCTCGTAACTTTTAACACCACCCATCCGCTGTCAGCTTCCACATTATAGACTCCTCAGACCTGCCCGTTAGCCTCAACTGCCTACACGTCCCCCCTTCACTACCACTCATCCTTCCATCAGCTCTGGCCCTAACATGTCCAAGCGAGGCTCCCAATGCCCTCAACCCCAGATTAGCTCTTTCCCGAAATCTTTCCCATCTTGCAAAGCTATTGAAGCCAGAAGACTCAGGAGTCACCATGGACTAATCTCTCTCCTTCAATCCCATAACCTCACTAACATCAAATCCCGACAGCTGTTTCTTCAGAGTCCTGAACTATTTATTCTTCTTTGCAGCACTGAGCTCAGTCTTGCTCAAGGCTAAATAATCTCCCACCTGGAAAACTGCAGCAGCTTTGTAACCTCCTTCTGCTACACCTCATCCATGTGTCCTCCGTCCAACAGTTACCGAGCTCCACTGAAAATGCAAGTCAGAGAGCTGGAGAGACAGACGCTCCATGATTAAGAACACTTACTGTTGTTGCAGACCATCAGAGTTCAGTGAGTTTTCATGATATTGGGGACGGGGGTTCTATCTGTTCACAATTCTAATCTGAGTATCTACAACAGTGGTTGCACTCAAACGGGAAACAAGTGAGGAATAACTATGGTTCTCTTAGGGAAGAAGCCTCGTAGCAGAAAGCTGTTGGAACAGCCTCTGAGACCAAGGCCTGACAGAAAACCAATGCAGAAGCCTCTGCATTCTGAGCTCTCCTTCAGGTTTACATGGAGGCTCAGCTCTTCTGTTTCTATGCACGACCCAGATGCAGCCAAGTTCACTGGTTCACTCCCACAAGATTGCCCAGTGGTTAGGGGAACTGACTTAAACATAGCAACAGACAGCTTTTCTCCTTCAAAATTACAAAAGCTTTCCTGAGGTGAATATCATACTGCTTATTCATTTAGCAAAAGCATCCTTTCTTCAGAAAACAAAGATGTCCATCTCTATCTTTTCCCTTCAGATAGCATCTGGGCATTGAATCCACACTAACTTTAATTCGGTGTGGTAGGAGACCAATACTGTCCCTTACCTCCCTAATGTGAAAGGTTAACTCAAAATAAACCATAATATCTAAAACAGCTTTCTCGAAAATACTGCAAATCCTTGTGGTTTTTGGTTGGGCAGATATTTTCTTAGCTAGGCATAGAAAGCTAAACTCTTGCAGAAAATGTTATAACTCGACTGTGAAATAGCTACCCACCCACCCCCCAAAAAAGGCTCATGTTTAGAAGACTTAGTTCCAAAGTGATGGTGCCATTTAAAAAGGTTCTAGAAACTTTAGACGGTAGCATACCTCACATGAATCAATGAACCCAAGGACTACAGACTGAATGCTATGAACTGTGAGAGCAAGTAAATCCCTTATCCAAAGAAGGAAGGAAGAATGGAAGAATGAAAAGGTGTTAGTCCAGCTCTCCTACAGAGGTCTGTGTGACTGACAAAGGAAAGGAGTGTGAGGAGAAACACCTTTACCTCCATATCAGCAACCAGAACTTCATCTAACAAAACTCAAGCATGAGGCCTATGAAAAATACCATATGGTCTTTAAATACACTTGATCCAAATCCTTATTAAAGAGAAAAAAGAGGAAATATACCAGAATATCAACAGTAGGTCTGCCTCAAGGGTAGAACGGGTAATGATTTGTGCTTGTTTATTCGTCCTTCCTGAATTTTTTATAAAATATCTACTTAATAAACAAGTATTCCTTTGGAATGAAAAAGAAAAAAATTAAAAGCTGGGCATGGTGCTGCACCCCTTCAGCCCCAACACTGGAAGTCAGAGACAGGCAGATCTCCAAGTTCAAGATCAGCCTGATCTACCGTGAGTTCCAGGACATCCAAGGCTGGACAAAGAACACTTGTCTCAAAAGAGCAAAAAATTAAGAGCTACAAGGAGGTTCTAAAAAACTCTCTCTCTGTTTCTCTCTCTCTCTCTCTCTCTTTCTCTCTCTCTCTCTCTCTCTCTCACACACACACACACACACACACACACACACACACACACACACACACACACACACACACCCTGCTTGCAGAAGCCACAGATGTAAAATGAAATTCTTGTCTTTGGAAAGTCTTTCACTCCTGGAAATCACCAGAACACAGGCACGGGAGAAGAGGGGAAGTCCACAAAGAGAGAAGAGTATCCACCAGTGCTTCCCAAGTGACGCTCAGGAAACCATCTGTAGCAGAGTCACCGGGACACTTATTAAGAAGGAGCATTGCTGACACCCAGGCCCAAGGAGGTGAGCTGAGAAAGTCCCCCAGTGAATGCAGTACCTGCTTAAGTCCAAGAACCCCTGGAGGATGGATTAAGGGGGCTGCTCTCTGGAGGATTCAGCAGAACTCTGCTTGAGTGACTCCAGCTGACTAATAAAGTGTAACTGAGTAGGGAGAAAACCCCACAATCCATCAGCAACATCACTAGGTTTGCTGTGTGCGTTCTGTTGTGAAGAAAGAACCTACCTCATCCGCCAGTAACACATCTGCTCCACCAAGCGCCGTCAATCCATCAGCCAGTTGTGAGATGACACAGGATCTTCGCGTGAAAGCTTCTTTGACAAGTGATAGTACTTGTGGCTCAAATCATTTTTCCTCCATAACAAAACTTTTCTTCGATGCCTGACCCACCCAATTAGCACTGAATAAACACATTTGTTAGACTTCCTGAAATTTTAAGATGACGGCGTGTTAATAGGTAATCAGTTTGATATGTTCCTGGCCTTGTCTCCCTTTACACTGAGAGCTTTCCCACCAGGGGCGATCACTCTCCGGACATCCCTAACTGCTTCTTTCCTGAAAGCTTGCAGGTACCCCCCGACTCCCATGCCGCAGTTGCCCACTCCTCTCCCACAGATGGGCCACCACTTCCTCTCCCTTCCCTGGACCTCTCCTTCAAGGCCACATTGGTTAGGATTTGACCACTGCAAGCATAAACCCCATCCTGGTGGCTTAAAACCTAAGACAGGTTTGCCTTCCCATCCAACAAAAAGTGCAGCATCAGGGCAGGGGTGTGAGGTGCTTGTCCATTTCCAGGGTTCCTCTGTCCTCCTACCCCACTCCACAAAGCTCATGAATTTCACCTTCTTAGTTATAAAATGGACAACCCCACTGCTGGGCATCCTATCTACAATGCTAGAAAAAGGAAGACAGAAATCTTCCAGGCATTTTCAAGCGTGTATGGGTGTTTTGCCTACACATTTCTGTGCAGCGTGGGCATGCTTGTTGTCCACAGAGGCTGTAACTGGGGTCACAGAAGGCTGTGAATACCTTGGGGTGCTGGAAGCGGAACCACATCCTCTGGAGGAGCAAACTCTTAACTGCTGAGCCAGCTCTCCAGGCCGTCTAACCCTCTTTATATTGAGGAACAAAAAGAAATAAAACTTCCCTGGAAACCTTTGTGGTGTTTAATTTATTGGCAAAGAATTTTGCTTAGTCTAAATACTGAGAAAGGTCATAAATACAAGCTGGAAGTCCTAAAGCCAATGAGCAGTTGTTACAGGGACTCTGGATGGCGAGAAGGCCATGAAAGAGGTGTCAAAATAGTAACTGACCATCATAGGAAAAAAGCACACAGACTTAGTAAGTCAGAAAGATCTGGCTAGAAATCGCAACTCATGACAGTAGCCAAGAGGATGATCGTGCACCCCTCTACTCCCAACCCCCCAGACCCAGACCCCTCCCTGTCTTCTCCTCTATAAAGGAGTAGTGGAACCTTCTGGTGTATGGATAACCAACATTCAGCACCTAGCTCAGAGGCAGGAGCAGAGGCATGGTGGTTGGAATACAAAATCAAAACCACTCAACCCGGAATTATATTAACCCAAAGGGATTAAAAACAAACACAAACAAACAAACAAAACACCTGACAGGCAAACATTTATAGCAAGTTCACTCATAACTGTCAAAAACCTAGATTACAACCAAGATGCCCTTCAGTCAGTGAGTGAGTAGGTGAACAGTGGAATGCATTTCAGTGTCAAAAATAAATGAATAACGAGCTCTTTAAAAATAAATAAATAAATAAATAAATAAATAAATAAATAAATAAATAAATAAATAAATAAATGAGCTTCGTGGCATTCGGTGACACATGAGTTAAATGAATATTACTGTTAGAGAAGCTAATCTGTATGTTAATCTAGATGGCATTCTGGAAAAGGAGAGACTGTGGAGACACTTAAAAAGCAATTAAAATGATCAGGAATTAGAGGGGAGGGATGGCTTGTAAGAAGATCAAGGATTTTTTTTAAGAAAGTAAAACTATTTCAAATGATACTATAATAGTGGACCCATGCCATTATGCACCGTCCAATCCATAGGACAGACAGGACCAAGAGAGACCCTCTGACTACACACTCATGGTAAGAAGAACAGGCCAGTGTGGACCAAGAGAGACCCTATGATACACACTCAGGGTAAGAGGGACAGGCCAGTGTGGACCAACAGAGACCCTATGATACACACTCAGGGTAAGAGGGACAGGCCAGTGTGGTCTATCGGTGCAGCAAATTCACTACCTCTAGTGGAGGATACTGTAATGGAGGAGCCTACAAACGCTGGGAGGAAGGAAGCTGTTGTTAAAATCCCTTCCCTGAAGGAGACAGAAGCAATATCTAATTCTCCTCTAAAGATCCCAATGACTAACTGGTTTGATGCTATCTCTTCACTCGGGGAAACTGAGTTTATTAGGCTTGATTTGTAGCAAGAATAGAGGAAGGCAGTAGGAAAGAATGGCGTTTGCCTCAAATTAGCCATACTGGAAGGTGTGCACCCAGAATGTACACCTCCCCAATTCCGTCAGGGGACCGACAGGACCCTCCCTGCCCCTTCCTCCCAGGGGGAATGTCAACAGTCAGAGATTCCTGCTATGGTGATCTTTTCCAAGCAGACACAGCTAAAACCTTCAATATTGTGGCAGCTTGGCTCAGAGGATGGTCCTGTACACCAGGTGTAGGAAGGCTCTGTATGTTCCCCTCAACTATGCTATAAACCAAAAAAACTACTAAGGGGTAGTTTTGAAAATGTAATAAATCAATCAGCATGCAAAAGCGCTTGGCCCATTACCCAGGGGCTGGTCTGCTCTACGAGAAGTATTTTTCTCCCTCTGCATTTTTTTTCCTTCCAGTGTTTGCTCTAACCTAAAGTGCCTAGGCTGTGGAAATGACCGCTTCTCGAGTCAATGCCCATTTGATTAAGATTTTTAAGCGTGAGAAGCAGCATTCTCCGCTGAAGTTATTCAAAGCTTAAGCATTTCCTTCTAGATGTTCTAGAATCCCCTTAAAGTCCCCTCCTCTGAAATTACGCTTGCTGTCTTCCCAGTCACTGCTCCTGGGACGCCTTCATTAATGTTGCTCAATCTGACTTGAAACGGACTCCTTTCATTTTCCAACAGATTAGCAGTGGTCCCGATGGAGTTTGGGGGTTTGTTTGTGTGTTCCCCTCCTATTTGGGCATTCATGGTTTTTTTTTTCAGCCAGGGCCTGACAGTTACCTCCTTTATCTTGCAAACAGAGTGCTGCATAATCTTTCTGTCTTGCTCTTCTTGATGCCGGAATCACACTGGGAGCTGCTCTCTGTCTCTGGCTTTGAGCCTTCCAAGGCATCCATCCTTTACTCTCTTCTGCATCCCTGTGAGGTCCCTAACTACTGGCTTCACCATTCAGCCTGGGGAGGTCAGCTGTGCATTGCCCTGGTGATCACACAGACCCATTTCTGCGTCAACACTGTGGTGCCTTCCATTTGTCCCAGACAACATCCAAACGTTTGTTCATACGTCCACATGGTACCTCACCAAAATGAATTCTTTTACATATAAATGGAATCTTCCTTTTATTTGATAATTATACGAACTTGAAGTTTAAAAAACAAACAAAAAAAAAAACCAACTCTTGGAATCTTTGGGGTGAAAATACATTTGAAGCTGACAGTTTCTCATTTTAGCACCCTGGGAACAAACAGGCTTTCAAATAAACTTTACTTTACGTCATTCTAATAGTTTGCACTCCTTGGTAAATTGTCTCCAGCTCATATATGAGCCAAGGTGGCCCTTTCTCATTTCTCTTTAAGCAACTTAGCAAATCATTTTATTAGCCTCTTCCTAAAATGTTGTTTCTATTTTATTTTTCAATTTTATTTCTTACCACTGTATTATGGTGTGTGTGTGTGTGTGTGTGTGTGTGTGTGTGTGTGTGTGTGTGTGTGTGTCACAGTGTGCATGTGAAGGTCACAGGACAACTTTCAGGGGTTCGTTCTCTTATTCCACCATGTTCATTCCAGGGATGGACCTCAAGTCGTCAAGTTTGTACACCTGTGTTCCTTATCTGCTAAGCCATCTCACAGATGACCTAATTGTGTGTGTGTGTTTGAGAGAGAGAGAGAGAGAGAGAGAGAGAGAGAGAGAGAGAGAGAGAGAAATGGGCCCTGTGTGATGGTCTCTTTTTTAATCACTGAAACTGTCATGTTCTCCCCCAAATCAGAGAAGCCTCACTTGATCACCTCCGTTCCCTTTCAATCCTGTCTGACCGATCTTGTCATCTACTTCAGGAAATGTTTCAGAGAAAAATAAGACATTTGGGGAGGTTTTCCCTGTAAACAGTATGCTTTGTAGGAAGCATAGGAACCAGTTAATGTCTAGCCATAAACACCCGTCCCGTGGTTACAACAAAGGTCACGGCAGTAAACCGTTTACAGTCAATTGCTTGAGCAACAGTCATGGCAGTGAAGGTATTCTGAGCTCTCGTTACGCCTCTGTACCCACTGCCAGCCACCGTCGCCAGCAGGAAAGAGTCTTTCAACCGGCCACTTGTTCACAAATGTTTCTAATTCAGCTAAACATCTTGATAGGAAATATCATAAATTATATGTATGGGCCTGTCACTACAATTTTCAACAGCAGTAACGTGAGTTCAGTTGGAAATAAAACGAAAACTTCAAACCAATTTCCAGACTTGCTACCTTGAATTTTAATCCAAAGCACATTAATGTCAACAGAGAAAAGAGTCTTGGCATTCTTGGATTAAAACCCAAAACTAGGAAATATACTTAAGATGTATTAAGCCACTTTTATCCTCTTCTGGGAGTTTACAAAATATCCAGGAAAGCATGAACATGTTCCAATGGATGGAAAGCCTGCCACAAAACCTCGCAACACTGTTGGACTAAGTGTGTGCTGTATTACGTACATTCAGATGTGGCTTCCATTAAAGGACCCTGAGGTTGTTCCCACACAAGACCATAAGAAAGGGGTCACTAACACACAATGCCGCCCACAGTAGATGCTGGCTACAAGGAGAGAGAGAAAAAGAGGGATGAAGAAAGAATACATTTGAATCTCTTTTTGTGGGAGTGTATAGGGTGCACAAAGCAAGCAGGTCTTCCCTCAATCCCCAGTCCCAGAGAACAATCCTACAGCCCAGGAGTCCCACAAGTACAGCAGTAGCTGGTTTTTGTTTTTAAGAGGTGAAGTTTTTTTCTCATTGTCTTGGTATTTTATTAAATTGCATATTTTTCTTCCATTTTTATTAAATTGGGTATTTCTTATTTACATGTCAAATGTTATTCCCTTTCCTGGTTTCCAGGCCATCATCCCCGAGCCCCTCCCCCTCTCCTTCTATATGGGTGTTCTCCTCCCCATCCACCCTCCCATTACTGCCCCCCCCCAACAATCCCGTACACTGGAGGGTCCAGCCTCGGGCAAGACCAAGGGCTTCCCCTTCCACTGGTACCCCTACTAGGCTATTCATTGCTACCTATGAATTTGGAGCCCAGGGTCAGTCCATGTAGTCTTTGGGTAGGTGAAGTTTTAAAGTAAAGATATATATAGGCTTCAACAGGCAAGTTATAACTACGTAGTTTCTCCTTACTTTTCTCTCACAGAGATATGTCTCCTAGAAATCTTTCTTTGAGCAGGTGCTAAGAGACAAAGCCAAAGTCTAATATGACATCATAGCCCAATTCTAGGATGACATAGCCAAAGCCTAAGATAATGTCATAGCCAAAGTCTAGGATAATGTAGTAGAAATCTAATATGACATAGCCGAAAAAAATCTACATTGAAAGATGTTAAAGACTGCATATTACCAACAGGAGCCGGTCCCATGAGTACTACATTTGTGTGAGCAAGCTTGGTATCCATACAATAAGCTGAATTTCTCTTTCAAAGAATGAAGGAAACCGATTTAATATTAATACTATTTTAATATTAATTGCATGCTTGGTGCAAGCTATAATTAAAATCTTTTTTATTAAGAGTTCGTTGGTTTCCACATGGTAGTTGAGGGAGCTGAAAATTACCTTTAAAATATCTATTATTTCCTGTGTTATTCCATGAGCATGACATTCTGGAAAAGGCAAAGTTGCAGGATGAGGAAACACATCCATGGTGGTCAGAGACGGGAGAGGGGAGGCAGGCTCTAGAAAGAACAAGGTAGCATCAAAAGGCAACGAGACCTTTCCAGATCCTAACTATGGTGATGGTAATGTGGCCGAACTTTTGTGCCCAATTCCTTAGAACTATAAGCCTATATAATAATATCTCACTGTCTCTGACATTTAAGACTATCTACGGAGAAAATAATCTGCTGCATAGTGCCAGTACAGAAACGAGATCAGAAACAATTTCCCAATTAGAAAGAAAAATCCAAGTATACTTTAAATACTGTTTGCATACAAAAATTGCAAGAAACAAATCACTGCTGAGCATCCTAATGATAATAGTCCAGTAAGAAGGGTTCAATGAAAATTAAATAATAATAATAATAATAATAATAATAATAATAATAATTCAAACTACATTCCATGGCTGGGAAGATAGTTTAATCTGTCAAACACCAGGATTGGAGTTAGCTCCCCAGAATCATATTTTTAAAAAATAATAAAATAAAATGTGGTATAAGTTTATAATTCCAAGAGTGGTAGGCCCCTAGGGCTCCTTGGCCGGCCACCCTAACCTGCTAGGATAATTCCCAGAGAGACCATCTTTTAAAAAAAACAGTGGACAGTGCCTAAGCAACGGGATTCAAGATAGTCTGGTGGCCCACACATGCACATGCATGCCCACACATGATACATATCTGCACGCACTTGTGCACAAACAGGAACATACCTGCACACACATGCTAAATAAGTGCACTTTTTTAATACGCTGCAATCAATCCTGCTTTTTCTTCACTTTAACAAATTAATGGTGTCCTAGCCTGGGCTAGCAGTTGGCACATTTTGAGTATAAAGTGCTAGGGAAATGTCTCAAATGCTTCCAAAGCATATGTGGAAAATACTGTGTGGCAATGGCCTAGTAAAACTGTATCCGAATTGAAATTCATTGAAACTGAACTTTACATAATCGCCATGTGTCACGAGATATCCTTTTCATTTTTTTTGCAGCCATTTAACTATTTTTAGATCAAATGCAGTGGGCTGGATGTGGCTTGAGGGTCTCAGTTTATCAACATCCACTGTAGGTCTTAGTAGACAATTATGGGCGTCATTCAAGTACAAGTTTCTTCTATATTATAGATTTCCTTCCTGCTAACGTTGCCTGTTCTTGAAGCCATAGAGCTGTGTCCGCAGCTACTCAGGTTGCCTGGGCTATGGTTTTGTGGGAAGGAAGGTGTAAGGGACCTCTGAAAATATATAGGAAACAAAAAGCTGACTACTCTAAGGAGATGTAGGGGAAAACGGTAGATTGGTGCATGTAGCCTTATAATTAAGATTTTTCATGTTTCCAGATCAAAATGCACAAGGAAGTCTTGCCTGGGAAAGCTCCAGGTCCTTTAGTTAGCATTCCTTCCGTATTTCCACTGGCCACAAGTTGTGCATATTGATTCTAGATACATCAAACGATTTGGTCTTCTCTCTGAGTGGGTGATGCCAGGAAAGGCATGCATTTATCTCTCATGGATTGATGTGATGGCAACACTTCCACCTGCTCAAGGGAGGCAACATCTATACCCAAATTAGCCTGGGGGGTCAATGCATCTCATTAGCTTATTACATTTATTGAGCCAATTATCTACAAATTAAATACAGCTGCGTTGTCAGTCGCCCCCGAGTCACAGACTGGACTTAATGGGCTTGCAAGGTAGGCCAAGGAGCAAGAGTGCACACTGTCAACAAACCGAGGAAACCTGATCCTCCAACCCACAGGACATGGCCCAGATGAAATCCTCTGCTTTTGTAGGCAGTGGGCGTCATGTTTTAAAAGAATCTAATGAAATATTTATCCCAAACACGAGAAGCAGTACATTTGATGTATTTACTAAATAGAAATTGGGTAAATCTGGCATCCAAATCAAAGTTGCCAAGGTCACTTGAGTCACCCTGCTGTGGGGGGAAGGAACAAGGCAGAAGACTCAAGCCAAATTTCCCAGCTCTGCAAGGACAGCCAAGCCTGGTGTTCTAATAGAGCCTCTCTAATCTTTTCAACATTTCTTCCTACAAAATGGGGTTACAGAACCATATGCTCCCAGTTTCCCTGCAAGTTCGTGTGCTTTTTTTTTTCTTTCCTCAAAGAAAGACAGGATTGGGGGCCTGGAAGGACTGAAGCGAAGTCAGATTTGGGAATTGTCTCCATATTTCTACTAGCTGAAGGAATTTCCAAGAAGCTCCCCCATTGCCAGTATATATTTTATAGGCACTGGTAGACACCTGTTTTCAATCGCACCTTCAGATCAGATGAGCCCTTTAAGGAGTGGCCTGTGAGCATCGGCCTGGCCCAGAGCAAAGGGAGAATGGCCTGTCTGTGACTGTCTTTCCTGTTTGCTTTGTAAGTGATTTCTGAGCCTTTGTGGGCGAAAGGCCGGTCCTAGGTCTGGCTCACATCATGTGCGTGGAACTCAAGTCCCACCGTGGAATGCCATGGAGGCCGGGGCAGCATTTGTTTAAGCCTCTGGTCAGCTGAGGTCTTCCTCACTGCAAATGGATTTGGGCTCATAAACTATGGGAGATTAGTTTTAAGCCCTCACAATAGACCTCACTGAGCAGACTCCAGGTGCCATGAAAGGCAGCTGTGGGACAGCTGGAACCTGGCCTTGCACCCCTTCCAGATGGCTGAACCCAGAATCCAGGGCTTGGAGATGGATATCCTGGGCAGCTGGATCGTGAAGACGTAGCCTGGGCAGGCTCCACCTAACAGCAGCCACGTGCGACACATCTCCGTTCAAAGTAATTCATGAAACAACAAAAACCTTTGATCTCTGGTTCAAGACAGGATTCTCATTAAGGAGACCTCTAGCCAGCTCTCCTAGGACTGAGCTCCTCAGCGCACACTAAGAAACTACTTAGCCCCCAAGTCTCTTAAGACTGAAAAATACAGAAAAAAAAAAATCGAAAAAAAAAAAGAAGAAGAAAAAAAGACTGAAAAATACGGTTTAAGACACCTACTCCCAGGGGTGGCCGCTTGCTGTCTATGATTGAGATCAAGCCAATTTCATGATCTCCACACCAATGCTGCAGAAGTTCCAGAGTCCTAGTGACCAGCTGGAGTTGGGCTGCTTCCTGATGCCAGCTGAATCCCAGCGAAATCTGGACTTGCTGTCTTCACACATCTCCCTCCCGCCCTCTGAGCTCTCCCTGACCAAACCCTGCTCCTGCTCCCCACATAGAATCTTGGCTTCACACCCTCGGTTAAATGCTGTGCTGTGAACACTCAGATAAGGCAAGATCAAAGCACGTCTAAGAAAAGCTGCTGGGATGCATGTGGTGGACCAAGAGAACCCGTTACCCCCCAGGGCAAGCCTAAGTAGCTTCTGTCTTCAAACAGAGGTGACCAGGGACATTGTGGGGACACAGATTCCCAACAGCTTTCTACAAAGCCTGCTTTCAGATAAAACAGAGCACAATCTGGGACCAAAGTTAGGAGTCAGGATAGTATGTTAGTACTAGACTTTTCCGACCAAGGCAACCCTTTAGCACAACCAAGGTGCAGTGCTTTGGGGCGCAAAGAAGGGTGTCCCGTCAATCATTGGCAATGCAGGACGGGCAAAGGCTGGGGCAGCTGCTGCCAAATGATGTAAATCTGAGGTGACAGCTATGTGGCTTCTGTCACCTCTTCTAGTTACCATCTTTCCTTCCACAGAAGATGATGGCATACACAGCAAAGCTAATGATCACTCCACGTGACAGCACTAGGTGTCTGTCTATGCCTCACACAGACTCCCCACACAGATAGGATTGTATTTTGTCTTACAAACAAAAAACTTCTCCAGGCCAGAAGCCTCAGTCAACCCAAGGGAAGGGACTTAGTGAAGCCCTTGTCTTGGTTTGCTTGTCCACCTATTTTAAACCATTGATTAATGGTGGCTAAGCATCCATAACGTTTATATTCCTGAACATGAAGGCTTTTGGACATGAAACACCAGTGTTTTCTTTCCTGTTAGCATAACATCAGACCATTTAATATCACCCAATTCAAAAAATAACTAGTCACCATTGAACTGTTTCTGTTTCTATTCTCTTTTCCTCTCTCTCTCTCTCTCTCTCTCTCTCTCTCTCTCTCTCTCTCTCTCTCTCTCTCTCACACACACACACACACACACACACACACACACACACACACACACACTTGTCATTGTGGATCGGCCCATCTGCCCTTTACAAGCCAAAAACAACAAGATCAAAACGTTGTCCGTGACACAGAAGTCAAGTGGTCCCTCTGGACTCCCACTTAACCTCCTCCAGAGGTCTGGCTAGAGCCTGACAAGGAACTGATTTGGTGAGGAAAGCAGGCTTCATGGTAAACCAGCCCCACCCTCCTTGTAAATCTCCAGCTCTGAGGACAGTGCAAGGACTTTACGCAATTACCATCTGCTCCTGGAGAAACGCACACAACTGTTTTTTCAAAGGCAGCTTTGGCTGTTTCACTAATTGGGGCCATTTATAGCCCCAATGCAATAAAATTTGATGTCGCAAACTTACAAGTATTTTCTTGCTGTTTGTCTTCTCCTTTGACCCTCCTCTGTTTTTATGCTTAATTTGTTATCCCAAACCAGGCGTATGAAGTATCTAAGCACCAGTTAAGTAATCAGGGTCTTTGATCTACCTGACAAAGACGTATGGAAATTTTAAGAGCTAATGACTACAAATTGGCAGGGAATTAGCCTGAAGAGATGTCTCTGTATCTTACCTCTAAGCAGAGTAAGCGTTACTAACTTATCTTAAAGACCACACTGGAATGGCCTACAGCCCTAATACAGAAGAACAATTGCAGGCAATGTTGAAGTCCTCAACACCATTTTCCAAGTCGCAGCTCTTTCTGTAACTGAAGGAATATTACCCAAGTTGTATACACACAATAAGATGAAAACAGGGAAATTTTCCTGTGGCTGCTTGGTTGGACCAAGCTTACAAAACATTCATAGTAACCGGACAATCAGGTTATGTCCTGTAATCAGATAACTTTTGCCTGGAGCTGAGTGGTCACTTAGCAAAGGAGAAAGTATGTTTGCAAATCAAACATGGACTGTGACGTAGTTCAATTTCCAATTCCTACTGAACGGCCCTCAAAGGTTCATGTGACTTCCTTCCCTTTAAAAGCATACTGGGAACAGTTACCTTCCACGTGGCTTTGGAGTCATTCCTTTTTATTAAAAACAATTGATGGTCAGTAATTACATGTTCTTCACCGAGTCCAGGCTGTCTTGAACCTTGTTCTTTGAATGAGAGCACCACACTCAAGCCTACAGCAGGTTTTGTTGGACTTTGCACTTCGCCTTTTCCCCAAAGTCAGGGGAGTCGGGCTGCATATGAGCTGACAGCCATCAGCAATTGGAGAGTCAATTGGAGATGATGGCCAGTAGGGTTGGTGACTTTCAAAGATGCAGGCAGCCATATTGGGGGAGGGGTGATCCAGTGATGTGTCTGCTTTTATTTACTTGTGTATGAATGCTTAGGTTCCAGGGATGTTATGGAGTTTGACATTTCCTGGGGTGTGCTCCAAAGATCCATACACTCACACGCACGCGCGGGCGCGCACGCGCGGGCGCGCACACACACACACACACACAGAGAGAGAGAGAGAGAGAGAGAGAGAGAGAGAGAGAGAGAGAGAGAGCGCCATATAACACCTTAATCATAACCAGGAGGCACAGTATTGTGTGGCTAGCCACTGTGGGCACCTCATTCCCAACACTCAGTGTGCCTCTGCCACTGTGTACAGAAAGCAGGTTCTCTGAGGCTGTTTGACCCCAGGAAGGGAGCCACAAAGATGGAGGTTCCGTATGCCATGTGAGACGATGGTCTGTGACATGTTTGGAGCACCACAAAGGGTCTCCAATCCCGTACTCTGTCCTAGTTGGCCCGTTTGAGGATTCATTCCACACTCTTCCCTCAGAATGACTCACGGACTGAATGTCATCTGTGCAGCGTCCTCCCTCTCTGTGCCTTTGATCTCACTCATCCCTCTCCATGGATTGCCTCCTCCTCACCCTAAGATCACATGAACCACAGCTCAGATTCCAGGGCCCAGGTCAATTCCTTCCCAGAGCTTTCCTAGCATTATCCAGATTTGCTCTGTGGTCCCTTTCTCCTGGGGGATGTATAGTTAAACTTGACCAGTTTCCAATTCCTTGCTAAGGCTGCCATAAGGTTCCCTTCGTTGCGTCTGTGGGCTGCAACCTACAGTACCTGACAGCACTCAACTGCCAGTGCCCTCCATTCAGCCCCTCTCTGACATGCAACTCCAACCTGGCCTCACTAGCACCAAGACATGCACCTCAGTGTACTTCACGATCTTTGCAAGCGTTGCTAAAGATTTAATGCTTCCTGAGGAGCAAAAGCCTTGGAAATTTAACTTTGCATCTTCTCCTCACCACATCTCCCCTCTTGTTCCCCTCACCCCTTCCTCTCCTCTCTTCTCCAGTCCCCTCCACTCCATTTTCTCCTCTCCTAACTACAATGGACAAATGTCTTGCTTTGTCATAAATAAGAAACTTTAGTCAGGACACTGAGATCTCACTTCTCATTCCAAATAATGTGTCAGGAACTTAGTTTTGGAAAATAACACAACATTTACCCAAATAAAAATTTCTTTAAAGACAGACGTTTTCACAAAATTACCTTCCAAATTCCCATGTTGTGTGCCTATATGCTGGCTATTCTTCTATACTACCAGATAGATAGATAGATAGATAGATAGATAGATAGATAGATAGATAGATAGATAGGTAGGTAGGTAGGTAGGTAGGTAGATAGATAGATAGATAGATAGATAGATAGATAGATAGATAGATAGATAATCTGCTTCATATCTGCGCTTTCTATACCTGTTTATTCTTCTCTTACTGGGAGAGTTTGTAAGCTACATGACATGTATCCACCTTATACCTGCCTTTTTTTTTTCTTTTCTGTTTTTTCTAGTTTTTTGTTTTTTGGGTTTTTTTTGTTTTTGTTTTTTTTTTGTTTGTTTGTTTGTTTGTTTTGGGAGACAATTTCTCTGTGTAGCTCTGGCTGTTCTGGAACTCACTCTGTAGAGAAGGCTGTCTTGGAACTCAGAAATCTGCCTGCCTCTGCCTCCTGAGTGTTGGAATTAAAAGCATACACCACTACTGCTTTACCCAAATCGAATGTCTGAGAGTTTACCAAACTTGATCAGAAGAAGCTGAATGGTAATTTAAGGTTCTTCCGGGTATCGTGCAGCCATGCTTTCCCCACTCAGCCTGGAGAAGCATCTTAGAATGGCATTCACAGAAGGGAGTTCACCATCCTTCCAGTCACAATCCAGGTCCATGACCTCACACAGGTACGCCTGAAAGAAGACAGCCAACCTGCCATCAGACACACTTCGGGGCATTTTGATTTGTTTTGCTTTGTCTTGGGGGAGCAGTGTTTTTTCCTGGTGGTGGTGATGGCGGTGGTTTGATTTTTGCCTATTCAAGATAGGGTTTCTCTGTGTGTCCTGAAATTCACTCAGTAGACCATGCTGGCCTCAAACTCAGAGATCTACCTGCCTCTGCTTCCAGAGTGCTAGGATTAAAGGTGTGTGCCACCAGTATGTGGAAAACAGACTCTTTTTTTCTTTATTAACTTGAGTATTTCTTATATACATTTCAAGTGTTATTCCCTTTCCCGGTTTCCAGGCCAACATCCCCCTCTCTCCTCCCCTTCTTTATGGGTGTTCCCCTCCCCATCCTCCCCCCATTGCCGCCCTCCCCCCAACAATCTAGTTCACTGGGGGTTCAGTCTTAGCAGGACCAAGGGCTTCCCCTTCCACTGGTGCTCTTACTAGGATATTCATTGCTACTTATGCAGTTGGAGCTCAGGGTCAGTCCATGTATAGTCTTTTTTTTTTTTAAAGGTAATCTATATTTATTTTTCTTATTAACACCTTTAATAATATAACAAATATTTTTAATAAATCAATACATTATGAATAAAAGTCAGTTATTTATATTCTCTCAGTTTCTATATAATACAATTTTTCCACTCTTGAAACTATTCATGAAAACACATTACCTTTAGATATTTCTATTCAAGCTCCTCTTGATGGTGGCACATTTTCAGAATTTACTTTTTATGATCTAGAAGGTTTCAAAAGCTTATGAGTCAAATGCTTTGCAAAACGTCTGCTTTAGGTAGTGGCTTAGTCCCTGGAAGCTCTGGTTGCTTGGCATTGTTGTTCATATGGGGTCTCGAGCCCCTTCAAGCTCTTCCAGTCCTTTCTCTGATTCCTTCAACGGGGGTCCCGTTCTCAGTTCAGTGGTTTGCTGCTGGCATTCGCCTCCGTGTTTCCTGTATTCTGGCTGTGTCTCTCAGGAGAGATCTACATCTGGCTCCTGTCGGTCTGCACTTCTTTGCTTCATCCATCTTGTCTAATTGGGTGGCTGTATATGTATGGGCCACATGTGGGGCAGGCTCTGAATGGGTGTTCCTTCTGCCTCTGTTTTAATTTTTGCCTCCCTATTCCCTGCCAAGGGTATTCTTGTTCCCCTTTTAAAGAAGGAGTGAAGCATTCGCATTTTGGTCATCCCTCTTGAGTTTCATGTGTTCTGTGCATCTAGGGCAATTCAAGCATTTGGGCTAATAGCCACTTATCAATGAGTGCATACCATGTGTGTTTCTCTGTGATTGGGTTACCTCACTCAGGATGATATTTTCCAGTTCCCTCCATTTGCCTATAAATTTCATAAAGTCATTGTTTTTGATAGCTGAGTAATATTCCATTGTGTAGATGTACCACATTTTCTGTATCCATTCCTCTGTTGAAGGGCATCTTGGTTCTTTCCAGCTTCTGGCTATTATAAATAAGGCTGCGATGAACATAGTGGAGCACGTGTGTTTGTTATATGTTGGGGCATCTTTTGGGTATATGCTCAAGAGAGGTATAGCTGTGTCCTAATTTTCTGAGGAACCTCCAGACTGATTTCCAGAATGGTTGTACCAGTCTGCAATCCCACCAACAATGGAGGAGTGTTCCTCTTTCTCCACATCCTCGCCAGCATTTGCTGTCACCTGAGTTTTTTATCTTAGCCATTCTCACTGGTGTGAGGTGAAATCTCAGGGTTGTTTTGATTTGCATTTCCCTTATGACTAAAGATGTTGAACATTTCTTTAGGTGTTTCTCAGCCATTCGGCATTCCTCAGCTGTGAATTCTTTGTTTAGCTCTGAACCCCATTTTTAATAGGGTTATTTGTCTCCCTGCAGTCTAACTTCTTGAGTTCTTTGTATATTTTGGATATAAGACCTCTATCTGTTGTAGGATTGGTAAAGATCTTTTCCCAATCTGTTGGTTGCCATTTTGTCCTAACCACAGTGTCCTTCGCCTTACAGAAGCTTTGCAGTTTTATGAGATCCAATTTGTCGATTCTTGATCTTAGAGCATAAGCCATTGGTGTTTTGTTCAGGAAGTTTTCTCCAGTGCCCATGTGTTCGAGATGCTTCCCCACTTTTTCTTCTATTAGTTTGAGTGTATCTGGTTTGATTTGGAGGTCCTTGATCCACTTGGACTTAAGTTTTGTACAGGGTGATAAGCATGGATCGATCTGCATTCTTCTACATGCTGACCTCCAGTTGAACCAGCACCATTTGCTGAAAATGCTATCTTTTTTCCATTTGATGGTTTTGGCTCCTTTGTCAAAAATCAAGTGCCCATAGGTGTGTGGGTTCATTTCTGGGTCTTCAATTCTGTTCCATTGGTCTATCTGTCTGTCTCTGTACCAATACCATGCAGTTTTTATCACTATTGCTCTGTAATACTACTGGAGTTCAGGGATAGTGATTCCCCCTGAAGTCCTTTTATTGTTGAGGATAGTTTTAGCTATTCTGGGTTTTTTGTTATTCCAGATGAATTTGCAAATTATTCTGTCTAACTCTTTGAAAAATTGGATTGGTATTTTGGTGGGGATTGCATTGAATCTGTAGATTGCTTTTGGTAAAATGGCCATTTTTACTATATTAATCCTGCCAATCCATGAGCATGGGAGATCTTTCCATCTTCTGAGGTCTTCTTCAATTTCTTTCTTAAGAGGCTTGAAGTTCTTATTGTACAGATCTTTTACTTGCTTAGTTAAAGTCACACCGAGGTACTTTATATTATTTGGGACTATTATGAAGGGTGTCGTTTCCCTAATTTCTTTCTCGGCTTGTTTCTCTTTTGTGTAGAGGAAGGCTACTGATTTATTTGAGTTAATTTTATACCCAGCCACTTTGCTGAAGTTGTTTATCAGCTTTGGTAGTTCTCTGGTGGAACTTTTGGGATCACTTAAATATACTATCATATCATCTGCAAATAGTGATATTTTGACTTCTTCTTTTCCAATCTGTATCCCCTTGATCTCCTTTTGTTGTCTGATTGCTCTGGCTAGAACTTCACAAACTATATTGAATAAGTAGGGAGAGAGTGGGTAGTCTTGTCTAGTTCCTGATTTTAGTGGGATTGCTTCAAGGGAAAACAGACTTTTAAGTAATCCATTTTTTTCTGATCATTCCAGCCTGAGTATCTGTATAGTTTAATACTTCTCCACAAAGACTATGTGTCCTTTATTTCTTTGAATATAGTAAGCATGCATTATATTTGATATTCTAAATATAACAGTATCTGAAGCCCTTGTGGACTCATTGCTACCATGAATCGTTTCTTGCTCTTGCTCAGAATTTCTCTCCTGACAGCATAAAGTTCAATGCATGGGTCCCACAACCCGGCAAGAGAGAACCAACCCCTGAGAGCTGTTCTATGACCTTCATATGCATGTTGTCTCTCTCTCTCTCTCTCTCTCTCTCTCTCACACACACACACACACACACACACACACACATACACAAATGCACAAATGCACACAAGCACATATGTGCATACACACAGAGACACTCTCAAAGAAGCTATTTTTATGTGACAATGAGTGGCTGGAGAAATGGCTCAATAGTTAAGAGCACTGATTGTTCTTCAGAGGACCCAGGTTTGATTCTGGAAGATTCCAAGAAGAAACTCAAGGCCAGGCTACAAATTTGAGATTCAGGAAGAATGGATAGTGAAAAACACAACTAAAATATGAGTGAAATTAAACAGATAACAGCTGCGTTTAATACAAATGATGAAAGCTTGTGAATATATATAATACATATGATAAATACAAATATGTATGTATGTATCACTATGGAAACAAATTTCTGGGTTTATAAGTAAGAGGTTATTGAGATCAAGCTAATGGAGTTTGAAAGACCCACCTAAAATGTGGACAATATCCCATGGACTGGAGTCATGAGCTGACTAGGAAAAGAAAGTAGCAAAGTGCAAGCAGTAACCTCACTCTGCTCCTGACTGCTGGTAAGTGTAATCTGCTTTCTGACTACCAGCACAGTGTAACCTGCACCCACCCCTCCCTGCTATGCCTTCCTATGCAGCCATGCCTTCCCTGCTGTGATGGACTCTGTACCCTGGAACCCTGAGCCAACATCAACCCTTCCTTCTTTAAGTTGCTTCTTGTTAAGTGTTATCCACAGCAGCAAGAAAACTAAGACTGAGTTAGAAAATCATGGGGGAAATAAAAGGGAGGAGGGAGGAGGAAGAGGAAGAGCAGGCAAACCATCCTCACACACCAATATATTCCCTGCCCAAATCATAAAATCCAAACGTAATAATCTAGGTTTCCCACAATACGACTCAGCTCAGCTCCCACACTCCTCCCTCCTACTCAACCTCTCCAAGCTCATATAGACTGTTCAATAGACCCCAAATGCAGTATCTTCCTTCCTGCTCTCGCGCTCTCTCTCTCTCTCTCTCTCTCTCTCTCTCTCTCTCTCTCTCTCTCTCTCCCTGCCCAAATCCCTCCCATCTTTCTTGAGCCCCTCCTCCTCCTCAACAGCCTTTCCAATCACTCCATGATGATGTTCACCTCTTGTTGATAGACCCAGAAAGACAAAGGCTGGACCAAGATGTCTACTTCTATGAACCGGGAAAGTCAGGGGAGGGACGGGTAAGTCCTGACAAAGTTAGATTTTCAAGTATGTCTTCCTCCTCAACATGACCATTCATTTGTTTCCATAAGTTTTCCCCACAAGCTACACACTGAGATGTCCCTTTCTCTGAAATGCAGACATACTTAACTTCCTTTCCGAATACTCACCCTGCACATTTCTGCTCTGTGGTCCCCTGACTAGGCTAAAATCTGATTTTGCTGGTCCAATGTTAATGGTCTACCCAGAGCCACAAATATGATTCCCTCATGGCTCATAAGGTGCCACCAAATATTATAGGAAAAATCCACATGCTTTTGAAAGCCCTGCCTTTGCAACTAGACACACACTGTACAAGGATACCTCTTACAGCCCCTAGAGTTTTTAGACAATAAAATGATAATGATGCTGATATTACTAACAGAATATAAAACATTTATTGTGCTCTTATTATAACCCAGATTCCATGTCAAGAGGTTTACAAGTGTTACCCATTTAATTTCCACAGCAATCCCCTGCAGTAGTATTATATCCCTTCTTTATAATGAGGTTGGACAATAGAAGCTCAGGAGAAAAACTTTAGTAAGATATCTAGTTAATAAACTTTGGTAGTGAAATAAAAAGGAAATAACCTCTATTTTTCTTTGGGGCTCTCGGAAATTGTCTGTGCAGCCCTTAACTTTTTTAACCTTCTTTTTGGGTCATTAAGTTTTAAAAAAAAAATCATCAGAATGCAGAACTATATTTATTAAAGTTTTCAAATTCTCTCAAATAAGAAACATCATAAACCTCAAAATACAAGAAAACACGTCAATAGATACCTAAGTTGCCTTTAAAATCTTCACTATGTAGCTTAAGGCTCCAATACTATATAGTAAGATCATTTGCTTGATTAAAAAAAAAAGCATATGTATAAGAACATAGATTCCCTTTCCAGCTAATAATCATCAGGATGATATGTAAGAACATTGTAAAAGCAATGACACTTCATCAGGGTGGAAAGCACAGCCAAGGTATCTCTGCTTGACAAGAAAGGCATGACTCTCGACAATTAGGATCCAGTATCAACTGCAAAACTAGATACCTTCTTCCCCAGAACGGACTGAGCTGTCTTCCTATCTTCAGCCCCTGTGTTTTTGGCAAATCATGGCCTCCTATAGTTGAGTAGGGAAAAGCATTCTTTTGGCTCAATATGAAGTTTTGGATACCAGTGGATCTAGGACACACTTAAAGCAACCAACCAAATTGAATCAGCTCTCGTGGCCATCACAGCAGTACAGTGGGTGACGCTGGCCATCCATTTGATTATAGTAGCATTTTCTGTTACTGCTAGTAAGGACTGTTGTTTACATATAATTTAACTTAAAATGAAGTTTTGTCCAGGTTCTTCTAGAGATGATGCCAGCGTGCCCTAGAAATCTGAACAAGTTATTATTAAAGTTAGAAAGAACAATGAAGTGAATTTAGAATTAAAGGTGAATGGCAATAGATGGTCCTAGATTGTGTCACTGTGCCAGGGCAATCACCTTTCAGGATATAAGAGGAATATATTAAATATTCAAGTGGCCACTGTAGGCATGGAGTCATATGTGGGGTAGGGATGAGCTCAGATCTGACCCAGAGTATATATGTATTTATCTTCATACTCAGGAGGCAGATATAGCTTTAGCAATGAGCCAGAGTACATAGTCAGGGACAGGGCTTAAAAATAAGTAAGTTGCATTTAGGTCTCTCCTCCGTGACTGAAATCTAACAGATATTTCCATCATCTTTCCAATGTATAGGGCTATCACTGGGCTCACAAAGCAATCATGGCTGTCACAGAGTGTCACCCACAGGATCCAGTGACTCTGCCAGCAACACTTATTTCTATAGCTTTTATTTCCTTAATACAACAAAACGAATATACGATGTCTTTTTCTTAAGATTTTTTATGTGGATAAGCAGAAATGGTATCATCCTGGATAGTGAAGATTCCTACCATTCTGTTTTCAAAAAAAGAGAAAATTAGTATTTGGAACTATAACTATTCTAGTGATTAAATAGCTGATATGCCATTGCTGGGGTCAGAATCCAAGTCTGCCTATGATGAATGCCACCCTTCTTCCCCAAGGCTTCACCACCTCTAGTACTTCTGCAGAGGAAGAATGAATCACACCATCTAGCAAAGATGCTTGCCACAGGTTTTTAGAGGAAAGTAAGTCATTCTACAAATCTAGAGTCTACCTCCCTCAACTTGATCTTAAAAGGGCTTACACCAACCATACCTTCATTGAATATCAAGAGCTGTTTGTGTTAAGTGCGAAGGGCAACCTGGTGCTGACAAGTTTAAAATGTGATGTAAATGCAAGGACATGAGGAGCAGAGGTCCCAAAGGATGTTCTGGAAAAGCAGCAAAATACCACAGATGGTTTCTGTAGTGTGTCACCCAGGAATGGGGGTGGGCAATCCAACAGAAGTAATAAAACAACCAGGGTCATAAAAACAAAAAAAGAAGAGGAGGAGAAAGAAGTAAAGGGGGAAGGAAGGAAGGAGTGAGGGAAGGAAGGATAAAGAAGGAGGAAAAGAAGGAGGAGGCGAAAGAGAAGTAGAAGAAGAAGGAAGAAGACAAAATGAGAGTAGAGAGGAGGGAAGTGAACAGGGGAAGAGGAAGGGAAAGAAGGAGGGAAGGAAAGAGGAAAGGAAGAAGGAAGAGAAGAAGGAGGAGGAGAAGAGAAAAAGAAAGAGAAATGAGGGAGGGCAGAGAAGGGAAAGAAGGAAGGAGAAAGAAAGAGAGAGAAAGAGAGAAAGAAAGGGAGAAAGAAAGAAAGGGAGAAAGAAAGGGAGAGAGAGGAAGGAAGGAAGGAAGAAGAGGGAGGGAATGATGGAGGGAGGGAGGGAGGGAGGGAGGGGGAGAGAGAGAGAGAGAGAGAGAGAGAGAGAGAGAGAAGTTGGCTTAGTTCCTACAGTTGACATTACCAAAAAGGAACACTACAGACTAGAAAGCAGCTTGGATTGCTGGTTACTTTTCTGTGTCGCCTCTGAAGGCAACATGAGCCCAAAGATGATATTTCACTCTGAGCTTCTCTAAGCTTCTACTGCTCAATTTACACAAGACAAAGCTTTTCTCTGAGTCTGCTAACTGTCCAACTCCCTCACCATCCATAGCAGCTGTGAGCCCATTCCTCATGACTAAACACTTGGAACCCCAGCTTCTCTCACACTGACTTGCACTCAGAGTGGGTGAACAACTTATCTGCAGAAAAATATGTCAGGAAGGAATGTTGGTCGTCAGCATTTTCATTTCTAATTGCTATAACTTTACAAGAGCTCTGTGTGTTCTTGCTTTATTGAAAAGAGAGCACACCAAGCCAAGTGTTCTATCACAGAGCTACAACCCCAGACTAAACATGTATGTCTTAGGGTACCATGTAGAGGTGTATAGGTACAACCATCTGTTCGTGTACAAGGCCCCAGGTTGACTCTGGGTCCATTGCACTCCATCTTGGTTTCTGAGACAGGATCTTTTCACTGAGACTGAAGCTCACAAGTTAGCTAGACTGGCTGGCCAGTGAACCCCTGGGATCTGCATTTCTCTGCCTTCTCATGCTGGGGTTACAGTCACTATCTTGGTTTCTTTCTCAGTGGTTTTGATTTTTTTTTAAAGGGAAGTCAAATGGCAGGCACTTGAGAGAACGAGGCACACCCTAGTCAGGAGGAGAAAATGGTGAATGACCGCATGCTGACTGTACTCAGTGATGGCCACAGTCAGGTCCTCCCACCTAAATGCCCACCTGAGAATCTCTCAAATGAATGCCCATCCACAGACCAACTCAATCTAGAAAATTCCTCACTGAGACTTCCTCCCCAGGTGTAACATATAGCCAGCTAAGGACACAAAAGTCTAGGAGTGAATGTGAAATATCTCTTTTAAGGATCATATGAATATTGGTAAGTTAAGAAATTAATGATGCTTTTGGTTGCGAGCAAAATGTGATGGTAAGACCCTAGTGCTGAAGGAATTACGGTTTGTTCACAGGACATGGAGCAGTCGAATCTGTCCTAACTAGAAAGCTTTCTTCCTGCTGGTTTTTATAATACTGGAAGGCACTGTACAGGCTGCTAGGGGGTGGGTAATCACCACCTGCCTTACTCAGTTGTGAACCCTCTGAGTTACAATAATGAACCAACACAACACCACCTCAACTTTTAAAGCTCAGGGCACACTGAAGAAGAGAAGGTAGAAAGAATGTACGAGCCCAAGGACTAGGGAGTCTGCTGCAAGATGTTGGGAAGCTGCACCCAAGAAATCTCAACAGTACAGTCACCTAAGCAAGACCTGAAGTACGGCTAGCCAATTGACATGCCAACAGAGAAGGGGGAGTTCTCATGAGGTCCCACCCTTAAATGAAGGGCTACAGGCAATTAATTACTGATGAGAGAGGTGGAATCAGTCTTCTCCAGTGATAATACCCCTAATTACTTATCCGACACCAAATGGTAAGCCTAAGAAACATACACATATTAAATGGACTAAGCAGCTGATATTTGTATTTTTACTTGTGTATTGTGTGTGTGTGTGTGTGTGTGTGTGTGTGTGTGTGTGTGATAATAGTTAAAGAAAAAGAGGCCATGAACTCATGAATTTGAAAGAGACCAAGGAAGTCTTGGAAGGTATTAGAGATAAGAGGAGGAAGGGGGAAAGGGGGAAAAAGCATGTTAATACAGTACATATATATGATTTTTGAAAATAAAACAAAACAATTTAAATTACTTGAGAGAAATGAACATAGATTTTATTAAAGAGGCATCCCACCACTGAAAGACAAAACTGAAACATATAACTCTTCAATAGAGGAAAGCAAACTCTATCTGACAAATAAGAAAGAAAGAAAGAAAGAAAGAAAGAAAGAAAGAAAGAAAGAAAGAAAGAAAGAAAGAAAGAGAGAGAGAGAGAGAGAAAGAAAGAAAGAAGGAAAGAAAGAAAGAAGGAAAGAAAGAAAGAAAGAAATGAAAAGAGATTGCATAATCTGAAACACTTATCCTATGCCTGTAAGATAAGTCACATAGTAGGTCAAGACCATGACTTCTTCTCTTTACATCAACTTCAGGTAGCTTTTTCATCCCACCTTCCTGACATAGAAAATTTAACTCACCTAAAAAGGAGTTTATATCTTTTTCATATTGAAAAGGGGAAAGGAAAACATCAATTAGTGAAACGAACACCTTCTCCCCGCCTCCCAGTAGCATTGTCTCTAGTACAAGGTGAATGACTACACCTCTGTATGACCTGAATGTTCTCATCTGTTCCCACTGTAACTCTCGCCTGTCCCAACCTCCTATTTCCTCATGACTGTGCTTCTAAAGTAAACCCTGACATCCCTAGAGTTAACACTTTCGTGTTAGCCTTCTAGAAGACTCAGGATTTTTCCTGGATATCTACAATTCCATATGCTCTTTAAAACCAGCTCCTACAGACAGACAGACAGACAGACAGACAGACAGACAGACACACACACACACACACACACACACACACACACACACACAAAAGCCTGGTATGTTGGTACAGAATTCACCTTTTCAATGTTGAGTCTTTTAATCCCCACCCTGAGTTAGACATTCACTACTTTTTCCTGTTATTTCAGACTACTGAGAGCTCACGGGATTTCATTAGAAGACCCTACACAGTTCCTATTTTTAAAAGCTGAACACATCATTTTATTTGCTAATTAACTGTTGCTTGAATATACAATATGTAATTAATTTTGCACACTGACCTTGCTTCAGTAATCTTACTAAATTCACTTATTCATCTTAATAGTGTAATGGAAAATGCCTTCTCACCAGTCAGTATAATTTTTGCTGGAAATTCTTTGTGGGTGTGTACCAGACTAAAGAGGTTTCTCCTATTTCAAGTGTGCCTCCTACACCTCAGAGACAACCCCATTAGTCTCCATTGTTCTTCCACGGACTGAACTGCACCGGCTGCAACTTTATTCTCCTGTAATGTTCAATCTGGTCAGTTCTGCTAGATTAACCTAATGACAAGGACAATGCTATGTCATTTCTCATGCAGAAGCCAAAAACTGCCAAGCCAGAGCTGCCTGGGAATCCAGCAAGCAATGTCCAGGTCTCCAGAGAACAGACTGTCAAACCAACTGGTCTCTGATAGGTGTCAACCGCAGAGCAGCTGGCTGGGCATGGACTACTGAGCACACCCTGTGACATTGTCCTTCTTCTACAGATATAAATCACCTGGTCCCCTACAAAAGAACGATGTTTGCCTGTATAGTCCAGAGTTGCAATTTTCAGATGCCTGCCCAGATCTGAGTAAGAAATTACCAGCAGAGGTTATAAAAATGTCGCACGCCAAAAAAACAAACCCTTAAAGTGATCTGCCAACCGTCACTGAATGTCACTATAGTCACTGCAAAGCTCATTTAGCAAATTATACTCTACTGATCTTGGACTTATTCTGTGTTGGAGAATCCTGAGTGGAAGTGGGTTGTGACTAGGTAAAGGAGAGTCTTCCTTTTGCAATGCTATGTGGTAACCGTAAGGTCACTCAGACTTGGAAATATAAACTGTCTTTAAAGCAGGCCTAATTATATGATCAAAGTTCACTGTTCATGGGGCTGGAGACAAGAGGTGACTCCGTGGTAAAGAGAGCTTGCCGCTCTTGCAGAGACTTTCCATTGACTTGGGGGAAAAATAATTAATTTTGCAAATTCATAGAAATAAAACTGATAAGAATTTAAATATTTGAGGTACCTCAGATTTTAATGGGTTCTTTAGGGAAAAAAAAGTCTGAATTGCAAGATTGATTTAAACTTTTAACAATTGGCATTTTATTTGTTACTTGATTACCAGATTTCTAAAAAATAAAATGTTTCCTCTCTTCTCTACTCACTAAAAGCTGCTGTGTAAAACTATTATTGTTTCTTTCTTATACACATGGTAAGGTCATCTGAGCCTGATATTTCACTTACATGAGGACTTTTAATTATTGACTGGGATTTTTTTAATTATTGTAGAATTCTTCAGAAGTTTTATTACCAAAAAATGTTGCATTTTTTCTAGTAGTTTCCATTCACCTTCTTTTTTTAAGTTGGGTGTCAAGTTGTTGTGAAATCATCCACTGGATTCTTAAATTTTTAGTCCTAGAATTTCCATTTGTTTCTTCTGCCAATTTTGTGCTAATGTTTTAAATCCTATCTTTGCTACCTTCATGATGGCTAATGACAGATAACTGATAATTTCCAATATCAGAGTGCCTTAAGAGCCTGTTGCTATCATCTTGGGTTATAGACAAGTCTTAGCTCCCTTTATAACTATGACTGACTTGCTTACCTTTTGAGCATTGCTTTATAAACTGGAAAGTGATTTGAACTCCTGGATGGGTTCCCTTACTAAAGAGGATTTGCCTTTCTTCTGGAAGCCAATCACATTGTGACATAAACAATCCCAAATTAGCATAATCCAATCAGGGTTTAGACGAAGTGAAGCTTGAGCACTTGCTCAGCTGGGTCTATGTAAGTTTTGCTTCACCGTTACTCAAACAATGATCCCAACCCAGATATATATGGCTTCACACACAAAAAAAGGTACCATTTGCTGGAGTTCCATAAATCTCTTCTTAAAAATATCTGCTCATCTCATTATCAGAAAACGAAATAAGCAAATTCCTTGAAAGAATAAAAAAAGTCAGTCCCAAAAGCTCAACTCACGTCTCAGAGCGACTGTACCCAAAGAGTAACATTGTGTCTCTAGAGCCTACTTACAGGTTGACAGGGCCATTAAATCAGATGAAAAAATATTTTTTTCAGGTTCCTAGCTGCCTTGAGGGCAGGTTGATCTAAAGCAGGCAGTACCAGAAGGTCTCTCGCCACTGAATATTTTACAATCAAACCTATCATATCTTTTAGTCACAATCTGTATTTGAAAGTGTATATTCACACCTTCACTACAGATTCACATTCTGCCCACTCAAACTTCGCTGTCACCTCAGTAATCTACAATAGTAACAACAACAGCAACAACAACAACAGTGACGGCTAGCGTCATCAACGGCTTCTGTCTGGTTAAGCTAGAATGCTGTTTCTTGCCTCTTCTGTTTCTGGCATCTGCGCACCATTTATCACCGTCTGTATCTGCCTTTTTCTTTGGAAACCACCTCTCTCCCTTGCGTCCATATTACAATTTTGTTCCTCTCATTGGCTCATCTTCCCCTGTCAAGAAAATTAATGTTTTATTTCTCAACAGTTGAAATACAGCCCCGTCTCTTTCACACCCTGTGTTCTCTTTGGTGATCCCCATTCAGCCAAGAGAAATAACTTATCTATATTTGAAAATAATTCATATGTTTTTATGTCCAACTCAGACCCATCCTCTCAGCTCCAGATCCATAAATCAAAGGAGTGCTTGAAACTTCCTCCTGAATATCATAAAAGACAACTGAAGAGAGTTAGAAGCCAAGCTGGTAATTAGCCACAATTAAAGAGAGGGAGCTAGAATGGTTATCAACAAAAAGACCAATGATAATAAATGCTGAGTGTGAAGAAAGAGAAACTCCTATGCCCTGTTTCTAGGAGTATGCATTGGAATAACAGTAATGAGGGGTCCTCAGAAGAATAGAGTAGATGTGTCATACACTCCAGCAATACCACCTGTGGAATGTGTACAAAGTAGCATTAATACATCAAAGAGCTGCTTGAACATATGTATACATACATATATATAATATGTAATTCAATTTAGCCATAGAAAATTAGTGAAAGCCTGTCATTTATGACAGCATGGATAAGCCTGAAGTGTCTGGTAACTGAAAGGGGACAGGCAGAGATAACCAGTGTGAATTCTCATTCAAATACAGAAGCTGAAGCTCCTAATACATTGTGAAAATAGTAGAACCCCGAGTACGTATAGGAAGCATGGAAGATGGCTAAGCAATAGGGTTAACACTACTTCGACAAGATAAATACTTTCTAGCACCCCGCAGCACATCTGGGTGGCTACTCTGTGACAACAGTTTTTACAATGAACTAGAAGAGTGAGTGGGCTCTAAAGGAGTGATAGCCGTTTGATGACCAAACTGCTAATTCTCCTGATAAGATCCATAGACACTATATAGAGTCACTGAATAGCCATAATATACCCATGATGTACACATGAATGTGTACAATCATGTGACAATTCAAACTTTTAAAGCTGAAAAAAATGGGGCCACCAACCAGCAAATCACCCTGAGAGAGAGAAAATGAAGTTACAAAGCAAAATCAGAGGCATGGAACAGAAGGAATGGACTCAAAGTACATCATTTACTTGTGTGAAAATGGGCCCATAAAACACTACAATAAAAAGAGACTTAATGTTACTATTGTATTACTTAATCTGCCCAATATTCAAATTTCTCCAAACATCCATCACAATTTTTTCTAGTATTTTTCTCCTGAATTGTAAGGATCATGAATAGCAAAGTATCTTTGATTATCATTTTCTTTTTTTAAATGTAAAATATTGAGAGCATGTGTGCATGCGCACATACACACACACACACACACACACACACACACACACAGAGTATTTTTAATTGTTTTCATTTGGGATTTTTTTTTTATGGTCTCACATGCTTGACAGTTTTGAGAGCTATAAAGCAAAGGTTTTGTTAAGTGTCTTACATTTTGGATTTTTTTCATATTGTTACCTTCTAATTAGACTTACATTATGTACATTTTATAAAATTACAATAAATTTTGGCATAGTAGTCTCATCAAAAGCCACAGTGGGAAGTTCAATATTAAATCTTATTAATTTTCTCATACGTTATTGTCTTAGTTACTTTTTTGTTGCTGAGATAAAAACACCTTAACGAAGGCAACTTAAAGGAGAAGATGTTGGCTTTCACTCACAGTTTAAGGTTAAGTCTGCTGTGAGACAGGAAATAACAGTTGGTCACATTGTAACCACATCCAAGAAGCAGAGAACAAAGAATACTTGTATTCAGTTCACTTTCTCCTTTTTTTACAGTTCAGGATCATTTCCAAGAGAATGGTGCCACCCACAGTGGGCAGGCCTTTTCACCTCAATTACCTTAATCATGATAATCCCAACAGGTATGTCCAAAGGCCTGTCTCCCAAGTGACTATAGATCTCATCAAGTTGACAACTGAGATTAACTGTCATCACTCCACACTTACCAACTTGACACCCAAACACACCCTTTAAATAATAACCTTCGGGGTTGGGGATTTAGCTCAGTGGTAGAGTGCTTGCCTAGGAAGCACAAGGCCCTGGGTTCGATCCCCAGCTCCGAAAAAAAAGAACCAAAAAAAAAATAATAATAATAACCTTCTATCCTTTGTCCCCAAAGTCTCATATTCATCTTATAATGCAAAATATAACCAAACTTCAAATGTCCTCATAATCTTTAACAATTCCAACAATTTAAAATTTGATACAGGAGCGATGAATCAGTGGGTAAGAATGCATATTGCTCTTGCAGAAGATCTAGGTGTAGTACCACCATCCATATGGTATATATAGACAGCCATCTCTAACCAGTTCTAGAGAACCCAGTGTCTTCTGACCTCCATGGATGCTCACATATACATGCAGGTGTGCACGCACACACACACGCAAAAACAAATCTTAAAAGAAATGAAATAAATTTTGGAAAAAGTAAACAACAAAGAGTAGTATAGAAATAGAGGGAGCTGGAGAGATGGCTCAGCGGTTAAGAGCACTGACTGCTCTTCCAGAGGTCCTGAGTTCAATTCCCAGCAACCACATGGTGGCTCACAACCATCTGTAATGTGATCCGATGCCCTCTTCCGGTGTGTCTGAAAACAGCTACAGTGTACTCATATAAATAAAAAAATAAATAAATCTTTAAAAAAAAGAAATAAATAGAAATAATTTTCTTAAGTAGAAATGATTTTCTTAAACCCTGGAGATGAAGACTAAATGACTAAACAGTAATCAATCAAGAGTAATTACAAGTGAACTCAAAAACAGAACTTTGAAAAAACCAGAATTTTGGCAGTTATCTAGTCAGACAAGAAAAGATAATGTTAATTTCTTTCATTATCTAGTTACTTAAGTCCATTTTGTATTGTTCTAACAAAATATCTGAGACTCACTGAAATACAAAGAAAAGGTGTTTGTCTAACTCATAGGTATGGAATTTCAAGTTTAAGCTGATGTAGGACTCATGCTACTTCATATCTTGGAAGACAGAGGCTCACGGAAGGAACTCCTGCCTGAGTGGTAGACAGGAGCCCGTGGAAGCTGTTGAAACATCATCCACAAACTTGCTTTGTAACCTCTTGCTCTCCCAGAAAAAACCAAGCCTCCTGACACTTAACCCAGCCTCTTAAGAAAAACACTGACCCATATCTTTATGTCACAATCATTTCCAAAAGTCCTGCTTCCTGGCACAGCTGCGTTAAGAAAATAAGCCTCAGTATGAGTTTTGGGAGCTCAAACCACACTTGGAGCATAGCAAAAGCCTACAGGAATTAGGAGGCACCATCAAGAAAACTAACAATTCCACAACCAGAATTACAGGTAAAAAAGAAAAGGATGAAGACTTAAATCTTCCCAAGTCTGGGGATATATGACAATACCCATACAGAAGAAGTGAATGAAGCTCTCCCACCAAATTATCGATTTAACAAACCATGTAAGCTATCACAAATCAGAAGCAGGGGTGAGGCTAGAGCTCAGTAGTAGAGCTCTATAAAAACAAGGCTCTAGGCTTAACCCCTAGCACTGGAAAACATAAAAGTAAAGACAAAGAAAAATTGTTTGAGAGCCATGAGAGATAAGAAACCTAGGACAGATCCAGGAATTTCAGTGCGGCCACAAGAAGAATTCTCAGAAAAGGTCTCCAGGCCAACCAGGAACATTCTCAGTTACTGTTGTTCGAAAAGACATGTAAATACAAATTCTTCCAGTCCAGGAAAAGCTAAGAGTGCATAGGACTAACTTACAGAAATGAGTAAAGAATATTTTTCAAGGCAAAATGAAAAAGTCTGATTAATAGTGTATATGAGAGAACTAAACTCATAGTTTCACGTTCAGAATAATCGGCAATGAAAATGGTGGGGTTGATGCTACTGTGAGGATTAAAAAAAAAAACAAAACAAAACAAAGCCGCTATAAACAACCACAGCCAAAATAAATTGAGATGATGCAAATTTTGACATTAAAATTGTATAATGTGGTCCAAAAAGCACAGAGCTGAATACAAAGTCAAGCTGCCACCAGCTTCAAGTAGCCTGTTTTACATACAAGACATTTTGTCTAAGCTTCCCATAACCACAATGCAAAGACCCACAGTGCACTGCGGAAAGCCACCAAACCACATAGCAAAGGGGGTGGGGACAGGCCCAGAAAACAAGAAGCCTGTGGTAAATCCCTACCTAGATACAATCATTTTGTATATAAACAGATTAAATTCTCCATTTAAAAGTCATAGAGTGGGGTTGGGGGTTTAGCTCAGTGGTAGAGCGCTTGCCTAGCAAGCGCAAGGCCCTGGGTTCGGTCCCCAGCTCCGAAAAAAAGAAAAGAAAAAAAAAGTCATAGAGTACCTCTCCTCTCTGCCTCCTATCCACCATGATGCAAACCATTTCAGCTATGCACTTCTTGCCACCATGGTACTTGCCTGACAAAAGACCCAGAAATAAAGAGCCTCAACAAACTCCTTGTGCCTGCTCAGGCAAGGGACACCTCTTATGAGGTCAGTCCATCAAAGTCAAGGAAAGTTGACTTCACATGCAGATATCAACCCAAGGATACAAAAAAAAAAAAAAAATGGTGCCACCTGTGTATTTAGTCTTACCAACTTGACTGGATTTGGGATCACCTAGAAGACACACTTGTAGATATGTCTGGGAGAGTTTCCAGAGAGATGTAGCAGAGGAGGAGGACTTACTCTGAATGTGAGTGTTACCTTCTTACGGGCTGGAGCACACATAAAACAAAGGAGGAAACTGGAAAAGCCAGCAGAGCACTAGAGTTCATTTCTCTCTTCTTCCTGACTGTAGACACAATGTGGCCATGTTCCCACCGCCCTGAATTCTCTGTCATCATACACTGTATCCCATCAAACCATAAGCCCCAACTCAGCCCTTTCTCCTTTAATTTGCCCTGTAAGATATTTTGCAAAAACAATGACTAAAACAACAAGCCAACAACAGAATGCAATAAATACCCAGTAAGTAAAACCGAAGAAAGGAGTATCCAAGAGTGGTCTAATAAAGAATCAAAATAATATTAAAAAGTGGCTCAACAAGAAAACACATGAAGTGAGATAAGAAATGGCAAAATGAAAGTTGGAAACAGAGTCATAAGGTATATAAAGAGAACCAGACGGAAATTCTGAGCTTAAAGAATAGAGTGACCAGGGTGACCAATGAAATGGTTTAACAACAGACTCAATCAGAAAAAAAAAAAAGAAGAAGAAGAAGAAGCTCAAAGACAGGTCATTTGAAATTCTCAAGATGGAAGAGAAAAATGAAAAGAATGGAGAAATACTACAAGAATCATTAGACACCACCAATATACAGATTCTAGCAGCACTAGAAGAGGGAAAAGAAGAAGAGGTTATCTCAAAAAAAATAGAAGAAACCAGGAAAGGGGATAACATTTGAAATGTAAATAAAGAAAATATCCAATAAAAGAATAGCAAACATGTTCTTGCAAGTGACGGGATTTCATTCTCTTTATGGCTAAGTTTCCATTTTATTTATAAAAGAAAAAGGGAAGACATACTCCATATTTTTATTCATCTACCGATAGATGCTTGGGTTAATTCCACATCCTGCTACTGTGAGGCTACAAGAAACTTGTGACTGAATCTTGACACCTACCTTAGAGTTACTATTGCTGTAGTGAAACTCCATGACCCAAAACAGCTTGAAGAGGAAAAGGGTTTATTTGACTTACACTTCCACATCACAGTTAATCATCAAAGGAAGTCAAGAAACAAGACTCAAACAGGGCAGGAACTTAGAGGCCAGAGCTGATGCAGAAGCCATGGAGGGAGGAATGCATCTCGTTGGCTTGCTTCTCACGGCTTGTTCAGCCTGCTTTCTTATAGAACCCAGGACCATCACCCGCAAATGGTTTGGCTGTCCCCAGCCAATCACTAATTAAGAAAATGCTCTAGAGGCTTATCTGCAGCCACATCTTCTAATACATTGTCTCAATCCTGGTTCTCTCTTCTCAGATGACTGTAGCCTGTGTCAAGCTGGCATAAAACTGGCCAGCATAAGACTATACAATGGTTTTATTTTAACTTTTCTTTTTATTCTTTTTTATTTCTAGTTAGTTAGCTAGTTATCTGTTAGTTTCTTGAGACAGGATCTTCCTAGCCTACTAGTTACTACATAGACCACTTTAGCATTGAGCTGAGATCTGCCTATTTCTGCCTCCTGAGTGCTAGAACTAAAGACGTGCTTCTATTTTAACCTTTTAAGGAATATGCAGCTAGTTTTTAAGAAAGAGTATACTAACCTATACATAAACGAGGCACAAGGGTTCCTTTGTCTCCATAAGCCTCACTAGATCCTTTTGGTTTGTGTCTTTGTAACACTCATTCTGACTTAGGTAAAAATCATATGATACTGAGGGTGTTCCCATATTGGTGCATATTAATTGCCCATGATAATAAATAGATATAATGACATTTTCATGTATATACCATACTTTGTATTATCCATTAAATACTCTGCACTATGACTGCATTTCCCTCATGATTTAGAGCACCTTTAATGTACCGGTGGGCACATGTACAAATTCTTTTACGAATGTCTATTTGAACAAGCACCACCTTCTTACATATGGTATACGTGGTTTTGCTATTAAATTGTATACAGTATGCATTCTGGACATTAACTCTTTATCAAATTCAGAATTTACGAACTTTTTCTCCCTTCTGTAGGTTGTCTGCTCTCTCTGCGGATTGTTACATTTAGCGTGAATAAGTTTTATAGCCTGGTGTGATTCGTTTAGGGCACTGAATAAAGCAAGCCACTGAGAACTGGAGCACAGTCCAAGAATAGAGTCATGCGAGGAGAATCATAAGTGCTTCAAGCTACCCCCCGGGTGTAGTAGATAGAAGTCTTTGAGTTTATTTTGTATTATTCATTACAGCTAGCTAATGTCATTTTTTTTTATGTCTCTATGGAAAAACCTGTTTTTTGCCTTTTGCAGCTTGTCTTTGGGATTATACTCTACTCAGGTAACTCTTCTTAGCCCTCGGAGTATAAGTTGTCTGATGCTCTGAATGAAGCCAGCTATTGCATGAGACTCTTCGTCTGCTTCAGTTATTGGCTCCATTCCCCCAGGTCTCGCTGCTGTTCTACAGTGGAAAATGACTGAGGACATTAAATTAAGTGAAATAAGCCAGGGAGAGATGGTTAAATATTACACTGGTTCATTGATATGTTTAAGTAAAACAACTGACATCAGGTAAAGAGAGGGAAAACAGTGGTAAGCACAAGGTAAAGAGGGCAGGGAGAGAGGTTTGTCAATGGGTACAAAGTTATTGTTAGATAAGAAGCATAGGTTTGAGTGTTCTACTACTGTACAGTGGAGTGACTAAAGTTAAGAATTTATGGACTATTTCAAAACAGAAATGAGATGGTTTCTTCATGATCTCACAAGAAAATAATACTAAAAGTAGAAGACACATTGTCTGGTCTTTTGACCATTACACAATGTATATGCGAACAACAAAAAAAAAATCACACTGACAAAAAAGCCATGGGTTGTCTAGAAAAAGCCCTAATGCCAGATGTGGCATACTTTCCTCCAGGTGCTAGCCAGGTGTATCTGGGAGACTTTCAGAACAATGCAGGTTATCCAGCATAGCTTGATGTTAAGGCCCTATTCCTGGGGACATCACACGCTTTGGTCACAGGACACGGAGAAATCAAGTTGGTACTGAGATGCTTCCTCTCTGCTGGCTAGCTTTCATATACTAGAAAGTCCTATGCAGGCTGCTGGGGGGTGGGGATAATTGTGAACCGAGCATGCTACAGTAACAACCAGTGTGGCAAGAAATGCCCATGTGTGCAATAGTGGTTCTAATGTTATGGGGATAACCAATATCCTTCTGATTGGATGTAAGATCCACAGGAGGAAAGTTGTGACTGCTACTATAATAAATCTAAGAACCTCCCCGCCATTCTTTCTTCCTGATCCTTTGTGATATGCCATTTTTTCATAGCCGTGAACTGGGATGCATCCATGTGATGATGGGCTGTAACCCTCAGTTAAAAACAGACACCTGGGGACAGGGATAAATGCTCAGTGATGCAGTTTTGCCTAGCATGTGACGAGCCCTGAATTCAATCCCCAGTAATGATAAAATGCAATCACAACATAAGTCTTCACTCCCATGGGTTGTTTCCACCAGGTATTATGGCCACAGAAGTTGACATGGGCTTCAACCCACTCCACAGGCTGTTTCCTTGGAAATCAAGATTTCGTGTGTTGTCATAAGGAAATTCTAGGGCTGACCGAGAGGGAATTACTATATTGAGTTCTGGAATGATAACAACCCACCCTCATGACCCATTGACACTGAAAGGATGTTGTCACATACCTAGATTTCAAACCAGGAAAAATGAGGTATCATCAGTAGGCGAGCTTTTCTCTAATTTTAATTGGGGTCAAAAAAGGCACAGACCATTCAGACTTCAAAGTCAAATCTCCATGTTCTTTGTCAGCTGATCTTGCCTTTTAAGCCAAACCATCACCTCCCAGCTGACTCTGAATTCCTGAGAGAAGCGACCATGACCTCCTTTTCTTCACATTTTTACACCAAAATCATAACTGGGACTCTGTGAGAGCCTCTCCAACATCATCACACCAGCCTGTTACCGGGTCACACAGCTGTTCCACCGCCTATTATAAATCAAGCCATGAAATTGACATTATTTAAACCCACGGTTTCTTTTGGTTACATTCTATCTCTAGGGAAGGAAATTACTGTGGAATTCATAACATAACTTGGGGAGGAGAGGACGTCACAGGACCTAAGTGAAGTCCTGGCTGGAGATCTTGATTTACGGGGCAGTGGAAGAACCTGATCCATGTATTTGCAGCAGCAGTCAGAGGTAAGCATATTCAGGAAAGGGCTATTGAAGTGCGTATCCCTCATTTCCGTGACAGGGAAGGGGAGCGATGAATGCTGTAAATCACGGTGAATATTCAGAGCATGAGAGACAGATGGAAGTCACATCTTCCTTGTGCAGCAGAAGTGCCACTGTTTTACAAGAGTTGGTGGGAAACTTTGATCTTTCTTCTTTCAGTTTCAGAGGAGCCCCTGAAGCCCCTGTTTGTTCAGCTGGCTCTGGCAACAGCTCATTGCTGAAGAGACAAACGTAATGTCAAAGAGATGACCACCGCTGAAAAGTCTGTTCCTTCTTCAAATCTCTCATATACTCATGGATAATAAATGGCATTTATGAAAGAAGCCAGGCCCTCTGGCACTTCTGTTCCCTACTTCACCCCAGGCCAATCCTTGAAACCAAGAAAGTTAAAATGAAACACAGCTTTACCCTGAATTTTACTGTCTTATGACAAACAAGTTGTGTGTGTGTGTGTGTGTGTGTGTGTGTGTGTACTAGGGCCCTAGCTCTTGGCTCCTAACACCATTATTTGGAGTCAAGAGATTTCCTTCCAAATTTGTTCTGCGCACCTACTTGTGTGCTTATACATTTTCATATATTGTACACATATGTAACATTTTTCAATCACTATTGTCCTATACATTTGTTTCTCTTTTTTTTCCTCCCACTGCAACTACTCACTACTAATTTAGACCCTAAACTACCTAAGGTCCTTTTTAAAATTGTAAAAGAACTACAAAAATACATATATGAACTGTTTCAAAAATTTCTAGTGAAGACATAGTTGAGTCAAGGGCAGGGGGGGGGTGCTTCCCGTCAACTCTCTTCCCCATAACCCACTCCACTCCAAGATGTGACTAGTGTGAAAACAGGAAGCATAGATTCCCCATCCTTCTGGAAATCATAGGCATCTTCCGCATGAATTGGATCATACCAGAACTTGCCTTTTTGTTTTCATTTAACAATGCCTTCTAGACTTTTCTCCTTCTGCCCATAGAGAACCACTTCTATCTTTTCACCACCACATTGAAATCCAAAGGTCACATGTCCCACAATTTAAGTATTTCAGTCCAGTATTTGACACACGTAAATAGTCTTTCACAAACTGCTAAATATGAATACTCTTTCTGCATATGTTTCTATCCACATATGTGGTCCCAACATGACCGTTTCCGTATAATAAATCTCTTGAAATGGTTTTTAAATCTTAACAGCCCCATCTGAGTTGAACTCCAAAAAGGATATGTACCAATTTACAACTAAGTAAATGTGTACGTTTCCCCTTTCCCGCCAGCTACCACCCTCTGAGATATGTTTGATGGGCACCTGGCCGCTGCTTCTGCTTTAGATCTCTCCTGAGCTCTTGCCTTCTTTCTCACTGGTTTGCCAGAATTCCACATGTCAACTCACTGTATTACATGAAGAACTCTCTTGGGATTTTAAAGCTTCCTCTGGAGAGCATGAACATCTGTATCTGTAGAGTATTCTAGTTTCTACATGTCGCTGCTCTCAATGTTTTTCTCCTCAACTTGCTACAGTTTAAACATAAACATCTAACAGTTCATACATGTTGCTCATTACTAGTCACATTGCTAAACTTTTATTAGTCCTCATAATTTCTGGATGACAATTTAGCAGTTCATCTATTAGTAAATATAGTTTCTTCTCTTCCTTGTTATTTCTTTTTACCCATTTGAGTGGATTACTACATCCAAAAACCCTTCACTCCTGGTCTCATTCTTGATGTGATTGGAAATGCTTTCCTTCTACATTTTATACGTGCATGTGGTAGGCATGAATGTGTGGACATGTTGATGTGTATATAGATACACATATGTGGAGATGCATGTGGAAATCCGAAGTAGATTTTGGATGCTATTCAATCATTCGTTGACTTATTGAGACAAGTCTCTCACTAAACATAGATAGTCTAGCTAGGCAGCCTTCAGAGTATCCCCTGCCTCTGCCCCTCAAGTACTGTGAGTTTGGTCTAATGCTGCTTGTATTATGTTAATTTGGGTCCCCAAAATTGTGCAAGAATCCACATGTCCCTGAGGGAACCCTGCCCTCGGTTGGTTTTGATTGGTAATTAAAGTTGATGGTAGCCAATGGCTAGGCAGGGAGACTTTAGTATTCCTGGGCAAAGGACCAATGGAGGAGCAAGAAGAGAGAGATCGGCCATGCCAGTGAAGGTGATGGAGAAGAAAGATGCCAAAGGTCAGAGGGCGCAGCTGCCATGTAGGAGGGAGAGAAAAGCAGCCCTAGGAGCCCCCCCCCCATTGGGTCTACCACAGCAAAGATGGTAAGTAGGATTAGTTAGTGAGAATTCAGGGATATGGGGAAGGTAGATCGGCATGTGAAGGTTAGGAAGTGGCCCAGCCATTAAGCTGTTTAAGATATATCAAAACATAAAGGCTATGTGTGTGTGTGTTCACTTAGGAACCCAGAACACTGGGTGGGTAGCAAGGAATGCACCGCCACCACCAGGGTTGGATTGAGTGGCAATAATCAGGCACTACTATATATGGTTAAATTTTATTTTATATAACTTAGATCCTAATAAAGTTGTTATACACCAAAAAGCATGCATTCCTTGTGTGAAATGCAAATGGGGCTGAGTAGTCTCCATACCCTAGCTTGGCTCCAACTTAACTTTCCTTAATTTCTATCCAAGTTTCACATCTTAGGTACTATGTGGCCTTAATATACTGGACACCCCAAATGAGTTGCCTTAGCACATAGGAAACAATGCCCAGTAGGTGAGACTTAAGATGTAAATGATGGTTACACTAGCAGGTCTGGACAAAATTGAACAAGAGTACATTCTACAAGAGGGGCAGAGCCTAGAGTACTGGACAGGGAGTTACAAAGACACGTGTTTTCATTCCTGTGCGTGCTTAGAACTCCATCTGTGACTACAATGAGTCCCTTAACCTTCCTGTCTCAATTTTCTTATCTATAATATAAGAAGATTGAATTAAGTGACCTCTCCTTACTCTTAAAGGTCTCATTCTGAGGTCCCGTTTTGCTTGAATCTTGAAGAAATATACAAAAATGGTGTTAATTCCCCGTTAGTAAATTCCTTCCATAGAACAGTCAATGATTAATATCCTCTGAACACTATCCAGAGTAAAGGTATGCTGAATGGTGATTTTAGTAGCATTAGCTTTGAGGAATACAGGTGCAATTGGTCATACTTGTTCTCAGACAACAGTCCATGTGGTTTCATGGCTTCACCTCAAGTTATAAATCAAATTCTGGAGCCCGAGCTCAATCCAGCACTCTGAATGTGAGTTACGGCATCTTCAGTCTTAACACAATATACACCGCGGTATCCTGGTTGTCAGGCCACAGTGTTTTATCACGGTCAGAGGAATGAATTGTATGGTTTCCAAGTACATGCTGCAATATACCTTTCAAATTAAACAAATGCTTTCCTCAGATTTCATTTTAATTTAACTGAGAATAAATTTTAGGGTTTTTTTCCCTCTATAAACCACTAAAAGGCTTCTGATTTTATAGTGGTTATTGTTACTGTTGTCCAGTAGACCAAAGAAGAAATAGTGAGTCCGTTTTCAATCGAGGAGTCGTTTAAACCATATGCATTTGATTTTCAAGACTATAAAATCACCTTTCATATATTATGTCTCTAGAACAAGTCAAGTGTGCATGCATACAAGTACACACATGCGCACAAGTGTAACACACACACACACACACACACACACACACAGTGTCTTAATAAAAGTTCCTATTATTGAAGAGAACATGCTTTGGGTTTTTGGGTTTTTGCTTGTTGATTTTGTTTTGTTTTGTTTTCTTGCCCGTACACTGTTAGCACTGGAAAGAAAACTATCTAGTCTAATTTCCTTGTTTGATGAGAAACTCGGGTCCAGAAGTATAAATTGAATTCTTCCTAGGGGGTTGGGGATTTAGCTCAATGGTAGGGCGCTTGCCTAGCAAGCGCAAGGCCCTGGGTTCGGTCCCCAGCTCCGAAAAAAAGAAAAAAGAAAAAAAAATTCTTCCTAGTCCATATAAAAGACACACAATCCAGGTATTTTCTTTACAAACTGTAAGCCTCAATTGGGCAGGTTTTGGAGCTATTCTAACTTACACTCCAGCCCTTGTTACTTTGCTGTTTCCACTGATCACACTGCTCATGGTCCTATCTCCTCTCACGGTGTCTTCCTTTCTTGTTCTCCTTACGTCTTCTCCCATCTCTCCCTGGGACCCCGTGAGGTAACTGAAAACCCGCCTGCCTCTATCTAAAGCCCAATCACAGGCTTCAGCCTTTTATGGACCAATTAACTTTGGGATCAAGGTTTTATATAGCATCATTAGTGTGCTTGAGGATCTCCTGTGGGGGGGACAGATCTTGGGGGCCAGTATTTAGCATTTGAACAAACCTCCTACATTTCCCCTTTTTGTAAAAAGAAAGGTTTTATAAAAATAAAAGGGTTCTTTTTCTTATAATAACAAACTATATAAAATAAGAACAATGACTGGTAAAAATAGCTTGCAGTGTCTAAGCCTCTGAGGAGCTCCCAGTGCAGAGAACCACAGGAAACACTGAGGTGGTAACATGGACTAAGACAAGGTCCTGCTTTAGGTGGGTAATTCTCCTCCATGTTAACTGAAGAACTGGCAAGCCTGGTTGTCCGTCCATTTCACATCCACAGCCATCCTATAACATGGACTAAAGGACACTGGGTTGCGCGGTACAAGATGATTAGAAACAGCTTTCCTACGACATCACATGACATTCCATTCCTGAAAGCCCTGTCTACTGTTACAAGAGTTCCTCCTGACATAATTTATATTGCAAGCATGGTTGCAGGTAGCCAGGGCACAATGCAAGAAAACGTGGCGTTTGCTCCCAAGCCTATTCCTAACTCTCTGGGGTCACCTGGAATAAGTGACTAAATTCTAGCTCTCAGATTCATTGTCTAAGCGATGAGAACCCTGATTTTTCAGGATCCGAAGTCTCCTCCTCACATAACATCCCACAGTTCTCTTTAGAACACAGAATACCAAATCAACACAAGATAAATTATTTCTCTGCCGGTGAAATAAACCAACGCAAACCAGATTAGATTATATTAAATGCAGACTTATTGAGAAGTGGGAAAGGTCACTGGCCCCAAGGAAAGAGGCCAGAGAAGTCACCATGGGAAGGGAGAGAGAGGAGAGGAGAAAGAACATTCAGAGAGAGAACTGGGAGTGAGGAAGGAAGGGAGAGAAAGAGAGAGAGAGAGAAGGGAAGAGACCAAAATGTCTGGATTATATAGGGAGGAGCCTCTGGGGGAAAGTTCAAGGATTCGGGCAGTGTATGCCAGGTAGGGACTGAGGGCTGTTGGGAGAACCTGGAGGCCAGCTCTGCTTTGATATATAAAATACATGCCTCAGTCCCCTGCCCCTGAATTCTGAAAACAAAAAGGCATCAGCAATTAAGAGGCAACAGAGAACGGCTGGCGGAGGCTAAGACTGGAACTAGCCAACACCAAGTACCAAGCCATGCACAAGTGTCCCAAAGAAGCATCCGGAATCAAGGCTAACAACAAAAGAGTGCTTTCTACTTCTACTCTGCATAGTCTTGCCAACCAACACAAAGATGGTTCTTTTGGGGGAAATAACCCACCCCGCTTCTCACCTCAGCATCTGTCCAGCATGTTGAGCCACCCTAACACAACCATTCTCTGGATGTCTGAAGCCGTTCCGGCAACTCCAATCATTGACTTAATGGGAGAGCACCAATGCTAAGCAGTACCTCAAACTAACCTGGGTTAGAGACACAGTTTGGAGATGGGGTTCTACTAGACCACTTCCTTCTTTGCATTGCTGTTCCTGGAAGCTATGGGATTTCTCAGCCTTCATGCTGAGCGCACCTGCAAGCCCTTGGCTTCCAACTTCAAGCAAATAAAAGCAAAGTGACTTGTGGCCATGGCTGCTGACTCAGCAAAAGGAAGACAGTCACACTTGCTTAAAGACAGAGAGCCCTGTTTTCTTAAGGACTGTGTTCAGGAAGGCCTGCTGGCGGAGGCCAGTTCTACAAACATCGTAATAAATTTCAACCTCAAAAAAAATATGAATCAACATAGATATTAGTTTGCTGACATCTCTTGCCACGGGGAAATGGAAAAGCCATCACTCTACGGAAGTGCAGTGCCACGCAAATGCCAAATGAATTTTTTACTACAGGATATAAGGAAAAAAGCAGAGGAATTAGACAGGTATTAGCCATGTGATCAGAGATCCTAGGTCAAGCCCAGCCCTGGAAGGAGGACACTGCAACTGTGAGGGTGCTGCTTCGTGTCCTTAGATGTAGTCATATCCCCAGAAAGACCTGGGCTCAAACAAACTCAGGTTCCAGTCAGAATTTTTTGTGTGTGCTCCTCTTGTGCTCTCCTGTGTGAGCTCGCTCTCTCTCTCTCTCTCTCTCTCTCTCTCTCTCTCTCTCTCTCTCTCTCTCGTGTGTGTGTGTGTGTGTGTGTGTGTGTGTGTGTGTGTGTTTCTGCTATCAAGAAAACCTGGGATGTGTGTTGAGGAAGAAATAAAAAGACAGGCTTTATAATTTCCAGGGAACCCCTCCCCCACACCACAACCTTTTGATCCTCTATTCTTTTCTCAGTCCCTGGCTAGTAAATTACCTGCTTTGGACGATGCATTAACTCTCCTAGGCCACTGAGGTACCATTTAACACTTTCTGAGGTGATAAATCAGCCATTCTCCTTTCCCTGTACAAACCTTGCAAGGTTTTTACATGTCTCTAGCCATGGAGAATTATGAAAGAGCAGGTGCCTCTGGATTAACAGCAGGGCAAATCCTGGTGCTGAAGCCTCAATGCCCTGGCTCCCTGACTAATGTTTCAGACGAAATAGAGTCATGATCTGAGCCTTATGTGTAAATCAGGAGCTTTACACAAATGAAGCATGGGAAGGCGCGATGGCCTGGCGCGTCTGTCCACCCACTCAGTCCCTCTGTCCATCAATCACCCTTGCCTCCACACTCAGGATAGGTTACATAATGAAAAATTAAAATGCCGTAGTGGGCAGAGGAATGATCTGAAATTGAAAAGACTTCCCAGCCTTCTTCTTAACCTGTCACGGAATTCCTTATCTGCTATTTTAACCTTGAATTCCCTCAGCACAGGGACACCAGCAGAAAGAGGTCAAATACAAAAAGGTTCCTCTTGGCACATGGGCCCCTTTGACTGCCAACCAGGCCCTCTGCTGCAAGCTTGCCCTTCTCCCCACAACCTGATACCCCAATTCATGGTAGACCTGCGTTCCCTAATGCTCCTGCCACCTCTGCACCAGGCACAGTGGGAGTGCCAATCAAGAGTGACAATCAGTCACCAAGTCACCTGCAGAAGGTACCAGTGTGCTACCAGCTGGGGCAGGGATGGCAGTGCCACACCCACCCTGACATCAGCAGGGCCCATGCAATCCTTCCCAGTCCTACTCAAGCACACACTCAGGTACCCACTGAGCAAAGAGCAACTCTGTCCCTGTATGTAAAGGGAAGATGGAAAGACAGCAGGACAAGGAGGTAGAGACTAGAGTTCCCAGAGTGGAGTAGGGGTAGGGAAAAGAAGCAAGCAGCCAAGATCTGCCTCTAGGGAGGCAGGTCGTAGTGAGGCATGTTTCTGTCTCTGTCTCTTTCTCACCCCTGTGAGTGTGTGTGTGTGTGTGTGTGTGTGTGTGTGTGTGTGTGTGTGTCTGTGTCTGTGTGTATGTGCGTGCGTGTGAGCTTGCTCGTGTCTCTTAGTCTCTTTCTCATTCTCTCTCTCTCTCTCTCTCTCTCTCTCACACACACACACACACACACACACACACACACACACACACACACCACGGTCCATCTTCCCTCTAACTATATTACAAATATCAGTACCAAGGTAAAATTTCTAAGGGTTGCATAGCTATGAGCACAGAGCACATTTACTGTACCTCAGTCCCATCTTCCCCTTAGTGCTCAAAGCCCAGACTCGTCCACGTCCCTGGGGGTTTGTATATGCTAGTTCCCCTGTCCTCTAGAACATGCCTTCCCATCTAGTTAACCCGTCAAACTCCCCACAAACCCAGAGTGGCATTGCCTCTCCTGTGGATTCCTTCATGTTCTTCCCTGGGCCCTGACTGATCTACTCTTTGTGTTCTCATGTTGTCTTGGACAAGTTTCTAATATATTATTACATTTTATCTGCATTTACTTACTTCAATATGTCTTTCCTATGCCCCTATATGGAAGCAGAAGTAAGACAGTTTCTTGTTGTCATGTCTCCAACACAGACTCAGTCCTCAGTTCTGAGTCTTTTCTGGCCCCTGTAAACCAGGGTAGTATTGATGAGGATTTCTGTCACTAGAAGCCATGACCAGTCGATTTAGATTTTCTTCTTCCTACATGAGCCCTACAGGTCTTTACCACTGGATTATCCCTCCTCCAAACTCCTCATGTAGACATCCTCTGAGGTCTGCACACAGCGCCTATGTGATTCTAGTCTAGGAAGCTACCCTGCAGCCCTTAGTTTCTGTCCTCACAAGCTTAGAATACCCATGCTGACAGCTCTAACCACTAGCCATTCCAGATACTAACAGTGTCATCCCAAGGAATGTGAGTCTCTGCATACTACACATGAGCCAAAACAGACTAGAAAACTGAAGAAAGTCAGGGCTGCCACAGACAACAACTAGAGAGGGCAGAGAGTGCCCCAGAATTTCTGCGAGTGCTTATCTCCAAAGTCACTCTCTGTGTACCCTGCACCCGGCTTTAGCTGCCTGGACTCAGTCAGGTCTTCCCCTCGACCTGACTGCATTATAGCAACGACGTCCTCTGACACACAGGGGATCCCACTGGCCTGTTTCCTGGAAAACTCCATCTGTTTCCCACTTTCCTCTTAATGCATCTACTATGCTCCTTCCTTAGGACCTGGGCCTTAACAGGTATCATGGGAGTGGGAACACAGTCATAATCAAGTAACTCTGTCTCTCTTGTTCTTCCACAAGAGACTGGGGAAGCTTTTGATTTCTTCCCATCTGACTGAACTCCCCCTATATTGCATCCTATTTCTTATGGAAAATATTAAGCCTTTTCCTTAATATTTGGAAATTAATTACAGGAATAGCCTTCCTGTAGCATGAAGGAAACTCTTGTCAGGTTTAGTGCTTGATAAAGGAGCGTTGAACCTGAGAGATTCCTTCTGTCTGGTTAAGCATGTCCTGCTGTCAGTGACTCTTCCTCTGGTTGTTCAAACCTGACTGCTGGGCCAAGCTGTCAAGATGGATTGGCAGGTGAAGACACTCGCACCAAGCCTGGCAACCTGAGGTCCATCCCAGGACCTACATGGGAGGGGGAGAGAACTGGCTCCTGCAAGGTGTCCCCTGACCTCCATGTGTACACGGTGACACATGCCATGCCTGTGCACGGTACACACAGCAAATAAACAAAGAGTAATTTAAATTTTTTAACTCACTGCGAAGGCTGCCCTAAACCATGAGGGAAAGCAGAAGACTCTGTAGTCAGACTGCTAAGACTCCTATTGTTTTCTCCCATAGGTGGGCTTCAGGAAGACAGAATAAACATATATCAGGCGTCGAGAACACTGTGCAGTATGCACAGTAACTACTGGCATGCTCTTCCTCTCTCCTTTTTAATTAAAAATTTATTTTTATTTGCATTCCAAATGCTGACCCCCCCTCACTGACTCTGTCCCCCATTCCCCACCCCCTTTGCATCTGAGAGGTGGGGCACCCTTGAATATCCCCCCACCCTGGTGCCTGGACAAGGCAGCCTCTGCCACATGTGGCACACTCTTTCTCATAACATCCATACTATGACCTACAAATATCTCTGGGGCATATGTGTGTGTGTGTGTGTGAGTGTGTGTGTGTGTGTGTGTGTAATATTATATATATTATATATTATGCTTTTTTACAACTCCTCAAATAACAGGAAAAATAATTTTAACTTTAATTTGGTATCTACCTAGTTCTTTTGTCTTCCAACTTCCTATAATTAAATATTGAATTAATACCTTCTCGCTATACTACTAGCTAATATCCTCAGGAAAGCACGCTACCAGCGGAATATGGGGATTTCATACCTGGACACTTCCGATCATGTTTTGTTACACACATGATCTCACTTAACATCCAAAAAATTAGAAGAAAATAACAAGTTAAAGGAAATTAGCGAAAGTGTAAAGTTTGGCTGTGGGGTGTTACAAGAAAACCAGTGAAAAGCATTAGGATCTACTCCATCTTACCTACAGAGCAGCGACGTCTGAGATTAAACCTGTAGTCAGAGCTCACTATTTGCAGACTCCACATTTGCAAACACCTCCTCTCTTTAAAATGGATCTGTGGCCACATCCGCAGGTATATTGACAGTTGTGTCTGTTTCTTTTTATTGTACTAAAGACTTAAGAAAATCAGCTAAAAGGAAGAAATAATGATTTGGTCATAGGCAGGTTTCATCTATGATCACTTGGCTCTGTGTTTAGGGTACTGTTATGGGGCAGAATATTATTGTCTGAAGGGAATGGCAGGGAGAACAGCTTGCCCCACAGAAGCAGAGAGCCTGCAAAGCATGCACATACACTAACAGACCCCTTTCTTCTTTTTTTTTTTTTTGGTCCATTTTAGGCTTCTAAGCTACTGACAGCTGCCCACTTTCAGAGTGAGTCTTCCTCTTCAGTTGCTACCCCAGGGTCAATCATCTCTGGAACTAGTCTGACAGACACATCTCGTTCGAATCCAGTCAATCAACATTAACATCAATTATCTGGAGGGATCCCAAGTAGCGACCACATGAGACATACAAAGGACCCGTCCTCTTCCACTGAGGTCAAGCAAGGACACATGCCACCTTTTTTATTCAGCCTTTATGCTAAAAACAAGTGGCTTCCCATGGCTCACCTAATGACACACTCTTCTGGGTTTCTCTTTTGGTTGAGGGGTTAGCTGTTTAAATAGCCCCCATCATAGCTGAAGTGTTGTCTAAGGTTCTTAAGCACGAGAAAGTCAAAGGTCCACTGATGCTTGGCCAAGTGTTAAGAAACGTTAGCCAGTATGAGCTGTTGACAGTGAGTTCAATGCTAGTGGATCAATACTAGGTACTAAGGTGTCTTTCTACAGAAACCGAAGCAAGATTGGTTAGTGAAAACGACTGTTTGCAAGAGCAGCGAGTGCTGTTAACTGCTGATTCGTCTCTCCAGTGCTGAAACAATCCTTCAATATTCGATGACTGTTTCTGGAAACCTTATGAGGCATATGTAATTACCGTGATAACAAGAATCAAGGGAGCATACATGTATATGTATTTATATATAACGCATACAAGAGCATGTATGCATAGCAGGTCATAGACAGTTACCTGACTACCAACATGAGTCTCATCAGCCTCAAAGACAAGGAAACTGAATTTTCATAATTCAGTTATTAAAACCTTACGACTGTCCATGTGTCAATTATAGTCATAGTAACTGCTCTGGTTATATTCTGCTGCATAAATCTTCTCCCTGTGGACTAAACCTTGTGAAGGAGCCAGGATCTAGGGCCCAGAATCTCTGTCGGAGCACGTGGAGGCGTCTGTCCTTACTCCATCACGACTGGGAAACCAGGGACTAGATAAGAAGAAACCAAGTGTCCTGCCGAGAAGCAGGCTGTAAAGACTTTTTATCTAAGCCCTGTTGTTCCTCCACGGAATGAGGCTTCAGTCATAAGGCACACAATGCACAGCCCAGATGTGAAAGGCAAGGGGGTATGAGATGCTGAGGGAAACCAAGGACCTGTTAGAAATGTGTCGGCTGCGTCTTTAACTTCTTCATGGCCTGAGGTGATTCCTCCTCAGGAAGAGGTAGGTGGTAAATTGAAGAACTCCACACCCTTTGGAAAACTCACTTTGAAACATGAATGTAAATGGATTCTCTGTTCATAAAGCTTGAGATAAAATGCCTCCCGTGGCAGGCGATGGATGGAATCTTGCAGCAGGGGCTTATGTTGTCAGCCTGCGTCAATACAGCACCAATCACAAGAGATTTGTCTCACAATTGTCGAGATTCTTGTCCAACAATTATAATTTAGAACTCGAACGTGCTGTCTCATTCTCTATCAACACTGCTGCACGGTAACACTGAAGAGAGAACAAATTGTGTGCCGAGAATAATTTTTGACATGTGAGTTTAAATATAACAATAGAAGCCTTTTAAGGTGTCACCGCATTCCGATTAGAAAGCCCGTCTTTTGTCACTCTGGCCATATGAACGTGAGCTTCTTCTGAAGCCTTACAAAAAAACCTCTAGGTAAAGTTGCTAATTTTTAAAAGAATATACCATTAGCTCATGAAGAAGAAAAATGTCACCTTTCAACAAATTAATCCATGAGTTCATTAACATGTGATTCTTTCATTTGTGTCTCTCAGCCTCCGCTCCACATCAAGACAGTAAAACGTGGACCTATGCCAACAGGTATGGAGTATTTTCATCCTAAGAAACTCCTCCATCTTTAGGGCTTTAGAGTTTTAGCTTTAACTCCTAGAAGAGTAAATTCAGGTCATTTGGCAACCCCAAAAAACATCTCAAAGGAGGAATGAGGCTTCCCTGGACTGCCAACATCACGAGCAGAAAGTCAGCCCTAGAGTGTCATTTGACCCAGTAGCACTCAGCTTGCAATCTACCTCTGGTTCTCATTTATTCACAGGATAACACGCTGTTCTCCGGGTCCTATAATTCCAACCCTGCTTCCACCTTTATCCCACATGACACCTTATTCCAGCCAAAGAGAGTGTTCATTGTTCTCCCAAATACCCACAAGGCCTCCCCAACCCTCACTGTGGCAGTTTGTTCTGCAAAGCTTCCAGACAATGCATCTACACTGCCCTCCTCCCTGTTGGGACTTTAGGGCTTTTCTTTTTTTTTTTTTTTTTGGTTCTTTTTTTCCGGAGCTGGGGACCGAACCCAGGGCCTTGCGCTTCCTAGGTAAGTGCTCTACCACTGAGCTAAATCCCCAGCCCCACTTTAGGGCTTTTCTCTTCACTTGCCCAACCCCCCAGACCCCCCAGCCCAGCTGACACTCTGACAAGAGTATGTTCCTCCTCTGTCTTTGCTTGAATTTCTGCTATCTTCTTGAAATATGGTACTATAAGACTAAATCAGATTTGGGTGCATTGTAACAGTGCTAAGTGTGTTCAGTAGACTTCTGTTTACAGTACTGTGTGATAGCCCATTACTGCCTAGGGTAGTTGAAAACCAGTGAAGTGATCTAGTGCTAGGTAACGTACAGCAGACATGATTTCAGTGACACTCAAAAATAGGAGACATATACTCATCAAAGTTCTCCAGAATGCAGGAACACATTTTATAACCAGGGAACTAGCCAAATCCTATGGGCTAATAGCTCAGCTGCAGGGAATGAAGATTGTGAACTGGGGGCAAGCATGCATGTAACTCCCTAATAATTCTTCCGAAGCACTTGGGGCATACTTTTGAGTGACATGACAGCATCTTCTTGACTGTACGTGACCAGTTTCCATGATGTATCGAGTACTGTTTGTGAGCCTTGATGCCTGTAACACCAATAAACCCATTGTTGGATATATTTTTCTCTCTTTAAATGACCTTGCCTTGTCCAATAAATAAGTGATTGTCTCAAAAAAAAAAAAAAAGTCTGTCGCATCAATGTTTGTCCCACCAAATTAAAATTTCCTGTGCTTCTCTGGGATCAGTTTTATTCATGTTTAATTCCCAGCAGCAAGAAAAAGCCATCCAGCCATTTAATTTAGAAATACTCTCAGAGATTAGAGAAAAGAGGGACCTTGAGTTGGAGAGTCAAAATTAGGAGGGGTTAGAAGGAGAAAAGTGAAAGGTAAAATAATATAATTATATTAAATTTAAAAGAGAGAAACTAAACTGAATAAAAGTAAACCCATGAGTAAAATAAAAGTGACTACACAGAAAATAAAATGCATCCACACGTCTGGATTCTTTCGTGTTGGTGGAATAAATCCATTAACAAAAGAACTTCAGTAGGATTGATAAAAATCTTATAAAAATAGTTTTAAGTAAATGAGAGCACTAATAAGGGTTGTGCTAGCCTGAGATCCATTTTTTTAACCCAGTGCCAACGCACAAGATGAATTAGAGGAAAAACAAGACTAGAGGTAAGGATGCCAGTCAGCAGACTTCTAAAACACTCCAGGAAAGTCATGAAAATAAAGATCTGAAGAAAATTAGGAGAGGTGGTAAGTCAGGTGCTAAATAATAAGATGGTGATCCCATCGTTTTATTCTGTAAATGGTCTCCCTTATGTGAAGAAGCTTAAAACACTGGCCTAAAAGAAGAGAGGAGTGACCACTCGGGACAAGCAGGTTCAGGAAGCAGAGATGGGGGTTAGGTAGTGGGGTCTGAAATGCAGCTAGTGAGGAGAAGTTAAGTTTCAGGGCTCTGTGGCACAAAAGGACAATCGAAGTTCATGACAACCTGTTGCACATACTTTATAAAGAACTGGAAGAGAGGAGTTCAAAAATCACAAATATCAAGAAACAGGGGTTGGGGATTTAGCTCAGTGGTAGAGCGCTTGCCTAGCAAGCGCAAGGCCCTGGGTTCGGTCCCCAGCTCCAAAAAAAAAAAAGAAAAAAGAAGAAAAACAAATATCAAGAAACAATAAGGAGATGGAAATGTTAATGGCTCTGATATTATACATCGTGTATCCCTGTGGTGGTAAAAAATAAAAAATGGTGGAACCGGTTCCCACGCATACCCTGATGGTTGCACTCTCCTGCTAGTTATGGCTCCCGTGGGCCATCGGACCAGCGCTAGTCTACCTCAGTGGCTCTACGCTGTCCCCATCTACTTTCTGACCCTCTGTCGGAGAGCCCTTCCAACACAGCACCCTATCAGGCCACCCAGCTCTCACTCACAGCTCGCTTGGCTGGTTTCCACCACCTGCATTGTTCTGAAAGTCTCCCAGATACACCTGGCTAGCAACTGGGGAAAGTATGCCACATCTGGCATTAGGGCTTTTGCTAGACAACCCATGGCTCTTTTATGTCAGTGTGATTCTTTTGTTGTTCACATATACATTGTGTAATGGTCAAAAGACCAGATAATGAGTCTTCTACTTTTAGTATTATTTTCTTGTGAGATCATGAAGAAACCATCTCATTTCTGTTTTGAAATAGTCCATAAATTCTTAACTTTAGTCACTCCACTGTACAGTAGAACACTCAAACCTATGCTTCTTATCTAACGATAACTTTGTACCCATTGACAAACCTCTCTCCCTGCCCTCTTTTTTTTTTTTTTTCATTAACTTGAGTATTTCTTATATACATTTCAAGTGTTATTCCCTTTCCCGGTTTCCGGGCAAAAATCCCCCTCCCCCCTCCCCTTCTTAATGGGTGTTCCCCTCCCCATCTTCCCCCCCTTGCCGCCCTCCCCCCCACAGCCTAGTTCACTGTCTCCCTGCCCTCCTTACCTTGCGGTTACCACTGTTTTCCCTCTCTTTACCTGATGTCAGTTGTTTTACTTCAACATATCAGTGAACCAGTGTAATATTTAACCATCTCTCCCTGGCTTATTTCACTAAATTTAATATCCAACCTCTCAAAAACTCCCCCCCCCACCTTTGTTTTTCACTGACCAACCACAGGCCTTGCCTTATCTTGTGCCTGCCCTCACCTGCATTCAGACATCAATCCACACTGTGCAGCTAGAGTAAGCCATATGCAAGTCTCAATAAACAGGAAAAAGACTAAAGCTGTGCAATAGAATTGTCACCGTAAAATCAAATTAGACAGCAACAGTATAAAAGTGCAAGACATTCACACACAGATCAAACTAAAGCACAACTCCAAACCAATCAGTGGGCCAGAAGCAGAGCCCCTGGGAAGTTAGGAAGACACCTGAGATGGAGGAGAGCAAAAGTAGATCAAAATGTATCAGATGCCAGACATCTACAGCTTTACTCTGTGGTATTTTAAAAGAGAAGGATTGCAAATCCAAAAGAAAGCAGAGAAATTATACCCAAGAGAAGTAAAATAAACACAGTAACAAGCATTAGGCTAGGGATCTGGCTGTTGATAGTAGGAAGACACCGATTCTGGATATTTTTAAAAAATTTTAAATTAAAATTAAAATTAAAATTAAAAAAAAAGGCAAACCTTTAGCCAAACTGACCAAGGAAGAGAATAAAGGGTTAAATTAGAGGGTCAAAATCAGGGGTTGGAGAGATGACTCCATAGTTAAGAACACTTGTTTGCCCTTGCAGAGAACTATGGTTCAGCTCCCAGCACCCACAAAAGGTGCCCGACAACCATCTGTAACTTCAATTCCAGAAGAGATGATGCTGTCTTCTGGTCTCTTCAGACTATACACCCACGGTTCACAGACATAACACACAAGCACAATACCCATTCACATGACATAAAAGGAAATTAATCTTTAAAAACGAGATGCAAAAATCATTGCTGGAAGAAATGAAAAGGGAGCATCAGACTCCACCAGAAAAGCCTTTCTACAAAGTAGCAGGATATTAGAATTAACACAGAAAAACAAAGAGTGCCTCAGTCTACCATAGCAAATGTGCTATCAATGAAGACAAGAAAAGAAACATATTCCAAAAAATTAGATGCCTAGGAAAAAACATAAACAACAGAGTGAAAGGCTGATACCATGAAAATTTTAACATCCTGAAGATGCTGGATTAGATCGGCAGAGCCTCTTTGTGAAAACGGCTATATACTAAAAACACTGAAGATTCAACACAGGCCCTCCCCAAATCCCAGTGCCATTCTTTACAGAACCAGAAAAAGAATCTTACAATTTCTATGAAGCACAAAAAAAAAAAAAACTCAAATAGAAAAGAAAGAGAGAGAGAGAGAGAGAGGAAGGGGGAGGGAAGGAGAGGGAGGGAGGGAGGGAGGGAGAGAGAGAGAGAGAGAGAGAGAGAGAGAGAGAGAGAGGAAGGGGGAGGGAGGGAGAGGGAGGGAGGGAGGGAGAGAGAGAGAGAGAGAGAGAGAGAGAGAGAGAGAGAGAGAGAGAGAGAGAGGCTGACGATATCAAAATACCCAGCCTCACCTGGCATTACAGAAGTATAGTGGTAAAATCAACCTGACTCAAGCACCAAAATGGATATATACAACAGAAGAACTGGAGAGAGGACCAGGATATGAATCCATACAGCAACTGACACGTGATTTTTTGACAAAACCGTCATGAACACTCAGTGAAGACAAGACCACCTTTTCAACAAATGATGCTGGAGAACTTTGATTTCTGTGTATAGAAGAATGGATCCAGAGTCCTCTCTCTTATTGTACACAACATCAGATCAAAGCAAATCAGAGACTTATTTTAAGACATAAAACTTGAAAACTGCTAAAAGAAAACATAGGAGAAATATTTCAAAATAAAGGCACATGCAGGCGAGGAGTTTCTAAAAATGACTTCAAATAACACACAAAATGCTTCCAAGAATTGACAAGTGGAACTACGTGAAATTTAGAAGCTCTGTGTGGCAAGAAGAAGCAATTATCAGAGGGACAAGACTGGCTACAGAGTGAGGGAAAACGTCTTTATTTTTTTTTTCTCTTCTTTTTTCTTTTTTTCGGAGCTGGGGACCGAGAAAACGTCTTTATTTAAATGTACCTCAGGCTAGGTTATTATCTAGGATATAGAAAGAGCTGAAAAATTAAACATCAAAGCAATGAAATCATCAAACTAACAAATTAGTTCACAAAAGAATGGACAATTCGCAAACCAGGAGATACAGATATAACCAATAAATACTTTAAAATCTATTCAACATCCTTAGACTTCGGGGAAGTGCAAGTTAAAATTGCACTGACTTTTGGTCCCCCCCCCATTAGAATTGATCCCATCAACAAGCAAACAACAACAGTGTAGGTCCAGTTTCCAGGCAAGAGGAGCCCCTATACACTGCTGGCCGGAATGTAAATGTGTGCAGCCACTACGAAAACCAGTATGGACGTTTAAAAGAGGAAACTAAAAGCAGACCCTCCATAGGACCTGCTCTATCACCCTCCATAGGACCAGCTGTATCACCCTCCATAGGACCAGCTATATCCTCAAAAGACTTTAAGTAAACCGAGTGCAACACTATTCCGCATCTATATTTACTACTATATAGACACAAAATTCAGGAAACAGAACCACCCTGGAGGTCCGTCCACAGATGAACAGATAAACAAGATGCACTCCGTACACAGGATGGAATTTTATGCAGTCGGGGAGACAATGGAGCCATGAGCTGCGCAGGAAGCTGGATGAAGCCAGAAATCAGAACGTTAAGTGAAATAAGCCAAGCAGATACCACAGACGCGCAAACCTAGATTTTAAATTATATGTATTACGTATTTATGTGTTTTTATGTGTGTGAGGAGGTCCCAAAACTAGAAAGTAATCGTGAGAAGGGAGGAAGAGAGCTTTATAAAGTGGGGAATACAGGTACGGAATACACCTGATAAGAAAGGAGAGCAGAGGGCAAGACAAACTGGGTGAAGAAAAGGACAGCGAGGGGAATCGATGAGAACAAAATATAGTAACCATACCACGGTGAGACCCATTACTTTTTGTGCTAACTAAAAAGTACAGGAAAAACCACCTATCTAGATGATGGTATCTCTCAACATGGAATTTTAATGTGGAGTTTCTTTCGTGAATGACAAAATTCCCCCAGACTTAGATTGCAAGGATGACTGTACAGCTTCCATAGATCAAAGGAGCCCTCAAACCGTACGTGTAAACTGGTTTAAAAAATTATGTGGCTTATTTCAATAATACGTTTGTTTATTTGTAACAAGAGCCAAGTGGGCAGAGAGAATGGGAGAGAATATGCCATGGATAGAAAATGTGACACCAGAAGGCAGACTCAACACAGTCATTGTCAAACCCCAATGAAACGGGAACTGTAAAAATGGCCGATGGCGTGGGAACACAGACAGCGAGAACACTGACAGAAAGAGCTGGAAACCTAACTTAATATCAGACCACCAAGCGGCAGGCAGAGATGTGTATTCTGACGGCGACGATGAGGGACAGCGGGATGTTACCTTAATTCTGCACCCTTTCCTCCGCAGATATACACAGCAGTTTTCTCTCTAAAACTACCAGGAACTGAGACCAGAACAGAGCTGTCCTTCAAAAAGAAGACTTTGTAAAAACCACTACCACCAACAACAACAACCACCACAATACCAACAACAATAATAATAACAACAATACTATCACCATCACCACCACTCCAGCTTAACAAGCGCACCCCAGAGTTTTGGGTTTTTATTGCCCCACTCCTTGTGCAGTCGCCTGGAGTCCTCTAAAAATCCATGCTTTGCCCATATGGATAAACACTCCCAACCCCTCTGCTTTGAGCATGCCAGTTTTTATTTGCACTGAACAACAGAAAGAAAACACTGTGAATGAAAGAGATTTGTCCTTCAAATTTCCCTTTCTCCTCCCCCCCACCCCCACCCCAGAGAACTAAACTAAACTACATTGGCCTCATTTTCTTTTACCTCCCCTAAGAAATACCGCCAGTCGTAAATATTGTAGCTGTCCCCTAGACTCTGGCTGACATTTCATGCAAAATTCATTTCAGAGAACATCCACCTTTCAGTGATTTATAGCCAAAGTGCTGAGGATTTTAGAGAGCAAAAGATTTGAAATACAACCAAACAAAGACCTCACCTTGTCAGTCACCCTGTGATCTTTTTCCAGTGGGTGGTGGTGCATTGCAGGTGTATTGTTCTGAGATTAGGACCAGAAGAGAACCAAACCTTTACCTTCTTGTGGAAGGGATTTCACAGTCATTCCGTGGATGGAAAATGTCTGCCTACCTGCCTGCCTGCCTACCTGCCATCCCTTCAACCTGAGAAATGAGCATTTCAGTGTGGGAAGGATACCACCTCTTCAGGGGATGGGGGGTCCTCCTGCCACTAGTGTGGACAGGATTCAACTGCAGCAATCTTAGTGGGAATCTGAGGGAGAGTTGCTTTAATAGAGGTTGAAGGGCAGGGCTGAGAACTAGAGACAGAAACTCAAAATGGAGGACCTCCTGCTTCCAGTGTGGATGCCAAGTCAGTAACTGCCTATCAGTTGACTTCCCTGAACCACAGCTTTCACTTGCAATGCAGAGGTCATCACAAAATCTGTCTTCTGATACACAGAAGAGTTTAAGAGAAAGATGTCAAAAAAAAGAGAGAGAAAGATGTCGGCATCCTATAAGGTACAGAAAGAGGTCAAGTCACACAGCGGGCTCAGAGCAGTGCTAACATTTAGGAAGCATGTTGAGTGTAGCTGGAATAATTCTATTTCCATATACACATCACATACCGCCGTCTCTTATTTTATAAATTCAGGATGGTCAGGAAGTCCTGATGATACATAGATAGATAGATAGATAGATAGATAGATAGATAGATAGATAGATAGATAGATAGATAGATAGACAGACAGACAGACAGGCAGGCAGACAGATATAGAGAGATAGAAAGATAGTAGATTCACATAACTTTCTTAACAATGACTGTCACTTTAAGTATTCAGCCATTCAAAAGGCACTTGAACACCTGCAATACAGGGGGAACGTTTTATTTCCCTACTAGAAAAACAATCAACCAAATTTAAATAAATCACCTCCATGTATCTCCTGTAATGGACCAGCTGCCTGGTTATTTGTCCCTGAATTGCTATTGCATTTATCTAGCAAAAGCACAATGTGCTGACGCCATTCTTTCCAGTGAGGAGAATGCTGGGAGAACCTAATCAGAAAGAGGTAAAGCCCCTTTGGCTACAGCTTAAGAGGAAATCTGTTTATACCAATTACAGCACAGTCTCTGTCTTTCTTTCCTCTCTTCCACATACGACTGAACACTGTTGGGCTGTAATTTGGGGGGTAGTTGCTGTTGTTGTTTAAGCAAGGTCCCCAGACTAGCAACAGCCTTATTTGAAAGGTGTTAGAGACAGAAAGCCCTCCTCCAACGACCTAAACCAGAAAGTGTGAGCAAAACTCAGAAGTCGGGGTACTCACCACCTCTCCCAGGTGATTCTGAACCCCACTCAATTTTATAAGTCACCTGGGCATGAGAGGCGATGATCTCACCTGTCTCCAATCTTCTTTCCAGAAAGTTCCGTTTTTTACCAGAAGTTGTGTGGGGTGGGGGGACCAGGGTGGGTTTACATTTGTAAACCTGTGAGGATCCTACCCAGAAATCTAAAGGTGCTGGGCTTATGCAGAGTTTGGAGTGTTTTCTGCTTTCATAATTCAACTGAGCAGAAACATCAATGCCTTCTCTCTTATGGGAAGAAAGAAAAGTGAGGGAACTACTCTCCTGGCCTGAGGGGAGGGAGAAAGCAGCTCACAGGGTGGAGAGCCCGCTCCATTCTCAGGCGGCACCTAGTGGGCGCTGCAGAGAGGCTGCCGCCACGCTCCCAGCACGGGCACTGTAAGTACAGAGCGGAAGTTGCTACAAAGAAAAACTGCAGGAAGCACGGAGGGCAGAGGCGCATAGCATAAGCCAGGGAGGCTACAGGGAGATTATAGGAAGAGAAAGGAGGATCTAAAAGTAGGGCATACTTAAAATGCTGTGCTTAAAATATCCTATTTTTTATTGGATTTTTTTTATTTATATTTCAAATGTTATCCCCTTTTCCGGTTTCCTGTCCATAAACCCCCTATCCCGTCCCCTATCGCCCTGATTCCATGAGGGTGTTCCTAAACCACACTGGGCCTTCATCTGCGTCTGTTGCTTGCTCCAGAAGCTGCCCAGCTTTCCCTCGGTCTTCAGCGTGCTGGGTACAACGCAACCCCATTCTTGGGAAATGCAATGCCATCTTACCTGTAGCTCAGGGCGCACTCGCACAAAGGGGAACTAGTGCCCCTGAGGACAAGACGTACACCTGAGGAACCAGCATGCTTTCGAGAACTACTCTGTAGCCCGAGACTGCCATGGACACTAAATAGATGGTGTCCGGTACTATCAAAATGAAAAGTCCACTTTTCCTTCCTAGAACCGCAAATTAAAATGGAAAAGAATGGACATCTTCATAGGCTAGTAAATTTCAAATATTTGAAAGGGAAACAATGGTTAGAAAGCAAAGACTTTGCTGAGGGAGTGGCTACATTTTAGCAGGCTATAACATTAGATACACAACCTCATCTGGGAGGTTACCTAAGCGTAAGCCTCCTTCTATGGAAAAAGAAAAATAGTAACTCCTCAAAGAACTTAACAACTTGTGACTCAGAAATGTCTCCTACTTTATTTAAAGAGCACAGGTCTTGGAGACAATACAACTGAATGCAGATTCCTTCTTCCTTTTTCTAATATGAAAGGAGAATCCCCTCCCTCCATCATTGCTGATGGCAACTGGGCTATCTACCCCTGGCTTTGGTAATTTGTTGATTAGAAAAGAATACAAGTTATCTATTATGAGTATCCAAAAAAACAATAAGACAAACATGTCTTCACAGAATTCGCAGAACTTCTAAAATGGCCTCTGTCACCTTCTCTACTCCTCACTACTCCCCAGTATGGAGATTTCTTATCCACCCCAAGTGTGCCCAGTTCTTCAGACTAACCAGCTCCACACTCTAAAGTAGGGACCTGCTGCACCCATCTACCCAGCAGAGGCCATGAAGGAGGCTGCAACGCCAGGCCTCACTTCAGTGTTGAGCTCTCCCACCCCTAGACACGACAGTGTTCTCCTGATCTTTGACCTGGATACTCACCCCTCAGTTCATTTCGAGCTCGATAGCCAATGTTTCCTGATCACCAGTTTCTGAGCACTTCCTTGTCCCAACTTACTCATGGGTCTGTCAGAGGTGAATAAGCTGTGTCCTTGGGCTGAATGAACAGGAGCTGGAGACACAATTCCTAGAGAGAAAATGAAGATCACAATGCCAGGGGCCTGAAAGAGAAAAATCTTTAGAGCAGTGTGATTCTCAACCTGTGTGCTGCAACCCCGAATATCAGATATCCTCCATATCAAATATTTACATTACGATTCATAACAGTAGCAAAATTACAGTAACAATGAAATAATTTTAGGGCTGGGGGTTAATACATGAGGAACTGTATGAAAGGGCTGAAGCATCAGGAAGGTTGAGAAACCCTGCTTTGGAGTCTGCGGGTAGATCAACAGTGAACAGACAACCCGAGTTGATGATCATCTTGACTACAGTACCCTCCTATTTCCTTTTTTGCTATTTTTTTCAAAAAGTACACAGTACTGCACAGGTGTGCTGAACCTCAGGGTTAGAGAGCATTAAATACAACAAAAATGGCAGTTTCTTTCCTTTCCATCTTCACTTGTCCCAGTTCCCCAGTTTTCCCAGACCAACAACTCTCCCGTAAGTCTTTCGAGTCATTTAAACAATGCCAGATCCACACAGTCAAATGGAACCATCTGGTCTACCCTAAGAATTGTGTTTTCATCATGCATTACCAGCTAAGGCAAGGGGGAGGCCTAGCCTATGCCCAAGAGAGTTTTGCAACACGCCAGAGACACACAAGCAGCCTAATTCAATATGAGTGAAAGCATAGACTCAGGCGTGCCAGTAATGTGAAGCTGTTCATCTTTAAGCAAGTGTTCTCTGTCCGGCCGCCACACTCACAGCATGACCATTTCCTCAGGACCTGCTAAATGGCAAATCTTCAGGCTCCTCCCATACTTTCTCAATCACAACAAGAGAAAGGAGGGGAGAGGAAATAATGATTTTTTTTTTACTAGCAAACTGTTCAGAAGATTTTGATGACTGCTAAACTCAATCCACTGTTCTAGTACAGTTTCTAAGCCTTGGCTGGCAGTGAGGCATCATGGACAATATCTTGTATATGCAGCATGTCTGATGACATTGCGGCTTCTATTCACCCCATGCTAGTAGCCACTTCCCTCTAGACATAATTTTTTAAAGTCTCTCAACATTGTGACATAACCCATAGAGAACAAAAATCATCCAGTTTTGACAACTTCAGTTTTAAGATAAAGTGTTTCCTGTTATGACTGGAATTAATATGAATGATAGATGATAGATAGATAGATAGATAGATAGATAGATAGATAGATAGATAGATGAAGGATGGATAGATTAGATAGGTCGGTAGATGATAGTAGATAGATCGATTGATGAGAGATAGATGGATAGATAGATGATAGATTAAATAGATGAGAGAGAGGAGAGAGACGAGAAAGAAGAGATAGATGATAGAGTAGATGGATAGATTATTGTTGTGGTAAAAATTAATGAGGATCATTTGCTATTAATTCCTGCGAGCTAGATCCTCTCACTCCGGCTGCTACTCTGACACGTGGTCTGCAAGCTGCCCTCTCCCGGCTGTCTCCCTTTTAGTAGCCCTCTCTGCACGGTCCTCTAGGTGGTAGTTACCACTACACACACACACACACACACACACACACACACACACACACCTCATTCTGTGGCCTCTGCACGTTCTCACTCTGCTCAGACAACAGAACCAGATGCACATGCTCCAACTGCCTCTCAGCCATTTCTTTCACACACTGTGCTCTTTAGCCCAGTAAAATCGACGTTCCAGAAACTTGTAATTTAGCAATTAGATTTAGATGTTAAATTCTCATTCCACGATTCATCTACACAATAAATTCAATGCCAATTGATACAGATATAAACTCCCCACCTTGACAAGATAAAATCGATCTAGATCACCTAAATCTGAACCATCTTCCTCCATAGACTCCATCTTGATCTCCCTCGCTCCTTCTCCTCCCGCCTTACTAGACTTTTCCCCCACCTACCCTTCCTTCTCATCCAATGATAGGCTATATTTTTATCCTGGACCTGTCTTGCTGCATAATGATGTCATATTATAGAAAGACAGATTAGATAGATAGATAGATAGATGATAGATAGATAGATAGATAGATAGATAGATAGATAGATAGATAGATAAATAGATGGATGATAGATGGATGGATAGATGGATGAATGGATGATAGATAGATAGATAGATAGATAGATAGATAGATAGATAGATAGATAGATAGATAGATGATATGCAACACAAAGTCTTAAAGGTGTGCTTTTCTGTAATATTCAAGGAAAGAGAAGGATACTGACTCAATACACACTCTTGGGAAACCTGCGAATCTTTCCATCACTGGGTTACAGAAAGCTCTTTGCTTTAAGCTTGTCGTTTAGGTTTCAAAATGTTCTACTCTATATACTAATAACGCACGTAACAAATAGAGGATATAAGAGAAATTTTTAAGTTATTTCTTTTTGTCAAGGGCTTGACTTCAATCTAGCAGGAGAAGAAGTATTCTGGTGATATGTGCTTCTTAACCAATTCCCCTAGCATCTAGACAGGGACCCTCAGTGTCTGGGCATGGTGCTTTTCAAGAACAGACCACTGTCACAGTGTCCTCTGCTTTTATCATCAAAACCACCTTTTAAAAGAGTTGGGTCGCCGGGTTCTCACCACACGTTGGTCTCTGATCTTTAAGCTTTAGATCCAGATGTTGCTGCCAAGCATCTTTTATGCCCCAAACCATAACCTTTTGCCATTATAACAAGCAAACTCATTTGATGTTTGTAGTTCCCCAACCCTGTAACTGACATACACACCGGATTTTGATGAAACCAACGTGCAGCCTCCAGACCTGCCTCTCCTCACCTGGGAACGTCTTGGACATGTTGGCACTGAGGGTTACCTCAGTGCTGCCCATCAGATTCTACACTTTGGGAAGTTTCTCCACAGGATTTCCCTGCTCATTAAAATCTAGGGATCACCACCGTGGGCCATGGGGATGATACTCATGTAAATATGAGAGGCCAGTCTTGGCCTCGTGCTTCTTAGCCTACTGTACCATTTAGTGCTTGCCCCTCGGTGTCACCATTACGGATTGCCACATGCTCAGAGGCTTCACGAATGCATTGCCTCATAGCCCTGCTGTACATTAATGGAAAACTGCTTCCACTGGGCTAGCATCAAGGTATTCTCAGGGTTCTAACCCTCTGAGGGGATGTGGGAAAATATGCTTCCTTCCACATTTAGCTTCCAGGTTTACCTCTGCCTTCATTCCTTGGCTCGTCTTCTTTCCAGTTTCCAACCCAACATCATAATGTCTTCAGTCATCTCTCGTGAGCTAGCTCCTGCTTTTACTTAATAAAAAAAAGCTTGTTACCCCATCATCTCTGCCTCAATATCACTAATTTCATTAGACTCTCAGAGTACCTTTTGCCATGTAAGGCAGCACATTCACAGACGCCAGGGGTTAGGGGATGGGTGGAAGAGAGGGGTCATTATTCTATCTGTGACATCCTATTCAGATGGGATAACTGATGTGCTTTGCCTCTCCACAGACTCCCACTTCTCAGGAGCATCAGTTCCTTACAAACCCCTCAGCTTCCTGCCAGTCACCTGTCTCCCTACCATTGTCTCTTTCCCATTCCCATGATCCCATCCACTGCTTGCCAGCACAGCTTTCAGCTCTGTGCTTCGGGAGCCTATTGGTTTCGGCTCACACAGCTGACTGCCAGCCATGGTCCACACCTCCTTCTGTGAGTCTCCCATTTCCTTCAGCATTTCCTATGCCCCAGGCCACCAGCCTACCAACCTAACAGCTGCCTCCCTTCTTTTAAGTCTTCCTGAATACCAGCCAACCTTTTTAAAAAGGATAAACGGTTCATTCTTGAGAAGATATCACTTCTCCACTCCCCCTAAATCTCACAGTAAACAATGAGGAGAAACCACCAGCCAGTATACTATGCTCTGTTTACAGCACTTTTCCAAGGAGACTTAAGTTCCATGTATAAAAGGGACTTCATTACTTCTTCTCCTTCATGGTGAATGGATTAAAGGACTAAAAACACCCTAACTGAACCTTTCTTGGTTGAAAATATAGACTAAAAGAAATTGTCCATACTATAACAGCCAAAGGGTATTTTCTTTCTTTCTTATTTTTTTGTTTGTTTGTTTTTTTATCTTTATTAACTTGAGTATTTCTTATTTACATTTTGATTGTTATTCCCCTTCCCAGTTTCCGGGCCAACATCCTCCTAACCCCTCCCCCTCCCCTTCTTTATGGGTGTTCCCCTTCCCATCCTCCCCCCATTACCACCCTCCCCCCATTACCACCCTCCCCCCAACAATCACGTTCACTGGGGGTTCAGTCTTAGCAGGACCAAGGGCTTCCCCTTCCACTGGTGCTCTTACTAGGCTATTCATTGCTACCTATGAGGTTGGAGTCCAGGGTCAGTCCATGTATAGTCTTTGGGTAGTGGCTTAGTCCCTGGAAGCTCTGGTTGGTTGGCATTGTTGTACATATGGGGTCTCAAGCCCCTTCAAGCTCTTTCAGTCCAAAGGGTATTTTCAACTTGAAACTCTTAATGTATTTTCCCCATGAATCCATGCTTTACCACAATGCTTAGAGACAGTGAGAAAAGCTTACCATGTTCTGAAAGGAGCCAATATGTGATGACAGCCAGCATAAATTCTGTAACAACACAGGACTCAATGGAGACCCAAAGAGAAAGAGAGTACCACTCTGAACCACAGAGTGGAACCCAGAGTGTCTCAGAGAAACAACAGTGGTAACAGGGATGAACTTGAAGCTTCATTCTGCCGTACATACACAAATATTGATTCTAATACTGATGACAATACATGGTAAAAAGCACTATTCCTTCTCATTGCATCAAAAGACTAATGGAGACTCACGGGCATGCCTTATTAGCTCGATGCTTTACTCCATCGTCTACAGACATTCACAATACTGCCACATTTATTTTCTCAGTCTTAAGGATGCCCTTCTGTAAATTCTTCAGCATAGATTTCTTAATGATAAGCAGGCCAGGACGACCAGATCAGCAGTGCTCACTGCCCCTCCAGACGACCATAACTCAGATCCTGACACCTACAACAAGCCGCTCACAACTACCTGTAACACCAGCTCTAGGATATATCCAAGGGCACTCCACTCACAGGTACATGCTCCCACACAGAAACACATGTGTTCACATAAATAAAAATAGAATGCATCTTGAAGAAAAGAAGAAGATGCTTTCCTGTTGCTAAATTAGTTCTCCAAATCAGAACACAACAGCGTAGTCTACAGTTCATAATCCAGTGCTATCAATAACGTCCTTGAACACATTTCCCTTACTAAGGGAGATAACAAGATCCTACCAAGAACCACACATTGGATTATATGTGCCGTGTCTTTTTGTTGTTTTGAAATCTGGAACAATTCCACAGCCTTTCAGTAGAGGTCATCTGTACTGCAGAATGCTCTTCAGTCTGGCCTTGGCAGATGTTTCCTTTCAGTTGGCTTCAGGTTACACAGGCCCAGACAGGGGACACATGAAGTCACAGTGTCCACTTAGAGCCATGTGTCTGGTGGCATAGGAGGCCATCACTGCCGGTATAATGTCTATTAGCATGGGAAAGTGTTACCCAATGTCTCCACTCCATATCTACTGCTTATCCCCTGTGCACCTAATACATAATATATCAAGGAACATTATGAGAATCTGAACGTGAAGCTCCACATATTAATTTACACGTATGTGGAACATCCATTGAGGACTTAACACTGGGACTGTCTTTGCAATAGTGTGTGTGTCTGTCTGTCTGTCTGTCTGTGTTTCTGCCTGTGTGTCTGTATGTGTCTGCGTGTGTGTCTGTGTGTATCTGTGTGTGTGTCTGTGTGTGTGTCTGTGTGTGTCTGTGTGTGTGTCTGTGTGTATGTGTGTGTGTCTGTGTGTGTATGTATGTCTGTGTGTGTTTGTGTGTGTATGTATGTCTGTGTGTGGCTGTGTGTCTGTATATTTGTTTACGTGCTTTTATTTGTGCATGTGTGATGAATGTATGCATAATGAACGTATGTGTTCATATATAAATGTACATGTGAAGGACAGAAGTCTGCATTGGCTGTCTTTCTCTATCACTATCCATCTATCCATCTTACTTTTTGATACAGGGCAACTCACTGAACATGGGGCTCATTGATTGGGCTAGACCCATTGGACAGCAAACCTCCCCTTCAATGCTAGGGTCACAGACACACGCTCTTTATGCGAATATGAATCCAAACTGAGGTCTTCATAGTGTGTGCCAAGTTCATCTCCAACTGAGCCATCTTCCCACCTTACAATGGCTTTAAATTACTTATTTTTACCTATACCCCTCTTTCCTCATTTATCTACTTTTTCCTCTTCTTTTTTTGTTTATTTCATTACCTTCAGGACAGATTCTTGAGATCTTATTTTGTTCAATGTGTTGCTTCTTTCTGTGTTCAAATTTTCCCAGATGTGGCAAGCCGGAAGAGGTTCCAGCTGGCTCCCATCATTCTTTTGACAGAGCTCTATCACTTTTAATGAGAACATCTTTACTTTCTGGTATAGCAATGTATTCCCACTGACCTTTTTCAGTGTTTAAATCAAAATTTATTCAGGTTATAAAAATTCTCCACTTCAAGTAAGCTGAAAGTCATACTTTCGAACATTTTTTATAGATTGGCTTATATTTGTTTTTAAATAAAGGAACTGTCATTTCTGTGATTGCGCATATTTACATAATCTCCCTGTTCTGACAATAAAAATAAAGACCTTCTACATATAAATGTCTGTTTAAAGCATTCAAACCACTAATGATTGACCTTATCATAACTTCTGTATGTTTTGCCGAGCCACAAGGACCATGGCAGCCTAACTCCTCTTTTTCTGTCTTTGGTTCTTTCTCTTTATTTCAGAGAGAAACTGTTATGTTTTGTCTTTGAAGACTAAGTAGATGTCATCATCATGAGGCATCTGCTGAGAAACAGAGTGGGGGAAAGATGCAAACTTTGGGAAGAGACATGAGCTTCAACACAGATTCTACCTCAAAAAACTTACACATACAAGATACAAGAACTTGGACACAGTGTTATCTTCTTTGGTCTTTGTTATACTTACACCATAAATCTTATACTATACTATACTATACCTCATACTATGATATATGCCTCAAAGATTTGTTATGTGGTCTGGAACATCACTTCAAAATCTCCCAACTTAGATCTTGACAAATAATAAATACTCAAGAAATCTACCTTACATTTTTTCCCCTTCTTATCAAAGCATTATGCAGTCTTAATATGATTTAATATGAAGGGAAACCTCCCTTCTCGGAGTCCTGCTCCCTTGAAAGTCTAAACGGAAACTCACAAACCATACTGCTCACTGAAGTCTACCCATTGTAACAGGGTTGCTGATGGTCATGTAGGGGATTGCCAAGTTCATTCTCTGTCACTAACCAAAAACGGAAACACAAGAACAAGCTGCAGGATAAGGGAAATAACAGCTTCCTCCCTTCAGGATGAGGGAGGTCTATGATTGGAAGTCCTATATACAAACATTAGTTTTAGTATTTCATAGGAATTTGGGTCCTTCTTTCTTTCCTACCAGTCCTGTTTAGAAACCAATCCCCATGTCTTCCCACCATTTCTTCTTACAATGTCTTCTGCGAACAAGAAGCCTCCACTTCAGGGAGCCCTCCTCTTTCCTTGGCTACCTATGTCCCTCTAACTCTTTTACCACAACTCCTTTTACTCCCCTTCTAGCTTAGCAGACCAGGATTCCCTGGCATGGAAGAGACGCTTCGAGATTCCACCTTCTCCTCTTCCTTTCTTTCCATGTGATGTGAGAGATCAAAGGCACTTGGCTATCTAAATGTTGAACAGAGCATTCCCCCCGCCCCAGAGAGAATATTCATTGGCTATAAATCCCTGCTTCCTACAAAATCCCACATCAAGCATTTTATATCAAGGAGAAATGTATTCCAAATAGTACTGGCCACAAGACAAGAATCCTGTTATCGCTTCTCCATTTAAAATAGTTCAAAAAGAATTTTAAAGTCCTATGGGTTTCCCAAAAGAGTAAGTGAAATATTAGAATTAGTTAGAAAAGGTGAAACCTATTATTTTCAAATAATAGTGCTATCTACTTAGAAAATCAGCAAAAGTATTCAAATGTAGAATTTAACAAAAGTTAAATAAATTTAACAAAGTTGATGTTCCTGTGCATTAGCAATGATAACCTTGAAAATAAGATGTCGTAATAGTAACAAAGAAGTGTATCTAGAATACATATTTCCCTATGAGAATGTATATAACCTTCATCATATTAAAATTTCAGTATCCTATTGAAGAACATGAAGGAAGGTTGTTGTGAATGGAAAGCTCTCAATGCTTTGACCTTTGAAAGAATGACCTACACAGAATGACCTTTCAGAGAAAAGGTGTCAGGGCTATCCAAATTAATCTTCATGTTCACAGAACCCCATCAAATATCCAAGATGGTATTTTAAAGGTAATGCCTCTAATCCATTCTAATAAATTTTTTTAAAAATTTTATGTCTATGGTTGTTTTGCCTGAATGCATGTCTGTGAACCACATTCATGCCTGTGGAGGCCAACAGAAGGCATCAAATTCCCTGGAACTGGAGTTACAGACAGTTGTTAACTGCCATGCGGGTCCTGGGACCCAACCCTGAGTCCTCTCACTGAGTGCTCCTAACCACTGAGCCATCTCTCCAGTTCCCCATTCTAATATTAATATAGGAAATAGCTAAGGCCACTCTGAAATAGGTCAGCACAAAGCAGAGACTCACCCCACCATCTATGGAGACATATGACAGGGCTACGAAAACAACCTGGTTTCAGAAGCAGGAACGGACACATCACCCACTGGACAAAGCAGTTCTCATGATCAGAACAACACAACACGGAAACAAGAACCTCGTGGAAGTCCGGTGCCATGAGGAAATGGCGGCCTGGAATCTATGATAGGAGACAGGCACGGTGCTCCATCCAGCACTCCACAGGTAGAGACAGGCCAACCGGGACTGCACAGTGAAAGCTACCTTAAAAAAAAAAGTGGGGCTGGAGAGATGGCTTAGCGGTTAAGAGTACCCGACTACTCTTCCAGAGGTCCTGAGTTCAATTCCCAGCAACCACATGGTGGCTCACAACCATCTGTAATGGGATCTGATGCCCTCTTCTTTGTGTCTGAAGACAGCTACAGTGTACTTATATATAATAAATGAATAAATCTTTTTTTTAAAAAAGTGAAAATTGCTGTAGAAAACAAATCACAAGAAGATTAAACATGTGGACCAGTAACTTTAAAAAGATGTTCTGCACATCAGCTAGAGACATGAGCGTGAGGATCCCAAGTACTGAGAAAATGTAGAGTTCTAGAAAAGCCAGAGTAGCTATAAAGTGAAATTTAAAGAAAACCTAGGGCATTTTCACATGGGCATCGAGGAAGACTTCTGAAACAGAACCCTAAAAACAAAAACAAACAAGTCAATGCCTTTGGAATGAAATATTTATAACATAAAAAACGGCAAGAAGTTACCGTGTGTAATATACCACAAAGAAAAAGACTCCTGAAAATCAGTAAGAAATAAATCATGCACCTCGAGTTTTTAAAGGAGAAAAATATAAAGCAGACAATTCCCAATGACTGCCGAGAACATTATGAGATGCTCACACTCTCCATAAACAACAACAACAAAAATATAATGGAATAAAATAATACTGTTAGGGTGTTAAAAAATAATAAGTTCAGATCATTTCGGGGACTTCGTGTTGTAGGAGGCTGGGAGATCTGGCGTGCTTTCCAGGGCACAGGAAATTACCACAGCCATTGTAGAATGCAACGCACCCTCTTTGTCTCTCACGTCTCTTCTGAATCTATGTGACACAGGAATTCTTGCACATTTCTTAAGAGCAGAGGCATAAGGTCACTGGCTACAATGTAATACATGTCTTAAGGACAAGCTATGTGTCCATCCATGGGGGAACAATAAAACACAGTGGACCAATGGCTGGGGTTCAGGAGGACTTGGAAGTTGCTGTCTAAAAGATGGAGGTTCGGTTTGGAAAGATGTAAATTCTGGAGCCACATGTACACACACACACACACACACACACACACACACGGTAAACATGGTAAGATTGGGGTTTTGATTGGTTGGTTGATTGGTTGGTTGGTTGGTTGGTTGGTTGGTTGGGTGGCTGGCTGGTTGGTTGGTTGGTTTTTGTTTTGGGTGTTTTGTTTTGTTTTGTTTTGTTTTGTTTTGTTTTGTTTTGTTTTGTTTTGTTTGAAACAGGGTCTCACTATGTACCTCTGGATGGCCTGCGACTCTGCATATAGACTAGGTTTGCCTAAAGCTCACAGCAATCCACCTGCCTCGGACTCCCAAGTGCTGGAATTAAAGGCAGACGCAGCCACGTTTCCACTTGTATTGTAAGATCTTTACTAAGGCTATTTTACCACCATTTTAAAGAGATTTTTAAAAAAAGAAGTGAGTCCATCCTATAGAATAACTTACAAGCATTAAAAATAGAGAGCTAATTGTAGTTATAGAAACATTAATCTTAAAAGTGGGTTTGAACAATGAACGGAGAGCAGAAGCCCGTTCTGAACGATGCTTGATATTTTACTAGAACACATTTCGAAAGTTGTGTGATCAGCACACTAGCTTGGAAACATATTGCGGCCAGGGACCAGGAATAGAGATTGAAAATAGGGAGACAAAATAACACCAAGAGAAAGGCGTCCCCTGGACCAATAGTGAATGACAACAAAGTGTTATGAACTGAGAAGTTTCCACTTTCAACTGAAAAGAAATTGTCTCCCACCATAATAAAAAAAGAACCCCTCTGAAAGAGTATAAAGTCTACAGTTTATAGTTTGTTATTTCCTTCATTAGAAGTGGAACGGAAAGAATTAAAGTAGATTTTATCCTTGACATTCTGGATCTTTGGTGGATTCTGACAAATGGCGATTTACACTCTGGCTACACACATTGCAAATTCATCCGTGTTTTATGAGCTTTTAAACATCTCCCGTGATCCTTCATTACCACACATTTCTTCTTTCCGCTTTTCTCCTCCATTCCATATGGAGCCGTATTAAGGGGTGGGTCAGACAAGAGTTACCTAGGGTGCAACTATTTAAGAGGTGCGAAAAGTATCACTAGAATTACAGCAAGATGGAAAAATTATTTTTCCTAGCACTCTTATTACAGTAAGTACTTTGTGAGGACAGAAAGAATCTGGTAATAAATTGTACAGGGTGGGGCTGTGTGTGGCCCCTCTCCCAGGGAAATATATGAATAATATGGAAAGGGATTTTTTTAACACTCAAAGACCACAGGACACAGTGCAAAGTTATGTCAGCCGTCCATGGTGACCCTGTATAAAAAGCCTTAACCATCTCAGTGAACAAATACCCAGCTTAATTCACACAATCACAGGGCAACATTCTTGTTCATATTGGCTAATCTTTAAGACTGCAGAAGACTTTAGGGAGGGGAACATAAGCAGTGAGGGACACAATGAGCTGCTTGTTTTTCCTAGATGACGCCTGAACAAACGTGAAATGTGTGTGCTAATGTTCGAGACTGACCCCCACCAGGACGTCCCCTGCTCCTATCTGGTTCTGCCTCCCAGTAAGAAAAGACAACATTTCAGAAGTCGCTTCATTTTCCAGTGTTGAAACCTGTGACTTCCTGTGGCGGGTGTTTCCTGACCAGCTCTGCCCTTCCTCTGATCATCCAACCTGAGTGGGTTGGAAGGGGTAGAAATGGTGGATAAGGGTCACTGTGGTTTCCATCTGCTAAGGGAACCAAGCTGCCGGCTGGCCATGACAAAATCCAGAAGTCTGTGCGTCACCCTTTAAAAGGGTAGTTCGGAGAAGGGAGAGACCAGCACTGGATCTGAGGGGCTGAAGGGAGTTTTTAAAACCAGGTGTCATGTAGCTCAAGATGACCTGAAACTCACTAAGTGACCAAGCATGATCTTGAACTTCTGATGGGCATCCGTCCACTCTCTCAATTCCCAGAATTGCGGATGTGCGCCATCATGCCTGACTCACTGGCGCCTTTTTAAAAATCTTAATTACTAAGGAAAGGAAGGGGAGACTCTAAATCCGGAAGGCGCTTTGGGAATATCAGGAGATTGTCTCCCTGAGGAGGTATCTATGGGCTGTCTGGCAACCCATAACTCTCTAACCGCTGCTCTCTACTCAATACGTTGACTCCACTTAAACTGAAGTCTAAAGTAGGCATCCAAAAGCGTGCTCTCTCCTCGCTATAGAACAAATGGGTTCCCAACTGTATTTTCACACGTGGATTAGCGGTTTTCTTAATATACCAATTTTTTTTTCACTTTCTCGACCTATTAAGCTGTTTAATAAGCTGTGTTGTGCATTAAACAGTTTGTAACGCTCTGCTCATTAACTCTCTGGAAGTACTTAAAAAGCTGAAACACAAAGGAAAAAATAAATCTGGTCTGATAGCACACCTCAGTTTTATTCTCTGCTGAACAAAGTTGAGTGGCGGGCACCTCGGCAGGTACGGGAAACACCTCAAGGTGCTCTGCTTGCTGCCACTAGAGTCTAATAGTAGTGTGGTTTCCTAGAAGGAGGGGTGAGCTAAGTCTGAGCTAAGATGCCGAAAAAAACCACCATCCATCTCAAAGACCATTGGCACATGGTTCCAAAGGTCCTTACAGCTTTTGGGTTTCATCTGTTCATGGCTACTTAATCGATACCAGTTTCTTGAAAAGCCATAACGGGTCCTACTGTTTTTCAGGACATGGAAGCACTAAACTAAATATTCTTCACACATTATTTTCTCACCCCTTCTCAAGAGCCCTCTTTTATCCTCTGGATTCAGAGTAGAAACCGTGGCACACCTTCCCTAAGGTCGAAAGGGCAGATGGAACTCAGCCCAGACCTTCGGGAAGAGAAGTCTGTCTTCGCTTTGCTCACCCTGAAGTGTGCCCCTAATTATATGCAGTACTCATCCCAAGCTGTCCCTGTAACCCATCTGCTGCCAGGTTTTAGTGGTAAAGTTCCCCACGGTGCAACCACTTACCTCTTCCCCGTGAAACAGCATGGCCTACTTAGAAGGGGTTCCTTTTCATCAGCTTGGAAGGACCCAGCCAGCCTGGAGGAGGAGCTATTCCCAAGGTGGTGGGAAGCAAAATGACAGACAGCAGCAGGGCACGTGCTTCTGCAACTTTCCCAGCGGAGCTGAGACAGGTTCTCATAATTTACATGCTCCATTTGAAATCTAGATGCTGAAGCACCAGAATTATACATCTGTTTCCTTGACTTTTTAACCAAAGAGTGCTAGTTTATTGCTGAGCTTAAGGATAAAAGAAGCAAGAAATGAAAGTTGGGTCGAGTTTTTTTTTTAAGTTTCCTCCTCACTAAGTACAATCAGATGTTGGACCCTCAGCCTGACACGGAGTAGATGCTCAGTTTATCAGCTCGTTTTTTTTGTTTTTTTTGTTTGTTTGTTTGTTTTTTTGAGGCAACGCTTTTCATCACAAGAGAAAAAGGAAAGGCCCTATACAAATAGCTTCAGTTAAATGCATCAAACAGCTCCAATATTGTGGTGCCAGAAAAAATAAATAAATAAAACGGGAAAGATATCTAAACTGATTTATGAGGTTCTGTGGGGAAACACTGTCCTTTCATCTCTGGATATACAGTTTATCTTTGACCCCAGAGTACTCTCTGGAATTCTGGGCAAAGGGCACCTACTCAGAAATAATCTATCCAAGACCCCAGGAGCTCTATCATGAGCCAAAGATCAAACGCCTTTTATGTTCCTTTTGGTCCAAGATGAAGACTGTGGACCTATTATATTTTAATATGCAAATAAAGAATCTATCGGGGGAATCTGCTGCCTCAGCAAACACTTTCATCCAGAAGAGCAGTGTCCGTGTCTCTGCCAAGCATCAGAAAGATGGAGATATGCAATGGGACTGCTCTGAGGGCAAATGTAGGCTTCGTTGGTTTGACTTGTCTTTCCTAAAGAAAACATCAGAGTACTCTTATCCTATCTCCATCCTTGACTCCAAAACTATGTGTGTCTTCCTAGTTGTGCTAGAAGAATCTTTCCACACCTTCTCCCACACTCTCTCCTTTGGACAAGTATATCTTTTCTTCTAGGCCAGACCTAAAAGGCCTAGGTCTTCCAGGTCTTACATATAGGCTGAAGATACAACACCCAAGGTTCCTCCAGGCCTCTCCTCTGAAAGATCAACCCACAAACGCACTAGATGCACATGGCTGCTGTGTGTTTAGTTGGTTGGTTTGGTTTGGGGTTGGTTGGTTGGTTGGTTGGTTGGTTGGTTTTTGTTTTATTTTGTTTTCAGGAAATGTAAGAAGCTACTGGGACATCTGGATAAAGTTACCATGTACATTGTGATGGGCAGCAAACGGAGATCGACCTAGCATGAGAGAACCTTCTGGTCTCCAGTATCCTTGCCTCTGTCTTGTTAATAGCCTGACTAATCAATATTTACAATCATGGCAAGAGCAAGAGTTCAGTATTCTTGGGGATAAACACTATTAAGTATGATACTCAGATAGAATCTGGTCTGCAATGTGAGAGAGAAAGAGGGGGAGAGAGAGAGAGAGAAAGAGAGAGAGAGAGAGAGAGAGAGAGAGAGAGAGAGAGAGAGAGATATGGAGGACCAAAACAAAGAAGATATGGCAGGTGAACAGGAATCCTGGAGAGACTATCCAACTGTTCCTGGGTCTTAGATGTTTATCTGTCTTTTTAAAGATTCATTTACAAAATCTTCTGTGATTTACAGGAAACTAATATATTCTAAAAATCCTCATTTTTTATTAAACTTGGGAAGTCTAGGGTGCTATAAACAAAGCTTAATGGTCCATTCTGATTGGAGTGTAGAAGACTAGATAAACACAGACAGTAATGGTCTAGCACATGAGCCTGCAGACAAGAGCCAGGGTTCATTTAGGAACTGGCCTAATGGCCTTTGTATACATTCTGTCAAAGACTCTAGCTATGGTCTGTGTCCTCAAACTTAGATAAAAATGTAGTGGGCTAATTTATTTGTTGGAGAAAATTTCACAACAGCATGGCATTTAGGGCATAGTGCAGTATCATCAGCTGCCTTTAGCCAAATTTATAATGGAACCCCAGAACAAAAAGCAGAGCATGTGCAGTTTAGTGCAAAAAGGATCATAGATGTTCTTAAAGTTGTGGACAAGGCACTATGTGTAGACAATGTAACTGTAGGTATTTAAAAGCTTAGGGATATTAAAGAAAAGATATACACTGGAATGGGACAATAGAAAGGTATCTAGATCTCAAGACCCCATCTGTCAGAGTTTCCAAGGTATAAAAATGCAAACTCAAATTGAGCGCCTGAAAGAATAGAGCTTTCAGAGCATCCTACTCTAACAGGGCAACTTAAAGAAGTTTCTTTCCCCTGGTTAATCTGCATAGGCACTCAAAGGATGCTGTAATACTGGTCCAAAAGGTCCCAGATACATCTTAAGACTGCAATGTGGGGAAAGGAGCTGCCCTCTCAGAGGCAAGGGGGAAGGAGAAGGAACTCTACAAGAGGGAGCAGAAATGGTAGCAACATCAAGGAGATAGATAGATAGATAGATAGATAGATAGATAGATAGATAGATAGATAGATAGATAGATAGATAGACAGACAGACAGACAGACAGACAGACAGACAGACAGACTGCAATAGAAGTGGGCATCATCACATGGTTTGAGTCTTGTAGGGATGTAAAATGTAAGAGTGGTACAGTCCAAAAGGTTTATAACAACATTCCAGAAAAACACTGAGAAGTGAGGCAAGGTTGAGGTCACTGTGTGATACTTTGGGATGAAGCCTAAGTTTCAATAGCAACATGGGCTGTTGGAGATGACAGCCGGGTATCAGCCAAAAAGGACACTCACTACAGGCACCAACCAGAGCCAAACCACAGGAGAAACCACATATGCCCTAAATGCCAGGGAAATAAGGCTAGGGCTACCCAAGACTATCCAAGTTCTCATCACTACACTACCTGCCCTGGATACTAGACATGCTGTTTGGCGGTATGTTTGTCCTGCTGCACTTTTGTGTGGCTTTAGTCTGCTTTGAGATGTTTATTCAACACCATAGAATATTGGAAGCACACAACTTCCCTTTGTATTTTACGGGGTCTCAACAGCTAAGGGTTTTCCTTCGGTAGCAGGAAAGGCTTCGACTCCTGAATGGTGTCATATAAGACTGAAGAGCAGTGGTTCTTAACCTTCCTAGTGTTGCAACACTTTAGTACATATTCCTTGTGTTGTGGTGACCCCCAAACATTAAATTATTTCCGTTGCTACTTAACAACTGTAGTTTTTTATTACTGCATGAGTCAGTCATAATGTAAATATCTGATATTTCCAACGGTCTTAGGCCACCCCTGTGAAAGGGTTGGTTGATCCCCAAAGAGGTTGTGACTCACAGATTGAGAACTGAGGCTATACAGACCTTAGAAATTGCACTAAAGACACTTTGAAATCTGAGCCAGCCTGTAGAAGACAAGAGTGGAATGCTATGGTTTGGTTCTAAAATGTCCCCCATTTTACATGTCCATCGTGTGCTTGGACACTTGACCCCCAACTGGTGACACTTTTTTCTGAGGCTGTGGAAATGTTAGGAGACCCAGCAAGAAGAACTAGGTCACTGAGGGCAGACCCTTTCTACTCCTGGCTGTTTCCTGTCACGCCATCAGCTTTCTTGGTCAGCACTGTGTAAGAAGCCAGAGTTATACTCTCCCACATCTCCTGACCCACATATGTCATCACACCTTCCCCACCATAATCAACTGAAATCCCCCGAAACCATGTGCCATAATAAACCTTCCCTCCCTTAGGTTGCTTCTGTGCATTTTGTCCCAGCCCTGAAGCAAAGTGGCTGATATAGGTAGTATGAAATTTTAAATTATTTTATCTTTATGACTAATGCTATTCAGTACTTTGCTATCCTTTGTATTTTACAATTAAATTTATTTTAATTGTTTCTAAAAACCATAAAAAGTAAAGAACTGGTAATAATAGAAATGGAGTTCAGTATTAAGCTTATTTATGATATAGGATGAGAAACAATTTAACTAGGCATTAGACATATTACATTGACTGACATTAGCCAATGGTAGTAAATAACAGTTTATCAAATATTGACTATCTCCTCCTTCGCCTTTCCCACATCCTCTAGAGACTTATCCTCTACTCCTCCCTCGACCCTGACCCCTACCCACACCCCTGACCAAGAATTTAGACTTGGCCATGACTTGCTTTAGACAAGAACTTGAAAAATAGCTCCTAATATCATCAAACAGAACTTGTCATCGTGACCCTCAGTTCTACTTCTGACTCTGCTGTTAAGTTTGGCAACCTTGACGGTGTTATTTGAAGCACAAAACACATCCAAAGGCCCTTCTGGTTCTGATACTGCGTAAGTGTTTATACAGTGTATGTGACATCATGAGAGAGAATGTCACACTGGACTAAGGAAAGTTACACAGCATGCAGTGTAACACGGAAACACTTTGAGTTATAACTGAGCTATCTGACCTCCTGGGTTACTTTAGAATAAGCCAATTTTCCTCCTCTACCTTACAGCAAGCATGCTTCCTGAGCTTCAATACTGAGACAGCTCCTTCCTCAGCTCTTGAGGTTGGCCTGGTGTTGCTATGTATTTTAATGCTAAATACTGACCCCTGGATCTGGTTGCCACCATCAAGGAAATCCTTACCTACACCAAGTGATTCTATGTAACCTTGTTCTCTAAGCCTGTGATTGGGCAATAGATAGAGGTAGATGGGTTTTCAGATACCCAACTGGGGATTGAAGGAAGGAGAGAGGAGACCAAGGGAGGAGGATGCCAAGAAGAGAAGAAATGGACCATGAGCATGTGACCAGGAGAAACAGCAAGTAACAAGGGACATACGGCTAGGATATAAGCTAGAATAACTCCAAAACCTGCCCAATCTAAGTTTACAGATTGTAAATAAAATACCTGGATTGTGTGTCTTTCATAAGATATAGTAACCTGAGTGAATGTGTATTTTTGACATGAATTTCTAATTCAATTTATACTCCGCTCTGAGAAAGAACCAAGGCCAATGACTAAACTGTCTCCCCTTTTTTCCTCTTGGCATCCTATCTACCTCCCAAGAAAACCTGGCTCTCAGCCTCCTTCCTTTTCCGATGTGATCAGACAATTTCTCCTGCTAATATTACAATAATGGCCTGCGATGAGCATCAGGGCTCTGATTCCTTTGACTTGTTAAAACACTCATTTAGTTTTTGTTGGGCATAGGAGCTGATATGTTCTTCCTTCTCATCTTGACAGTCTTGTCTTGAGCATGACAGCAAACTGCCCCTGGACCAGTCATGGACATCCAACTCGAACATCTAAGGAGTAAGGGGGATATGTAGGGGACAGAGGCAGTGGAGACCTGAGGTAATATGTATTTTTGACATGAACATGGCCACGCCAAGGACTCCAAGGCCTTGGAACCACGGACAATTGACAAACCTGGACCAATCGGGATTACAAAGCTATCTTTGGGGGATCCTAGTGCAAGAGAGTGATCACTGTGTCCAAAACTGCCAGCTGCAGCATCCTTCTCCTGGGTATTTATAGCCTGAGGCTACAGTCACCTCCTACTGAAGCTAGCCTACCTGTCCCCTGTGCTGTACATAATAAACATTCTGACATTCCAGCTTGTGGACTGTAGCATGGCCCCCTCATTAAAGCACACACCCCCTACCTGATTCCAGCTTTTCTGTATGTATAACTGTTTGTCTGTCATTTTTTCCATGCCCTTGCTGCCCCTAGTCAGAATTTCAGGACCCAAACCATGCAAATTGTGACAGGATTTCATTCACTGTAGACTGAGGCATATGTGAATTAGAGACTTATCAGAATCAACTGGAGATGTCTCCAGAAACATCATGTCTCAACTCCCCAAGCTGTTGTATCAGAATTTCCAGAAGTTAGTCCCAAGAAGAACCTTGAGAGGATTCCTAGGCAAAACTGATGACCTACAGTTCTTGATGACAGGTCAACTTCTCTCCCAGAGCAGGAGTTGCAACCCAGTATGCATCTATAGTAAGTCACTTTGGTTGGCCCATCCATTCCCCTTTTGGAAAGTACTGAGGTCAGATTTTCTTTATAACTTCTACCAATACATTCACATCCTGTTCTGTAGCCCTAAGAAATGAGAAGTTCATTCTGTTCTCAGGGGAAGTCTTCAGTCATAATCAGAACACTATTATGTTCTTTTGCCAGAAGATGTTCTATGCCTTTGCCATTTGCATAGTTCTCCTCAGGGTTGGTTCAGCTTGTTAGTGTCCCATTTCAAATGTTCTTTCAGCACATGATACAGTCTCCGATAATATATAGTCTGCCCAGGACAGGCATGGTTGACTTTTTCTAAGGATGCTGACTCCATACAAAAGCTAGAGGCAGAAGTTCAGGAATCCATCAGAGAGAAGGAGAAAAAAATTAAGGATAAGTTTGACCTCAGTGCTTCCACAAATAAACAAGCTTGAAAGGAAGAACATTGCTTGAGCCAAGATATGCCCTTCCTGGGAGCTGGCCTCAGTTCTTCTTACATTCATCACAGGACAGAATAGGAATGACTCTAGAGAAGCTCTTTAGTCTGCCTTCAGAATACCTAGCTGGAGGCACACCTCCCCATTCTGCACAGGACACGAAATGGGAGCCCTACTGAGATAGACCCTTTGCTACACAGAGGCAGAAGGAAAGCCACAAGATCCCAGGTTCTTCTAGGGCAAAGAAAAGACTCAACCTTGACCACAGACAGGTCCCTATGAATGATCTTCTTGGCCTGAGGCTCACATTTGCCCTCCATAACAAAGGCCACCAGTCCGCACCAGGCTTACAATGCTTCCTGATATTGTCTTCCACCTTTGAGTCAAGGTTGTCAGCGGTGGTAAACATAAAGGCTATCTTCTAAATACAGATGAGACGCTGTAGGGTGCTTTCCTCAGATCAGTGCCACCACACAGCGAAGGCGGCTCCGATGACTTCACGTTCCATGGTCAGATGAATTGAGTTCTTCCCAGATGAGAGAAGAACAGCTTTCAATAGGTTGAGAAGCCACCATGAGGTAAAGGTGGCCTATGGTATAGTTTAGCACTGGGAGTGGAATGCCAACCAGGCTGCCTGGCAAGTTTGGCCCTCACTGATGCAAACCCAGGTATTGTGACACTAACAGCCTACAGGGACTACACACAGTCGTGTGTTCTACTTCCTCTGAGGCAGCTGTGCATGACGGCCCAGTAACCAACCTTCTCAGTTTGCTTGCCCCACCCCAAACATTCCACAAAGAACCTTTCAATCCAGACAAGGTCAACTGTTCTAGACTCAAGGAATAGAAACTTGGCAAATTATCTTACTCTTGAAAGCTCCCCATAATTCTTGTTATGCCTTCAAAATGGAACCTGGTAGGCTATGAGCTGTCAGCTAACTCATTGCCCCAAGATGTTCAAATACATTAGTGTGTGCTCACATGTACATTCCTTTTGGTTCTTTTTTTTTTTTTTTTTTTTTTCGGAGCTGGGGACCGAACCCAGGGCCTTGCGCTTCCTAGGCAAGCACATGTACATTCCTAAGTAGCATGCTGACATGGAAAGCCCTCAGAATAAAAATCAAGGAACCCGAAACATTGAGCAATTCATAACTCCTTGAAGGGTCACAGTGTTCTCATCTTTGCAATGAAAAATTGTATTGAAATTAGCCTAAGGACCTCTACATATTGAAGCCAACAGTCTAAGTTCACATTAAAACAGCTTATAAGCATTGTTTTGACTAGATTTTTGTTTTGGGGGTACTTGGGGGGAGTTGGGGGTTTTTTGGTGTTTTTGTTTGCTTATTTGTTTTGGGTTTTTTGGTCAACTTGACACAAGCTAGAGTCATTTGGGAAGAGAGGAAAAAATGACTCCCACTAGACTGGCCTGTGGAAAGACCTGGGGGACATTTTCTTGGATGATTATTGAGGTGAGAAGGCCCAGCCTGTGTGGATAGTGCCACCCCTGGGCTGGTGGTCCAGAGTTGTATAAGGAAGAAGTCTGAGCAAGCCATGAGGAGCAAGCCGGTAGGCAGCACTCCTCCATAGCATCTGGCTCCAGGCTCCTGCCTTGAGTTCCTACCCTGACTTCCCTCAGTGATGCAGCGTGAGCTGAAAGTTGTAAGCTGAAATAAACACTTTCCTCCCCAAGTTGCTTTTAGTGATAATATTTTATCACAGCAGAACCGCTAAGACAGGCACTAATGTGGAGTGTTCGTCCAGACAGGCCAGCCCATGAGGAAAGACAAGGTACAGAGCTTAACTCAATGCATGCTCCCATTCAGGTCACATAGGAAGACAAGGCAGGAAAATCTAGAAAAATAGACCCCGTGTGTTTAATACAAAGCGGTTCCACCTTCATGCAATGTATTTTATAATAAACACACATTTGTTCTAATATTTAAAATTTAGATGATATGAGAAACAGTTCTGTGGTAATAAGGCTGATCCCCGCCTCCCCCAATACTTATCTCTTAAAGCCAGATACATCTCCTGGTAAAGTCGTTGGCAGTCTGTGAAAAGGAAACAGTTGAGGGGAAGATCTTGGATCGGCAGTGGGCAGAGGAGTTTAATTATTGATCAGATACTTAGAAAGGATTTTAGCACAGACGGCAGGAATTAACTGAACCCATTAGATCACGGTCTTAGATTTGAATGAAGGGTGTGCGGCATCAGAGGACAGTCGGTTGTAGAAACAGAAGGCAAAGGGATGCACACAGAGAAAATAATGAAACTTCAGATCAAAAAAGATGCAGAGGCATCAGTGGGGACCACAAGAAAGGTGGGTGTGGTCAATTGAATTCTCTTTATTATTATTTGGCTGCTTATAATCAGGACTTATGACAGTGGCTTATAGTGTAAACGGTAACTTATCTCTTACAGAACATGAATGTGGAATGAGGAACACAGCCCAGATCTGGCTCTGCAGACCCTCAACCTATACAGGCATTCAGCATCCTTTGGCTTTTCCACCAGATTTTTAAAACCATAGCTGTCACTGTCCAGGTAAAAGGATGTTGGCAGAGGTCCAAATTCCGGAAAGAAATAGAGAAGTAAAACACCCAAGGGTGTTCATCCTCTCTGTTTAGGTCTTTGTAGAGAGCCTTTCCTGAAGTCCCATGAGCAATTGGCCACCTGCACCTCAGCGGCCACACCTTGAGGCAAATGCAAACTAACCTAGGAGCCGTTGCCTTTCACCTGGGCACATAGCCAGTCTAAAAGCTGTTACCTACAGACAAGAAGAGGCAAGGAGGGGTTGGGGATTTAGCTCAGCGGTAGAGCACTTGCCTAGCAAGTGCAAGGCCCTGGGTTCGGTCCCCAGCTCGGGGGGAAAAAAAGAAAAAAAGAAAAAAAGAAAAAAAAAAAAGAAAAGGCAAGGAGCAGTTTCTGGTACTCACCCTGAATGAGGCACTCAGCAACTAAGGGAACAGTAAGGAAGCAAAGTGGTCAAATGTCAGTTGAGCCACCTTTCCTTATCCAGGCTGAGTCTGGTGCCTGGGAGACCTGCTGAAGGCTGATATGTCCCATTCCCTGTTCTAGTGTTAGAATTGAAATAAATTCTGTATGGTGTTTGTTTAATGACTGGAGTTAACTTCTGACTTCTTTCTACTTAAAAGAAACAAAATCAGCCATCATGGTGACATACATCATTAATCCCAGCTCTTGGGAGGAAGGAGGTAGACAGACTCTGTAAATTCAATGCCAATCTTGTTTACAGAATGAATTTCAGGATAGCTAGAACTGTTACACACACACACACACACACACACACACACACACACACACACCACACACACAAAACATTGTCTCAAAAAACAAACCAACAACAACAAAAAAAAGTCACACATAAACCCAATTTGGAGCATATAGCTGGTACAAAAAAAGGTTCTTATTAAATACTCATTAGACTGGGGATTCGAGAGATGGCTCAGCAATTAGGAGCACTGGCTGCTCTTCAAGAGGACCAGGCATTGGATTCCCAGCATCCACGTGATAGCTAACAGCTGTTACTTCAGTTCCAGGGGATCAGGTGCCCTCTCCTGGCCTCTCTGGGCACTATACACACATTGTACACAGGCATCCATACAGGCAAAACATACATGCACATAAAATTTAAAAATGTCTTTTAAACATATTCATTAAACCAGGCTGAATTTTATGGGAGCTCACACAGCTCTGTCACTTATCCACAACTACTCTCTGCCTGCCTTGAGCCTTCCACCTGTACCTCAGGCCACTGTGCTGAGGGCTCGGAGCTGTTTTCCACTAGGACTTTGCAAATACAAAACCGTAATTAGCAGCGGGCTTTTAATGCCTTCTGGTATGTGGATCCCCAGTGGCTTTAGTGTAGGGGTTCAAGTACCACTGTGGGTAGGAAGATGGCTTCCCCGGTAAAGGCAAAGAGAGAAGATTCTCCTCCCCAAGAAGCTTGAAAAATAGTAGCCTGGTATGTGTAACAATGAACCACAAGAGATCTTGTCTCAAAGAAGGTAGGAGAGGACTGACCGGCACCTGAAGACACCCTAGGTTGTCTCTCTGTGTCCTTTGACCTCTCACATACACTATGGTATTCATATTCACATGTAAACATGCAAGCGCACATGTATGCATGCATGCACACACACATACACACACACTAACACACACACACATGCACTTTAATAAATAGTTTGTCTTCTATTGGTTATAGTCATAGTCACCATCCTTGAATATCATGGCAATCCCCTATATGAAACGCCTGAACCTACAAGTCTCCTGTTTAAAGCCCTGGTCATATAATAAAGTGTGCAGGGGAAATTGAAAGAAGGCTGAACCCTGCCCAAGTAATACTGAAATAACAGTAAATAATCATGGACTGTTGTCAGGTGACTTGCAGAGGAAAGCGGTTGCCTGTGTTTAGAGATCATGTGGAAAGAAACATAATCGATATGAGACACTAAACTTTCTGGCAACACATGTTCGCTTGAGGATCGATGTGTACATGCGTACACACAAGCCACAGGAAACTTCCTGTATCAATCCTCGTGAGCTATCCACCTTGTTTTTGGAGATAGGATCTCTCACTAGGACCTGAAACTTGCCAATTTGGCTAGGCTGGCCGGCCAGTATATTCCTGGGATCTGCCCATGTCCAGCTCCCCCAGTGCTGGGATCAGAAGCACCAACTATAACACTTGTCATGGACGCTGGAGATTCAGCTCAGGTCCTCGCGCCTGTATGGCAAGGGCTCCATCAATGAAGCTCTCTCACCAGACCCCAGACTGGACATCTTTGTTATCCATGTCTTAACTGGTGATTCCTCTTATAGCCCAATGGTGTCCAGCTTATAGAGTGTGCTTAATAAATATTGACGGGGCTCAGTGACAGCAGTGTAAACACACTGTTTGCAGCAGTCTGTAAAGAATCAGATTTACAGACTTGACTAAACTGGAAAGACAACCAAAGCTCAACTTTACTAAACTTGAATAGAGTCATGTTTTACCTTAATAAATATCAATTAGATCTATATTAACTTAAGCCATAATAAATCTGGTTTTTTTTTCAGTCAAAACTGATCAGCTATTAAGTTTTCTAAGCCAAGGGAACCATTTTCAGAACTTGGTGTCTATTGTATTAAAAATACTTTAATCAACCCTAAGAATTCATAGATAAAATTAATTTTACACTAAAGCACATATGTATGTCCCATACTACTAAACCCCAAAGAATATCTCAATAGAAAAATTAGCAACTGTAATAAGGCACTTGCCTGCCTAGGTACATAGGGAGGGGAGTATTATTCAGTTATGCATACCTGAAGCAGCGGTGCGATGTTCTTATCCACAGTGACGCTTGACTTCCAACGGTTTCTTCATGCCCTCTTCCAAACCATAGGAGTAAATTTTATGATAAAAGTACCTAAAACTACTCTCAGCAAACTTCTGATAGGCAGTCGAGTAGTATGAGCCATGATTCCTGTACATTAGCAACTTTCAGTCTTTCATCCTATTTTGCATGCCTTCCTTCTCTACCCACTGAACTGACCTGTCCAGTCGCTATTTGTATATATTTGATATAGTCCTAGATTCCACACATGAGTAAGATCTATGTGAGAGTATGTTAATTTGCTTGATTATATATAAGCATTTCAAAACATTGTTTATCATATATATGTGTGATATATATCTCATATATGATATACATATCATATATATATATATCACGAAAGAGCACTCTATTTAAAGACAATTTTTTAATCTATTCTCAAAAACTCTAAAGATTTCTGAGCAACTAATCCTCCTCGTGGACGGTTGTCATAAAATTATGAATTACCAGAACTGGAAAGAGTTCTTATTCAATAAACTCTTTTTGTGTTTAAACAACAACAACAAAAAAGTCTTACTCTCTAACCCAAGCCGCCCAAAAACTCATGACAATTCTCTGTGCTGCTCATATGCCAGGCCGTGTGGTAGGACTCCGGCTGGAGCAGCCTCTGCTTGTCAGTGCAGTCCAATATACAGTGCGGGTGTCCCCTCACCTTGTTCCTCAATAAAGACCTCCAGATATGCTTTCATGCACAGACAAGCCAAACCTGAAGGCGGCCATCTTTTCGTTGTGTCTGCTGACCCCTCCATGTCCCCTTCTTAGCCAATCTAGTTTCTTCTAGAGACTCCAAGGGAACTTAGCTCCCCGACTCAAGATGACAACATTTCCTCTACATGAAATAAGCCTTCTCCCTTGAGATAGCTCTGCTCAAGGCCACATCTGCAACATCCTGAAGCTCATGTTTAGACAAAACTTAGAAGTCCTTTCACCACCCTCTTTGCCAAGCCCATCAATAACTACATTTACCACGCAATGCTCAGAGCTTGTTACAGACGTCCATATCTGATCTGATGCAAGGAGAGGGGTTGTAGCTAGCATTTCCTTTGATCTCAGTGTTCTAAATGGAATCCAAGTTTGCCTTAGCAATTGCTTATAATCTTGACTTATTCTAGTTCCCTTTGGGGCTTTGCAGTCCCCCATGACTACTGAGATCAGCTTCGCAGAAAACAAACATGAAGTTAACTCTCTTTCAACAAATTGCTTCATAACTGGGGGAAAGTTGTTTTTAATATCTGACTTAAGATTTGCCCTGCGGGCTGGAGGTAGTGATTGATGCCTTTAACCCCAGCCCTTGGAAGGCAGAGGCAGGTGGATCTCTTTTGAATTTGAGGCCAGTCTGGTTTGCATAGTGAGTTCCAGGCCAGCCAGACCTACAGAGTGAGAACCTGTCTCAACAATAACAAAACAAAACCCACAAACAAAACAAAAACTTGCCCTGTGATGGAGAGTTTTACGTTAGTCAAACCAACCCCACACTAGCAGCCAAACCTCCCAACAATACTATCCTCGAGTTAGAGAGGCAATGTTTACCCTTTCGCCTGCCTACTAGAATATAGAGGAAGACAAGAGGATCTGGGAGCAGGAAACAAAAGACCTTTCCTGAAATTAATATTAATAAATCATTCGAAGGTTTGGAAGCTAGCTATTCAAACAGCTACAGAACTCCATGGCTTCATTGCTATCAATTCTGGAACCCTTCACTTTGAAAGACTTTGCATGCCTTACTAGGCTGGGCTCTCGCTTGCCCGTGCCATCTTCTTGGTACCGTGGTAATAGGTGTATCAAGGAGTAAATGCATTAGTTTGGTGCCACAGCTTTACGAAATCTCAGGTACCGTCTTCTGATAATATCCTATGTAAGCATGCTACTTAATAACATCAAGCAGTGACCACGTGGTTGTCTGATACCTCGGTGCTTCTTGCCAGCATGCTGGCTTAAGTGTGCTCGTTCTAACTAGAATAGACGAGGTCATCCCTCCCATTCTCTTCGTTACTCTACATGTACCTGCCACCCAGTTAGCAAATCTGAAGTGACCCCTTTCCCTGGCTTATCTTCAGTAATGACTTAAATGTTGATTGCAGCCCTTAAATGTAGATATAGACGGTCTCTAGATTGACTGCAAAAACAAAGAAGATAATGAGCACGTGCATATTAAGTGAGAGGTTTGAAGGAGAATAACTTAGCAGATTGGTGGGTCTTTGGTGTTTGGGGACCTCTTCCCACTCCTCTCCTTCCTGTCAAGAGCCAACCTGTATGCACAGACTACAGACTGTCCATCTGCTCACAGGCTGTGCAGATGTGGTGAGCAAGGTGTTTCTGGGTAGGTGGTCTGTGTTACTAGAGAATTCAGCACTAGGAAGTCTCTACCCTGCTAGCTCTGTCCTCCAAGGTGATGATAATCGGTGACAAAGTAGATAAGAGTCGTCTCATCCCCAAGTGCCAGACCCGCTCTTTGTCTCATGTATTAACTGGGGTGGGCGTGCTTTCCACCCAGGTCTGAAACAAGGGGTTCATTTTCAGGCTCATCGAATACCATAACTAACGGGCTTAGCTCCCCAACTCAGGATGCCGGTTAAAGGATTCCCACAGCCAGCAACATTGTTCCTTTCCAGTCAGATGCTAGCGATACTAAATGCAAATGTGCCCCCTCTAAACTGGAAGGCTCTAAACGCACCACGCAGTTACTGCTAGTGCACAGTTACCACAACGCCTCGCCAACCCATTTCCAGGTGTCTCTGTCTAGCATGTTCTAAATGTGTTTGAACAAAACCAGTTGGAAGCCAAAAGAACGAAGCAGGAGAAACATGATAAAGAGCTTAATATAATCATAAAAATGAATATCAGTAGGCACCACTGGCCCGAGTTTATATAATGCAGAGTCCAGCCATTTCAGAAGTTATGAACTCCATGGACTGGGCTCCAGCTTTGGAAATTAACTGCAGCACTAAACCAAGAATAGAAAGAAAGAAGTTGATCCAAACTTCATGCAATCTGGTGGGCTGTCATAATTCTTGTCTCAATTGAAAGCACGGCCTTGACGTTAAGTGATGTCTTTATTGTTCTACAGGGAATTGCGGATTCTCATTTCTTCATCTTGACCTTCAGCCATTTCTTTTCCCTTTAGCACCTCAGAGACTCTGCTTCAGGACTTCTGGAACATTTCTTAATACAAGTTGCAGCCTTTCCTTACACAATTGGAATTTAGTTTTTAGGTTCAAATGACTGATAACACACTCGGACACACACCGAAAAGCATGTAACAGATATTGGAGCCCCTGCAGGTGAGGACAATACTGAATGGACACACTGCACATGCAGAGGGGGGTACAGTGTGGGAGGGACGTCTAACTGGGAAAATCCAGTTTGCAAAGAAAGAAGTAGGTAGGTAGGTTGGTGGCACTGATAACCCCGTGGTTGAAGAGAGAGGGATGTCTATAACCAAACAAGTGACAAGGAGCGTTTCAGGGACATATGTGCACACTGCCGTGGCTTAGGTATGGTCCGAGTGTGTCTGTCAAAGCATCACAGGGCAGAAACATGCCCCCCCCAGTGTGATGGCATTAAGCTGGTGGGAATGTCAAGAAGAGGAACCCCAGGGAGTGAGTTAGAGCATCAGCGACATCAACCTCAGAAGAGATTAATGCAGCTCATGTGGTCTTTGCCTAGATCTTAACCTACTCAAGCCACCAAGGGGTTAGCAGAAAGGGAAATTTCTTCTCAATATTGATGTATATAAAATTGTTTATGCTAACAATATTATCATTGCGTTAGTATCCACCATCCACAACACGTTGCACTAAATGTGCAGTAATACAATGGAACTGTAATCTCTTGCTACTGAAAGCCTGGGCTGAGGCCAGTAGCATCAACATCTGGGAACTCGTTAAAAAACCGTAGGCCCACCCAGACCAGTGGGAGCAGAGTCTGCATTTTACCAAGGGTCCAGGGAATTCAATTGTCCATTAAAGTTTGAGAAACACTGTTGTCAGCTTTTGAAAACTGCAAATAGAGCACACACACACAAAAAAAAAATAGCACTTGATCAGTTGACATGGAAAGAAAGCAACTCATTAAAACCGCACGATTGCATTGAGAGTTAAACTGAGAAAAGAGGCAAATGTTTTGCTAGCCGTTAAGTTCTTGAGAAATGATTCAAATCAATCCATTACCTTGAACATCGAGCAAAAATGATCAAAGTGAGTCAGGAGTTTGGCTCAATATGTCAAAAACAGGGTTCTTTGAAGACTAGAAGCTTTCAAGGGAAGCTCGGTGATTTTACAAAGCAAATATCGGGCCAGAGCAGAGCTCTGATTACGTGGCCGATGGTAGATTTGCTAGGTTGAAATTCTAAGAACTCATCATTACAGCAGAACTAATAAATTTGCCAGGAAAAGTACTCACCCTCATAAACATTCAAGGACAATAAAATTCCAGTCACTCGTATTGTGAGAAAAACCACTTACAGCCACCGCCAACTGGATTCACTTAATGGGATTAAAATGATCCAGAGACAGGACAAAGATGTCCCAATATGGTCATTGGCACGAAAAGGGGAATAATTGATGAATATGGGTATTCAAAATTAAGATTTCCCACAGTTGGTAGAGAGCTTATCTGAGGTGCCTGCATCCCATCACCAGCACTGCACGGCAACACATGCCTGGAATCCCACCTTTCAGGAGCTGGAGGCAGAAGGATCAGAAGTTCAAGGTCATTCCTTGCTATAGAGCCTGCTCTACATGAGACCCTGCAGAGAGGGTGCCTGGTGGGGGGAGGGGACTGAGAATAAATCCATCTTTGAATTAAGAACCCCTTCTCACTGAGAAATTTTGCTACAGTTTGTCTCCAAGGAGTTGATTCAGTGTGCAGTTCACACTCAAGGCCTTGCACAAAAGGTAAATTGTCCATAGGAAAACAAGAAGTGAGTCAGTGTGTAGACAAAGCCCAGGTGACCGAAGGCAGACCTAACACAGGGGTAGACTTGGCTGGAAAACACCTTTTCCACTTAATGATAATCCCCAACAACTATTGAAATCTCTGCCTGCTCTCAGTTCTGTGTCGCTGGCAAGCTTCCATTCGCTCTGGCTTTTGCAAGAGTAACAGTAAGTAAATTTGACTCAACAAAACCAAGTATTATTTTACAAGTACAAACTGAAAATCAACCTAAGTTTGGGCTTGGGTTTTTGAAACTGATGCTAATTTTAAGTAGCAACCCTGAGAATCCCCGGAGGCCTGCATGAGCTAGTAGCCGGTAGCACGAGCATTTTCTGAAATTTTAAAGTGTTTTTCAAGAGCAAGCAAGAAACCCTTCATGCTGTCGAAACTCTGTCACTTTCCACAAACCCCAAATGGCCTTGATATCCAGAGTTAACCCCCAGGACAGTCCTTTAGGTGAAATTATCTGAACCCATGTCTTCTATAGTGAGATGACTTTGATATATTAGAACTTTAAAGGATTCATTACATTTATGTGTGTGTGTTTGTGTGTGTGGTGTGTGTGTGTTTGTGTGGTGTGTATGTGTGTATGTGGGTGGTGTGGTGTATGTGTGTTTGTGTGTGGTGTGTGTTTGTGTGTGTGTTTGTGTGTGTGGTGTGGTGTATGGGTGTTTGTGTGGTGTGTGTGTGTGTATGTGGGTGGTGTGGTGTATGTGTGTTTGTGTGTGGTGTGTGTGTGTGTGGTGTGTGTTTGTGTGTGTGTTTGTGTGTGTGGTGTGGGGGGGTGGTATGATGTGTGTGTGTGGTGTGTGTGTGTGTGAGAGAGAGAGAGAGGGAGAAAGAGAGAGAGAGAGAGAGAGAGACGTTTATCTACTTGCACCCCCGTATATATGTAGAGGTAAGAGGACAACTTGCAGGAATTGGTTTTCTCCTTCTAGTATGCAGAATGCAGATTCTGGGAATCAAACTCAGCATCAATGAGTTTGATGGCATCAAACGCCTTTATCCACTAAGCTATCTTATTAGCTCTAAAACTTGAACTTGATTGGGGGTGCACAACTGAAGGAAGGACGCTATGTTCATCTCCTGTGGCTTTGTTTTGAGACAAGGTCTTATGATATAGCCCAGGATGGCTTCAAAAACACCATCCTCCTGCTTCAGCCTCCCAGTGCGGAGATTACAAGAGCAGCCTGGCTTAGGTCGTGCAGGGGCTCAGACCAAGGGCTTTTGCACGCTCAGCAGGCACTCACACCGTCCCTAGCCCACAGGTGACCACAGAAGATTAGTTTCTTCACACGGGTCTCACACTCGTTCTATCAGACTTCTCAAGCAGCACTTAATAGTTTGTTAAGCAAAATAAGAGGGGAGCGAAGAATTTACAGATGGTGGGGAAGAGAAACTGCCTGCATTCTGTGATAAATATCCGCAGGCTTTGGCAAGTGTCCGTTGATCACATTTGTGTAGTAAATTTTTTAATCTCAAAAGAAAATTACGCTGACAGCCTTTGGGGCAGGTACACCCGTGAGAGGCGTAAACTGGTAGTTAGGGGCCAGCTGAGAGTTGACACGGCCTACACGGCCTACATCTAAATGACTGCCGTCACCAAGCCTTCAGGAATAGTGAACTAAGTCAAGAGTGGGAGCGGGGGGGGGGGGGGGATTTGACACCATCGTGGACTAAATGGATTGCACGCAACAAGGGGAACTTATTGGCAATCACCAACAAGCTAAAGATATGGTGTGCTCTATTACACAGCTAGGGATGTCCAAAGGAATGCCTTCTTCCTAGAATGGGGCTTAAGACTTGACATACTGAGCCTGACCTGAGGAAGAAAGGGGCCCAGGAGTTCACAATCATCCATCCCCAAACATACAATCAAAAGTACATAATCTTGTTGTACCTGCCTTCCCTTTTAATTATTTCAACTTTGTCAGACTACATAATATTTAAGATCTATCACTATATAAACAGCCCCAACTCTGTCCTCAAGCTCTTTATGCCTCCATCTTGAAAAGTTAAATATATGTGTGTGTGTGTGTGTGTGTGTGTGTGTGTGTGTGTGTGTGTGTGTATTTGGATATATAGCCAAAAAAACATCAGGAATGTCATTGAGAGGAAGAATATTCACCCAGCATGTGTAAGACCCTGAATTTTCCTCATACTACCTACAAATTTTAAAAACTACAAAAAAAAGTCATTAAGTTCATAGTTATCCATAGATATTCTCTTGTGGCTCACAAGGACCATTAAGAATGCTTGAAAGTACATAGACTCCTAGAAAAATAAAGAATAAAATTCTAAGACGCAAGCTTTTGTCATCTAGCCCGAGACAGCTGTTTGAAACACTGGGTCTTTAGAAGACGGTGTTATTTTTATTGCTTTTCAGAATGCTGGCTAAAGAAAGCATAAGCCCTTACAATTTGCACAGTAAGTAGTTTCCGTCTTTAAATATACTCGCGTGATACGAAAAGATACATGCGGAGGAAACATGTAGGATCTTAAGAATTGGTCATTTACATTAAAAATTTCTCTATACACACATCTTAACTTTAAAAAGAAAAAAGGCATCTCCAGGAGACTGGAGAAAAATCCAGCTTCCCTTGCAAGCAGCCCTTCACTGAGAGACGGGAGTGACAGCAGATGAGGGCCTCTTAAGAATAGATTCCACGGAAAACGACAGAGGCTCGTTCACCGAGAGTTTCGTTCCAACTTGTTTGGCTACGAAGAGGTCTTTTGCGCATCTGTCTATTGTAAATGTGTACTTCGGGTTCTCCTTGACCAAACACTCCCTGTGTTTCTTCGGGGTCTCTTCAAAGGCTTCTTTGACAAACGGTGCTTTCAATTCAGGGCCTGATTTGTCGTTGAGCGTCGGCTGGAATACTGAGTGGAATGGATTACGTTTAAGTGGCAGAGGATACCTAGTGTTTTCTTTGCTGATCTTGGTTAAGACGTGCCCTTGAGCTGCCAGACAGTCCATATCAACAATGGGGGAGAAATTCCGGCTCGGTGGGGAGAAGGCAGACCTCTCTGGGACAGCCTGGTGAGCCTGAAGGTCAGTTCTTGAGGTCGGGACCTCTGATAGTTGAGGCAGCACTAGAGAGCCTTCCGGTTTGGGTGGCATCCCGTCATGCTCTGCACTAAGCCCATCCTGAACTCGGGTTCCTTTCAAGTCCCAGCCGGCCCCAGGCTTCAGGGCTTGGACAGAAGTGGTAGCATTTAACAGGTATTGCTGGTAGAGGAGGGTGTCGCTAATGGGACCGCACTTGGGCCAGACTAAAAATCGCGAGGACAGGGGATATTGTCTGTAAGTTGTGGCCACGCTGACATTGGAAGAAATCAGTTCCATATTCCCAGACCCTGAATACTGCATGGTGAGATCGAGACAGGTAGGTAAAAAGTTACAGAAGTCCTTGCTCGGCAGCTCGCCTGCGCTGGGGCTGAAGGCACCTTTGTAGGAACTGTACTCAGGCCCGGGCACCATGCGATTGGGCAGAAACAAGGCAGCGGCTTGAGATGTTTCTAACATCTCCCTCTCTTTATATTCTCTCTCCAGCATAATGTTCTCCAACTCCTTGTCAGCAAATGCTCTTCTCTTCCTCATCCTGTCACTGACAGGCGGGGGTAGGGGAAGGGTCCCTCCTAGGTAAGTCTCGGCCGCCGTCATTGGGCGGTACCCTAAAATAAGCAAGTGTTGGAAAGGAAACATATTAACATCCTGACAAGAAAAATCTAGAAAAACCAGAAGACAAAAAAGTAACACTACAAAGCACAGTTACTATTTCTATCACTGGTATTTTAATCCAAAGAGTGGTACAGGTTGGGTTGAATAGAGTTTCCCTTTGAGGAACAGCTCCCATACGGTAGCTTCTGGCAGGCCTTTGGTTTTGTTGGTGTAGGTATGTCTGCTCTCTTGCTTCAGCAAGTGCACTGTATCAATGAGATTTGAGTATTCTTCCCAGATCCATAGATATCGAGAGACAAATCTGTCCACATTATCTTAATTAATGTTTCATTGCCCGTATCTTTTTTTTTCCTTTTTTTTGGGATTATTATAAAAGATATCTATACCTACAGCTGACGCCACTTTTATTTTCTAAAGACGTCTCATTATGTACACATTGTTACAGCTGTAGAATAATCCAAGGAGAACTAGGAGAAAAAGAAAAAGAAGAAAGTTAAAGAAGATTAGTAAGAAGGGGGGGAGAAGAAAAGACTTGAGGATAAAGAGAAGCGAAGAAAAATTGAAAAGAACAGTTAACTAGCCCAAACCCACAGCCACGCAGGGAAACTAACAATTTAGCCAGGCTTCGCAGTGACCTCCAGGACAAACAAAGTGAGGTGGAACAGTGGGGGTGAGGGAAAGACTTCTCCAGCTACACTGAAAATAACAGGTCTCAAGCATTTGTTTCCCCAAGTTCATTCACGTTGGGCAAATACCAAAAGGACTGAACAAGCAGGCCACTGCGATGCAGATGAACTCATGCACAGAGCAAAATCAAAAGCAAAGCTAAGACAAAATAAACAGAATGCTTAAAGTACTTAGACCTCTCCCCCCCTACCCCCAAACACTTGCCGGTAGCAGGTTTTTTTTCTGAAGAATCCAGTGTGGTGTTTGTATTTACACAGTGACAAACCCATTATACTCATTTGCAAATAAAATAGAAGTTGAAAATTATTGTTTCCCCTAGGCTAAAAGTTCAGCAGAAAGTTATTTACTTGGATTGACTTTTCCATTGAGTTGACTTCAAGTGTCTCAACTTGCTTGGGCAAAATCTCAGTTCATCAACGTGGTCCCCTGTGCGTATAGATGTTTACCCACTTGGAGCCCAAATTCACTCGGAGCTCTCAGGAACTCTTTTTAAGGTCAGAGGTGCACAGCACAGGCTGAGACACATACTTTAAAACTGTCCAGGATCAGCTAAACTCGTAAGACTCACAGGGAAGGAAGAAAGGGGAAAAAAAAAAAGAAACCCTCAACTGACCGCTTCAAGGAAGGACTTCCTTCCTTTTAAGCTGAACTGTAGGGAGTGGCAGAGATTAGGGTTAACCTCACATTAGATGAAGGGAAAATGTCGATGGTGGCCAGTAGAGCGCTAAGCCAGTGGGTAAACAAACACCGTGCTTTAGAAAATCGCCACTATTTTAAGAAAAGAGAATGTGCCTCTAGGATTCATGGGAGATAAAAGCAAGGGGCAGAACTTGACTAGCAGCTACCAGTGAGCCTTCCATTTGCTTGTTTGATTCAAAGCCTTTCCCACTCGGCAGCCTTGACTGGCAGACGCTGTAAGGAAGAAGTGTGGGGATGCCTCAGCCATCTGGGAGGGAAAAGGAGGTCCGACTCTAAAAAGTGAAACCTGAGGCTAGAGATGACTCTTGGTAACAGTAGCTATAACCTCCTTGCTTGATTTACTCTGCACGTTAACATTAAACTCCTTCAGTAACTAAGAGAGTTGGGGGGAAGGGGTGGGGGTGAGTCCTAATTGTTTTTCTTCCCCAAGGTGGCTTCCAGGATCCCTTGACAGTGCATTTTTCTATGTCCCTCACACTAGGTAAATTTCACCAGGCGCTGCAGTGGAGGATAATATTAGTGTGGGTGGCAGAAACTTCTGTGAGTATGTGGCAGAAACACACTTTCCAGATATGCTTCCCCAAAGCAAACTTTCTAATGAAAATTAGCTCCTTCCTGGGTTGGTTAGCACACAGGTCATGCATGTAAATAACAGGCATCCCTCAGCTCGGTTTTTAGAAGCCAAAGGACAACTTGAAGTTATTTTTACCTTCTAAAATGCTTTTGGCCAGCAAGCTTGGCGCCCTGACTTGCCTCTGGTACACTGCTTTCCGATCGAAATTATTCTGTTTCCCAGAAAGCCCCTTCTTGTCCTGTAAACACGAGAAACAATTGTGAGGGTGGTGGAGCGGCATCCACAGAGCCTCTGAACCCTCCCCACCCTTTGACGCATCTGTTTTGTCATCTCTTATGAAAAAAAAATTAACAGGAGAGCCTCTTAATCTCAGAGCAGCCAACAGCGGAAGCTAAGAGGGACACGAGACCCACAGTCAAGGAGACTTTAGGAACAGAGCCTGGAAGGACTGGGTGGAGGGATGGTTGCCTCCCCAGGGTGTAACCACTAAGCTGAAAGTCCCCAGGCTGTCGCCCTACCTTGACACTCAGGCAGAATTTGATGCCCATTAGGCAGAACACTGACTGCTTCTGAGGACCGAAAACCAGGGTGGTTTCTCCCCCTAGGTGAAGTAGACATGATGGAGTGCCAGAGATTGGGGGAATCGTCTGTATTTGTCTAGGAGGTGGGGTATGTGAACCTCTTGAGGGACACCAGCCCCGGGAGCCCCCTGGTCACTGCCAGGTTATTCCCAACCCAGTGGGCTGCAGAGAAGCCTAGCATGGCAGAAACAGGATGCAGCCCAACTAGCAAAGAGGTTGAACCCAGGGCCAGGGCCACCTGAGGTCCCCAGTACTGTCTGGTCAGGTTGCATGGTTTCCCGTTGGAGTCACCGGACTCCATTGCTAACCACCAGCCAGCACCTGTCAAAAGGGGAAAGTCAACTGGAAAGTTTTCCGGGCTCAGCTGCAGAGCACTGGCCTAAAACCCATCCTCGGCTCCTGAAACAGCCACGGTTATAACAGTAATAAAGTCTTCAAAGCTGTACCTAGCCTCAGGTCTGAGAGGAGATTCACTGAAACCTGCATTCACTCCCTCAAAGCAACAAAACTCCGGGGTTCAAAAGTCTCTCAAGGAGAAACTCCGACTTCTCACAACAGAAGGCAGCAACGTCCTCTAAGCATTCTCTGACAGGTCACAGAGTCAGTAGCCTTAGGCTGAGGGTCTCCTAACTCCAACGACATTGTGGTCTTATCTGGAAAATGGACATCAAGTTCTGCCTACGTCTCAAGGTAGGGGGACAGCTGCACAGTGACAGCACTGTGTGCTGCTGTCAACCACCTCCCTCCCTCCTCAACCACCTGCAAAACTAACCCCTGAAACAGTTTTATTGACTTTTCCGTGGTGTCTCAAATGGACCTAATTAATTTGCCTCTCTTTGCTTTTAATGGGAGACTTTTCCAGCACGTTCTGCAGTGAAGCCCATGCTTTCCCTCCGGAGCCCCGCAGGCTAACGTGGACAGAGTGTCTGCACCTCTCCTGCCAGGCGATCCGAGATCCGAGGTCACTCGGAAGTGTGAGTGGAAGCCTAGCTCCATGCTGTAAGGGACTCCCCACCCCGCCTGGGTGCACACCCTGGAGAAGTACCCGGAGCCTGTCCGCACCCACCTCTGTGGCCTGCTGCCTCCGGAGCGCCACCTGGGCGGCCATGACTCGCTGGCGCTCTACCACAAGCAGGCAGTTGGCGCACTGGCAGTCCCGCCAGCGACAGAATCGCTTGTGGCCCTTGAGACAGGACACCACGCCGTGGTTACGGCAGCGTGCGCACTTGGGCGTGCGGCTCAGTTTACGGGGCTCTGCGCCGCCACCGGCGGTGACACCGCGCTCGGGGACTACGGCGGCGGCTGGCAGCGCCTGAGCAGCGGGCGGTGGCCTGGGTGCCAGTCCCCCGGGCTGCTCTGGCCGACCTGGTACCTCCGGGGACGCGCTGGAGTCCTCGCCTTCACCCTCATCCTCTGCATCTTCATCTTCCTCTTCTTCGTCCTCATCTTCCTCTCCATCGGCCGTCGACGGACTGGGTTCCTGTGGCGTGGCCCGCAACGGTGTCCCACAGCCATCCTCCTCCAGCTCTAGGCTCTCCACGTCGATCTCCCAGTCCCCAACTCCGGGGACTGCCTGCCCTTCCATCGTGACACTAGGCTGTAGTTCGGTTCGGTTGCCCGCGCGCTAGGAAGACAGAAAAAGACCTGAAGAGCCGCCCTTCGCAAACAGCGACCCTCTCTAAGGCTCGCCCCCAAATTTCTGCAAGGCCAGCCTGAGTTACCCAGTTTTCTTCTGTTCCCTATGATACGGGCCACATGGGTCTAGAGAACCCGAGAGATCCACAGCTCAACCAAGGTTGTATTTTACTAATTCTAAGTGGTCTGTGCACCTGACCTTTAACTTGTCTGGCCTTTGCAGACAAGTCACCTACTGACCTTACACACTCCAAGCCAGCTCACATGGCCATGATAAATATAAAAATGTCGATGAGACAATTGTCTTTCCTTTTATTACAAGGGACCTTGAAACCACATTTCCCAAATGTTCCTTAATGACCTACCACAAAGACTCTAGAGAGGTCGTCTCATCCCTCCCCTTCCCCTAAACCGATGCTGTACTGGAGGTCCCATGTACACACAGGGAGAGGGGGACACTGGCCATAAGGCTGAAGAAGCTGGTTTGGTATCAGTAGGGCTTGAGCCGCACAAGGTTGATGGAACTTGATTTTCATCTTTTAAGGCAAGACAACCAGAAACAGAAAGAAGCAGTATTGAAGATTCCTGTCCCGTGCCCTCCCTGACTCCCGAGCGGCGGCGACCACACAGCACTCACCAAGAACCAGGCTCAGGCTAGCAACCCAGTTAAAAGACAGCCAGCTTCGGAATCTGTCCCCCGAGCTGCAAGCAGCGGGAGCAAACAGAATTGGGCCTGAGAGTAGGAGGCGGGAGCCCACTGGATGGTGATGGGAGACAGAGGCCAGAGGCGAATCAAGTCCTCAGCAACCTCACCCCGTACATTCCAAATTCTGCAAAGTTCTGTCCGGGCCTCTGCAGCCTGGGTCGCTTCGCTTCGCTTTCCACTTCTGGCCCAAACTGGAAAGGTCGGCCGGCGACCCAGAACTCCGCCTCAGGCGCACTCTGCTTGCCTTCAGCGCGGAGTCACTCTCTGCAGTCCGGGACCTGAGCTCCCCTTCCTAGTATTACCTACCACCCACCCCCACTCGGAGCACCGCATCCTCTGATTGGTCGGTTGTCAGGCGGTGTGCAAGCCGATTGGCCAGAGCACTGGAGTGGAGCGCCCTCCTCCTCAGCCCAGTGGAAGCTTCCTTCGCGGCACCACTGCGCGCCGTCGGAGTCCACCCGCCCGCCTTCGCTGCAGCCGGGTCTCTGATCTGGAAGCTGAACCTGAAAATGTGGGCAGTGGTTGCGGCGGAGAAGTCGCCGTTTACCTCGCCGACTAGGGAACAAGCTGATTCTCGTACTCTTATGCATCGCGTTGTTCTCGAGAAGGTAACTAAGATCAGAAAGGTTAGCGATGATTTCTATCAATATTATCATCACCTCTGGTGTTTAACCGGCGACCGGCAGTTGGGCGGAGAGAAGAGGTCACGCCAAAGGGGCACACTGACCTCCTTCTCTCCGCACGAACAAGTACCATGTTTGTCTTGCAGGACAGCGCCTACTTGCCTTACAAATATCTGTATTTTGTGGGCAACTCTGAAGTGCAAAGCAGTCCCTTACTTCCATAGAGCTTGCGAGGCAGGTGACAGCAGCCACTATAGCCCATCTGAGTTTTTCCTGTTATCAGTGGATAGCCCAGTTCATTTCTGAAGCAAATGGAAATAATTCACGCCATTAGCAATTTTAGATACAAAAATATTCAGTCTAAGCATGCATTTATACATAAACTGCTTTTTGGCGTGCGTGAATGAATGGTTATCAAGAAAATTAACTGCCCCCCTCTCAAAATACCCCTCACAAAAATGTTTGGAACAAAGTCAAATTTCCCACGAATCACACAAGTCCTTTAAGCAACGCGACCTTCCATTATCTTAAGCTAAATTTAAAATCCCAGCGCTGCTTTTCTAGTCTCACCTTTAGATCCAGCCCTCCACAGGAAGAGCCGGTTAAAAAACACATTAGAAAAGAGATTGCCTGTTTCCTGGATACGCGGTAGAGTGGCGATGGATATTTGTTGAAGGGAGAAATTTTCGGAACTGATTGTAACTTTCCTCTAATCTGAACCTGTCAGAAAGTTCCGAGTGGATCAAGCTCGCCTAAGTGAGAACAAAGACTAGCCGCCTGCCTGCCAGAAGCGCAGGTATCCCCTGGCCCTTATGAGGTGGAATTTCTCCTAGGTCGGGCACTGGAACCGCATTCGTGTCTGCTTCTTCCTAGGGCCAAGGCAATGCCCAGCTAAGTACATGAAGGTGGCTTTCTGTATGTTCCCGCAGATTATTTTTTTCTTTCAGTGTTTCTGAGAGTCTTGAGGGGCCACTTGTGAGTCGCAAGGCTTCCCACTGAGGCACACGGGAACCAACCCTTGGTAGCCCTCCCTCCCTCTGCAAACGCCTTGTAACACAGATGAGTTTCCTCATTTGTGGTCTTCTAACTAAAGCGCTTTTCTTTTCTTTTCTTTTACTTTCTTTACTTTTCTTTTAACGCGAGTGGGAGAGTTTGAGTTCTTGACTACAGTTGAAACGTGTTTTCTAACCTCACTTTTCTCCAGTGATGAAAGTAAGGAGTCCTAAAAGACCCACTGTCCTCCAGGAAAGCCGGGGACCTGGTCAAGAATCTTGGACCAGGATAGCGTCTGCCCTGAAGTGACAGAAAGTAGCGAGTCCTCGGCTCTCAGCTGGCAATAGTCGCAGATGGTTGGCCGTGGTTTCTCCGTTATTTGTTGTTATTGTTGTGGTGGCTTTGTTTTTGTTTTTGTAGCTCCCTAGCACTCCTGCACCCCTTCGGATTTTAACACTTGGCTTTAGGGGTAGAGCCTCTGTGACAGGATTAGGCACTCTTTTGTTCGTTGTTTTGTTTTTGTCAAATCATGCTGAGTTTTCTTCAGGGAGTGCGAACACACACACACACACACACACACACACACACACACACACACACGATAGTTTTCTACCTTTACAAACAGGCAGTTTGTGCACATCTGTACTCCGATTGAAAATGAACTATAACTCCACCACTGCTACCCTGCCAGATTATGTGGATGACAGGCTAGGCTTTTACTCATGGCTTAAGTAAGAAAGAAAGTAGAATGATCAGTCCTTCACCAGTAATTTTAAATATCAACAAAGTTGAGAAAATAGCTTTTGCAGAGGATGGCAGAGTGGAGCCAAGGGAGAGGAGCTTGTGAGTGGCTGCTTCTTGAACTGAAAGTAAACAGACTCTAGAGCGCAGGAGCCTTCTGACCGGTTCAAACTTTAAACAGCCCTCGAGGAGGAGACATTCGTGCAAGAGCCAGTCAGATGGGGCCAAAACAGGGAAGTGGGGTTTGGGGTTAGGGGACCCGAAGGCAGGGGATCAGCCCTTGGGAGTGTTCTAGGGAAGACACGAGGCCCCCTATTGTGGGCATGCTGGACCAGACTAAAAAAGAGATTCAGAGGAGCCTCCTGGCTTAGCTAGACCCCAAGCAGGTAGATGCTCCCCTCTGGGAGGGGTGTCTTCTCCAGAACCCCAAGAACTGGAAAAAATACGGCAATAACTTCATGGCTGTCTACTGATCCCCTTCCCCTCCACCTCGCATCCTTCCCCTGTGTGCTTTCCCTCCATATACCACCATCTGTGCGCTTCAGGACACGCAGCTGTAATCAAGATCCTGCTGAATTACATCCTCTGGTCCTGAGGCCCTCCCGGGAACCACTTTCCCACCAGCGGCTGGAAAGTGAGATGGTTCGAGCAAGGAGGGTGGGGATTTACCCTAGGACAGACTTCAGGAAGTCCAGGACGCTCCCCTGCGAAAAGCAAAATTGTGTGTGCTTCTCCTCGGGGTAAATGGCCATGCCTTTTATGGAACTGCCAACGGATTCCACAGCTACATAAACTGTTTGGTAAACTAAATATTCAGAAGAAACAGGGGTGGAGGAAGCCGGAGCTCCAGCTGGCTTCCACAGATTATGTGACTTTGGTCGGTTATTTTCCAGCATCTTGGGAAGAGGGACTTTTCCTCTTCATATAAAAACTTCACCTAGCAAGGGTAGAGTAGCACGCTGTGAGATCTCCAAAGCAGAACTTCTCCTGAGGGGATAGCACTTGCATCCAGTGAGAGCCTGGCTTCTTTTCAGACACTCTTTAACCAAAAAAAAAAAAAAAAAAAAAAAAACATAAAAATAAAATAAACAAATCCCTAAAAGTCACAGAGCACAGTTCTTTCCAGTGCTTTCTGAGCTGTTGCAAGGCTCAACTGCAAGCTGTGAAGTTGGTTTTCTTTCCCTACTGACCCAAGTGGGTGAAGCCGGCATGCCTTAGCTTGCTTCCAGCGTCTTCCTTCACCTAATCTCTCTCTCTCTCTCTCTCTCTCTCACACACACACACACACACACACACACACACACATACACACACACACACACACCACATACATCACACACCACATACATACACACACATACACACATACACACACATACACACACATACACACACACACACACACACACACACACACACACACACCTCTACACTCTTCTTGCCCAGAATTATTGAGCCCACCAGCTGATAAGCTTGTCCTCAGAAAGTCAAAAGGAAGGAACAATGGGGAGGAGCGGTCTTTCCTTGGTAAGCATGGCTTGCTTGATTGCTTTAAACACATGTCCAAAAATAAATTTCAAAGAACACAAGCATGTGTCAAATTGGCTTCCATTCATTGTAAGATTCCTTAAAGGAATTCCACTAGACTGGCCCCAGAATCACCCAGCTGAGGAACTCCTCCTGTCTTAAATCCTAAGGCCTGTTTGAGTCCCCAGCCTGATCCTTCAGCCTCCACTTGTTCAAGGAGCCCTAGGGCCTCTAAGGTAACCAAACTTGAAAACTCATAGAGGACACCTAGGAGACCATCACCAGTACCACCACTGCCAGCAGCGGTAGCAGTTTAAACCACTTAGCTAACCCTGAGTGCCAGGTGGTGACTGGCTGTTGGGCACTTCTGAGCACCTGGATCTAAGGTCTTGCTGTGGCTAAATGTGGCTCTGGTTTCTTTAGAGATGACCTCAAACCCATGTCCTCTTATAGAAAGCTAAAGTGTCATACAGTCTAAGAACTTCAACTAGCTATGGACACAGGACACAGTGAAATCAGTGAAATAAATAATCCCAGATGGGACCACGGAGATAGGATTTCCCAATTTACTTTGCGAAATTAGATCACACTCAGTGGGGGTGGAGGTGAGCATGGAGTGCTTGAAGAGATAGCTAACCTGCACCAGGATGGTTAGCATGGGCCCCCTTCCCCTGCTTTGGCAGCCTAAAATCAGAGGACAAGAGGAATCCTCTCGCTTCTTGTTCTTTCCGTGGAAAGCTGGATAAAGGAGTCCTGAAAACAGAAACGGAGCATTGTCCCTGGTCTTGCACTGAAGGGGAACTGAAACTCAAAGGAGTGAATGAAGAACTTGCTAGGACATAGGGGACAGGTCACAGCCATAGAGACAGTGCAGAACTAAAGAGGCCTTGCCTATTTCTGGTCCACCTCGATACTTGGTTTGTGAAACATGCCTTTGAGGCCAGATACAGAATTCCGTGCACAACCGGTAAGGCAATCTTGCAGCGAGGGGGTCCACCTGCTCAGGCAGCCAACGGCCAATAGCAGGAGGAGGAGCTGGGCTCAGTCCACCCTGAGGTCATCTAGCAGCCAAGAGAGGCGAGAACTACAGTCATCTTTCAAAACCCATGCCAAATACACCCCAGGAGGCATTAGGACCCCGGTGGCAGCAGACTTGTTTTAGAAGGCAGTCAGGAGACTGTGTGTGCCAAGGGCCTCCTTGTACACATACCCTGTGAGGGGGGCACTCAAGCCTGGGAAGAACAAAAGTTCTTGGGAACTTTCCATCCCCTCTCCCTGTGTTAAGAGTTTGACAGTTCAGGTGTTTGATATTGCCCACATCTAGATTTCATGTCACTCTTCACATCATCCCAGCAGTCTAACCAACAAAGTACAAGGGGATCAAGAGAGGAGTGAGGAGCAAAGTGTTGGTCCTGCAGGAGCTACAGGAAGAAGAACCATTAGAAGCACCACCCTGTCCTTGCAGGTCCTTAAGGGTAGACTGAAAGAATCAAATTCAAGTTTCTAGTTACTCTGTCAAAGATGAAAAACTGTACAGAAATTCTCCAGCCTTCTTCCTCCGGTTGGTTAACAAGATCAAGAAGGAGAAGGAGAAGGGGGAAAAATAGAAACATGGTTTGGCACCAATTCTGACCCACTGGTGACTTTCTTTCTGCTATTGATCCGATGCAATCCAAAAAAGAACTCACTCCCAGAGTTTAAACTGGATGAGATTCCACTGGCCAAAAGAGTCCCCACAAGTCACAACCTGCCTGTGACCCTGTGGTTTCTAGATTAGGCCTCTTCTGCCTGGGTTTTAAGCAAAAATTTAGCAGGCAGGTTATACAGACCTCTTTAGCTCTATCTTCCGTTCACTCTGGGACCTGGATTTGGATTCTAAAGTGGACTGAAGTCATTTTTCCTTACTGTAGATCCAGGAAGTCTCTCTGAGCAGATCACTTGCTGAGAGGGAAGTCTCCCCCTTTGCAGCTCAACTCCTCCAGCCTGGGAGGTGACTGGCCTGAAGCCGACTCCAGGGCCTCTGAATGATGGGTGGAGCTGGAAGAAATCATAGGGGCAGAGGGAATCGAACTCTACTTGGCCATGTGTCTAGATAGCAAGTGACTGCCCAGGACCTCGGGGTGACTGAAGTGTGATCCTGGATCTCCAATCCAAATGGCAAAAACACAGGTCCTAAAAAGGGACACGACTTGCCTAAAAGGGATTCTTTCCATCCATATAATAAGTGGCAAAGGGGGAGAAAACTAAAAGGAGGAGAGGGAGGGAAGAAGAGACACGGGAGGTGGGATATGATTGGAAACAGGTCTCTGGGGATCCAGTTCTAGTCAGTTTTGCCAACTATAGCAGCCCTGACCCTGGGTCCTTTTCTTCACCATTACCTGTGAGGCTTCTGCGTTGTGAAGGAGTTGAAACAGAACAAGAATCCTTGCTTGCTGAAATCTTTTCCGAAATTCTGACTACGCCTGGGTGGGGTCAAACAAACAAGGGGGAGGGAAACAGAGACAGAGACACGGAGAGAGGGAGAGAGGGAGAGAGGGACAGAGGGACAGAGACAGAGACAGACTTGTCTAAATGTTTTCCCCTGGGGATTGTAGGGAAGCCAGAGAGGGGGAAGAGGGACTCCCGCCAGCTGTAGCGCGCCTTTACAACAAGGCACTACATAAACTTTAAGAGCCGAGGAAATCTTCTCTTTGAAGGTGCTGACCCCTAGAGAGTAGGTGGGCGTTCCACGGAGATGAGCCATTGGAAAGGGGCGAGCTAGGAGATGTCACTTGCTTCACGCTAATTTAACGTGGCGGGAGCGCAGGTGCAGGAAACTCCAGCCCCTTCTCCCATCCACCTAGAGCCCCTGAGCCCTCCACCCCTGCCCTTTCTTTGATAGAAAATTTATTGACGGGGTGAAAGCAGGCTAACAAAAAGGCAGCCTCGTGAGCATCGGGCTCCACAAAAATGCTTTGATCCCCTCAAGTGGCCAACAGTCCCCCAAAAGCCCGAGATCCCTGGGCAAGCGACTCAGTGGGTTTCAAGCTTCCATAATGCCAGTGCCTGAGCACTGCACAAGGAGGCCGCGCGGGGGCGCTGTACGTTCCCACCGTGACGGTGGTCCGGGGGCTGAGAGGTGCATGTGGCCACCGGATTACATCTTTGATCCCTCCCACTTGCTTTGCCAGCCAAGCCTAGTAGATGGTACGCATTGAAGGAAGTGTCAGGCAAGCACGACCTTGGGTGTCCGGATTACTTCTTCTAGCTGCTTTGTGACCTCTACTTGCAAGAACAGGGAGGATCACTCCCAAGCATCGACCCTTAAGGTGAAAGGAGTCAGTATCATTGTGGGCCCACATTTTGTCAGAACCAGAGGCTGACCCTTGCAACAGGCAGCAGGTTCCAGAAGGTTCTCTCGCTCAGAGCAGCATGGGAGGAGCATGCGAATAAAATCTCAATCTATGGCCACCCCTCCTTAGCCTGCAGAGACCCTGGAGGGGGAAGGTGAACCTTTTTCCATCTGCTTCTGCATAAAGCCTCCTCCTCAGCCTACCACAGGAAGCTAATTTCCATAAGCACACATTCGGAGTTGCCCCCATCCCACCCCCACCCACCCCTGCCCCCACCACTCCTGCTTCTGCTTTGTAAATCCCACAAAAAAATGATTTGAGAAGCGGAGGACCTTTGGGGGGAAAACGGGTTTCCAAAATCCCACACTGTAGCAAATGACGAAGGTTCAGGTCTAGTGATAGGAAATGTACCCAAGACTATTTCACCAAACAATGTATCATATGAGCTGTGTAGATCAGCCAGGGTTCTGCAAGCCCCGCGATACCACAAATCATTGCCGTGGACCCTGAAAAGTTTTGCACAATTCACTTTCTGTGCCTCTGTCTCCTCGTTTATAAAACGCAAATTCTTGGCAATAAAAACTTTACAATGGCAAAAATCAAAGTAATTGAAAATCTGAGCGCGCTGTGAATATAAGGTGCCCATGTCTCCATATCTAATTTTTTTTCAAGTCAGGAACACCATGTCAACAACAGCATCTGGAGGATCACGGATGAAGCTACCGGTCCTCTGTTGTTAATGTTCAAGCAACTCTTATCTCTCAAAGGAAGCTGCCATCCCACTCCTCAACCAAAAAAAAAAAAAAAAAGGCAGACTTACCTTTCTTTTGGCCAACGAGGACCCAGATTTTCAGATGTTATTACAGAATTGCTTGTCCCTGCAAAGCGACATATGTCCCTCCTCCCTTTGAAGAGCAGGAAGGGGTTGCAGCAAGGGGTCAAGGCCTTTCTGCTCAGAATCTCTCTTCCTGAGAAGCTGTCACTGAGGCAGGAAGGGACAGTCAGGCTGCCATTCTCACCCCTTGGAACTTATTCCCAGCTGGGACTTTCAGCTGGGCTCTTCTCTGTTGTTTGTTCTGTTGGCTTTGTTTGTTGTCTTTGTTGTTCCAGTCTCCTGCTTAGGGAAAAACTTGAGTAGGCCAGATTGCATAAGATCTACTGAAGTAATCTAGTAGAATAATGACTTCACTGACCCAAGAGCATACACTATCTGCACAGCCGTTAGGCAGATCCGTCATGGCCACCTGGAGGGTCCACTGCAGCTCTGTCCATTAGCTGAGCTGGTAGGATTTAATTATACCAAATGAATGGAGTTCCCGTGGTCTGGAGTATAATACATTGTGTGCTTCGTGTTATGAGTTGAATCCTCTGAGCAAGATACTAACAGAGCGCCTAGCTTGACGCCAGTGGGCAAGGGACAGAGACACAGGTGGCCAAAATAAATGGTAGATCTACACTCTAGAAACTTAATTACATGCCACTTGATCTTCTCAGTAACTTGGGAGACGTCCTCTAAAACACAGCCATGGTGACCTCAAACAGTAGGATCTTACAGCTGGGCTGTAAGAGGTTATGGTTAGCTGGCTCCCTTAACAGAAAAGATTTCAGCCTTAGCTCTAAAACTCTGAACTTAAGGGCTCCTCCGATCAGAAACCGGCTCTTTAAGACCTCTTCAGTCTTGTCTCATTCCTATCAACAACCTTCCAGCACTGCTAATAAACGGGGTTTTATTGCGTTGTGTTGCTCTTTTTCCTTCCCTTTCAGTTGTTCTCGGTCCCAGTTTGCACAACACACGGATACGTCTGCACCCTTAACTTTCAGCCACTCGAGCACTGCACAGTCAGTAAACTTGTCTTATCGGTTCCAAAAAGACCCAAATCTGGCTTCAGTGTGGAGTCCAACCCAAGGCACGAAAGTACATAATCAACCGTCCGATTTTAATATTCCCAGATGTCCTCATGTTGTTTGGCAAAATCTATAATGTAATAAATATTGATGGTTCCCTCACATATGGTGTTAAGATTCGCTCAGCCAAAAAAAATTTTTTTTTCTGCAATCTTTTAAAAAGAATATATCACTAGGTTTGCTGTCTTGAAATTAGTTTGTACTCTGGCAGCTTTCTTTAAATGTCAACCAGATGTGGAGTCCCGTTACCTTGTTCTCCTTTTTTTGGGGTGTGTGTTAATTTTACTCGTCCCCACAGATTGTTAGCATTTTTTTAAAAACAGTTGTTCTTCAGGAGCCTTCGTTCTGTTCCTGACTGAAGATGAAGTATTTTAAAAGTCAGTGAACTTCCTCACAAAACACATGTGTTCTAATTTTCCTGTCTGGCTGCAGGATCGTGGCTCCTGCCATTTCAGGGGTTTTTTGGGTTTTTTTTGTTTGTTTGTTTGTTTGTTTTTTTGTTTTGTTTTGTTTTTTTCCCAAGTCACCGCTGGGGTGGGGGAAGCGGTGATCCACAGAAGGGAGCTGTCAGTTACGGCCTTTCCCCTCCCATCCGCAGACACACGCCTCCATTCAAAGCTCCTGTTTGCACTCCTTTCCAAAAATATTAGCCTTGTGGGATAAAATTTTTCACGCATAAACTGGGTTTGGCTGAACCACCTTCTTTTTTTTTTTCCTAAAGAAAGTTTGAGAAAACAAATCCTTAGTTATTTGAGAGTTAATGCACATGGCCTTTCAAACCTAGATGGATGGCTGTATTAATCATTAAAAGGATTCACGAATTGACTCTTAACTGAGCAAGACCCCTGAGCCCTTTGGAAGTCGCCAAATACTTACTAAAAGTGAGGGCGGTTTATGGATCACTTTAGACCCTACAATTTTATTAAATCTTTAGGATGACGGGTTTATTCCTATCTCTCTATGGAGCCACAATCATAAGCATTCACGGCCACAGGAGTGTGTACACTTGATAGCTCAGATTTAAAAACTCATTTTTTTAATCACAGCTATAGGAACAGTTTTTGTCAGTCTTTCTGCTTTGAGCATAGTTCCTGTATTTAATATTCTTTTTTTTTTAAAGATTTATTTATTTTATGTACAGCATTCTGCCTGCATATGTGACTGCAGGCCAGAAGAGGGCACCAGATCTCATTACAGATGGTTGTGAGCCACCATGTGGTTGCTGGGAATTGAACTCAGGACCTCTGGAAGAGCAGTCAGTGCTCTTAACCTCTGAGCCATCTCTCCAGCCCCCAGTTCCTGTATTTAAAAAAATGCACAGGGACATAAATTAGCTCTGACGCTACATTTACAGAAATACAAGATGAGGTTCGGGATCTTGGGTGCCACCGTTATAGCCTGGTAAATGTTTGCCTATCAGGTGTAAGTCCCTGAATTTAATTACCAGTGCTTGGGGGTGATGCTGGAATTTTCACAGAAAATTAATGCTATGCACATGTGTCGTTTTCTGGCATTAATTCTTAGGTGTGGGACTTGAGGTTGATGGATACACGTGACGGTGAAACTGGTGTCATCTTCGCCTCTGCTTGCATTTTTGTTGTTGTCTTTTTTTTTTTTTTTTGGTTCTTTTTTTTCAGAGCTGGGGACCGAACCCAGGGCCTTGCGCTTCCTAGGCAAGCGCTCTACCACTGAGCTAAATCCCCAACCCCTGTTGTTGTCTTTTAAATGTTTTTATATGTGTGGATGTTTCGCCTGCATGCATGTCAATGTACCACGTGTTTTCCTGGTGTCTGAGGAGGCCAGAGCTGGAGTTACAGTTGTGGGCTGCCATGCACGTGCTGGGTATCAAACTTTGCTCTTCTGCAAGAACAGGTGCTCTCAACTGCTGGGCCAACTCCCCAGTCCCCTGTCTGGATATTTTTTAAGGCATAGAGATTTTATTTTTTAAATCCTTCATATGTGATACAAATAAAAATAGAATTTAAAATCTTTACTAAAGAGATACTTTTCCTGTTGCGTTTCAATGTTGGGGATCAAACCCGGGACCCTACATATCCTAGGCACGCACCATGCAACTTGGCTCTATACCCAACCCAGCAATTAGCTTTTATTCCGTTGTAAGTTTTCTCAGCTGTATAAGAATAACCACACGTAAGCTTATATGAACAGTATTGAGTTTGTGGTACTTGGTTTAGGGAGAAAGGAGTCTCTATAGAGCCAACCGCTTCTGTGTTTTAATTGCTTACAAATTTTTAAATGAGGGTAGCCAAAATAGAGTATTTTTAATTATTCAATTATGGCTATTTTCTAACCAAGGATGGTAAGGGAACAATTCAGTGTTACTCAGGAGTGACAGGCAAGGACTACTGCATATGACATCATTTCCCCTTGCTTTTGTGTTATTAGAACCCCTCCACCGCTTTGGGGAAACTCTTTACAGTCCTGCCTTCCTTTGGAGTCTTATCCGAGCAAGCAGGAATTAATTTTAAGCCAAGTCAGCCTTGTAAAGGTTCAGCACAGACATATTGAGAGTCTAGGCAGCTGCTTACAGTGAAACTGGAGTGCAGAGACAAGCTACACACAGACTCCAGGAGCAGCTCCCCTGTGGATGCAGCCGGGCCAGTCCCCGACCAACATTGTCAGGCTCACTGCCTGTCAGGGTTCTATTGCTGTGAAGAAGCCACGTGACCACAGCAACTCTGATAAAGGAAAACATTTAACTGGACTGACAGACGGGTTCAGAGGTTAGTCCGTTATCATCACAGTGGGAAACACGGTGGTATGCAGGCAGAAAAAAACATGGTGCTTGAGAAGGAGCTGAGAGTTCTACATCTTGATCTGCAGGCAGCCGAAGGGGACTGTGAACCACACTGGGAGAAGCTTGAGCAGATCAGACCTCAAAGCCCACCCCACATTTCTCCCACAAGGCCACACCCACTCCAACAAGGCCACACCTCCTAATCATGCCACTCTCTATGGGTGAAGCATTCAAACACATGAGCTTATAGGGTCCATTCCTATTCAAACCACGCCCTTCCTTAATCTGCTTAATACTGAGCAAGTCGCTTCCTTTGTATACAATGATGTATGATTGTTTTCTTTCTCCAAAATTCAGCTGTCAGTGAAATTATAAGGAGAAGTTAAAAGCCAGATCTGAGAGTGTTCCACGTTATAACCAGATCTTTCTAATGTGATGAGAAAATTAAATCCGTACCTCTCACATAAGCCGTTACCAGAATACCAGAAGGCTGTTAGGACACAAGTTAGGTAACTCAAAGACTGCTGTTTGAAAGTGAAATGTCCCCCACTGGTGCATACGTTTGATACATGGTCTCCAGCAGGTGGCGCTGTTTTAGAAGGTTATAGAACGTTTAAGAGACAGAGCCACGAGTGACCCTGAAGGCTTTTAGTCCAGCTCCATTTTGCGTCTGCCTCCTATTTCTTGATTTCAGACTAAGTATGATCAGCCACCTCTTGTGTCTGGCTCCAGGGCTTCCCTGACAAGGGGAACTATAACCCCTCTGGCTGACAGTCACAACAAAACCTTTCTTATCAGGCATTTGATCGCAGAACAAGAAAAAGCAACTGAATACAGAGATCTAAACTACTCTGCTTCTAGGGATTGGTTTTAGGGACTGGGGAGAAGGGATAGGCCATATCTCCAAGCAGATGGGAAGAATTATTACAGACACGAGCAATCGTTCACGGACCCACAGGCCTCAGAGACTAGTAAATTAACACCATTTTTGCCTTAGCAGTGGAGCACTTCTATGCAAAACAGGTTGTAGATTCTGCAGCAAAACAGCTAAAAGGGTTTCCAGAACACATAGCTTGTCTCTGACTCTCTCTATTTGAAACTCGGGTATATTTCTTTAGATCTGGGAATATATTTCAGTAGGCGAGCACTTGCCTAGAGTGTGAAAGGCCTTAAACTCAATACCCAGCTTGGACCAGCCATTGGGTAGAGGTGGTTGCCACTAAGCCAGACGACCTCAGTTCTGTCCCTAGAACCTGTGTGGAAGGACAGAACCAACTCATATAAGCTGCCCTCTGGCCTTCACAATAACCATAGCTTATGTGTGACCACATAATCAACCACTAATGTAATCACAAGCTCCTAGGCCTAAATCTCTTCTTCCCTTCTGCAAGACAATTTTAAAATAGAAATTGTGATGGTTTGTATATGCTTGGCCCAGGGAGTGGCAATATTAGGAGGTGTGGTCTTGTTGGAGTGGGTGTGTCACTGTGGGTGTGGGCTTAAGACCTTCACCTTTGTTGCCTGGAGGTCAGTCTTCCACTAGCAGCCTTCAGATGAAAATGTTGAACTCTCAGCTTTTCCTGCACCATGCCTTCCTGGATGCTGCCATGTTCCCCGCCTCAATGATATGGAACTGAATTTCTGAACCTGTAGGCCAGCCCCTACGAAATGTCCTTTATAAGACTTGCCTTGGTCATGGTGTCTGTTCATAACGGTAAAACCTTAACTAAGACGTAAGTTAAGGAAAAAAATTAAAGACTAGGTTTAAGTCTTCTGATCTTCTTGAGGAGACCAAATGCCAAAAACTAACCAAAAGACCAAATGTCTGTATAAGAAAAATTAAAAGAAACTAGAGGCTCACCTAGGTCCCACACTCTCTCACTACCCTCTCTGTAGTTCACTTGCAAGGTCAGCTTCTCTGTTTTGCATGCCTCAGCCTCCACAGCCCTCAGCCTGAGCTGTCTCCATAGCCTGCTCAGTTAGCTGGCCTCTGCATTCTTTGTTCTCCTGTATAAATCAGTTGCATCCTCCAGAGCCACCTCTGTGTGAACTCTTACCTCCACACCATCACCTTCCCCAGTTCCCTGAGTCTAGGACCACCAATCCTAACTCTTGGTCAGCCTGCAAACCCATCCATAACCTCATTTTCCATTTTTGGCTGTTGGAACCACTCGTGCTGTACCAAGATCCCTCTCAAACCTCTGCAGGTGTTTATGGACACTTGGACCATATATCTCCTTCCCCTGTTGTAATACCACAGTTCTTCAATAACCATAATCCGCCACCTTTTTAAAGATTTGCTCAAATTCCATCTTCCATAGCAGACCTCGCCTGCCCTTCCAAGACACACCTTCCTCTGTTGACCTCTAGTTTATTTGAATGTCCATAATCTATACCTATTATAGATATAGACATTATTGAGTATCTATAACCTACCTCCATGTATATTCACTTATTTTTATGTCTTTTTCTACCAACTTGGTAAGTTGTCTTTCCAAGTATAGGTTGTCAGTTTACAAAGAATCTTAAAACCCTTCCTGCTCCCAATAATACCTAGATCAATGCCCTAAAGAGAACCATGTGGTCAGTGGTTATCTGCTGACTAAATGAATATGTCATGGAATTTTGTAAGTGGTAAATGAAGACCCAACAGACTCAATAACTGAGTGTCTATCTGTTGAGCCAGTTCTAAGGTTTGGGATTACAGCAGTGAACAAGACACAACAAACCAATGGCCTTATATGCAGGAGAGAGACAATAAACTAATAAACAAGAAAGTACAGACTATGTCAGATGGCATGCATGCCATGGGGATAAAGCAAGAGAGATAAAGAGGGTCTGGATGGGGCGATATCTTATACACTGAGGCTACACGGATAAAGGGAGAGAGGTGAGGTGAGAAGAGACTCGAAGGAGTTGATATTTAAGGAGAAAGAAGCCCGGGGTTGGGGATTTAGCTCAGTGGTAGAGCGCTTGCCTAGCAAGCACAAGGCCCTGAGTTCGGTCCCCAGCTCCGAAAAAAAGAAAAAAGAAAAAAAAAAGGAGAAAGAAGCCCAACTAGATAAAGAATATTAAATGTAAAGACCTGAAGAAAAAGAAAGCCCAGAATGAACTGAGGAAAAGGAGTGGCAAATGCTTCTGCTGAATGGAAAAGAGGGAGGGATTGAGGGAGGGAACACTATGGTTAAAGTCCATCTGGATTAGAGAAGATGGTCTTACAGAGGCTAGAACTTCCACTCTGAAGACCTCTGAGGGATGGAGCTCATCAACATGACATCATTCGCTTTCCCCAAAAACAGAAATGTAGGGATCCAAGCCCTGCGTGCTGTCCCTCAGCAGGAATTCCAGCATCTAAGATTTAACCAGAACTAAAGGCAAATAAAATTAAAATATTTCTGTACACATAAGCATTTGGATGGGCTAGACACAGTACCTGTGTGTGATCCCTGTGGTCCAGCATTGAAAGATTAAACAACGAGACACGGTGACACGATGTTCTGAGCCCAACGCTAATGCTTTGTAGGCAATGGTTAGACCTGTGGAGTTGGGTAAGACCCTGCCCCAGTCACACAGTGGATGCAGGTGGACCTTGTTTCAGAGCCTCTGTCTCCGTGGTGATTGCTGGTATATAAAATAGGCGCCGTCAGTGTGTTAACAGCCCCACCCCCACTGCTAGAATCCCTACCGTTCACAAGTCTTGACATCAATTGCTGGCAAGATAATGACAACCTAAATGCCTTCAACCTATTTCTGGAAATCCTCTCGTGGAACTAAGTTCAATGGAGGCCTGAGAGCAAGAACCCGGGACCTAGAACTCTTCAATGTCCAACTATTGCAGCCTGTTACTCACCTCCTTAAGACCAGGGGGTAAATAGACACAACATACACACACACACACACACACACACACACAAACACCATACATGCCACACATACACCATACACACTACACACACCTCACACATACACCATACACACAGACCACACTACACATATACGCCACACACACACATACACACACATACACACATATACACACATAGCACACACACATATACACACATACCCACACACACAAATATACCAAACACACCACACACACCACACACACACACATACACACATACACAAACACATATACACACACACTCACACACGAATATACCAAACACACACATATATACACATAGCATACACACATCACACACATACACACCCACACACACAAATATACTGAACACACCACACACACAGGACTTTCTCAACTTCTCTACTATATAGGAATTAGGTTGGATGGCAACCAACAGATTGGGAAAAGATCTTTACCAGTCCTGCATCCAATAGAGGGCTAATACCCAACATATATACAAAGAACTCAAGGAATTAGACTCCAGAGAATCAAATAACCCTATTAAAAAATGGGGTACAGAGCTAAACAAAGAATTCTCAACTGAGAAATACTGAATGGCTGAGAAGCACCTAAAGAAATCCTTAGTCAACATCCTTAGTCATCAGGGAAATGCAAACCAAAACAACCCTGAGATTCCACCTCATACCATTGAGAATGGCTAAGATCAAAAACTCAGGTGACAACAGATGCTGGCGAGGATGTGGAGAAAGAGGAATACTCCTCCATTGTTGGTGGGATTGCAAGCTGGTACAACCACTCTGGAAATCAGTCTGGAGGTTCCTCAGAAAATTGGACATTGAACTAACTGAAGACCCAGCTATATCACTCCTAGGCATATACCCAAAAGATGCTACAACATATAACAAGGACACATGCTCCACTATGTTCACAGCAGCCTTACTATAATAGCCAGAAGCTGGAAAGAACCCAGATGTCCTTCAACAGAGGAATGGATACAGAAAATGTGGTACAGTCACAATGGAGTACTACTCAGCTATCAAAAACAATGACTTCATGAAATTCATAGGCAAATGGAATGAACTAGAAAATATCATCCTGAGTGAGGTAACCCAATCACAAAAATACACACATGGTATGCACTCAATGTTAAGTGGATATTAGCCCAAAAGCTGGATTACCCAAGATATAATCCACAGACCACATGAAGCTCAAGGATGACCAACATGGGGATACTTCAGTCCTTCTTAGAAGGGGGAACAAAAATATTCATAGGAGAAGATATGGAGACAAAGTTCGGAACAGAGACTGAAGGAATGGCCATTCAGAGCCTGCCCCACCTGGGGATCCAGCCCATATACACACAGCCACCAAACCCAGACAATATTGATGATACCAAGAAGTGCATGCTGACAGGAGCCTGATATAGCTGTCGCCTGAAAGGCTCAGCCAGAGCATGACAAATACAGAGGCAGATGCTCCGCAGCCAAACATTGAACTGAAAACAGGGTCCCCACTGGAGGAGTTAGAGAAAGGATTGAAGGAGCTGAAGGGGTTTGCAACCCCATAAGAATAACAATACCAACCAACCAGAGCTCCCAGGAACTAAACCACCATCCAAAGAGCACATATGGACAGACCCATGTCTCCAGCTGCATATGTAGCAGAAGATGGCCTTGTTGGGCACCAATGGGAGGAAAAGCTCTTGGTTCTGCCAAGGCTGGACCCTCCAGTGTAGGGGAATGTCAGGGCAGGGAGGTGGGAAGGGGGTGGGTAGATGGGTGGGGGAAACACCCTCATAGAAAAAGTAGGAGGGAGGATGGGGATAGGGGGGTTTATGGATGGGAAACCAGGAAAGGGGATAACATTTGAAATGTAAATAAATTTTTTAAAAATCCATTTTTAAAAAAGAATATAAACAGAAAAAAATTAACCAAAAACCACAAAAAAAAAAACAAGAAAGAAAGAAATTAGGTTTGAAATACTGTCCCTCCTTCCCTCAAAATATGCTCAGTCCAGACTCCCATAGGTGCTGATCAACAGACCTAAACTGGATCACCAACTTTAATGCCCAGCAGGAATTAGCAATCACTAGGCCCAACTAAGTCTAGAAGACTGTCAGTATCATGAAACCAGGAAACCTGCCCCGCTTAACTAGATTAGGATCTATGCAATGATAACTTTTCCCTCTTTTTAACTTTAGAATCATAAAACATTGCATCGTTTGGATAAACTTCTAGACTTAGAATTCAGACTTGAATTCATTTAAGGAGAACCAATCATAAAGATCTCTAATCAGGGGTAAAAAGAGTAGGAAATCTAGCCATTACAACAAAAGAGACCCCACTGGACGACTGACTTTCCATCAGAAAGTATTGGGGGCAGGCGGGATGGCAAACACTTTTTGGTTCCGATACTAACTCAGCTTGAGAGTGTAGCCTCCATGCTCAGAAGGCTTCTGAGGCTATGCAGAAAGGCAGAGAAACTACTGAGCATGACTAAACAGGCAGCAACACTATTGTCAATGAGGAGCCAAGCTACAGAAGGCATCCGACCTGACTGGAAAACAAGTTGCCAGACACACTACACTCTGCACTGAATAGGTAAAGCCCACCCCCTCTCTATACAACCATGGCGGCAGCGTTCAGTCTGCGGCCTGTCAGATCTTGATGCAGAGTCCGGTCTTCATAACTGAGTAACTTCAGCGGTGCGGTAACTGACGGAAAAGATAAGTTTAATTGTTTGATTTATCATCTGTACCAGGGCTAATGATACGATTTCTCTGTAATCCCGCCGCGCGATCAAGGTCATCAGCAATTAGCTGGCCATACGATTCTCTACGGGCTGTTGGTTTAACTGCAGGCTGCGGCCTCGGCTATGGGCTTCGGGACTCTGACGGTTTTTGAGCTTGGAAGTGTGACATTTTTCTTCTTTGTTCTGTAAGTTCATCGTTAGCTGGTTCTGGTGGCCTCTGAAGAGCCTGCTTTAGAACAGTTGGTAAGTACATTCTCTGACAGAGAATGTCTAAAAAGAAACCAACGCCTGCCAAAATCATGATCTCTAAGACACAAACCAATCGCTCTCCGGTTACCTTTCTCTATTCCTCAATATTTTCTCCTACTTTTATGGAACTATTGATTATACACACACATTTTCAAATTTATTTATATATATATATAATTACATGATTTATATAATTATATCATTCATAATATTTAATTATATATTTAATATATTTAAATAATACATTATATATAAATGTGTGTGTAGTCTATAATGATACATATTTATATTTTCTATCTTTCTTCCTCCCTTCTGGATATTGAACAGAGCCTTGTTTACATACTAGGTCTCCACCACTGAGCTATACCTCAGCTTTAGTGTTTCTTATTCCACACAACTAGTAAATGATTTTTAAATATTGTGATATTTTAGGTTGCAGGTAGCTGTGACTCTTCCTGTATTACACATTAGACACACTTCATTGAAAATACTTATGATGCCACAGGTCATGACCACCTCACACTCTAACACTAACATCTAATGAAACTGCAGAGACACATGTCGGAGAGCCGGAGGGAGGACGTGAGAAAGCATGCCCTTGAGTGATTTGAGCATATTTAGATCAAAAGTCCTGTCTGCACAGATCCCAATATGTAACAATTAGATTCCAAATTACCCTGATCAAAACAAGAAGTGAGGGTCCCAAGTTGCTCAGTTTCCCTGTCTCTCACCACCTCTGCCCAGCTCCGCCCAGTTCCGCCAGCCCCGCCCAGCCCCGTGGTCCCTAAATCATTAGGAAAGGAAAGTTGAACCAGATGCTGTCTTAAGTAGCATTTTCTTGCTAAAACTTTTCAACACTAGACTAGAATACTTTCTCATTCGTCTGTCAGATCACCCCTTAATGAGAGGGCCCCCAAAGTGGGAGTCTCTAATACTGCCTGTAACGGTCCTTGCTAGGGTCTTAAAGGCTTTGAACATGCACTTCCTACTTTTAATCACAACCTGGAAGTTTTCCTTCATAATCACTTACGTCAATGAGAACAAAGTCATTAGCAAATAAAGACCTCAAGATTTGGACACCCAAGACTATTGGCGCCGTGTAAGCCTCAGCATCCGTTGCTATCTATAACTTGTTTTAATGAGACACTAGGAAACTCATGGCTCCTTCAGGCATGTAGCTACAGACATTTTCCAATGATCTTACGAAGGATAAAGTTGTGCACGATGAAAACCACTAGCACTTGATACCATGGAATGATGCCTGACAAACGTATATATTAACTACTCCGTAAGGAATGTCCCAGCCGGGCTACTGATACGTGCACTGCTGCTTGGCTGAATTTGGTGGGGGGATAAATGCTTGTTTCGGTGTGGTAATAAACCAGTTCTCATTAAGGCAAGAGGCCTTCCTGGGAGGCTTAAAAGCTGGGAGCCAGGCAGGCTCTGAAATCCCAACGGGAACAGTAGCCCAGGGGGTCAGAGAAACATTGCTGGCTCTCACCCAGGCACAGCTGGGGAACCAGGCTCCCAGGAAGCCCCTACCCAGTCACAACCCTGGGAACTCAGCACCACTACAAAGCCCAGACATTAAGCGGGCAGCAGGCACCCCGTTGGTGGTACTCAGTGGCCCTTTTTGCCTGGCAGGGAAGACCAAGCCAGAGAGAAAGGGCTGAGCCTCCTTTCCCCAAATGTGTGCCCTCGCTGGATCAATCGCAAGACTGTTATGAGAACGAAACCGGAGCTGGGTAATGTGTGTAGGATCTGTGGCTTTACTGTGTCCCTGCTATGTTAATTAGTATTAGGAGTATGATGGATTGGCAACACGTGTGCGCTCTGAGTCTTAAACCAGCCCTGAGAGTTTAGCACTCCATTAGTTACACATCACAGAACCCAGGGGATGTTTATTCAAAAAGAGGATCACTTACAGGAGGGAAACAAGCTAATTCATTCCTGATACTGTCTGGGGAGAGGGACACCCCATCCCTGCTCGTGAACAGTATAACCTGTCATCTAAGACAGAGCTGGAATTACAGGCCGCGGGAAACTACAGAAAACCAAGGGGCCCCCCGCCTGGGAACCCTGAAATCTCAAATCCTCAGTTGTTCCTATGTGAATCCCTCCGAGACAAGTTCAGAGAAGGCTCTGTGTTGACATTTCAATCCCAGGGCTGAGTCCAAAGCTGGGAGCCTCTCCCACACCCTCCAGGCCGCAGAGAAGCCAACTCCTGGCTTCCCCAGCACCCATGCTTACAGCAGCTGCTGCCTCTCAGGCCTGCACCAGCTGGGCCTTCCTCATCACCGTGCAGGGGCCAAGAGGACCCCAGAGGAGAGTCGAAAACTAAGACCTTCTCAGAGGCAGGTGATCATGGCTGAGCTGTTTCACATTTAAAATTATAAAAATGACTAACATTTTATTATCCCGGGGGCTACTTGAGAAGAGAACCCGAACTCCATTCTGATGCTAAATTTCTGGAAGGTTTTTTTTTGAGTGTGTGTGTGTGATATTTTTCAGATTTTTTTTCAATTTTATTTTTTGTTTATAGGTGTATTTACTACGAGAATGGTAGGTGAACCACAAGGGTGCAGTGCCCGAGGATGTCAGGACGAGGGTGTCAGATCCTCTAGAACTGGAGTCATCGATGGTTGTAAACTGTGTGGGTGCTGGGTATGGAACCCAGGTCTTCTGCAAGAGGAGCGAGTTCTCTTAAGCGCCGAGCCATCTCTCCAGCTGCAGGTTCTGGAACTCTAATTCTACCGGAGCAGTTGTGGAGACACGAGAAAATACAGGTGTGGCTAAAATACTAACAAATTCGCAAATTATGCTGGCTTTAAATTAACAGTGTAATTTGCATGTAACATCTACCGAGAATATATCATATAAATGGCGATGCACATACACTCATAGATCTGTGCATGGGGCAGTCTAATGCAGGCTGAGTGGGTAGAGGGCAGAGCTTCAATCTGCGTTCTCTAGTTCCTGGTGTAAATGTTCCCACAACGGTGAACTTCCACCTCCCAACCTGACATCACTGGGCAGAACGCGGGAGAGGAGAACCTTCCCCTTGCAAATCTGTAGATGTACAATCAGCCTGCAAATAGAGACAGACAAACAGGAAGGAATATTAGCCTCTCTTCTTAATCTGAATGTGTGCCTCCCTCCTTTTGCCGTAAGATATCTGGGCTTGACTCAGTCCTGCTGGTGAGGAACATTGGGTATATTTTCTTGTCTTTTCTCCCACCTACAAAATTAAGAGTTTGGGGTGTAGCTTAGTAGTGGAGTGCCAGCATGCATGCTGAACATATGAGCCTTTGAATTCAATGCCTGGCACTGAAAGAGAAAAAAAAAAGTTAAAACTTAAAAATAAAATAGATTCGTAGAGAATAGAAGGGAGGTTGGCAGGGGTCAGGAGAAGGAAAGACAGGATGGGGGAGGAGTTTAAACCGTCAATCTAGGTGAGTGAGCATGCTCTGAGGGGCCAGCGAGCAATGGTGTGAGCAGAGGTAACAGCACTGTGCTGTGTGTGTACTTACGAGTCTGTGGGAAAGTGCACGGAAGGCTTCTTCCTCCAAAGAAGGGTGGGGGCAAGGTAACTGTGAGGTGATGGATGAGTTTACTCCGTTCACTCATGTGTGTGTGTGTGTGTGTGTGTGTGTGTGTGTGTGTGTGTTTATATACTTTATATAAAGCTCACAGCATCTTCAAATCTTCAATAGGGATGATGCTGTACGGACTCAAAGCTTTACTAAGCATAGCCTAAAACAGTGATGTTCAAACCCAAGCAACGTGCTGAAACAGTTCTCTGTGCTCACATCCCTGCATCTCAGATGGAAGGAACTAGAATGGGGCTGGAAGTGTTTGTAAGACCTGAATCGTCAGGTTTTATAAAGCTGGCCCAGAGCCTGCTTTTTTTTTTTTTTTTTTTTTATTAACTTGAGTATTTCTTATTTACATTTCGATTGTTATTCCCCTTCCCGGTTTCCAGCAAACATCCCCCTAATCCCTCCCCCTCCCCTTCTTTATGGGTGTTCCCCTCCCCACCCTCCCCCCATTGCCGCCCTCCCCCCAACAGTCTAGTTCACTGGGGGTTCAGTCTTAGCAGGACCCAGGGCTTCCCCTTCCACTGGTGCTCTTACTAGGATATTCATTGCTACCTCTGAGGTCAGAGTCCAGGCTCAGTCCATGTATAGTCTTTGGGTAGTGGCTTAGTCCCTGGAAGCTCTGGTTGCTTGGCATTGTTGTTCATAAGGGGTCTCAAGCCCCTTCAAGCTCTTCCAGTTCTTTCCCAGAGCCTGCTTTATAAATTAGAGTGAGGGGTTGGGGATTTAGCTCAGTGGTAGAGCGCTTGCCTAGGAAGCGCAAGGCCCTGGGTTCGGTCCCCAGCTCCGAAAAAAAGAACCAAGAAAAAAAAAATTAGAGTGAGCTAGCCCCATATATTTCACTAAGATATAACGGAAGCTTCTTAGTATCAGTTTCAAGAGGCCAGGTGTCTCATGAAAGACCAATCTCAAAATCCCCAGGCCTAAACTAAGGTAGGATTCTAGAAAGACTCCCCTTAGCATCATAGAACACACACACACACACACACACACACACACACACACGCTTCACTTGATCGAGGACAGGTGGGGAGAATCACTACACATCCTCACTGCCTGATTCATTTGTCAGTCAACAAACCAATATCAGCAGAGAGAATGTCCGCTGCATCTAAGAAAGAGTAGACTTGAAAAGACCGCACACTGAAGCAGCAGGGAGAGGAAATAGGATCTGTTCCTGAGGACACAGGCCGCCAGCAAAGCCCTCAGGCCGTTCCTAGCTTCACTCACTGTTCCTTCAAGTGCCTGAGAGTAAGCAACAGTTCTCACTGGTGACAGCAGGGGGTTCTACTCTCAGTTGCAGATGTGACTCAATCAGAAAGAAGCACCAAATCCTCACTGATACTCAGTGCCACCAATCCTTTATCAATGCCCTCGCCTTGTGTGCCAGCTGAGTGACTCCTCCACAGAGCAGACACATGGATCTTTGTAAATTCATCTCACCTCATAATTGATTACTGACTGCCCCTTGCCCACTGCACTCACTATACGTCTGAGAAGAAGGAAAGGTAGGGATGCTTAAGTTTTTTTCCCTTTACTCATTTTGAGTTGTACATGATATCTGCATAGATTGAGGGATACAGAATAATTTGATACATATTTACAGTATGTAATGATCAAACTGAGAAACTTAGCATTCTCCTCTTCTCTAAGTTTAATCATGTCTATGTGCTGGGCACTGTCGGACTCTTCTGGTTATTTTGAAATAAACCATAAGCTGCCGTAGACGGCAGCGTCATGGACCACTAGCTCCTCCTACCCAACTGTACCTCCCCACCTCTTCCTAGGCGTGATAAAGCATCATCACTTTATAATCAGCTCTTCCACTCTGCTAAGAGATCGGTTTGTGGGGGCTGGAGAGATGGCTCAGCGGTTAAGAGCACCCGACTGCTCTTCCAGAGGTCATCAATTCTCAGCAACCACATGGTGGCTCACAACCATCTGTAAAGAGATCCGATGCCCTCTTCTGGTGTATCTGAAGACAGCTACAGTATACTTATATATAATAAATGAATAAATAAATTTAAAAAAAAAGAGATCGGTTCGTGCTAGCACAACGCATAACACGCAACCCACTACACACACCCCAAGGCCAGGCCACAGGGGGATGGCAGAATCATGCTTCCAATAACACAGAGAGAAACAAGGCTCGCCAACTGAGAATCTGTGTGTACCCCTCAGCCCCACATGAGCAGACAGGGCAAGAGTTCAGCTGCTGGGGACTTGAGGAACATGCTTCTGTTTGTTCCGTAAACAAACAGCACTGTGCCTTGCCCCGATCACTAAGGGCACAGGAGATGTGCCCAGAGTACTGCAAGCCTGCGTGGGGACCCATGGGAGCCAGGCCCTTCCCATCTGTATGGGTCTCAGCTTACTAAAGGATCTGTGTTCTGGCGTTCACGTCCACCCAGAAGACCGGCCTAACATTTCCATCTTACTTTAATAACTTTCTTCTCTTCTGTGTAGTAGTTCCACACGGGTGCCAGTATAAACACAACCGCGAAGACCAGACCTCCTAACTCGACCATCTCTGCCTGCCACGCCAGAGCCAAGAAACACTGACTCCATCTTTCCTCCGCTCCTTATTTTTCACTAGGAAGGTAATCCCTTCCCTTCCTGCGGTACCCTCCTCTCCTGCCTGCCTCATAGCTCCAAAGGGAAGTGTGAAGGGAGCTGGGCCTGCTGCTCCTCTGGCCATCAATCCTGTGGAACGAAGAGATGTGACAGAAATGTCTGAGACACATCATTCACTTCCCAATATGAACTAATCAAACTGCTGCCGAATTCCCGTGAGAAATCTTTCCCGGCATCTTTGTGCTTTGTGTGTCACTTCAGCCTTCTGATGGTTGACACATCCTCACAGTTTCTGGAACAAGTCGAGAGACGATCACCAGAGTTCCCTTTGTGAGCCTCAGATCCACTGAAGGATACAAAAAAGGAAGAGGGCCAGCGAAATGGCTCAGAGGGTAAAGGTGCTTGAGGGCAAGCCTGATGTTCTCAGTTCAATTCCTGGGACCTACTTGGTAAAGAGAACTTAGCTCCTGAATGTGGTCCTCTGACCTCCACAGATATGTACATGTGCATGCCTGTGTGTATGTGCGTGTGCACACAGAGAGAGAGAGAGAGAGAGAGAAAGAGAGAGAGAGAGAGAGAGAGAGAGAGAGAGAGAGCACAGAAAGAAGAGGGATTTTAAAAAGGGAAAAGAAACTGGAGAACACAATTGCAGCGCCATTAATAGTTAAATTGGGTGAGCGCTCAGTTGATACTAGAAAACAGAACTCACAAAATAATTAATAGGAAGAATGCTCTGATATAGAACAGTATCTGGCGCCACTGGAAATCCAAGAAATGCGAAATTAAAACGGAAGGTTATATGAACGTCCGAAGCTGGTGGAGCTGATGCTCAGATGTGATGGGAGCTTCAGCTTGGACCCAGTCCCTGACAAAGCACCTCAGGAAGACACGGTGAGAGACATAATTTGTGTGTACCCTCTGCCCCAGAAATCCCGCTTCTGGAAAGGGAAGAAGTGACATTCCTTCCACATCAAGGGGACATTGTGGGCACGGTTTTAAGAATAGAAGCAAGCTAGCCCATTCATCTCTTTACGGTTTCCTAGTCACCCTCCGCTGCCGTCACTCCATCTAAGGGCACTCATCATACACAGGTGAGAACAGATGTACACTTAAATATTGTGCCTTTAAAGCAAAATATGTCCCACCTTCGAGGACCATTAGTGTGCACTGCACAGCCAAATCAGCCTAGTGTAGAAATATCAAGGGAATTGATGCCCACGTAACACCTTAAGGCACCAAAGCCCAGGGCTCCCAGTAGGCCAGACGTTACAGCTCGTGGCTTTAAGCAGCTTTGATGGAAACATCTTAGAGCTCTGAATCTGAACAATCAGGTAACTCCAGAGAGTCCTGTAAATGTCTGCATGACACCCAGGATACAGGCAGATGAAACACCACGGCTCTCCAATGGAGTCCATTTCCTCAAATCACATTCCCTTACCCCTTAACCTGTGCCTGACCTGGGACAGCAGCTCCCTGGGTCCTCACTGACTGTGCAGTCAGGATGTCAGCAGAACAGAGTGTGAGCATGTGAGAGCTGCACAATCCAGACCTTTGACCTCAGGCCACTGACCTGCCATTCGCTGATGGCTGCTTGGGCCCACCTTCCCAAAGAGAGCTCCTTACCTGTGAGTAATGTGCTTTCCCCCCACAAGCTAATGTCAGATGTGGACACCTGCTCCTAGAAGATGAATCAGCATGTCAGCCAAGATCACGCACACACACTCACACACACACACACACACACGGGCGCTCACACGCACACGCACACACACAACAAAACACTTCTCACCCGGGCAGTGATGGTGCATGCCTTTAGTCCCAGAGCATGAAGGCAGAGGCAGGTGTATATCTCTGAGTTCAAAGTCAGCCTGGTCTACAAAGCAAGTTCAAGAACAGCCAGGGCCACACAGAGAACCCTTGTCTCAAAATTTAAAAAATAAATAAAAATAAAAAAAGAAAGAGAGGGAGAGAAAGGAAGAAAGGGAGAGAGAGAGAGAGAGAGAGAGAGAGAGAGAGAGAGAGAACCACTTCTCTTGTTTCCACAGTGCCTAAGGTATCAGCAGGAGATATTCTTTCACTTCCTGTAGGCAAAGCTTAAAAGCTAGCAAAGTTAAGAATCCTTCGTCATTTACATTTCTATAATTATATTATTGAAATTATGTATATGAGATCATATTATAATTTCACAACCCTTACAGGAAGGAGAGACAATGCTTGCTATTAGAGCCAGCTATTATTCTAAGGATTTTATGTGCGGTAACTCACACACCTGTGAGGGAAATACTGTTAATTTCCATCTCGTTTATACGTAAAGAAACTGAAGCTTTATGCTACACCAGTGTCACATGCCATCAGGTGACCTTTCGCTCCGTGGGAATAAATTCACTCAAAGACAAAACTTTACTACATACAGGTGAGATCAATGTATAGTGGCATTGTTGAACAGGAAGAGATTTGGAGAGCAAACATATTCACAGGACATTTGTAGCAGACAGACTGGCTCCAGCACTCCGATCCATGGCTGGCTGGAGGCAAAGGGTGCTCTAGCCAGAGAACACAAGTGGAGGTCAGAAAGCCACCTCAGGTGTTAACTTCTTTGACACAAACCCTTCATCGTTGGCTGACACAAACTCCATGAAAGCTTCCAGGCACTCTCCTGTCTCCACCTCCCATGTCAAGATCAGAGCGTTGGGGTTTTGCCAGTTCTGAGAATTTGAATTCAGGGCCTTGCACAGCAGATACTTTATCTGCTAAGCCATCCCTCCAACCCCATCGCACCCTTCACAAAGAGAATAGCTATCAAAAAATCATATCAAAGTATAGAGCCAATGTATAGTCCTTCTCATAAGCAGTCTAGGGACATGGGGAACTAATGCCTAAGAGATGGGAGACGTCAGACTTCAGGACATGGGGAACTAATGCCTAAGAGATGGGAGACGTCAGACTTCAGGCTGACCTCACAGTGTGGACTAGAGTGGGTTCTGATAGTCTGCCTCTCCCCAGATTCAAACTCCTTCTACCTCCTTCCTCATTTTTAAAGAAACGGTTATTAATCAGATGATCTATTTTTAAGGAAGTAGTAATCTGTTTATCCTCCCTCAAAGCCTTGGGCTCACAAACCTAATCTAAACCAAAACCAAACCTTTTGTCCCCTCAGCCCTGGTAAATGTACATGTTGCTAGCTTTCTGTGTAGGCTTTGATCAGCCTCAGGCTACACTATCAAGCGCCTAACAGACCAGGCCACTGGGCAGAAGGAGCCCTGAACAGGTTTCCCTGAGGTTAGCCTTGTCAGGCAGACTAGGGATGGGTCAGAAGGAACATGTAGGATGGGACCGGCTTACCAAGTGCTGTGGCCTCACCTCTGGGACACATTCCTGCCTGAGTCATACCTTCCAACCTCTCATGCCTGAGTCCCCCCTGCATGCACCTGTGCTGGGTTCTCTGCTTGTTCACTGGTGCACTCTGCAGGTCTTCACCAGGCCACTCCCTGCTGGGAGCTCGCCCTCCTCTGAGGTCCTATTGACAGGTGCTTGGAGACCCAAGTGAGACTTCCTCTGCTCTCCTTGGATGTTTCCCACTTCGGCTTTTGAAGAGAACTTTCCTTGTTTCCCCCCTTTCATTTAATTCACTGGGATATGAAATGTCACTTGGCACAGAACTCAAGCGCTGTCTAGGATTCTTCTGATGTGCATGACTAAGCTCTCGAAGAGTAACATTTCCATGTTACCCGGGCGGATGGACTTCATTGAGCTTCCTGGGGCATAAGCTTGAATCAGATTCTTGGCACAGCTGAATCCTAGTCCTGAAACCAGCTAGCTAAGCATGTGCTTCTGAACCCTGCACTGGATGGAAGAAGGGAAGACATTTTGTGCACCCAGAGCTTCGGGAAGGGAAGATGAGTCAGCCTTTTCTCTTTCACTGAAACAAAGTGTGGGTGGAGATAAGCGGTAAGTCCCCAGGATCCTCAGTGCGAAAAGCCATGGGCCCCCCACACACACCAGCAGAGCAATGGCAGCTAGAAAGGAAAAGGGGCTAGGCCAATGACAACGTCGACTCTCAGATTCAAGGATGAAATGGCGGCACAGTCACCTGTGGGGAAGGGATTTTGTGATATCTCACAGCAGATGCGGATTTAATACTCAGCTCTGTTATTACTGCTAGCGTATTCAGCTCCCAGTTTCCTTATCTAAAGATGGGGAATTAACAGACCTGCCTTCCTCACAGAGTAGTTATGAAATATGAATGAAAATGTGTTTGAATAGTAGCATGTGATATCTGGAAACTACGAAGTCTCCTGTTAATATTAAATAACAATTTTATTATTTTGTTTTCTATTAGAAAATGATGGAGGGGCTGGGGATTTAGCTCAGTGGTAGAGCCCTTACCTAGGAAGCGCAAGGCCCTGGGTTCGGTCCCCAGCTCCGAAAAAAAAGAACCAAAAAAAAAAAAAAGAAAAGAAAATGATGGAAATTGGAATTTTTCTCAGCTGTCAAATTACCAGTTTTTTGCTGCCCCTGCTTTGGGTTAGATTCTCATTCTTCCTCTGATAAAATGCATCTGGGATTCTACCTCCCTGGGGCTATAATGGCCTCCAATGCCATCCTTCCGGCCAACAGCAATAGAACATACCTTAAGGCCAGTGCACAGCTTTAATCTCTGACATCCAAACTGAACAAATGACTAATAAAAGCCAAGACACCTCAGAAGAAAGAACGAAACAAAACATAAAACATCAGAACGTGCTGGACCCCTCCTGTGGGGACATCTGTTTGTTCCATCCTGTAGACTTGGGAATGCTGGGACTTGGGGTATAAGGTAGGACGTTGTTTCTATGTTTGGGAAGGGTGTCTTTTCAAGTCCAAATGTAAACACCCAGAGCCTGAGAGAGGAAGGAATACTAGGGCAAGTAATTATGTGATACCTTTAAAGGAATGCCCTGATGTATGACCCTTTGATGGCAAGTTAACTGTCGGTCGGTATCCGTATCATTTGGAAGGAGCAAAGACTCTAAAAACCAGCCTTGTTCATTGGAAAAGAAACAACCGTATGTTTGTTAAAGGTGTCCTTCTCAAGGTGTTCTTCTCACATGTTAATAAGAAGAGACAAGCAGGTCTAACTGAAAGCAAAATGAAGCCAGGCATGCTGGCACACCCCTGTGACCCCAGCACTTTGAAGAAAGAGGCAGAGAGACCAGGAAATCGAGACCATCCTCAGTTACACAAAGTGGGTTCAAAACCAGCCTGGGCTATTTGAGGTCCTTTGTCAATAAAACAAAAGAGAAAGACCAATAGGTAAAAGGTTTTTAAACAAAAACTTTACCAAAGATACGCAAATTGGTGCAAGCCCAAGAAAAGGTGCCAGGCAAGGCCTAGTAGTTATGAGATGTGATTCAAACCCACGATGAGGCAGTAAATGCACCTACTCAAAAACTGACAGTACTCGGCGCTGGTTGTGACACAGAGAAATCGGAACTCACAGTTACATGAAAAAAAAAAAGATACCTGTGCCTTAGAAAATACCTTGGAGTATATGATTGTTTGACTGGTGAACATTTAGCAAGAGAAACAAAAGCATGTGCTGCAAAAAATCCCTTCCTTAGGGGAGACATGAGCAATGTCTACCCCTTTCAACAACTACATCCCTACCACAGTTAACCATTAAGTTCGTGGTCTTACTTGTGCATCATGGATAAGGGGTTGCCTGCAGGACCATGGGAGACCCCAAAACAGCTGCACTGGAATCATGGGTGATGTCTTCCCTACAGACTAATAAATGAAGTCTCCTTCCCCTAGTTCTCCCCCACCCTATATATTCAAGGCCTTCTCTGAACCCCTGAGGCCACATCCATTAGGGCAGAATTGCATGCAAATGGCTGAGAGAACTGACTAGATGCATCCTTCTTGTGGGAATGTCAGTAGTCTTAATGTACGATGGACTCCGGCAAGTAGACACAGCTGATCGTATGAAGGTGTACACTGTGGTTCAGAAGATGGAGCCTTACACTGCATAGTTCTACAAAAGGACTTCATTCCTAATAGCCCCAAACTAATAGTAAAACAAAAGTCCACCAATAGGACATCTAGGTCCATTTCATGTTTTAACAACATAATTCTGAAGCCCGACAGTGTGTAAATGAGCCTCTTCCACATATGTATCTAAAACTTAAGATTCAGAGTCTAAATATGAAGAAACGATTCAGTAGTTATCTTAACAGCCTGGCTTCTTTTGCTTGAAATAGCTTCCAGGTCTACTCACTTTCTTTCAATGTCATATTTCCATTCTTTTCTTGACGGTCAAATATCATTCTGTTGTATGTGTGTATCGTGTTTCCTTTATTCGTTCATCTATTGATGGACATGTAGGCTAGTCTATTTCTTAGCTATTATGATAACCAACACAAGAGTAAACATGGTTGTGTAAGTACTTCTGTGGCAGAATGTCGGAAGTCTTTGGTAGACACACTCAGGACTGGTAGAACTGGCTCATGCTTACAACACTCCTACTTTTAGGTTTCTGTCTTCCACAGTGGCTGCAGTTTGTCCTTCCACCAGCCAGCATTCATTGCTGTTTGTTCTCTTGCTGAGAGTCACTCGGTTTTGGGTGAGGTTGAATCTCAGAGCAGTTTTAATTTGCATTTCCTGTTGGCTAAAGTTTATAAGCTTAGATTTTTCAAAACCTACTTTAATAGGATCTTTTAAACACTTCAACCCCCCTTCTAGTCCACCACCCACCAGAGGCAGTGGAAAGGAAAGGTTAATAGGGCAAAGAAGGATGTGGACCTGCATAGAAATAGTTCTTTGGGGCAACTCCAAGCTCCACTGTCATGATATTAGCACTTCTGTTCCCATGAATCAGCAGAGGTAGCTTGATCCACTTGCAAACACCATTCACGAATCAGCAAAGGCAGTTTGATCCAGAAGAAACCATGGGGCTCACAGAAGCGGCAAGAAGCTTCCTCTCTATGAAGTCATGACAAATGATGATCAGCATAAAAGGCAAGGTGACCCAATGCCAGGGCATTGTCAGCAAAGACCAGCATCAGCAAAGCCCAGCAATGACCAGCAAAGAGTGGCAAGGTGAACCAATGCAATAGCCTCATCCACTGACTGCTGGGTTATGCGTAGACTCTTTCCAAACATCATGTGTCCTCTCAAGTGTCTGTCCTAGCAAAACATCTCGCGCCACTTTTCCAGACAGCTTCCAGAAAAACACCACGTGTCTGTCCTCAGCAAAACACCCTCCCACATGTCTGTTTCAGCAAAACATCCTCTCATAAGACAGTCTCCAGGAAAACATCACATGACACAACTGAGTCCAAAGAAACAAGAAATTTCCACTTCAAAGGTTGAACAGCTTTGGAAGTATTTACTGGCCACCTGTACGTATTCTACCTCTGTCTATTCAGTTCACATCCCACTTAGAAGATTCATTTGGCTTTGGTGTTTAATTTTTACAATTCTTTGTATATTTTAGACATTAACCCTTGGTTATAGCTGGCAAATATTTTCTCCAATTTTACAGTATCTTTTTGCCCTGACAATGGTTTGCTTTGTTGTACAGAGCTTTTAAATTTCACGTAACTCATCTATTAGTTCTTAGAGTTATTTCTTGTGCTAATGGATCCCTTTCCAGCATGTTCTTGCCTATGCCTGCATTCTCAAAAGTTCTCTCGTTTTCCTCTAGCGATGTCCATTCTTATATTAAGGTATCTTTTTATTCTTCATCATGCAGATAGCCAATTTTTCCATTGCAATCATTCATTAAAAAGGCTTCTATTTTCCAATACATATCAAAAACCAAGTGGCTCTAGCTTTGTTTGTTTCTGGTTTCTCTGTGCTGTTCTATTGTTTTGCATGTCTGTTGGAGGGCCGCTATGCTGCCTTGGTCACTATGGCTCTATAGCATAACCTGAGGTCAGACTTTGTAATACCACCAGCATTGTTTCTTTCTGATAACATTGCTTTGTCTTTGGTCATTCTATGTGAATTTTAGTATTGTTTTCTCCAGCTCTGTGGACAGTGTCAATGGGATCTTGGTGAGCAAGTCACTGAGCTGATTTTCACTGATTTTCACTGATATTCTTGTATCTTCCTCCATTCCTTTCTTCAGTGTCTTACCCACTTTTCATTGTAGAGGTCTTATACCTCACCCATTAGGTTTATTCCTGGGTATTTTAGTAGATACATATATGTATATACACATATATGTATATATCTACTAATATATACATATGTATATATATACATATATATGTAGAGAGAGGGGGGAGTAGATCTAGATATGTGCATAAATAAATAACACATTTGTGCAGGTGCCCATGGAGACCAGAAGAGGGTTTCAGATCCCCTTCCTGGACCCAGAGTCATAAAAGGTTGTGAACTGAATGATGTGGGTACTAGGAACCAAACTCAGGCTGTTTACAAGACCAGCAAGCAGTCTTATCCTCTAAGGTATCTCTTCAACCTCCAGTATTTTTAGGATATATATATATATATATATATATATATATGCTTAAAAACATCCATTAGTCTTTCTTATCCTAGGTATCTTGATATACATACATACATACATACATACATACATATATACAATACATATGTTACATATGTGACTGGACCTTTTCTAGACAATTCTCTGAAGCCTGTGAGAAAACAGGTTCAGCAAGGACATCTTAATTACTAACTGATGGGGGAAAGGATCATGATACAGGCAATGTGACCTGGAAGTCTGCATCCTCAGCGCTGTCCTGGCTACTCCAATGAGAGTAGATGGCATTTTAGCCTCAGCATGAGAAGGGGAGAGGCTAAAAAGCAAGGCAGATGTGGGCACCTCCTAATGAAGACAGGCAAACTGTCCCAGTGAGGAATCCTTGAAAAGTACTGGGCAACTATGCCAGGCCTTCCTTTATTTTTCCCTAGAAGCAAGAAAATGACTTGAAATACCATTAAAAGTTTCTACCCATCCTTACTGCCACTGTAACTTATAAACTTTGTGTCCTAGATAAGGGAGGCACACACCTGGACTGCAAACTTATTCTTTTTTTTTTTTTTTTTTTGGTTCTTTTTTTCGGAGCTGGGGACCGAACCCAGGCAAACTTATTCTTAAACTAGCTGATTCAACAAGGGACGACAAATTTGAGGGCATATGGAGAAGTGGGTTGCTCAAAGTGTGTTAAGCATGAAAATGGTCTAATGAAATCCTGTGTAACAAAACATAAAGAAGATGTGAATGTCAATTGTACAATATTACCTAAGTGAAGACACTGAGGGAGAGGAGAAGGGGAGGAAGGGAAGGGAAGGGAAGGGAAGGGAAGGGAAGGGAAGGGAAGGGAAGGGAAGGGAAGGGAAGGGAAGGGCAGAGAGAGAGAGAGAGAGAGAGAGAGAGAGAGAGAGAGAGAGAGAGAGAGAGATCAGAAGGGAAACAGAGTGGGGTAGGAAAATTAGGAATCAAAAGTCAATGCCAGCTTTACAGAGTACAAGCTTCTTTCTGACTAATTCCTAGGGGCAGGACCACAGGAAACTAGTGAGGAAACCCCTGACAATCTCGTTTGTCCTTGGAAATCAACCAGAACAAGCTATGCAGGAGGATGAGCCAGCCCCTTCCCCCAGCAAACCTGCAGGAGGGCTGTCAGGGAACCCCAGTTCACTAAAGTCTTTAGTAACCTTCACCTGTCAACATGAAGCATGTTTCTGGCTGTGAACTCCTTTTTTTCTACAGTCTGGTTTTTTATTTTGTTTTGGCTTGGTTTTTGTTTGTTTGTTTTGTTGTTGTTTGTTTTTTGTGGTTTCGTCTGTTTGTTTTGTTATTGAGACCAGGATTCTCTATGTATCTCTCCCTGTCCTGAAACTTGCTATATGGACCAGGCTGGCCTTGAACTCAGAGATCTGCCTGCCCCTGCCTCCCAAGTGCTGGGACTGAAGGTGTAGACCACCACACCTCTTCTACAGCCAGATTCTGTTGTGCGCACACCGTACTGTTTCCCATGAGGGCCCCATCTCAGCATCCACTGTGCATTGACTAACAGAACATGTTTGGCAAATGTACAGAAGAGGAGAGGAAGGGTCAGTGGGAGGGAAGACAGGAGAGCACAGATTAACCTGTCTGTATGTCCTGAGAACAGTGGCCAGTCACACCCAGAGGCAACCTCCCCAGTTGCCCAGGCCTCAGACTTCATGATGGTAAAAATACCCAATGGCTTCTGTCCTGCACTGTGACTCTGTCACCCAGTCCTGGTTCACAGATAACTCTCGGGACTGTCATCAATGAGTAATATTTTCCAGGTGCCGAATGCTGGATGAATACATTTGTCTTCCTATAAAGTTCAGGAGGGTTCTCTTTTTTTTTTTTTTAATGGGAAACTGTAAAAGTCCAAGCGGATTTGCTGCTCCTGCTTCAGTCCTGCTCATGTGTCCTTATCCTGGTCAGAGTAACAAGAACCAGATGAACTGGAACATTCGCTAATTTCTCTCTGGACCCTGATTTCCTACGAGAGAGGAAGACAAGTGACATTTCAAAAGCGGTTCCTGTGATTTATGTTGGTGTTCTGTGCAGTCTTTCAAGAGCCCAGTACAACCTGTGGAAGCTCCCTTTGTCTGCTTTTAAACCTATATATTAGCAGGATATTTTGTAGGCAAATTGAAAAAAAAAAAAAAAAGGAAGTGGCTTTCAAGTAGAAATAAGAGATGTCAGGAAAAGAAATATGTGTTTCCAATGGTTAGGAGCTGTCTTAGTTGGAAATAAATATTTATCCGTACATCACACATCTACATTGTGTGCAATATACACTTGTACATGAGTGTGAGTATATGTGTGTATGTGTGTGCACGTGTGTGCTCATGCGTGCATGCGTGTGTGTGTGTGCGCGTGTGTGCGTGCGCGTGAATGCGTGCGTGCGTGTGTGAACTCTCATGGTTCCAGACCATGTTACAGAGAACAAAGATATGCTGTTTTTATCTAGCACACCCAAACAAGGCTTTTGAACCCAAAATGGCTTCCTAAGGGATTTGTCCTTAGATCATGCCCTGCCAGGCCCATGTGACACACACTAGCAGACTCTGAGAAGCCTCTAAAAAAAAAAGAACCAGAAATCCCCAGTCCTGCTGTGGTAAGTTCCTGTCTCCATGGAAACAGTAAAGTAGCGCGTGCTTACAAAATCCTATCACAGCACTCTCCTTTGAGAACTGGGCGTGGCTTTGCGCAGGACAGGAGGTCAAAGCCCGGAGCCCAGCTTCACCAGTGCTCAAAGCCCAACCTACCTGCCCTGGCCACTCCAGCTCCTCCAGGGCTTCGAGCTCCCTCTCACCCCAGCCCTCTGCACCTGTCTTCTCCCCCTGAAGCCCTCTCTTGCCACTTGTCCCACTTCAAGTCTTCGGGTGTGGGTCACTTCCTCAGAAAAGCTTTCTCCCTGTAATCCACGCGTGTTAGTTTTGTTTGTTGACTGCATGTTTTGTGTTTTTTTATCAGAGTACCAGTTTGTAATGTGTCTTATATTTATTCCCAGATTCGAATCACTTCCCGACCTCCGGGGCACTACTACTCGATCCCAGCCTCTTTCTGTCCCTTTGCTACCCCAACTTCCTAGAGCCACGCCTGGCATTCAAAAGGTGAACAATAAACTCTGGTGCTTGTTCTGTCTTGGTAAGACGATTCACTGGCTCGCCTGAGGTGTCAGGAACTGGGTTGGTCGGTCACTGAAAGGCCTTCTTTATCTCATCTTTCTTCTGCCTGCATTCTTCAGAAACATGAGGACATGGGCTTCAAACCTCACTGCTGAGTCCCAGACCTGGCATGCTCTCAAAATAGCACACGTTCCCAAGAAAGCCTTTCCTCTAGCAGCTAAAGGTTCCCTCTAGCGCTGGTTCTGCATTCCGCCTCTTTCCATGGGAAAGTATGAGCAGAAGTGGCCTTGCTGCAAACAGGAAGGTTTGGGAGAGAAGGTCCCAGGAGAATTCCTCCATGCCTGTGGGAATTCACTGAAACATACGCACAAGGAAGACACTTGCAGGAGCATAAATGTTCACTTTCTTCAGAACAGCAAGAATTTTTTTTTCTTTTTATTTGTGTGTTTGTTTGATTTTGTTTTCCAAGACAGGGTTCCTCTGTGCAACAGCCCTGGCTGTCTTGGAACTCACTCTGTAGACCAGGCTGTCCTAGAACTCAGAGATGAGCCTGCCTCTGCCTCCCAAGTGCTGGGACTAAATTATGCACCAGCAGGCCTGCCACACATACCTATTTTAGAGAGGGAAATAGAAGTAATAAAAGTGACACGTTTGAGGTTACATGGGAAGGCTACAAGATACTGAAAGGCAGATCTTCTGATGGGTAGATGCTGGGCTCAGGAAACCTCCAGGTCTCGCTCCCGATGTCCCTTTTGGGGAAGAATGACACCTGGGCCCACAAACCTGAGTAGAAATTGTGGCAGTTGGAATGAAATGGCCCCCACAGGCTCATGGGGAGTGGTTTTATTTGCAAGGATTGAGAGGTGGCCCTTGTTGGAGGAAGCGTACCATTGGAGAGGGGTTTGAGAGCTTCAGATGCTCAAGCCAGGCCTAGTGGCTTTATCTCTCTTTCTGCTACTGCCTGCCAATCCAGATGTAGAACCCAAAGCTCCCTCTCCAGCACCACGTCTGCCTGTGTGCTGCCGTGCCTCCTGCCATGATGATGATGGACTGAACCTCTGCGACTGTAAGCCAGCCCCAAATAAATGTTTGCCTTTATAAGAGTTGCTGTGGTCATGGTGTCTCTTCACAGCAGTGAAACCCTAACTAAGACAGGGTCTAAGAGCAGCAGGGGCCTGGGTGTCAGCTCTGAAGGGGACAGCAGGGTTAATGGAGATAACTGTTGCCTGCACAGCAATGACTCCTTCCACAGATTTCGAGCTGTGAGGTGGTCTCCTGTATGGCAAAAAAAGTCTGCTTATACCCACAGTCTCCAGCCTTCCATCCAATACATATATCCAACATCAAACTCTTATGCACTTTGCATGTTACCAACACACATCATGACCCAAAATCTCCAATGAAATAAGTTCTAATCCTAACTCTGCCACGGTGAGTTGACAGGATTGAACTGGAGAATTGTCTGCGAGCTCACGAGCGGGCTACCACACAGCACAGCAGAAACAGACGCTGTCTCAACAAATAGGACAAGAACGCCTACTCCCAAAAGCTCCACGTGTACCCCACAGCACGCCTGCTCTCCCACCACGCTCATGCACTACTCACACGCATTCACAATAACAATGTATTAAAGAGGACCTAGGTGACATTGCACCAAAGAATAGATATGAACGGCCAATAAGCTCATGAAAAGATCTTCCACACCACTAGCCATTAAATTATTTAAAAACCACTCAGTGTGAGATGCCATTTCACTGTCAGATATCCAGAAAGGAAAAAATAGAAATGAATAATAATAATTAATAATAATGACATAGAAATTTCTGGAGCTGACCCCAGAGAGAAGACAACGTGGAGAGATGTTCCTGACACTGGGCCCCCTGCCCTTCAAGTGTGTTTGGGTACAACTGGTGAGCAAAGGAGACAAAACAGACACTTAGGAGATGAGAACCTGTGAGCCCTGCAGGTTTTCATTTGTGATACCTCTCTAAGGCGTGATGCAGCTCTCACCCCGCCGAAAGCTTGTGCCCAGTTTCCCCAACTCAGACTGCATAATCTCCCACACCCAGCCCAACAGAGAGGGCTGACTGCAGAAGTAAAAGCCAGGGGAAATCAGGAGAAACACGGGGGACTGGACAAGGGAGTTCAGCAAAGTCACAGGATGGAAGGGGGAGGGGCAAGGCTCACCTACGCTTACGCATCATCAGGAAGAACATTTTCAAATGACGCCCACCACAATAACAGCAAAAAGCAATATCAAGGCTGGCCGTGGTGGTGCCTGCCTTTCATCCTAGACTCGGGAGGCAGAGGCAGGTGGACCTCTGTGAGTTTGAGGTCAGACTGGTCTACATTGCAAGTCCCAGGACAGCCAGAGCTACATAATAGCGAGACCCTGTCTCAACCCTGCCTGGCCCCAAGATATCTGGGAGCTAAAGAGACGGCTCAACAGTTAAGAGCAAGGGCTGCTTTTTCAGAGGACCTGAGTTCAGTTCCCAGCACCCACAGCAGAGATCTCACAAGTGCCTCTAACTCCAGTCCAGGGTTATTTAAATGCCACTGGCCTCCCTCTCCCCTCACACTCATGGGCACATGCTCACACACAGACACACGCATAATTAAAACGAATACAAAACTTTTAAAAAGAAAACGATATCTAGAAATAACCCTGGAAAATATGACTTCTCTATGAAATACCATAAATTATTACTGAACATAATTAGTGAAGCTTTAAATGCATGGTGAGATACAGTCTGAGTCAAAACAAAAAACAGCCTGTAGAAAAAAGAGTTCACAGCCAGAAACATGCTTCATGTTGACAGGTGAAGGTTATTAAAGACTTTAGTGAACTGGGGTCCCCTGAGAGCCCTCCTGCAGGTCTGCTGGAGGGAGGGGCTGGCTCATCCTCCTGCATGGCTTGTTCTGGTTGATTTCCAAGGACAAACGAGATTATCAGGTGTGCCCTCACTAGCTTCTGTATCGTAGAGATATCAGTCCCCAAATGTGTTTGCAAAACTGTCACAGGCACTGCCAAGGGGCGGAGCTCAGTGTAAGCTCTTGCCGTGGGCACAGGGCTGAACTTCCAGTATTGACCAGGTGGGAACAGAGGGAAAACCCATAGCTTTGTGCTGACCAGATTGACAATATAAATCTAAAACTCAGTTAGAAATGCAAATGGCTGAGAACATTCAACCAAGTCATAACAAAACCAAAAGGCTCATATGACAAGATACAGAGATGAATCATGACCCATCTAAGACAGTGTGATATGACAGTCTAAAAATTTCATGGTCTTAAGACTGACCAGAAAGCCGCCTTCTTACTATTGCCTTATTTACAGCATCGGTGAAAATTGGGATAGCATCGGCAGGTAAGGGGTGCTAGGTCAACTAGAACTGCAGACTGTGGAGAAATGGACTCAAACCTTACCTCACCCTCCACCAAAGATTGATTCCAGATGGACCGCAGTTCCTCCCTGAGGCAGCGCAAGTCCTAGATGAGCACACAGACTACATTCCAAATGGGAGACATCGTCTAAAATCAAGAATTATTAATTAATACACCCACCTATAGGCTCAAAATCACAGAATATAAAGGGTGATGCCAATCAATAAGAAAAGAAAGATGGACCAGTTTTAATGAGCAAACACCATGAAGAGGAGAAACAGGCCAAGTACAACAGGAAACCACTCACAAACGTGTGCAATGGTGCCCAAGAACATCCCTCCTCAGGGAAGAGACACGAAATTACAGGGAGATAATCCCAACCACCCCCAGGACAGATAAAAAGATGGGGAGCACCAACCGTTGGCAAGGACACGGAACATCTGTGAACCTCATGTTCTGTTGGGGCAAGACAAACTTACACAAATTTATGGGCAACTAGTAGCATCTCTCCAAACCAAATGTGTTCTGCCTCTACGTACAGACATAACTGGTGTCTCTACGTATGGTCACCAAAGCCGTGTTCCTAGATGCCAAAGACCAGAAACAACACACAAAATGAAAACAAATTACAGCTAGGTACCAACTGAGTGGAAATCTGAGAAACCAGACTGAGAACACTGGGGCTCGGCTCAGTAGCAGATTACTCACCTGTGTGTCCAGAGCCCTGCCCACGCCCCATGCCCACCAAAAGAAATGGAAATAAAATGAATCGAGAGGGGAAAAAATAGAAGTTCTGAGATACCAGGCATGTTTTAATTCTGATCCTGACGTTGAAGACACGATTGTGTTCGTCTTACAGAATGCATTTTGCTCTGCAGAGATGTGTGTGTGTGCTTGTGTGCAAGTGTGTCTGTTTTTGTGTGGGTATGGTTTTGTTCCTTATACTTGGAATCTATTTTTTAATGGCTGCTGATCTGAGTTTCATGAGCTGTTTTTTTTTTATATCTGCATTGGTTTAAGACTTGTGAGCATCAACAGGCACATGGGTGAAGATGATATGGCATGCATTCGTGTATGTAGAGTTTTATTGAGGTACGAAGAAAAACAGCATTGTGTCACTTACAGGGAAATGGATGGAACTGGAGACCACCATGTTAAGAAAAATAAACGGGGAGTTGGGGATTTAGCTCAGTGGTAGAGCGCTTGCCTAGCAAACACAAGGCCCTGGGTTCAGTCCTCAGCTCCAAAAAAATAAATAAATAAATAAAAAGAAAAATAAACTGGACTCTGAAAGACAAATAGCACATTTTCTCTAATATACAGAATCTAGATTTAAAATAAGAGACAAAAGTACCAAGGAGCAGTGTTGGGGGAAGGATCCTGTGGGGGACAAAAGAAGGAAAAAAGAAACAAATATTTCCCCCGTCATACACTGGATCATATGTGTGTGTGTGTGTGTATGTGTTTATGTATGTGTATGCATGTATGTATATGCAAGAGACAAGGCAGAAGGGGGATTATTCGTGGGGAAGAAGGGGGTCAGAGGAATGAGGACAAAGAGGGGTGACAGGCAGCGAGTGATAGTGAACGTGCATGGAAATGGCACATTTCAGCCAGGCAGTGGTGTGCACTCCCTCAATCCCAGCAGAAGCAAATGGGTTTCTGAGTTCGAGGCCAGCCTGGTCTATAGAGTGAGCTCCAGGATAGCCAGGGCTACACAGAGAAACCCTGTGTGTGTGTGTGTGTGTGTGTGTGTGTGTGTGTGTGTGTGTGTGTGTGTTGGGGGGTGCATTATTCTGTATGCTTACTAAAATCTTTTAGGAAGCTGTGAAGACATGAACATCGTATCTAGCTGTGCTAGCACATAACACTAGAATAAGACTGAATGAAGAAAGCAGAACTATTAAAATATCAACAGTGCAACTGAGTGAACAAGCTTTTGTAAGCCAACCAATCGATGCTGGCGCTTCCCTTCTGGCAAACTGAGACCAGGAAATGAAGCTTCTTCAACTTCTTCCCAGCTTATCCCCAAATGCGTCCTGCTGGGATAGATAGGTCGTCTTATACACGTATGTGCTAATGAGTGATTAAAGTCTCCTAGTTATTTTTTCTTACCTCTGATTTACACTTTTTACTTCTCACCATTCACCTCTTCATTTGACTTTGACCTTTTCATTCCTCAGTTTCTCGAAGGAATGAGAACACCATTCCATATCTGAAAAAGGCTGGAATCCTGTGCTGGAAAAACTGTGCTGGTCCGCCACCAGCCAAGCTATGGAAGGCTACTGTGGGGAAGTGGGTCACTTCGGAAGATTAGAGGGTGGGGTGCGGGAAAGGGAGACCACCAGGTGAGCCTATTGCTGATTGGTTGGCAGCTGGAGGGTATTGTTGATTGGTTAGCCGCTGGAGAGTACTGCTGATTGGTTGGCAGCTGGAGAGTACTGCTGATTGGTTGACAGCTGGAGGGTATTGCTGATTGGTTGGCAAGCTGGAGCGTATTGCCGATTGGTTGGCAGCTGGAGAGGCTGGCTGACCTTTGAAGTGGAGACTATGGATTCACACAGCAACTCGCAAGTGCAGTCCTTGAGACCGCTCGCTTCCTCAGCGAGTTTCTTTCTCACATTTGAGGAGACCAGCCGGAGCCTCAGACTTAACTGCTGCTCTTCTTTCCTTGGAGCCCCTCTGGTGGGCAGAATAAAGTCAGTAGGTTCCCCTCTGGTCCGTGCCAGGATCCTCTGTGTAATTTCATGGCCACTGAGTTTTAAGAACTCTATCAGGAATCTGCACCTTTTGCTATCAGACAAACGTGGCTGAGATTGGATGGTTCGTGTTGCCTCTGTGAAATCTTCCTTCAGGCAAGATCAGTGGTCCCTGGCATCATTATGAGGGAAGGGTCATCTAACTCAGCGGTTCTCAATATGTGGGTGGTGACCCCTTTGGGATTAAACAACCCGTTTATGGGGATTGAATAACAGATAGTCTGCATATCAGATATTTACATTGCAATTCATAACAGTAGCAAGATTACAGTTATGGAGCACCAATAATTTTGTTGGAGGCAGGGGTCACCACTGCATGAGGAACTGTATTGAAGGGCATTAGGAAGGTGGAGAACCGGGGTTGGGGATTTAGCTCAGTGGTAGAGCGCTTGCCTAGGAAGCGCAAGGCCCTGGGTTCGGTCCCCAGCTCCGAAAAAAAAGAGCCAAAAAAAAGGAAGGTGGAGAACCACTGGTCTAACTGGATGGTCCTGTCCAAAATGTATTCCATCCAACTTCATCCCCATTCCCAAAGATTCCAGTGATATTAGTTAGCTGATGCCAGACACCCAAAACTCGGGATGCTCCCTATGGTGTGCCAAGGTCCCATGAGAGCGAACAGCATTGCTGGTCTCTGTGAGTTTTACACGTGTTTTTAGGCGGGGTCTCACCATGCAATTCTGAATGGTCTGTAATATTTTATACATCATGCTGGCCCCAAAGTCAGAGAGATTCACGTTATATCACCAGATAATCAAAAGACCAAGACTCTGAGCAGTAGCGACAAGTATGAAGTCTGCATCTTTACCCCTCTCTCCACCCCTGTACTGCTAGTTCTGAGACCTCACGGCAGGAAGAGGGTGGAATTAGCTGGCTCCATCCTCTTAAGGATCTGGTGGCTTTGGGGCTGGGGATTTAGCTCAGTGGTAGAGCGCTTACCTAGGAAGCGCAAGGCCCTGGGTTCGGTCCCCAGCTCCGAAAAAAAGAACCAAAAAAAAAAAAAAAAAAAGGATCTGGTGGCTTCAGACTGTCACGGTGGCCACTGTCATCTCCACAGGGTGGCAGATCCCTGCCAGGTGCAGATAAGTAAAGGATTTAGACTGTGCTTTCTAAACATTGCGTATGAGCTTACAGCATCAAAGAACAAGACACAACTTAAGTACTAGATCTTGATGTTGTCGAGTCCTGATTACAGAGACTCAGAATTCACACAGTGTAAACTATGGCTTACTTTGTCTAAACCCTAAACAAAGCTCAATGGTTATATCTCAGGTCAGTGCTTCTCCTGTAGATAAGTTAATCACATCAAAAGGTGTATTTTACAATGGCAACAGCTACAACGTCCGAGGAACGGGACTGACATGGGACCAACAAGTGAAAAACAGCGAGAAATAGTCCGCCATCCGGGAAATTGGTAGAAGACTGCTCACCTAACAACTGTGCTTTTACTTGTGAGCATGAAAGACCGACTACAACTCTAACGCAGGGATCCTTGGGAACGGCTGGGTGTTTCTGAGTAGGATGCAAAAGCCAAATTGTATTGATGCCATAGCACCACAAGATGGCGCTGTAGGCCCGGGGAAAGCGCCGCGCGGGCGTGGCTTTTGTGTCGAGCCCTTCTCCAGGCAGCAAGCAATCTTTGGATCTTTCAGTCATTGGTGGGAAGGTCGACTGAGAAAATACTTGCAAAGCTGGTTTCCACCGGGCAGCAACTGCTCACTTTGCTTAGGACCTATTAACATCCTAAGGGCGTTCTGTGTGGTGGGGTGGTATGGGGTGCTCTTTTTGCAAGATAGGGAGTCTTTTGTGTGTTCTCAAACACTGGTGATTTGGGGCAGGAGGGGAGAGGGGGGGTTGTTCCTTTTTTGTTGTTTATTTATTTATTTTGAGTGGAAGTCAGAGAACAACTTGCTAGAGACTAGGTCCTCAGGATTTGAATTTAGTTCGTCAGACTCGGTGGCAATCACCTTTACTTGCCGATCCATCTTTTTTTTCTTTTTTTCGGAGCTGGGGACCGAACCCAGGGCCCTGCGCTTGCTAGGCAAGCGCTCTACCACTGAGCTAAATCCCCAACCCCCTTGCCGATCATCTTAATGTCCCTTCTTCCCCTTTTCACTTTTACTCAGTTGGTATATATTGAGAGCTTAGGTGAAAAGAAATATAATGAGAATTTTAAGCTCATTATATCACTTGATCGTTGCCACCTGGTGGCCTTATTTGTGGAGAAACTGAGGGTTGCTGAGATGTATATAGTTTTACAAATGCCTGTTGGATCCGTCTCTAGGTGCTGTGTGGCAGGTAAGAATGGCTGCCTGTGACAGGCACACCTGACTCACTTCTGAGCAGAAAACTTCCCCAGAGAGTTGACTTTGGTGGCGGAGTGCTTACGTAGTATTTGCTAGGTTAAATTCCCAGAACTAAAAGCAAACTGTGGAGTGGGGTGAGAGGACATTATCTGCCTTGGTGACATGACTTGCTTAGCCAAAAGGCAGAGGTCACAGCTGCTTGACAGATGGGATGTGTAAGCTGAGACTCATCTCACTTCCTTTTCCAGCTATTCTTTCAGATTAATCAAAAAGAGACATGCTTGGGGGTTGGGGATTTAGCCCAGCGGTAGAGCGCTTGCCTAGCAAGAACGCAAGGCCCTGGGTTCGGTCCCCAGCTCCAAAAAAAAAAAAAAAAAAAAAAAAAAAAAAAAAAAAAAAAAGAGACATGCTTACTCCACATGATACTAAGTAGAACAAAAAAGAATCCCATGGGCCAATAAACTTCCACAGAAGACAGGAGAGCTCACGTGGGCTAGGTCCCAAAGTCCCCCTACCATAGATAGATGGCGCCATCAGCCTGTGTAGCTGTGATTGGGTGACCAAGACACAGAGGAGACCAACAAGCCATGACACATCTCTTCATTTGCCTGCCTGACCACAGTAAGTTCTGCCAACTTTGAGTCTGGTCAAGGATCTGTGGGAAGCTGCGGTCCCCGAAGCCGCATTGCTGTTGAGATTCATGGCTCTAAAGCACGAAAAGCTGTGCACCTTCATTCCCAGTGAGAGAACACAGAGCGGGCTGGAGAGAGGGCTCGACAGTAAGACCGTTGGCTGCTCTTCCAGAGCTCCTGAGTCCAATTCCCAGCAAGTACATGGTGGCTCACAACCATCTGTAATGGAATCCAATGCCCTCTTCTGGCATGAAAGTGTGCATGCAGATTGAGTTCTCAGCATAAAATAAATTCATAAATAATAAAAAATAATAAAACAAGAGAACACAAGGCACTCCTGGCATAGAATGTGGGGCTAGCCTGCAGATCTCAGCATCCAGTAAGCTGAATAGAAAGGTCAAGAGTTCAAGGCCAGCCTAAGCCATAAAGTGAGACCCCCATCTCAAAACTCAGAAATGAATTAATGGATTAAATAGAAGACTCGGAAATGTTGGCAGAACAGTTAAATAGCAGGGCATTTGCCCGGCATACATGAGGCCCTGGTACTGACTGCTCAGCTCCAAAAGAGAAGGGGAAAGAGAAGGAATAGAAAAGGGAGAAAGGTGGGTACAGGAGGGGAAAGGAAGGGAAGGGAAGGGAGGGAGGGGAAAGGAGAAGAGAGGCGAGGAAAAGGGAAGGGAGAGGAAGGAAAGGGAGGGGAAGGGAAGGGAAGAGAAGGAGGGAGAAGGGAGGGGAGGGAAGGGAAGAGAAGGAAGGGGAAGGGAGGGGAGGGAAGAGGAAGGAAAAGGAAGGGAGGAGAGGGAAGGGGAAGAAAAGGGAAGGGAGGGGAAGGAGAAAGGAGGGGAAGAGAGGAGAGGGAAAGGGAGGGACCATACCAAGATGTTCAGAGTGTGAACAATGAACACTACAAGGCACTCTTCTTTGACCGAGTAGGAAAACAGTTATTCACAGACTTTCTTGGTAGGAGTAGAAACCAGAACCGTAACAGTAGGGGACAATGTGGCAACATTTAGTAAATGACCAGGGCATGTCGCCTTTGGCTTGGAAATTCCTCTTTTATGGATTTAACTCCTACTTGCTCTGGCCTCGGAGCACAACTGTCTAAGATTACTCACTGTTAACATGTCTAACCCATAACTAAAAACTCATCCCACTTCCGGGGAACCCACTCTAGATGCGGAACAATGCAGCAATATGCAAATTTTGAAATAATCTAGTTCTTGATAACATCTGGTGACCTGCAAGGGGGTAGGGGGTGGGAATAGAACAATCATCTAAAGGTTCTCAACCTTCCTAACGCCGCAGCCCCTTAATACAGTTCAAGTCATGGTGACCCCCAACCGTGAAATTATTTTCCTTGCTACTTCATAACTGTTATTTTGCTATTGTTATGATTCATGATGTAAATATCTGATATGCAGTATATCTGATACGTAACCCCTAAGAAAGGATTGTTTGAAACCACCACCACCCCCCCAAAGAGCTCATGACCCACAGGTTGAAAACCACCGACCTAGAGTGTGCTTTACAATGTTTTGCTGATGAAGGGGAGAGGGGGTGCTTCTGTTCCCGTGTGCCTAGGATTCTTCTGGGAGGTGCCCAGTGCAATAACACTGCTCGCTCTCGGTGGCTGGAAGAAGAATCTTCACTGTGAACCCTGATTTTGTTTTCCCATAGAAATTCTATGGATGCTTGGCCTGTTGAAAAGATACAGATAACTCCTAAAGCAAACAAAACCGAAGGGACTGTTTCTTCTCTTTGAGCCTGGCCTAGAACTGGAAGCAGGGAGCTGTGGCTGCTGGGATGTGGACTACTAAGCAGCAGAAAGAACAAAACAAAGTCTCCCTATGGGGACACTACTCCATTTTATGTCGAGCTAAAACCACCTCACCATAGCTGGTCAAAGCAAAGCAGCATCGGTTTCTTCTTAGACAGGGCTTCACTCTCCACTATCCAGCTCTCCCGCTCTCTGAGGTCCCACAGAGTCTGCCCTGAAGTCTAGACTGTTAAAAGCCTCTGAGTCTTGGGTTCCCAGGGGCAGCCTAGGCAAGCCACAAGGAGCCAGACTCTGTCTCCCTGGGGCAAAGGGAGGGTGATGGGTTCTAGGTTCACACCAACCTTCTGTGACCCAAAGTGACTTAGTGACTCTGGGCCTTCTGCACACAGGCAATGAATGGCTGAGAGGACGCGCAGGAGACCGTGCAGAGGGTTAGCGTAGTGCAGAGAAAGGATGGTTTTGCAGGGCTATTTTGAGGAAAAGTTCTCCTGAGCCCACGGTGAGGCTTAGAGATCGGCCCTTGGGTGGTGGGAAGGGAGACTGAGAAATGCTCCCCGGTCAGAATATCTGTAGCATTTTCCCACTCACTGGCCGTCAATCATGATAAAGCTACAGCCAGGGCATGGACACATCACAGTTCTGTGGCCACGAAGAGCCACAGTATGGAGGACTTGGGAAAGGGTCACACGAGTGTCCTCGGTAATGACACTTTGGGCTTACCATGTTACGCTAAGAGGATCCACACAATAGGGTCAACCGATGGAATTCCAGCACCCTTAAGGCCCCGAACAGCCTTCAAGTTCTTGCCTGCTGCCAGGGAAGCCGTAGCCAGTAATGTCAGCATCCCCAGAGAGAAACAGAATCCTGTCTCACTGCATAGAGAGCCCCAGCACCGTGGCAGATATTATGTGGCTCTGAAATAAAGGCAGAACCACAAACATTCTGGAGTTATCACGAACATGATTGAGAGCGGCTTACTTCTGTCTCCCTTAGCCAGTGGTTCTGAAGGCAGCATCGAGGACCCTGAGAGTCTTTTCAGTGCATTCATACGTGCATGAATTGATCCTGGTTTCTGAGATACTCAGAACCATCAATCAGTTAGCTTCCAGGCCTGTCAGACATCACAGGGGCAGGCTTGAGAGTGTCACTTTCTTGGATAAGCAAGTCCTTTCAAAGCTTTGGACCCACGGAGGCAAATAAATAAAACAGGTTTGAGATTTGGGTGATTGTGCCTTCCTTGTAGAGAAAATGGGGCATGAAAGGGAAAGGTCAGTTCCAAGAAGAAAATGGAAGAGGAGAACAAAGTGTTACCTCAGGCTCCAGGACAGCCACAGCCAGGGATGTCAGCACCAAAAACCATTCACTCCTCCAGACAGTCAAGTTTTCCAGACACGTCTGCCTTGAATTCAGTCACGGGAGCCAGGCACGAACGGGAAAAGCCGTGGCCGGTCTGTTTCCCTGCACCATTTCCACGTTCCCCACGCTTCCCAGCAAAGTCGTGATATAACACATAAGGGAGGCTTTCCAATGTGCAAACATTAGCAGTTGTTTGAGCATGAACGAAAACTCCACCTTGGTCAAGCAAAACACAACGAAGAGATGGGTAAATCGGGCCTTTGGAACATCTAGCTAGACTCTTGCTGGCTTTGTTTCCTTGTGCTCTGTGACGGTGGGTAAGATCACAGAAACAGGTCACAGGCCAGATCTCTCTGGGAAGGTTGGTCAAAATCAGCAAATAGAATCACAGGGAACCCTGCACTACAGCAAGTAAGGAGGGCTGGAGAGAAGGCTCAGTGGTTAAGAGCACTGGCTACTCTTCCAGAGGTTCAGGATTCTATTCCTAGCAGCTCACAAGTGTCTGTAGCTCTGTCCCAGGAGATTATAGTGATTCGGATATACTCATATGTGCTAACCTGAGAGACTAGCCTGTTCTTCTGCATATACACTTTATTTATTCATGTATCCTATATGTGTGCACTGTCTTTATGCACACCAGAAGAGGCAATCAGATCCCATTACAGATGGTTGTGAGGCACCATGAAGTTGCTGGGAATTGAACTTAAGACCCTCTGAAAGAGCAGTCAAGCACTCTTAAACACTGAGCCATTTCTCCAGCCATGTATGCACTTTAAAGACAAGCAACAGACTCCCAAATGTTATGACTAGAAGTTCGTCACTTCCTCCTCACTGAAGTGCTCGCCTGGGTTTCCTAAGTCTGGTGGGACTGGACTTCAGTGGCTCTCTTTACCACTGTGGACCCCTAGAGGGAGTGGCTGACCACTCTTGGAGCTTTAAGTGAAAAGGCTTATGGGAGCTCTGGAATATAGATTATGAGCTGACACATAGGATTATTCCAAATCCAGGGAGATGTACTCCATCCACTTCACCCCATGTCATTCCTGGGTACTGCTGTTCAGTGCTCCTGTGGGGCTAGGTACATGCTGTCATGCCCTCACTCACAAGTGTCCCAACGGAGAGCTCCTTGAATATTTTTGAGCACCTTGAATTTTAAGGAAATGAATAAAGAATTTGTATTCTGAAATGACCCAGGCCTTTCTCCTTTGACCAAGGGAATATGAAAATATATATATATATATATATATATATATATATATATATATATATATATATATATAAAGTTTCACTCCTTCCACTGACCCCTAGGGGGCAGCAGAGCAATGAAAAACAGTAACAGTGGCTACGGCTGGTCTTTCAAGCTGTGGCTGCCTATAGGGTGGACCAGGCAGGTTCTGGTTGCTGTAACTCCAGGCTCCTCCTGTCATCAATCTCTGAGGCACCACTCTCTACAGCCAGGGTGTTATTGCTTTCGATGCTGGAGGCTTTCCTCAGCCCCCCTGGTTGGACAGAGGCCCATAAGTGAGTTGGAAGAGCACTGCCGTGCCTAGGTAGCAAAGCATAGGCAAGTTACTTCTTTGCTTTATCAAGTGGGAAAAGCTATCCTGACCACCCTTGCACGATCCCCAAGAGGACAGGGTGAAGTTACTTAGAACATAATACCAAGCCATTTTGGGGAAATGCAGTTTCTGGGGGAAACAGGCTTCCAATAAATTAATTTGCATCTGGAATGAACTTAGATTATCCGATGTTTCAAAACAGTGCTATCTAGAGAGAGAGTTTTGAGATGCTAATTTAGATAAATTGCCATTGGGTTAATAAGCCTTCCCCTGTGGGTGTGAAATCCAGTATGCAAAGCAAGCCTGTTATTTTCAAGACTCTAAACAGAATGGGATATTTTTAAGATGTAAGCCACACTAGACATAAGTGTCTCTGGCAGATCCAAAATGCACAGCAAATTGTGACTATAGACACTACTGTACGGGAAATACAAAGGTTCACCTTTGCACCCTCTCAAAGACAGGAGACAGCGTTAAAGAGTGTGCTGATGGCATTGGCAACCACCCTCCTGTGACTTCCCACACTGCTCCAGAGCCCCAAAGAACATCTGTCCAGCTCAGACACCAGGAACCTGAACTGATTTTAAAAAAAAAAATCATTGGAGAGCGATCAAGGTCAGAATGGAAGTCTAGCCTGGGCTAGTGTTCAACTGGTCCTAGAACCCACCTCAGCACTTCTAAAGCAAACAACACGGATAGCCAAGCTAACAGTAGTGTGTTCTCAACATAAACTAGCTATTTCCCCTGCCTGGGACTCTTCCTCGAAACTCCACCGAGTGAGGGCATTTTGTTTGTTTGTTTCTGCTTTTGTATAGTTAAACACTAAGTGATCTAAAACCACTTCCTGTTTCCTCAAAGGGCACTGGGTGGTGAAGATCTCTTTCTCTACAGCTCCATAGCTTTCCATGCTGATGCCCCCAGTTCAGCTCATCCTCCAGGTCAGCCCTTTGGGATAGATTAGCTACAAAATGGACAGAGAAGGGTCTGGATGGTCCGTCCAGTGGTCAGGATGCTGCCTCCTAATTCATTTGCTCTGTCTTTCTCCTCATCTTTTCCTAGGGCAGATACTAGATGTTGACGCAGCTTTGTGCAAAGCAGAGAAAGGCTCCTTCCTCAGGCATGGTGTATTATAATGTATAATCCATCACTCAGGAGACTGATACAGAGCAGTGGAGAAGTTGACCATAGGACTAGGGTAATTTATCACGACTCTATCTCATACAGAAGGGAGGAGAAAAGAGAGTGGGGGATGGAGGGGGGTAGAGGGGGATGGAGGAGAATGGAAGGGAATGGGGACGGATAGAGGGGAGGGAGAGGAAGGAGGGGAATGGAGTGGAAGGGAGGGGAATGGTGAATGGAGGGGAAAGGAAGGAAATGGAGGGAGATAGAGAGAAATAATAAGGGATGGAGAAAAGGAAAGGAAATAAAATGACCCCCCCCCCAAAAAAAAACCCAGTATATTTTCTTCTCTGAAGAACTTGAAAATGACACTGATCAAGGCTCAGAGCCTCCCTGGCCCACTTGTTGGTCTTGATGCAACACATAAAGTAAAGATCTCCCTGGCATTCTACAGCAGCCAGGACTTCCTAAAGCAGAAGCCAAAAGAAGCCAGCCAGCCAGCCAGCAGCCCCGGGCGGACAGAGCCCCCTGGCATCTGCACAGTAGCCTTCATGCCCCGCCCACCTCTCCCATTCTCCCTCCGAGCATCCTTCACACATCTGCTTCCGCCCTATTGGGCCGGGAGGCAGAATCCTCCTCTCCCCCGGGCGATGCTGCACAGGTCTCTGGAATCTTTCATCCAAATCCCAGTGTGAGCTTGGGGTCAGTCATGGTCTAAAACCACCAGGCAGAGCCTTCTTGGGGGAGAAGTTGTCTTAACAACTGAGTCTACTTTCGGTTAAGTCTGGTGGCTTTGGCTGTGGGAATATATGAAACTCATGACACAACTCAGCAACCCTGCCAACTCTTGCCATCCAATTAGTAAATGAGCGCCACTGTAACTTAAGGACGCGCCACTACCCTCGCTATTTCCCCTTGACACGGAGACAGTAAGTGATACTGTGGGAACCCTGAAGCCTGCCCTGCATAGACCATCAGCAAAAGGCAAGATTGACTCTTCTGAGGCCGCTCTACCCTGGAAGATTGGACTTTTGGGGAGGATGCATTCGGAAGTGATTTTTCCCCCAGCGATGACAACTTTCAGTATCACATAAGAAATGAAATTGAAGCATTGATCTTATTCTTCAAACCTAGGATCGCTTCAATATTAAAATTAACATATAAATCTAGCATCCATCTTCTCCCCGACTGCCTTCTGCTGAGTGAATGCACATAGAAAGAATGAATCACTGAGACGGTGTGCAGTGAGATCAAGTTCATTTTTCAAATCCGTTCGTTCAAACGCAGTCAGAGTCTGTTTCGTGGGCACCCGACAAATGTTTCCAAGATGCTCCCCTTTCACTGACTTGGTCCAGATCGATTTACAGGGCAAGCAGGAGGACCCTGAGAGGGGAGTCTCTGTGGAGCAAATCCTAGAATATCTGGCTGCTGCATCCACTCTTTCCTACTGCAGTTTCTCCTCATAAAATGTAAATATGCAAAATGACTCATTAGACAGCTTTTAGTTAACCTACCAACCTCCATCCGGAACCACTCCTGCCCCGTGCCTGGTGTCTACCTGGCCATCTCCTCTTATTTAGGACCACGTGCATGCCTTGCCTCTTGATGAGTTGATGAAACTACTTCCACCCCACTATGAAGACTGCTGATGCTTTTCCAAAATCCAAACCGGCAGGGTAAAAACCGTTGTCAAATGTCACTGGTAAACTTAGAAATGTAGAATAACTAGAAGGCTTCACAGCACGTTCCTTCTCCTGGGCATAAGGGGGACCACCTATTTGTACTATTATCTGGTGTTTTACTAATGTGAAGTTTCCAGAAACAGACATTTCTGTCTCTGTGTACCCAAGTGTATACCCACCTAGTAAATAACCCTGTGTGTATGAGACTTAGAGAATGCACTCAGGTGCTTACCCAGTGAGGTTTACCTTACCAGGTAAAGGTAGACTGAGAATTTCAGTTTAAGAGTTTATAACCCTCGATTCTTTCACTCAGCACAGGTCTGAGAAGAAAAGCACCATGGGAGAGAGAGAGAAACCGTTCTCTAATCTAGTGAATTCACAAATTACCTCGAGAGGGCAATCATGTGTACTGTCCCGGAGGCCAGAGATTCTGACTTCATGGCAAGATCTGTTCAGGAATTTGCCTTGGAAATGTAGCCCCAGGATGCACAAACCACTTTGAGACAGAAGGATTACAGAACAACTAACAGGTTCTCGACAAATTAGATGAAAGAAGCATTTAACTAAAATTGGGAGTAGACAGAACCTCACCAGAAGGGAACAGAGAGACTGAAGTTCAATGTGAATCAACTTCTAATCAGACCGGACGAGCTTCCAGGTCAAAGAGTGAATATCGCCAAGTCCACAGCCAAGCACCCAGTTGCTATGTGATGGTTGGAATTCTTCTGGAAGAGGTGATTTCCCCCTGACCACAATATCCAGATGTTTACCTGCATGGGGAAGAGACGCTGAGTACTTATGGTCAGGTATACCCAGCTCACTTGAGCTCTATGTGATATAACAGGATGATCTTGGGTCAGAATCTGAGAAGTTGTACCTCTTTAACCAGAGGGGCTTGACTACTAGGAATGCAGAGGGAACCGGATATAGGAACCTAGGAACCCACTCTCACTCAAGAGCCCAGCCCTCTCTTATCTCACCAAAATATTTCTTTCTTCGAAAGGTAACATAGGGTGTGGGGAGGGACCAGACCCTCACCAGCACACAAGTAAACTGTCTCACGGATATTTCTGTTTTGCCGTCCTCCATAAGAAGTCTAAGACATTGATGACCCATGTCAACCAATTCTCGGTCCTTTGGGGACCATTCACCCTGAAGTAACATCTATAGGCAGACTTCGTAACAGCTTGGTTCAAACATATCATCGACACCACTTGTTAAACAAAGGTAGGAAAACCAGGAGAATTCAAATGTCTTTTAAAATGCATTTGCCCTGGGTGGACTCAGACACTAGACACCAGGGCCATGTCACATCTTTAAGTTCAAAGGGCAAGTTATTCTCTTTCGCTTTTCTGGAAGCACCAACGTTTACACAGAGCCTCAACACCAAAATGGTATTTACTTCCAAGCACTCTGGTATGTTAACTATGTCCACGCAAAATACATTAATAGTCCAAGCATCACAAAGAAATCTTTCTCAAGATTGCCCATCCCAGAGGCACCGTGCGGAAACAAAGATGAGATTCTTCTTTTGAATAAGACCCTTCCTCCAGAGCCATTCTGGGCTTGAAGGAGTCTCAGGGTGAGCTGTGATCCTTCTCCCACCACACAAGAGCCCCTCAAAGCTGACACTTGTTGAGGGGTGCTCCCTACATCTCCTCATGTGGACGCCCTTCTGTTCTGACTGTTCTCTTTCCCTTTTAGATTCATAAGGTGTGATGGTCTCACCTAAGCAGTCATCACCCCCTCTCAAGCATTCCGGAGAACAGGAACAGTAAGTTATAGTATGGCCAGCCCAAGAATGCTTTCCCAGAGAAGCAGGGCGGGGGTGGGGAATGGGAGTGGGGGAAGCCCCGAATGCTTTGCCTTATACTAGAGTCATCCAAATGGAAATGGGGAACTGACGCCTATATTCTGAATGTGACGCTTAGACTGCTGGACTGCCAGGGCGACAGTGTTCACACACTTCATGTACCCAATGGGTTTCGTGTCAGGTCTCTACTGGACACACTTTGCTTCTTTCTCTCATTCAGTTGTATCCTGTTAGTAGTTTCCCATTTTCACTGTGTTTTGCTGCCAGTGTTCAGTTTGGAGTGCGAGGGAGTGAACCAGAGACCACACCTGCCGAACCCAGGCCCCGCCAGTACAGGAAATGCCCAGTTTAAGACATGTCCCCATTGAACGGTATCTCGGTTTTGGACCCAGGCATTAGTAGGGAGATCTTCCTTCCATCAAGCAGAGAAGACATCAACCAAGATCATGTCCTTAGTTTATTTTTCTAGAGTCCTTACTTAGCATGCTACATTAACCTGACAAAGCTTAATCTTGTGTTCGTTTCCGCGGCGACACGTTTCATGCAGTTCACAGCTGGGGTTGGCTTTATACTGACATTACACATGTTTCGATTCGGCCACGTGAAAAGAATGATTCTTAATGGAGTTTGTCTCTGAAAACTGTCCGAGCTTAAATATGAGCCTGTGCCGTCCGAGCTAGCCTGAGTGCAGTCTCTCTTTAGAACGGGAGTAACATGAGTGTCCCTACTCTTTGTCGGCTGGCAATAGAGCCACTCCCTAAGGTTTCCGGTATCCTGAGGAATCCTCTTTTACAAAATGGCATTCAAGTATACTATTTCACGGAACATTCCAGGTTGAACTTAGGAGTAAAGCTGACCCCCACCCCCAATTAAATCCCCCACTGGCCCGGCCTCCCCAGGCAGTCCTCAGCTTTAAACTCATTTACAACATTCAGCACTAAATCCACAGAGCAGAGCTATTTGGCATTTTCCAGTGAAGTGCAGGAAATTAAATAAGTTATGTTTTTATTGCTAATGTATAAGACTACCAAGCACAGTCACTTTGTCAAACAGGAAGAAAGAGTATACAGTATTAGTGGACTCTCCCTGGGGCGGGGGCGGGGGGGAGAGGTCCAGCACACACAAAATGTCACCCAGTCACCACCCACAGGTACACTTTAGGATGACGTGTTGAGTATTCTAGAATCCGAGGAGTCGGACCTCTCATCATAGTCATCCTCTGTGTAAATGGACTGCTTTGCCACGATTGGACACCCATCGTCGGGGATAGAGATCCGAGGGTCTTCTGTGGTGCGAGAGGAGAGCACGGGCGAGCTCCGGAAGACGCTAGTGGAGTTACTGGGAAATGGACTGACATACTGGGACCTCAGCTGGTACTGCTGCTGCAGTGTCATGGTATTCCACAGGGTGACGTCATTGGGCAAAAAGGGGCTCGACTGGTTTCTGGCCAAAGTATTCCTCAGCATCAGCGGATACCGGGGTGGCTGGGGGAAAGGATGTTGCAGGGGCACGGCCAAGGGGTTGGGGACCACGTTGCTGGAGTCCGCGGAAAAGCGTAAGGTGTCAGGGACTCGGAAGGCAGAGCCCACGGACCACTTGGAGGAAGAGATAGGGTAGGAGCCCAGCGTGTGTTCAAAGATATGGCCGCTGGAGGGCAGCACCAGGCTCTCTTCGGCCGTCCGCTCCGCCCCAGCCGCGGAGGACCGACTGGACAGCAGGACCTCCACGGCACTGACCAGGTCGCCCCCGCAGCCTTTCAGGATGAGCTCCAGTACAGTGGGCTTCTGGTTGGGAAAGATTTTCTTCAACACTTCCAGGGGTGGCCGGTTGGCTTTCAAGCTGAAGGGCAGAGAGACGGTCCCTGACGGGCCCTCGATCAGGAGATGGCTCTGCTCAGCGTGGTACTTGGGGCTGTCAGGGCAGCTCTCCGGGTTGCCCCCGTTTTTCTGCACGGCGTACCCACCTTCATCCACGGACACGATCTCGGGGCTCTCCGGAGTGAAGCAGTTCTTGCTTTTGACCACATCTGGGGAGCTCCTCTGGTCGGTGTCTTTGTCACTGAAGGACTCCGCAGCATTGTCTGCTGAACTGCTGTCCCCAAGTCGGTCTTCAGTCAAATCTGTAAGGCAAGAGAACAGTTAGGGTAATCCCTTCCTGGTGTGCTCAGAGTCAAGCAGCACTCAGCCTTCCGGGATGAGGGAGCTTGGCTCAATTGGTCATAACAGCCTGTCAAAAAGAAATCAAAAGCTATTGGCAAAGGGAGTCAGGGACTGGGGTCAGTAAAGGAAGACTGTGCAATCAGTGTTTTCGCAGAATGCTGTAGGAGAGGAAGCTTGCCTTAAAACCAAATGACCACATAAATGTGTAACCACAGAAGGCCTGGATTTCACCACACTAGCTACTCACAGAGCAGAGCTGTGAGACACTGAACCAGGCCCAAACACACACACATACACACACACACACACACACACACACACACACACACACACACACACACACGCCACAGGAGAGGCTCTGGTCATCATCACCTGCTGCATACCTCCCCATAGGGCACTTTAATAATCACATCTGTTTCCCATAGCCTGGTTTTTATTTTTAAATCAGGTTATCATGTACAATAACTAGTTGACATAGCTTCTCAGTGAAAGAAAGACAACCACAAGAATCACTTGTAAAAAGCCACTGACTAAAGGGCCAGGCAAAGTCAGCAGCCTGGGCCCTTACTAAAGGCCAAACAAAGCCAGTTCAAATTCTGGATGGCAGGACAGATACTAGAGAGAAGAAGGAAATGGCTGGAAGGTTCGAGAACTGTCTACCATGTGTGGCAAGAGGTAGATGGGTGCTTTTGCGTGAACAGGGGTAGGGGCACCAAAAGGACCTACAGCAACATTTCAAAGTATGTTTGAAGAAGGAAGGATGACAAGGAATTTTCTTAATAGAGTCAAGACTAGCTATGAAACAGACCAGTTTGCCAACTTGACATTTTAACCTAGAATGTTACCCAAGAGGAGTGAACGCTGAAGTACTAAGCGCTGCAGAAGGCAATGGACAAGAGAGCTTTGGGGTTTCATTGTAAATAAAGGAGCATTTTTTTTTTTTGGTTCTTTTTTTCAGAGCTGGGGACCGAACCCAGGGCCTTGCGCTTCCTAGGCAAGCGCTCTGCCACTGAGCCAAATCCCCAACCCCAGGAGCATTCTTTTAAACCAGCAAACTGCATGCAAATAGATTTTTATCCTTTAAAAAGAATGTGCTAGTGGTGGCTGCTTAATCTAGAGTAACTGATCTGAAGGAAAAAGAAAAGAGAAAGAAGGAAGGAAGAAAAGAAAAGAAGGCCACTCCCAGTGAGGCACTTGTCAGGTTGTGAGGACTGTGGATCTGTGTTTTCTCTTCTGGCCTGAATAGCCTCATTGTGGGCCTCTCTGTGGGCAAACCTGCTTGTGCGCAGATAGCCAGAGGTGAAATTTCATCAAAGCAGCGTAGAAGGCACCCCCTCCTACCTGTTGTTGTTTACTCTCAAAGCTTTTAACAAAGGCCCATTGATGGACATTTCTCCAACACCACAAGTACCTTAAGCACAAGGGAAGCCAACAAAAGCCTGTAGCCAAACATAAGTGTTTTTAAAGCATTCTTAAATCATATCCAAGCAGCTTTCAGCCACGTCTAATACAAATTCATACTCATCCCAAATTGTCACTCTCTGTACACTGCTCTTTCCAATAAACACCAGTAGGTTTCTACTGTTGGGACTCATTTGTAGTCTGCACAATGAATTTCCCCCCTTGCTCCCAATGGTCACTCTCAGATTCACCAAAGACCTAGTTTTACAAGACAAATGTAGCATCTTCCCTCCTACTGCTTCCCAGGACAACAGGCCCAACTTTCACCTCCCAATTATTGAACTGCTTGAATCCCCTGTCCTTGACACTGAAGACAAACAGACCAAACAAAAAGGTCTCTTTTAGATTTATATTCTAAGCAGGCTGCACTCCTGTATACTCCCCTGACGCATAACCATATAGATGACTCCCCTATCACTCTGTTCCCAAACCCCCGAGACAGGGACGGTGTGTTAACTCTGAAATGAACACACATTTGCATTTTGACCCCTGTTCAGTGAGCTTTGGGAAACAAGTTCAATACTTCCCCCCATGCATATACTGATTTGATGTTTAAAACGATGTGGTCTAGGCACATAAATCCATCTTTTATCATCTAGCATCGGCATCAAGCATTCACTGACCTTATAATAGGCTAAAACAAAGAAACAATAACAAAGATAGAAAACAGCAGAAAGCATAAGCTCATGGAAGTTCTTAACTTGGGGAAATAGACACACATGCTGGAGGGAAAGCACACATGACGAGGCATAGTTCAGGAGACATCAAATCCATTATTTACAGGGGTCCTAAGGTTGGAGCAACCCACAATGAATGAAGGGATAAACAATATTATTCAGCCTCTAAAAAGGAATGAAATTCTGACATCTGCTACAGAGAAGAACTTTAACGATATTCTAACTAAAATAAGCTGGCCACAAAAGAAGTTATGTGATTTCACTTCTATGAGATGCTTAGAATGGATGCTTAGAAGTACAGAGGCAGGAGAGAGGTGGTTCTAGGGGAGGGGAGGCAGGGACTTACTCTTTAACGAACAGGAGGTTTCAATGGAGGATGATGAAGAAGTTCTGGATGGATAGTGATGGCTGTTTGAAAAACATCATAAACATCTTTAATGTCACCAAGATGTCCACCTCAAAATGGTAAGCCACCTAGATTTTACCATAAAACAAGAAAAATAGGACACAGTATCCCAGCAGCCTGCTGAGCCAGTTTAATATTGTTGGTTGTTGGCTTTGCTTCTGCTACAGAAATGACCTTGTCTTTGAGAAGAAGGGGGCAACCTGCACACCTGGAAAGCTCTCAGCTCTGCCACCCTTAACAGGAAGGAGCTAAAAATAGCTCAGTGTCTTAAAAGGTAACACTTCAGGTGCCTTGGGTGAATTCAAAAACACTGAAAATGTCTTCTTCAGCAAAACCGCTTCCCTGTCAACCGGGCTCACTCTTCCACAGCTGACTTCAGGCCCCAGGTAACCCCTGGACCAGAAGGTTAGTGAGGGACACTTAAGATCAATGCTCTAGCTACTCAAACCTATATCATAAAAATGTATTTTCCTCAAGGCAGCAACCGACACTGGGAGGCAGGATTTTAAGTCGGACAGGACACAATTGTGTCTTTCTATCTACTCCCCAAGTTCTGCAGAACACACCTCGTGTGATCTTACAAGGCCGCCAGCTTGTTCAGGTAATTGAAAGGCCTCAAAGGACAAATGGTGACCAAGCCATTCTTTCCTCTTGGTGTTGTCCTTAGCCCCTGCTACATGCCAGTGTGCCCTGTACCTTGGGGTATCTGAACAGTGGAAGAGGAGGAGCACCATGCTAAGTCATCCCAGCTCTTCAAAGATTTCTGGGCTCCTCAGCACTCCAATCTCAGTGTCTGGGCCCTGGCTAAACGTGAGAAAAGCTGGCAGGATGTCCTAAGACTCAAATACACGAACTAAGGGTTTTGTAATCAACTGAGCCCAGCAGTGCTTATAGAAGGAGGGAGGGACACCGGCCAGTGAGAGAAACAGGATCACACACCACAGGGCACACGAATTTGAGAAGTAAAGGTATGGAGGATGCCCACCGGCACCCAAGGGTGCTGGGTTTTAAAACAGAGCCAAGGATGATGGGCCTCAAAACGTGCACCAAGGCAAACTCCTCGCCCAAAAATAATTTCTTAAAAGCAGAACTGACAGCCCCTGCAATTTGGGGGCACTATGCTGGCTATTATTTGCCTAAACTAAAGTCATTGCAAGCTGCTCTAAACACAGACTTTCCCAAGTAATTATAGAGGGGAAGGGTTAAGCTCGGTGATAGAGAGTAATTTAATAACAGGTATTCCTTTACACACCCAGGTTCCCCCTCCTGAATGAACTGTACGAACCATTCGAATCGGCGTAAAGCACAAAGGCCTTTTCTAGATACAGAACCACGGGACGTCAGCTGAGAAAACGAAACACAAATAGTCCCAGAACCCTCTGCCTTCCGCTTTATTGAAACAGGGACTCTAATTAGAACATGAGGAGTAGAAGTATATTTCAATTGACCAGTTGGAGCTCTGTATACAGTACAGGAAGGCAAAACCACCAGTCAAAAGCAGATGAAACCATGACCCTGTATTTCTGTCGTGACAGGCCAGTTATTACAAAAAAAAAAAAAAAAAAAAAAAGAAAAACCAAACCCTTTAAAAACTGTTATCAAATATTCAAGCTCTCACTTCATAGCCCAAAGAGCTCACACTCCAACCCTGAAACAAACTTCTCATTAGGTTTATGAGAGCTTCATTAAGGACACGTTTCCTCTGAAAAACAATGCCACCTCCTTCAAAGCACATGTGCCATGTGATGACAACTACACGATCTTTTTTGCTAAATAAACAAACACATGAAAGTGGCTTCCAGTCTAAAAATTACAATTTGAACAATCTACAAATCCCTTCACATAAAAATACAACTTTAAAAAATTGTACTCAAGTGGTTCAAGAAAGCCTGCCCAGTGTGTGAAACAGTCTGTTCAAAATACACACAAACAGAAAAGTGCCCGACTTAGCTGCCACTGGAGTTAGAGGTTCTATCCATTCAGTGCACAAAGCCTAAACCCACCTAACACCTAGAATGAGACACAAGCCCTGACTGGACTCTCATAACTCCGGTATCACAGACTCTCCCCTCCCCGGAGCGGAAGCACGCCATGCAGTTAAAGATGTCCCTGTGATTTGGGGGAGGCAGATCTCTAGGTAGGTCTCCATGCCAATAAAAAGTGATGGCAGGAGGAGCTCTTGGGGGCTTCCAGGGTCAAACATTTAACAGCGGTTTCCCATGCTTTCTGTTGGTCTCACACTAGGCGTCATTAAAAACTGTGTGAGTAGGAGAGAGAAGCCATGGCAGGACAACATGGTGGGTGACGTTAAGATTCCACGCCGTACATTTACAGGTTGTTACGAATGTTCTTAAGGGATGGATGATACTGGGCTTTGTATGTTTATGTGAGCAATTACATCTTAGCAATTGGGTCAAAAAAAAAACTGTGTGAGTAGAAATTTGAAACAAGTGGTGATATTAATAAATCTCATTGTAAAATGTGTGTGTGTGTGTGTGTGTGTGTGTGTGTGTGTGTGTGTGTACATGAAAATACTCAGTGCTTGGCTTTGTAAACGATCAGCTCTGATTTAACACTGGATAAAAAGGCTCAGGATGATCTCCTTAACCTGGCCTGGTGGTGCACACTTGTAATCCTAACACTCAAGAGGCTGACAGGAAGATGCTACGTCTGAGATTCTATAAAGCCAAGATTTTGCAGGGGCATTGCTTAGAAAGTGCTGGTGGGCTTAAGGAAGTATAGGTTACAATTGTAGATTCCATGTGTCTTACAAAAAAAAATATTCAGCAAGATCCCTTTCTTGGGAACTAGAAGCTTTGAAAAGGTTCAGGGGAAATCTACAAACCGACCTGTTCATCGGGCGTTTACAAAGATGCAGCTGGCTACTTGCTTATCCTTCTACTTAGCAAATCCCCTTAAATCCCCTATATCCCTGGGTACTGGGCTAGGTAAGATTATACGAAGATAACCACAGCATTGCCTTGGCCACTGGGGCTTACAAGGTAGCTAATCTTTTGCAAAAGTCTGAAGTATCTGATCAGCTGCTCATATTTTATGATTCTGCACAGCGAGTCTCGCAGAAGCCAGAAGCAGGGCCGACCATGCCATCTTCACACAGACGGGAACATTATTCACACATGAAGACACTGAGCTCATAAGGCCATTCTCCATGGTGGAAAACACTAGAACATTGAGGTCAGCCTGAAATTCAAGTCTGACGAGTAACTGTAACGAATAGAGCATACGGTCCAGAAAGGAGGAATGTTCCGAGTTTCTCGTTATGTCCTATTACTTGGAAGGCAGCTGTACTTTGTAAAATCTGTTTAGTCATAAGACAAAATGGAAGCCCTCGCCTACCTCTCTACCTTCATTCTTTTCCTTCCCAGAAAAGAGTGTGCTAATTAGGCCGGGGAGGGGGGGGCAGCTAAAATGCTGTGTGAGAGTCAGAACATGTGTATGGCAAAGAGGTGGTCCTTTGATGACCAAAGGCTTACTATGTAATCCAAACTACACTGGACTAGAACTAGGGACTCCAAGGACCTGAGTGCTTAATGGCTAGAGGTTGCTGCCACAGGTTAAATAGTGAAAGAAAGGAAGAAAGCCATCATGGAGTAAAATAGAAGAAGAAGAAGAAGAAGAAGAAGAAGAAGAAGAAGAAGAAGAAGAAGAAGAAGAAGAAGAAGAAGAAGAAGAAGAAGAAGAAGAAGAAGAAGAAGAAGAGAGGAGGAGGAGGAGGAGGAGGAAGAGGAGGAGGAGGAGGAGGAGGAGGAGGAAGAGGAGGAGGAGGAGGAGGAGGAGGAGGAAGGGAAAAGAAGAAGAAGAAGAAGAAGAAGAAGAAGAAGAAGAAGAAGAAGAAGAAGAAGAAGAAGAAGAAGAAGAAGAGGAGGAGGAGGAGGAGGAGGAAGGAGGAGGAGGAAGAGGAGGAGGAGGAGGGGGGGGGAGGAGGAGGAGGAGGAGGGGGAGGAGGAGGAAGAGGAGGAGGAGAAGCAGAAGCAGAAGCAGAAGCAGCAGCAGCAGCAGAAGAAGAAGAAGAAGCAGGCAGGCAAATGGGTTTTCGCTGGGCACTCTTCTTCCCAGTCAGGAGGAAATGCAACAGTTCCGGAAAAGGTTCCAAGTCCTGCAGGGACTTTGATTTATGAAGATTTACCCCCCTTCCCTCTGTAAAGCTGTTAACAGAAAGTGCTGACTCGCTGCAGAAAAGAATTTCTCATCGATGCTCTCTGATTGTATTTTGCAAACAGAACGCCTGTTGCTTGGTAACGTTTCACTTGAGCCTGACCTTCTCCAAAAGTTATTGCTATCGGATTCGATTTACACTGTCCTCCTGTGATTACTGTAATCTTTTAAACCCGAGAGTTCATCCATCAGGGAGAGGAAAAGTTGGTTGTAAGTGGAGAGCACTGTCATCCCTCAGATTTATAAGGCCTGGAACAGGCTGGGGGTTCTCTGCCTGGCAACAGACTCCAGTTCCTATGGGAGGACTCTCTTTTCCCTTTAACCTTCGTCCTCCGGCTCTACCAGACAGATGGGAACATTCCACTGCCCCTCAGGGTAGGTGAGATCAGGAGGAAGCAGGCAGGCAGCTGAGGCCCTAGGGGCTGAGAAGGAAGGGCTCAGGGAGCTCAGGGAGACTTGCTTTAGTCCTTAGATGAGGGAGGACTAGCAAGTGTGGCGAGCAAGACAAGCTTCAGTACCCAGAGAAGCCAACATGCTGTCCTATAAGCCTCTCCTAGGCTCCCTACCACTCCATCCAGGGTGGGGGCCACCAGAGAGGCCAGCCTCCTGTGCCTGGTCAGTAGGCATCCCCCCACCTCCCCGCAACTGACCTACCCATCAAATCTAGCAAGGAAAACACTGGATTCTTTACCCTCAAAGCCAGAACTGAGTAAGAGGCTCCAAGTGGCAGTCTTGCTGTCCTGGTATTTCTTCCTGTCTGGCTTTTCTTAAAGCCCCTTGCTTCAAATCAAGCCATCTTAAAGCCAGACGCGTTTGTTTTTGTTTCTGTTGTCGTTTTTTCAGTTCACAGGTAGATACCCCAGATGACTTGTAATTGTTTGCAGCTTCTCCCTTGCTCTGGGTGTGCAGTCAGACAGGAATTCCTCATCTGGCTTTTGGGAACTCTCCCTTAACACAAATGGCCAACTATTTATCTTTGGAGAATTAAAAGGGAGAAGAATTAAAATGAAGACAGCAGACTGGGCAATACAAATCAAGGAGCAGGAAGCCCAGAGCAATCATAAAGGTGCTTAGAGTCCGCTTTCCAAAATCACCGTCCCCCCTCTCTCTGCCTTGTCTGCCTCTTTCAGAATTAAAGGCCATGTGACTTTCCTATCCAACCCTCCTCGTCACTCTCCAACCAGTGTCTTTCAAGAGCATTTAAATAACATATATATCAGTTATTTAAATTAAATTATGTTAAATTAAACTTATATGCATAAATTTATTTCATATGTACATACATATATATACTATATATGTATGTGTGTATGTGTGTATATATATATATATAATATATCTGGCAGTTATACATCAAGGAAGATTCCACAGCCACTGATCTTTCCTTTCCAGGCAAGGTAGTGAATGTGACTATAGCTTCTCACCTTGGCCATGACCCTAAACTTCCCTCAGATCCAGAGCCCAGGATCCTGAAAGGCTGGCTTGGCTGGTTTGATTAAGACTGCCAGGTCAGAAGCTCAAATAGCCACAAAAGGTTAGGCTCCCTGAGCTGTTCTCATGGGGAGGGGGATGGGGGTGACACAAAGGGAAGTTAGAAACGGAGTATGTGGGTTGCATAGAATCCATAGCGAAAGTTAACTTAGAAACTGGAGCACAATCAAAATCTAATTTAATTCAGAGATGACAGGCAGAAGGCTGTAATAAAAAAATTTTTTTTCAATCCATAGTTGAAATAGTAAAATCTTCTTAAACTCACGTTGGAAACAGTGCTCAAACATTCCTTTAAGCCATCTGAAGGAGAGTTCAGGAAAGATCACCCCCCCACACACCCCATTAGAAAATGGAGTTTTGGCATTCATCTCTTCCCTGAACGACGTGGGCTTTCTCCCATGATGCCTAGCCAACATCCTTCTTGAAGCCTGTGCTTTTCTTAAATATTTGGAGAAGAAACAGACTCCGAGTGCTGCTGCTCCCCCTGCATTTGTCTCCAAGAACACAGCTATCTGTGGGAGGCTCTCTGACGGCAAATAATCCAAGGCGGATTTTCAAAACCTGAGTTGACAAAGGAGCAGACCTAAATGGTCTGCTAACAGTTTCCAGACTCAGGGACTGCTGCTCAGAACTGGCCCATGGCCCTTCCATCCCAGCGGGGCCTCGGTGGAAAGGACTAATTTATACAAGAACCCCTAATATACTTCTAAAGATGATGTCGTGCCACATATAAATATATTGCAAGTGTCCAGCCACCGGAGGTCTCACCAGGAGGTTTTAACTCAGCCGCCCCCTCCCAACAGAGCTGCTGTTTTACACGTGTTGCACAGAAGCGATCTATTTGTGTTCCTGGCTGTGAAATTGTAATCAGTTTATTTTAGAACCCTCTCCCCAAACCAAGTGATGAGTTTTCTTTTCTCCTTAACGGAATTCAACTGATGAATGAAAACAAAAGTTAGTTAGCGAGTGTGCAAGTTAACCCTTGGCCCCACATAGCTCAGTCTCTGGAAGTCTTTCTTCTTCTTCTTCTTCTTCTTCTTCTTCTTCTTCTTCTTCTTCTTCTTCTTCTTCTTCTTCTTCTTCTTCTTCTTCTTCCTCCTCCTCTTCTTCTTCTTCTTCTTCTTCTTCTTTTCTTATTTCCTCCTCCTCCTCTTTTCTTCTTCTTCTCTCTTTTTCTCTTTCTCCTCCTCTCCCTCCTCTCCTTTCTCCTCTTCTTCCTCCTCCTTCTTCCCCCTCCTCCTTTTTTCCCTCTCTCTCAATTGCTTGTTCTCAATTTGGAAGGCTCAGGCTACCCCGAGTATCTGGTGAACACGGAGGGAGAGAAATCATGTACCCAGCCTGGTTTACACACTTGGAATTCTTTGCCCCCTTTAATTCTACTAAAGCTTGGTCCCTCCTGCTGTTGCTTCAACCTGGCCTCCTCGATCGATGCCTTACCCCACTCCCTTTTCTCCTCACCTTGGATTTTGTGACTCCCCATAAATGTTGGCTATGGAGGAAGACAACCCATGGAGGGAACACAGGATACTAAAGGAGTCCCCTCGTAGACAAAGACCACAGAACTCAAGGTTACCGCTCTGTAAGAGCTGCTGGTAGGCAGCTGGGTGCTGTAACTTGAATTTCAACTGGGTCTTCTGCTCTAGTCCTGGGGTCTCTAGTCCTAGAGCCAGGAAAACCAGAACGGAAAATTGAAAGTAGCACGGAATCACCTCTGGGACTGAGCCCTAACTCTCCTACTTGTTCTCAGGACAAATCCAGAAAACCCTCTTCCCACCATAGGCTCTAGTTTTTATGGCAAATCCACAAACACAAGATGAGAGTCGTGGGCCCTGCCTCTGTGACGAGCTTATGTGTTCCTTGTAGTTAAATACCCACAAAACTCAGTCAGCAAACTGCTTTCTGAACTTCAGGCCTACAGGGCACGACTGAGCCAGAAGGTGGGACTGACTGGCCCAGCCGCCTCACCACACACCACGACAGTTCAGCTTGGTGCTCTGGGGTTCTCGGAAGAAGAGCTGTCATTGAGCGGCTGAGGCAGTAGAGAGAGAGGCTCTAGCTACTGAAAACTGTGGACTTTCACTCCGAATTCCTGTACACCCCATTCTGGAGGAGATGGGCCTGTCTCCTGTGTGAAGCTGAGAGAGGCCAGGAGTGAAGCTAGAGGTTCCTCCGAGGAAAAGAGAGAAAGAGGCTTAAAATGGGGACAGATTCTGGAAGAAGCCAGAAAGACAACTAGGTGGAAATTGGGGTTTGCCCACTGTCAGGGCTCAGAATCCCGTTATCCCATCTCCAAATAAAAGCATTTCTGAGAGAAAAAGAGAACAGAGGGAAGCTAGATGTCCAGAAAGCCTTGCACTGGTCCACGCCAGGCCAACCCTGCATAATCCTGGAAAAGCACTTGCTAGGTTTTCTCCACTGTAGGCTAAGTTTTCTTTTGAATCTCTTCACACCACAGCAGCCCGGGAAACAGCATTAAAGGACCAAAGAAATAGTTCAGCAAAAAAAAAAGAGTTAACTGATCTCACTTTGAGGCCTTTTGAAACCTTTTTCTTATAGTTCTTTAAAAGGCTCTTCTTTTTTTTTTTTTTCATCGAATTCTAAGTTTTGAGGCCTCTTAGCCGGGCTAAACCGATTCCGAGTTCCTTTAGAAAGAGACAGAACGCTGTTTTGCTCCCGCGTCCCAACTAAGCCAAGAATCGCCTAGAAACAGCAAAGCACTGGACCCTGATAGCTAACCAACACGAACTTACCCCCTAGTTCCAAATGAAACCTCCCCCCCCCCCGCCAAAAGCCGCAGCCCTGAAAACCTTCCTCGTCTTGGTGCCTTTAAAGTTGGTACTCCCCAAGACATCTTTTTACTCTTGGAATTGACCTATTATGCTCCTTTTCAACCTGGGAAAACGACTGAAGTAGGGACACACAGCCAGGCTATTTGGTTGGCCCCTCTGGGGATTCCCTGGGTTCCACAGGCTTCAGACTCTCAAGACCCCCTTTTCCCGGAGATTAAGAATCGGTGCCTGGTTAGGGGGTGGGCAGGCCCAACACGATCAACTTCCCACAAACTTGTCCTCAGCCTTCTCCATCAAACGCCTGAGCGCCCTCGACATTCCCTCCTTCGGAGCGCGACCCCAGCCCGGCAAAAGCTCTCACCTGGCTTAGCAATCTGCGCTGGCAGCGTCCCGGGCTGGGGCTCGGCGACCCAGCGCAGCGCAGCGGCCGCGGCCAACTCGGTGGCGGGACGAGGCGGCGCCGGCGGCTGGGACGCCTGGGAGGCTGGGGACGACTGCGAGGCGGTGGCGGCGGTGGCCGCGGCGTCCCCCGGCGGCGGAGGCCCTGGCAGAGCCCGCAGCGAGTCCGGGATGAGGCTCTCCAGGCTCTCGTTGGCCTGCTGCCGCCGCAGCGCCACCTGCGCCGCCATCACCCGCTGCCGCTCGATGATCAGGATGCACTTCTCGCAGGTGCAGTCCTTGAAGCGACAGTAGCGCTTGTGGCCCTTAAGCCAGGATAGCACCCCGTGGTTCCGGCAGCGCGCGCACTTGGGCGTCCGCTGCAAGGGCGCCCGCGGCGGCTGCGACACCGGGCCGCCCATGTACAGGTAGGGGGAGCCGTAGCCGTTCATGCCCAGGGCTCCCCCTGGTCGACGGCGGGAGCTGGAGCGCGGAGCTCGGAGGCCCGGGAAGGTCGGCAGCAGCCGGAGGTACGGCTGCAGTCTCCTCCGCTCCGATGGTGCTCTCAGCCCGCGGGTCCCCACGCGCGCCGCCTCTCTGCTCGCCGCTCTCCCCGGAGCAAACTCCACCCGCTGGTCCTCCCACGCCGAGGCTCTCAGGGCAGCTGCACCGGGCCGAGGAGAGCTCTGATTACGGTCTGAGCCACTTCCTCCCCTGGTCCCTTCCTCGCAGACTGGACCCAGCACCTCCTCCGCCGCCCTCCCCTCCCCCCGAGTCCCTCCTCCCTCCCACCGCCACCCCCTCCCCAGGGTCCCAGCCCCCTTGCGCTCCCCACGCGCTTTCCTCCTCCCTGGCAGGCACCCCTCGGGTTCTTGTACCTCACCTTCCCCGCCACCTGCAGCCAGGCCTCTCAGGCGGGGGCGCTCAAAGCCCCCTCTTCCAAGCCCTCTGTTACCCCTTTCTGAGCCGGGAGGGACTGCGCCGCTGCGGTACAGCGCAGGGCGGACCGGGTGTGGGGCGGGAGACGTTGGGGAGGGGGTGGGTGCTTGTAAGCCAGCCCGCAGGCCTCTCCCCTACCCTCTCACGTCGCTCCAGGACTGGTCTCAAAGCACTAAGCACAAGACCGCTTTCACTCCCACCCTTGGCCTCAGCAATTCGGAGCTTGCGAGGGAATTGAGGGTACACCGCAGGTCGGCCCCGGGAGGACCGAGTTTCAAGAACCGGAACAGTCACCACCTGACAAGAGGAATCAAGAGTGAGAGGGGTGGTAGTGATTTGGGAATTCTTCGCTTCGTTTTTGCAATCTAGTTTCTCTTTAATTGCTGCGGAAGAAAAATGAGTTGTTGTGGGTTTGTTTTTTTTTTTTTTTTTAATTTGTCGGGCTTCAGGAAGACAACTCGTTTTAGAGGGTAACTTTAATTTTCTACTTACCTCCTTCTGTCTTTAAAATAAACAGCCTCTTCCTTGAAAGGTCCGGGAAGTGTTCTCTTGGATGTTTTCCTTAAGCACTGTTTAAACTTTCTGAGAGTGTAGGCAGAAGACACATTAGTGGCCCCCCAAAGTTACCCGGCATTTGTTCCCGCAACGGTCATTGAACCAGCCAAGATCCGGAATTGCCTAGCCCAAATCCCCACAGACGCTGTGTTTTACTTAAGAATAAGGAATAGACCCTCCTCATAATAATCTTTACGTGACGGTGGGAAGAGTCTCGTGTATAACATTAGACTGGATAAGCCTTTTTGTTTCTTTACAGCATAAACTTCGTTTATATTCCTTGCTTGTTTTCAGTATTGGTTTGTCCAATGTCCGGTACCACTACGTACGCGTAGAGAAGGCTGCCTTCTTTCACCTAACCAAGAAAACAACCGAACAAAAATCCAGGCATAATGTAGGCTCAGGACCGCTTTACCATCTCAGTATGAAGGAGACGACGGAAGTCTCGGATAGTCTGTTAGTGGCCCCTGGGAACGTGCGTTCCGCTTTTTACTGTGTGGGTGAAAGTTAGGGTAAACGGGTCTGCTGCAGTACCTGACTCCTGAACTGCACAGAGGCCACAGTCCCTTTCTGAAGGTCGCCTTCCAGTGCCCAGCCCTACAGCCAGCCATGGAAGAGAGCACCGGGCGGTCTGGGATTGCTGTGAATTCTAGGACTGCACCGTTGCGAGTTCAAACAGCAAGCTCTCTGCCCGGAAAAGGGATTTGAAACCGGGAGAGAGCTTTGAATGAGGAATATAAATATAGCTTCGAACCTTTTTTACCCTCGATGCCCTTAGCTACTCGGGTTTCAGGTGCGGGCCGGAGGAGTTGGTAGTTGTTCCGGGCTGACCGGCTGGGACTGGGGAGGAACCTTTTGCACACGAATGCTATTTCGGAGAAACTGTCCCAAAAGCGTCACGGAACCAGTACCCCTGGTTTTTACCCTTTCCCCTACCCTTCTAATCCGGCCCCTTCCCACCTTTCGACAAGAAAACAAGTTCCTCACTCTACAGCTAGTAGGACTTTTGTAAATTGTGGAGAGGGGACACAAGAGTCACACATGGATCATTGGGCCTGACACAGGGGAGAAAAGGTGCCTACAGGAGTTACTTTTCATGATCAGCGAATGGCAGGAATCTGGGGACTTAATACTGTTTCGCTCTGAAATCTGTGCGTCTAAGAAAGACGAGGACCACGGACTTTTATCAAAGCCGAATTTCTCCGTAAATGGTCAGCGAAACGGATCAGGAAAATAAGAGTAACTAGTTTCCGTGAGGAAGGAGAGTAGCGGAGCTCTACATCGGGTTTTAAGGGGACATTTTCATTCTCAAAGCAATCCCCTTTCCTTCCTGGGTCACCTAGCCACCCTATCCCAGTGCCACTCACACACACTGGTATTATTTGGTACTGGGCCCCGTTTCACTCCAGTGCACATCGAGGGCTGAGATCTAAATACTCATTTGATATAGCGCGATAATCCTTTTCTCATATTTGATGGGAATGTTTTCCATATCCCAGTATTTGACAACATCTCCCTATAGGGACAGGTTTGTATTTATGTTGGTAAAATGTCCCCTGCCTCAAAGTCTATTGTAACCCAACACCTGACAACCCCGAGTCCCATTTCTGTTTGCAGAAAGGGTTTATTCAAGCACATAATGGGATCCCAGCAGAAAGCCTTTCAGAACAAGGGGCTATGGTAAACTTCACCACATGAACTCCGTTTCCAGGGCTATTAAGCCTTTAATTGGAAAATAGCAGAGGAAATTTCAAGGTGACTATAACGTGTTAGCAGTTAGTTCAGAGAAGAAAAGCCCGTGCGGGAATGAATGTAGAAAGCATATGGTCCGAATCACATTTAGGAGGAGCAGGGCCCGCTTCTACTAAGGCCCTGCAGCTTATGCACTTATGGGAAAAATCATCAAAGAAATTGGGAAGGGAGGGGGAGGGTTGCAAGGGAAAGTAACCTCACTAGACTCTACCCACTCCCAGCTCCTCTGGGTGGTGCGCTGGTGTTTTCAAACCACAATTAACCGGGTAAGATATGGCAGGTATCAATCCTGAAGTGGGCGAAACAACACGCTTGCTCCTTTTGGAACGCGCTCAGCGGCTACATGCGTGAACACCGGGAGCTCCGAGGGCCCGTGTTCCTGTTGAGAAGTGTTGGTATCTGAGTCTGGGAGTCCTGATAGGTGTCATCCTCCTCGACCCCCGACCCCTCCCCCGAAACATTTAATCAAAGGACAGTCGCATAATGTGCTTGATGTAAGGCACATGGAGACATCTGTTCTGTATTCTCACGCAGGGGGACGTTGGGGTTCCTAGTTTGTGGGCTCTACAGCAAGGTGACTTTGGTGTTGACAGGTGCGGGTGAGGGGGTGGGGGGTAGGGGATTGTGAAAAACCCTGTACAGGCATTTAAAAAAAAAAAGCCACCACTTTGCCTGAACCTAGGTGGGAGCTCTTCTGCACTGACTGACCCATCAATGTCTCTGTTAAGCCAGCTTCAAGTTGAAAGAAGATGGGGATGACCAGGGTCTTGAGGTGGCAGAATGTCCTCGTTCACCCCCAACTGGTTCTGGATAGAGCCTCAAGCTTGGTCCTTATTGTACCAATCAACTGGAAGCCCCTATCAGGCAACCAGTTGAGAGCTACTGACGTGGATCCAGTAGGCCTGAAGGATGCCTTTAGCTGGAGGAAGGTTCTGGACAGTCACCTACCCACATCATCTCATGGAAGAAGAAGTCACATCCAAGTAGGAGGTGGTTTCAGATGCTAGCACCTGGCTCTATTGCAAGTGCTGCCCGACCTTCCCTTCCGGTTCTAGAACTCTCCAGGCCAGCAACACTCTGGCTTCCAGGGCACATTCCTCATACTCGGCCTGAGCTAGAGACTGCAGGAGTCCAGCTCTGGGGTGTGTGTCACTCCCACAGCATCTCATTTTAAGGTTTCTAAGGTACTTCAAAGGGGCGGTCACACTCTCACTGACCCCGCCCCAACTCTGCTCCAGACCTTCTTGTGTGGAGGATAAGTCATTAAATCATTTTGGAAGGAGAGAGCCCCCTTTTGCTTATGTGTACCTTAAGGGGACGAATCAGGTCTCTTGCTAGGTAAATGATCGACGACGACTTTATAACTCAAATGTAGCTCAAACACACAAACTTTCTGTAGAAATTTAAAAACCAAAGATCGAGAAAACCAAACCAGGTAACTGAGTAAAGTTCAAGTAACAAAATTAGCTCAAAGTCTCAGGGGGGCTTCTCCATGACTCCCCCACCTCCTCAGAAACACCCCCACACACACTCCATGACTATCCCTCCTCAGAAAACTACACACACACACACACACACACACACACACACACACCCCAGAACGAAGTAGTGAATAAAGCCTAAGCAGTACTGAAAGAAACTTCCCCTGTAGAGCGCCAGGACCAGCAGCCAATCAAGAGTAAAAGGCGCGCAGCGCCTGTACGCTGGAAGAGTGAGTGTGAACTCCTCAACTCTTGGATCTCAAAGTCGGGAGACACCGGAACCACCGGGACCTGGGGTACTGGAGCTTCGCACAGAACCACCCACCGAAGGCCTAAAGCTCCTCCTCTTTCCCCAACTGCTAAGCTCTTGGCATACGACTTCCGGTGAGCGATCCCGCCCCAACACACCTTGGCTCCTCCCACCACCTTCGCCCCTCCCACCACCTCCGCCCCGCCCCCTGCTCGAGGGAAGGTGTAATGTGCGAGCTTTGAGTACTGGTGGCAAGGCTTTGAGCACTGATGTCACAGTGGCTGAGTGAAGACTAGAGGCGGCTAGTCTTCACCCGTGTCTGGGATATGTTTCCGTCCAAGTTGTGTCCACGCCCTTGACTAGCCGTCCTTCATGTTTCAATAAGAGAATGTGAATGTGACTACGAACGTCGCACGGGAAAGTGGACAGGCACTGCCGAGTCAGCAAAGCAGAGGTGCTCGGCTTCCCGCGTGGGTGGACATCATCTAGTAGATCTGGAAAACCGCAATGTAGGAGACCCATGCTCTGCAGGCGAGGC